>NC_041814.1:12673913-13282288 GCF_900964775.1 Scleropages formosus | reverse complement strand
GTAACACTGACTACAGAGTACCGGATGATTGAAAAGCCAAAGTACAATTCCTGAAAACACAACAAATCACTTATCTGGAACAGATTTTTCTGCCCAAAGGTCTCAGTTGGAAGGAATGAAAACCTCAAGCTACTGTAACAAGCTTCCTTTCCATTAAACTACAAGGTAAAAAAGAACAGAGACCTCCTAGGGGGGGAAGGGGGATATCTGGGTCTTTCTTTTTCCTTTGATCCTTTCCTTTACTTGAAAAACAGCTTTCCTAAGTACAGACAGCATACAGAACAGAGGGTAACAGATGGACGTTCCCCCATACATGTACGACACAGCTGCGGTGGGGAAGGAATTTGGTATGTGTTGAATCCTAAGTTGCACTGGCAATATTGAATTCCTTAAGACATAATATTATCAATATCCAAAATGTCTTTGGCAATTAACAGTGAGAAGTTCATGACACAAAATGGAAAAAAAAAATATTAATATTATGCCTACACTTCAGTGTGTCCAGTTTATGCCTCCCAAGCCTTATCATGGCACATAGTTCAGTAATTCAAGTATCTACCCTTACAAACATTCGAGTTAAGAATTTCCAGTTTATCGAATTTTAATCATGTTTTTCTCTATTCTATTTTCTAAGATTTCTCTCTGTCACTGAGAGATAACCCTTTATAACTGCATTCATTCATTCATTCATTCATTGCATTTCTTCCACAGTGTTTACAGCTTGTTTTTGGTATTCCTGAATGTTGATGATTATTAACAAGATGTGAAATGTATTTTTGTGGAATGAATCAGTGGGAAAAAAAAACAGTACTTAACAGAGGATTAAGGAGATAAGTGTTTTTTTATCTTCAATCATTGTAGTGTTCATTTTTTAATGGAAGATGAAATTAGGAAAAATATTGAAAAGGCTACAAATCCTGACAAGAACATCCACTGTGGGTCAACTGGTAGTGTAGCAGTTAGAGCTCCTGCCTTTGGATCCAAAAGTTACAGGTTTGATCCCCACCCTGGCTATAGTACCCTGGAGCAAGGTACTTACCCTAAATGGGAGGTAGCACAGTGAGTAGCACTGCTGTCTCACAGTAGCTGGGTGGTGTGAGAGGATGTGGGTTCAATTCCTGCTCAGTCTGTGTGGAGTTTGCATGTGCTCCCTGTGTCTGAGTGGGTTTCCTCCCAAAGAAACTGTTCTGGTTCCCCCAGGGTGTGTAAGTGCCACAGAGTGTGAATTTCACTGATGTATGGAGGGGTGACCCATTGGAAGCAGTAGAAGTCACCTTGGAGAGTAGGGTGTGTGGGCTGATAACACTACATAGTATCCATTGTGAGTTGCTTTGGAGAAAAGCATCTGCTAAATAAATAAATGTAAATTGTTCCAGTTAAAAAAAAAAAAAAAAAAATACCCAGCTGTATGTTTGGGTAAATAATTGTAAGCTTGTACCTGTGATAACTGTAACCTTAACATTGTAAGTCACTTCAGAGAAGTGTCAGCTAAATTAATAAATATAAGCAGCTAAGGTGAATAATGTCTTATAAGTATTTCAATTTACTAAAGTTACAGTCAAGATTTTTACAGAACTGTAAATAGATCAAGGGACTATACTTCATAACACTTTTGTTCACTGTATAGATTATGAAGAAAGCTGAAAATTATCTGATGCTGATGAACGTTAGATACGCCCATCCAATGAATCAGTCCGCTGCATTGAATGGGAGCATGTGGAGAGTGTGTAGTATTTTGTTTTATTTTCAGCATTCCTGAATGAGTTTTAAAGTAGTTTGAAGTTAATAAAAAAGTTTTATCAATAATATGCAACATTATGGGGGGCGCAGTGGTGCAGTGGGTTGGACCACAGTCCTGCTCTCCGGTGGGTCTGGGGTTCGAGTCCCGCTTGGGGTGCCTTGTGACGGACTGGCGTCCCGTCTTGGGTGTCCCCTCCTCCTCCGGTCTTACGCCCTGTGTTACCGGGTAGGCTCCGGTTCCCCCGCGACCCCGTATGGGACAAGCGGTTCTGAAAATATGTGTATGTGTGTGTGCAACGTTATACAATAAATAATACTTTGTATCACAGGGTATATTGAGGGGATTCGCAGTCTCTTTTTACTGCTGGCTATTACCAGGTCCACTGAACGCCAGTGAATGTCAGCAAATCACTGCATGAGAGAGAAGGGCTGCAACAGCGCCATGAACTCCAGGCGCTTGTCATGTGTCATTTTTTCTTTTTTTTTTTTTTGGCAGGTGGGGAAATGTTGCAAAAAATATGATGTGGTCAGTAAAGTAGATAAGACTTGTTACATGCCACAGAGAGTGTGTTCCACTGATGTGTGGATGAGTGACCCAATGTTAAGTAGCGTATCTAGCAGTGTAAGTTACCTTGGTGAATAAGGTGTGTGGGTTCATAATACAACAGAGCTCACTGGAAGTTGCTTTGGAAAAAAAAAAAAAAAAAAAGTCTGTTAAATAAATGTAATCATGTAAATGCTCGCTGTGGTTAAGCGCTATTCGTGCGGCAGTTTGCACAAAAACGCAGTATTCAACTGTAGAGGGGGCTGTTTGTGGCGGTACCGGGTAAACATCTGTGCTGGAAGGAATGCGGTTCCAGCAGCTGAAAGTGCACTACTTACACGTAACCTCTCACTGTAACCTCTTCCTGTCGTGTTTATAAACTCGACACTGCGACTGCGAAAACACACTCGTGTCTTCATCATCATGCCAGAACAAAAAAAAAAAAGAAAGAAACAAACACCCTTCGGCGCCCGGTGTATCGACCCTCCTTCTGCAAAACTAGACTTGTCTTCAAGAATTTGCGCCACACATTCCGGTATAAGGAGCCCGTCTCCGTTTATCTGGACTTTTCGATCGCCTCAGTTTTGCTCACATGATGATCCATAATCAGTCAGTGGCAGCGAATAAAGATATAAGGCTGCGAATGCTGGAAACGGACGCCAACTCACTTTCTGTTTACGTGAAACACTGCGCCCGGCCCCGTATTTTCCTGCTTTCTTACTTTTTTTTTTTTTTTTTCTCTCAATTTCTGTTTTTATAACTGTCTTGTCTTGGGAAAAATAAAAGATTAACTTAAGCGACAAAAAAAAGGGGGGGGGGGGGGGGGGTGATAACCCGAGTACTATTCAAATTAAGCGTCACGTTAGTGCTGACGCGTACAGTGTGTGAGAGAAAAAGCTCGACGTCGTCGAAAGTTCGCACTCGACTAACTGTTAGAAACGCGTCCCCGGTTCGCTCTTGATACTTTCCGCTTTCCGAACTGCTGCTCCTCTTCACTTCTTCTCTAGCACAGCCTCTTCGCTTAACAACCTGCACACTGGTGGTAGCTAAAACTATGCACCGGCGACAGTGGCGCGAAAAACGGCTCCTACTACTAGCGCGAGGAAGATCCGCATAGCCGCGAACGAGCGACACCGCCATCGCCTCGAGAAGCCCTGGCGCGAGCGAGCGAGCGAGCAGAGCCGCGCTGAGACCGAACGAGTACTCGTGCTACTCACATCATGCCTGTGTTTGGGGTGGACCTAGTAAATAGCTTTCAAGAAGCACGGCGTCATCAGCCAAAGAAACGAAGAGAAGCTACATAAACATGTGACTCAAGACTGTTCGTTAGCGCAGCGGTCCTTCTGTCTCTCTTACGACGGACGTTTCTTGCTTTGTTGTTTATTTCTGAATAGGGGACTAACTCAGCTTGCTACTAACAACGGATTGCATAACTGCGCGCGCAACGCTGACATCCGCAGTTCCACCCCGACGACGCGCAACTAGGGCTCGTACCCTCGTTGGAAAAGGAAATATTCAAATAGCAGCACCTGGCTTTCAGGGAGACACGGCGGCACAAATCACGGTAGCGCTGCTGGTGCCCCTCCGTTGCTGTGTTTGCGTTGGTTTCTCCCGTTTGTTCCGCTTTCCTCCCACAGTAGAGTCCACAGAAGAGGTTTTCAGATGTCTGGTGGCGGTGCTAAGTTACTCAACCTTCGCGGCGGGTAAACCCTGCCTAGTGCCCTGCTTCCGGGATCGGCTCCGCACCAAGTCGGTCCTGCACTCGACAGAACGATGATGGGGCGAATGAATGCGGTCCTTGAGCACTTTACCATGCAGTGATTTGTACACGTTTAGCCTCGAGGCACCCAGACTTTTTGTGTACTGAAATAGATGCACTGTGTGCATCAGAAGCTCTGGCTTTGTTTTACTCCAGCTCCACTTTTTCATGTTTATTTTTCACTTTTTTTTAGCATTTTAAAATTACAGCAGAATTGGTTCACGGCAACAGAGCCAGAAGAAGTTTAGGGAAAAAGGCATAGAAAGAGTGTCTGTATCCAGTCTTGCGCAAGAACAGGCATGAGCCTAACTTTACATTATGAAATAAAAGCAAATTATATTGCAAGATGAAAAAGTAAATAAATTCAGCAAAAAATTACCATAATTAGGAGAAGCAGTCACAAACCGCTGCCTGTGAAGTTCCAAAAAATGTGTGAGAATTACAACGGAGGTTAAACACAAACTTTCACAATGAAGAATTCAGTCACATGAGTCAGACATATGAGGTTCAGGGCTGTTGTTTCTCTATTTATTTATGCGACATTTATATACCGGAAGATTTTCATTATTCCCTCTAGTATCATTTAGCTCCCCTGCAAGACAAATAGATGTCGCTTCATGAAAAATGATTACACACCGCACAACGAGGTACACTTTCAAACATACGTAAGGTGAGCCCTACGACGTCCGTCGCACATAAAGGAAATTGGAACACGAAAAATGTGGAAAATGGAATTTTCATATCACACCAGTTTTCCACAGCAGTCAGTGATGCAGTATGACAAATTCTAGTGCCCCGGTCGCTGTTGTAAAATTATTACGCAACACCTCGTTGTCTGTTACAATGATCTACCATTAGTGACACGTGCGGCGTACACCCATAGAAACCATTTTTTACAATAATCTTACAAATAATTATCTCTTGGCAGCAAATATCAGATGAGATATTTCTGCTGTTATATTTACTCCTACCATGACAAACAAAAGGGTATGTATTCTTCCACATGAGTCAGTATTACAAGGGGGGGCGCAGTGGGTTGGACCAGGTCCTGCTCTCCGGTGGGTCTGGGGTTCGAGTCCCGCTTGGGGTGGCCTTGTGACAGACTGGCATCCTGTCCTGGGTGTGTCCCCTCCCCCTCCGGCCTTACGCCCTGTGTTGCTAGGTTAGGCTCTGGCTCCCCAGAAGAAGAGGGCTGTGAACTCAGTTGTGATATTGGGACAAACTGAGACCTGTTAGGTGCATAAACAATCACTGTGATTCATGTAGAATTTTTCTTTTCATGAAAAAAAAAAAAAAAACGTTTTGTATTAGAAACAGTGGAAATTTTTGAATACAGTTAGTTCAGCGAATTTTGCATTTTACATGTCCTTCAAGAAGGGATTTATGTATTTTAGATAACCAAGCTTAAGACGTCTCCGACTAGCTTGCCATCCACTTCACACATCATTTGTGATGCCATTATGTCTTCTGTGTGTTCAGTGCCCTGCGTGTGTACTATGTGTTTGACTTGTGTGGAATGTTTTCTGAGGAGACCAGAGATGTGTGGTGTTTTATCTAGCCTTTTGTTTCTCACTCATCACTGTCGCTTTTTTCTGTACAGTGTGAAACTAGGTAAACGTTGACTAACACAGTTTTGCACATAAGGTTGGCAGTTAAATAAGATCAACTGATGAAAAGTCATTCTCAAGGAGAGGTTTGCTTGAATTCCTTTTTTTTTTTTTTTTCCTCTGCTGTGAATTGCGTGGGATCTGGACTCGGAGTGTGTTTTCCCCCGGCATGACAGAAACCCTTTTTACAATCATCCTTTTAATGGACTGGGTCATTTCATGTAGAGCTATAAAGTCATTAAATTTTATCTAACTGTGTTAAGGCGCTTTAATGACAGCGATACTGAAGGGGAATTCTGAGCTGTTGCCAATCTAAATGTTAATACAGAGATAAGGAGGGCAGTCCCAGCAACTCTTGCTAAACCCTGGCGCAAATAAAATCCCTGCAACTTCATTTTATCACAGTTCTTCTGTACACTTGTTATTTTCGCTAAATATGTTATTTGTCAAACAGAAGTAAATATTTTTGTCATTTTTTTCATCATGTTAAGGGCATAAAACAAACAATAGTGAAATATGATTTCTCATAGCGGAATAATAAGTATCTTGCCATCAGACAGCTCCTGACTACATTCATTTATTCACTTAGCAGATGCTTTTCTCCAAAGCAACTTACAATGGATACTATGTAGTGTATCAGCCCACACATCTTATTCACCAAGATGACTTACACTGCTAGATACACTACTTACAATGGGTCCTCATCCATACATAGTGGAACACACTCTCTCTGTATCACTCACACACTATGGGGAAACCTGAACAACAGTGGAAGAAACCAGAGCACCCAGAGTAACCCCACACAGACGTGGGGAGAACAACCCATGTCCTCTCGCACCACCCGAGGCGCTGTGAGACAGCACCGCTACTCGCTGTGCCACCCGTACATTATCATGGTAATGGGTGGTGCAGTGAACAGCACTGGTGTCTCACAACACCGGTGCTGTGCAGTGGACATGGGTTCAAATGCAGCACAGCCTGTGTAGAATTTGTAAGTTTCCCTGCTGTTCATGTGGGTTTCTAGGTTCTCCCACAGTCCGAAGACCGTGTTTCAAGTGAATATTGGAGCCTAAATGGTCCATAGCATGTGTATGTACATGTGAGTGTGTTATATTGCTGTTCTGTATAAATAGGTGAATGACTATAGGGAGTTTAGTGTAGTGTGTCTAGCACTGTATACAATCTTGTTGTCAGCTAAGCAGTACTCATTACAATAATCATTATACTCCCGCATGGGAGGGGTGCGGTGGTGTAGCGGGTTAGGCCGGGTCCTGCTTTCTGGTGGGTCTGGGGTTCGAGTGCAGCTTGGGGTGCTTTGTGATGGACTGGAGTCCCGTCCTGGGTGTGTCCCCTCCAGCCTCACGCCCTGTGTTGCCGGGTTAGGCTCTGATTTGTCTTGGGACAAGCGGCTTCAGACAGTGTGTGTCTGTGATTATACTCCACCTTGGAGAGAAGCATCTGCTAAGTGAATGAATGAAAATGAAACATAGTGATGATGAGTGGAATATAGAATTCAAGAATCCTACACTACAGTAAGTTGCGTGGTTGAATCCAAAACTCTATATACAAAAGAAACTACTGTTTCAGATGTATTGCTTGCAATGTTAAAGGTTTCTTATTTAAGTTTTAAATAAATCTTCTAAGAATAATAAAACACTTGAATAGTGTTCAGTGTTGTTTAGCTTTGGAAAGGGTTGTTATGGCAAGTAATGAAAAAAAGTTATGACAAAATTGCAGCTGTTGCTAAATGACATAGTAAGAGAGTAACCAGAGGCTTAAGAGGACCTCTCACCCATAATTACATGAATACAGAGTTACAGGAGTTGGGAAGTGAAAATGCTTTGCAGATTCCGGAACTGGCTTGGGGCCTTCTCGCTTCATGATTTAGGCTTGATGCCAGCAGAGTTGCTAGAAGGCTGATGATGCAAGGCAGCATGCAAAAAGATTAGAAGCTATAAAAAAATGTTTCGCTGTGATGGAACATGGTGGGGAGAAATCCCAGAAACTCCTCCTTCTTTTCTGACTCAGTTCTCCCCGTGCCAGCAACACGTGCACAAACATGCGCTGGTTCATAGCCCAACAGCAGAGCACAGCAGAAATGGCAAATCCATATCTGTGGCCCCAAACATAGATATCTCCAGATTAACATACAGGACTGCTTTAAGAAAGTTTAAATCCTATTTACCATACCCAAAAGAAACTTAGTTTTAGTGCTCGTTTTATGGGGGAAAAAATGATTAAGGAAACCGTACATATAGTAAAAAATGATTTACTTTGATTTGTAATTATCTTCAATGTAATATAATACTTAATTCAGGAAAGTCTATGGAATTCTTACTCTATGTGAACTACAGCTCTAACTGTAATTACAAGGTTCTAACACCGACTCATTGAAGAGTTTGTGCTGATCACGTCTCCGTAATTTTGAAGGTTTTGTCTACAGAGCGTTTGTTGTTTACACCCACTCACTGAGAGGGAGGCTTAATCTTGATTCCTCACAGTACCAGATCTGGCATCAGTCATGTTGAGACACGACTGTTCATTTAATAGCGAGGGCAGAGCAACCCCAGGTAGAAGACTGTAATGTATGTAGAGCATCATCTATCTGCGGAGCCAACATGTTTCTCTATGAATACCTGTCAGAGCTAAGTAATTAATGTTGAGAGTCGGTAGAGAACGCAGTCCTTACCCGAAGCAGCCGGAACAAAGACAGAGAGTTGCTCTTGTAGAAATGCACTTGTCTGTCAGAGGTTGGAGAACTCCAGGAATGTAGTATAATGCCAAGTGCTGCTTCATCAGTGTCGTCACTGTTTCACAAGCATTTCTTCTGGAATGGACCACATGCTCACTGCTACTACTGCCATTACTACTATTGCCACTACTACTGCTATTACTACTACTACTGCTAAAATGATTCAGTTTTGAGGCATTTTCTAGGAGAACCCAGGCTGGGTGTATTACCTCCAAATGTGACAGCAGAGCGTGCTTAGTGCTCTGATGCCAAACCTCTCCATTTATATGAACACTAACTAACCAGTGACTGGTAAGGAAGACATGACCAATGCAAGATCAAGAATATTTCATGATATGCGAAGGGCACATCCATAACAGTTCGGGAGCATCCACCTGTTGATATGCACACCTTGGTACAATGAAATTATGACACCTTACTAGGAGACTGCTAGGCTCAAGTTCAAATGTCAAAACTAGCTTGGCTTGGCAAATGTTACAGGTAACAAATGGCCATCACAAACTGCATGCTAGTGACATATGTTTAAGATGTGAGTATTATAGCTGCTTCCTAGTCCTTTCAGTTTCCCTGTAATATGTCATGGAACAGAAAGAGCTGATACTGCTGGTACCAGACAGGATGTGTAATGTTCCACTAGGTAGGAAAGATATGTGTTCTCAGATTCCACCATAAGCATACCTTGTTACAACCAATCCATTCATTCAGCTATGAAACTGGCCCCCAATAAAGACAGGCTCACATCTAAATTAGTCCTTCATGAATAAGCAGATGGAATCAATCTATTGTGTGAACCTTACAAGCAGATAAAGAATGTAGTTTCTGATTTTCGTTGGTTAAATCATTAGCGTCATTTGTCAAAGTTTCATATGTGGGCTGCTGCAAATAGACTGACATTTAAGAATGAGGGTATGCATCATAAAGCCCTATGAGATGTGGAAACTTTTATTGCATGTGAGAGATGCTTAAGGTGTTTATATGTTATAATTTTTCATTATTTTATTTTGAAATTAATTTTCTAAACGATGGTTAAACAGGTAGATTTCAGGGTATGGAATTTTGCTGAGTCAAGGTAGCACAAATAGCCAGATGTCCTACTATACTGAAGTATCAGTAAGATGTAAAATGATGCACGAGGGGGAAAAAAAAAAATGATACCGGAAGTTATTTTCCGTAGGTTGTTTATAAATATCCATCTGCAATTTGGTTTCACCACTATGTATATATGCATGAGTGTCCCTCCCCACCCCTTCCTTTACTTTCCATTCATTTGAATTACCCTGCTGGAAGCCGTCCAATGAAAACTCTTGTCCTGGTTTCACTGTTATCAGAAGAAAGCGGTTCAGCTTGTAGGCAGGGGGTTCTGGGCTGAGCCTATGTGTATATAATGTCTCAGCTGCCATGTGGTTTCTGATGCATTGCTGGGGCAGAGACAGAGCACCATGGAGACACATGATTTCATTAGTAACCCCGAGGGTACCACAAGCTCCTCTCGCCCCAGCCCCACTTTCCAGCTCCTGCAACAACAACTGCAACTGCAAATATCCAGTGATGTGCAGTATCTTGATGACTCTGCTGGTGTCATTGGCCATCATAGCAGGATCTGTGATCTTCTTGCATCCACGCTCTTCACAAGTTTCAGAGGTAATTAAAAGAGATAGCATGGCATCTGTACTACAGAAGGAAAGAACATGATGTCTGTGTACAGTTATCTTAATGTAGGTATTTGGTAACCTTTTTCTACATTTTGCTTGAGACTGATCATTTAATTTGAAGTCTGACTGAGTGAAATCTGGTGCAAGGGGTGACTAGATGTGTCATTACATTCAGTTTCCTAGTTTTATGTATTTCAGTTTCAGAGATCATTTCAATACTATTTACTACGCTTCTTCTGTCAAGAATTAATGCTAAAAGAAAATTCTGACTGGTCAGGTTACATTTTTCTTAATTTTTCTGCAATGTTAAAATGGTCACTCACTCAGACATGTAATTCATCTTAGCTCAAAATCTCCATAATTTTTTCTCAGTGTGTACCAGCAAAACAGGTTTCACAAACTCGTGTTTCTGCTGTTCACAACCACTGCAATGAAATCAAAAGTGTGAGTAATTTTCAAATAATTTAAAAAAATCCTTTTTTTTGCTTTCTTAAGGGCTGCTGTTCTAAGAAGTTAAATATGACGTACACAATTCAGAAAGGTATGTGTTTCTATGCCCCTGTGTTTACTGACACCGTGATAATGTATAAGTCAGTGGTTCTTAAGCATGGTCCCCATGTGCCCCTGTGTATGCCTTTTCTTGCTATTTAGAGCTCCTGGTAGTGTAAACTGTAGATGTGAGCTTGTATTGCAACTAGGGTTCTAATTAATTTTGCTTGATTGAATTAGTCTATATACTCTTCTGGGTGGGGGGCCGTGGTGGTGCGGTGAGCTTGGCCGGGTCCTGCTCTCTGGTGGGTCTGGGGTTCAAGTCCTGCTTGGGGTGCCTTGCGACAGACTGGTGTCCTGTCCTGGGTGTGTCCCCTCCCCCTCCGGCCCTGCGCCCTGTGTTGCCGGGCTAGGCTCCGGTTTGCCGTGACCCCACTCGGGACAGTGTATGTGTATGTGATTCTAATTGTAGTGTTGCAGGTGCTCGACATAACCACAAAAGACCGTAAATCCTCAGCTAACACATTCAGTTTAACATTATTTGGATGTGGCACAGAAGATGGTGCTGGTGCAGAAGGTGGATTTGCACCGAGTGATTTCAGGATTGATTCTGGGCCACTGTGCCCATGCATTGGACAAGTGATCACTGATAAATGGATGGATGGAATTATTTGCATGATACCATGTTGTCAATTTACAGCTGAATTAACTACAGTTGATTGGCTGAAGACTGGTTAGAACAAAACCAGAGCACCCTGGGTTACTTGTGGACCATGGTTGAGGACCACTGGTGTAAATGAAAAAAATTCTGATTCTGTCTTTTGAGCTCAAGAGTAAACTGATTCATATTTTACATATTTAATCTTTTACATTGCTTGCTGTCCCTACATTTAATCAGAAATGTTTGCATTGACAAGTATGAATCATTGTAGAACTATGCTGTGACTGTGTGTGCACTTACAAGAAAACTCTTTTCATTCTTAGTGCCTAACAAACCGTCCCAAAATCAATACCAGATCTGCAAAATAACTAAAACTGGAACTTATTTGATCCATGGTAAAGTGAATATGATGAAGACCACAAATCCAAGTGACTCTTTAATACTGTTCGGGGAACTCAGGGAACAACTCGATATTAAACATGAAACCATTCCAAACTGCACGATCACAGTTAATCTTGTGGCGAAAGCTGATCTTGAAGAAAACACAGTGCTTTACTTAAAGTTCAATTTTGGTGAACCTAATGTGGAGAGTACTATATTTACAATCTATGAGATGTAAAAATGCTTGCAAACTAAGCAAGGGTGAGACTCTTTATGGAGGAAAGCAGGACGAGGACAGCAGGGCTGGAGACTAGCCACAGGTCCCGGAATAGGAGTGAACTGAACATGGAGAACGTGTGGGATCGGCCCTTCAGGATATGCATTTCCATGGCAACATAATGCCTACTGGCCCCTCTACAGTGAACGTCACCAGAGCATGCACCTGTATGGTATTGCGGGTCGTCACGGCCTACATGGATAAAAAGAGCGTTTACCGCGTTATTCAGGCAAAGCAAGGCTCACAGAAAATTGTAAAGCACTACCCATGTTCCTCCTGATCTCATCCACAATGCTGTTCACTACTACCACACTGTTTGACAGGAAGTGGTTATAGGTACAACAGAGCTGTTACTAAAACTGTTGTATAGTTACACTGAGAAGCAGTTGTACATGAAGTTGTACCAAATGTGCACACAATTCAATAAATTTAGATGTCTCACTTGTAAATATTGCTTACTTTGCTGCAACGCTAATTTTGCACAACCATGTCAAAATCATTTTATTCCTGCTGTTGATGTAATGCACTCAGTATATTCTTTGATATGTATGCCGCTTTGGAGAAAAGCATCTGCTAAATGAATAAATGTGAATGTAAATCATTCTAGTTTAAAGTGCCACATTTGTTTTTTTTTCTAATTCAAATGTCTTGTAGAAAAAATACTGGGCTCTACTACATTTTTGGGGCTGTTTTCACTTTAAATACTTGCTATAATGAAAGTGTCTCATTTTTGAGTACATATTGTATTATCATAAGAAGAATCAATTTTTTTTTTTTATCTGACAGCACTGTCCAAGGTGACTTGGTGTCAGATTAGCACCTTTAAGGTCAGAAATTTGTTCCTAATGTATGTATGCAAAAGACACTTACTGTAAAAGAAATCACTTCCATATTGTGTTTTTACCAGTACTGGTGTGTTGACAGTAATTCTTTCTGCAAATTTCCTACCTTTCTGTGTGAAGCAATTGCTCATGATATGAAAGCAAAAGCGGTGACATCATGGGGCAACTGAGGTTTCCGCATTGCTTCTGTGCCACTCCTCCCACTCATGCCTCAAAGGATACACAGCACTTCTGAGTGAATATTTAACAATTATTAACAATTGACAGTAAAAGGCATCTACCATCAAGGCAGTCCACACCGCTGTCTTTTTACCAAGGATTGTATTTATATGAATACCAAATTCCTATTTACCTGAACACCAAATTGATTTGTTGTTTAAACTAGAAGTATTGAGGTTTGTAGTATGCACTACTGATGGTGAGTGACCACAAAGCCAGCAGAGCATAATCCATGTAAGGTACAAACAGTGAGACAACAGGCATAAATGAAAGTTCAGAGTTCAAGTACACACACTGTCTGAAATCACTTGTCTTGAATGGGGTCACAGAGAACCAGAGCCTAACTCGGCAACACAGGGCGCAAGGCTGGAGGGGGAGGGGACACACCCAGGACGGGACGCCAGTCCATCGCAAGGCACCCCAAGCAGGATTCGAACCCCAGACCCACCGCACCACTGCACCCCCCACTCATTAGCTTTCAAGTGTCGAAGTAAATTTTATTGAACGACCCAAACAAACCTAAATGTGGCATTTTTGACTCTTGAATCCTGTATGTACTGTTGAAAATAATATAACTGAATTTTATGAATTTTATGTTTTAATCTTTACACGCATACTTTGTCCACATACTAAGCCCATTGTGCAGTGCTGTCTGAGTGCATTCATTTCCATTTGTAGCTGTTCTGTCAGTGCATTGTTGCTTCATTTACATGCATTTATCATTATTCAAAGAAAATAGCTGCATTTCTGCCGTGACAAGGAAGACTCTTAAACATGCTTTACTTTTCTTCCTGGTAGTTGCACGAGTCACTTATTTACCAAGATATTTGATGAGACACATTGATATTTAAGAATAAGCAGTTTGTACCTTAGAGAAGAAACATTTTTGAGATTATATCTGGGTATTCTAAATGCCCTTAGTTTGAAATAAAAATATGCTGCTCCACTGCCATGTTCTTACAATTCTTGTTTTTCCTTAAGCAGTCTTTTTTCTAATAGCAGCAGGTCACATGTTGGCACTTCTCAAAGTCCTGAGGTTAACCATTACTGGATGTTGTCACGATTTCAGTACAGTAGCTCTACAAATTAGCCTCTAGAGATACACGAGAGAGTTTTCACAAAAGATTAGCTCAGCATTGCAGCCTTCTTCCTTTGCACAAAAAAGTATTTAGGAACAGATCACTTTCATCTGAGACATTCATGCTGATGTGAAAAAAATCAGAGGTGCATAGCTTTACTATGCTGCATGTTTTAACGTAGAACTATGTGTGGGTGGTGAGCCCCAACCCACTCAACCAAATATCAGGTGGGTTGCTGCTGCATCCACCTATGGGCTCGTGCTGCACGGTGATGTCGAGAGCACGAGAAGTCGATGGTTGAGGCTCTGAGGCTGCCTGAGATGATTTTGCAGACTCCTGCACATGCTGCTCACGTTGTCGCTGAGCTGGTGTCTTGCTTGGCTGGTATCTGTCGTTTTCCTATCAGGGCGATACCTGTCTGATAGCACGGCTCTCTAACGACGAGCTGACGCGCTGACGTCAACGCTATGACGTGGTTCGAATGTGATGAAATGAGTGCAATGAGCGGCAACTCCATAACGAGCCAAGTGAGGGACATTTTTGCAACGTTGCCAGCGAGCCGAATGTGGGACATTTTCGCAATGGTGCCAGCTCGCTCAGGCTGAACCGGCAGTGCCCGTTCACATCTCATTCGATGTGGTGTTCCTTTCTCTGTCAAATTGAATATGCACTATCTCTCTATATCTTTTCATTTGTGAGCAGTAGCGGCGAGAAGGGTTGCATTTTTTTTGTGACAGGCAATTCCCAGTTGCCCCCCCTATGTATTGGAGAAAGACGTAGAACACTATGTAGTTGTACGTCAAAACATTTCCGAAGACCTGAGATAACCTTCGCTGAGTTCTCTTGTAAACCCTATAAAATATTGAAGAAGGATAAAACACATCGCCTTTTGTCACATCGTGTGCCAAATATTCTATCCTTTCATTTTTAATTTTTTTTGTTGTTGTTGCATAGTCTTAGATTTATACCGATGAAAGTCATAATAAATGTCTCAACTCATTTAGACTGGTATTTTTTGTAATTCAGCTGGAGTGCCGTATTACTTCACTGTAGGTGAATTGCATTGGAAAATATAAAAACGTATTGCATTTTTAACTTTTGACATGATCTTTTATGCAATAAAGAAAACTTTTTTACATAGCTTTATATGCAAATTAGTAATAGAGCTGAACATTTACTTGATGCTTTTCTCCAGACCAACTTACAATTATTTACCAATTTGGGTATTTTTTTTTCCAGTTTTTGGTAAATATCTGTTCAACGTTACTACAGCCGGAAGTGAGATTCAAACCTTTGATCTTTGGGTCTAAAGGAATTAACACTAACCACTACGTTGAATTTGAACGTTTTTCTACATGTCCTTTGACTGATATATAAAACCATTGCTTTCCACTTGAAATGTCTGCATTATCCTTGCTCTGAGTAAGGATTCATTGACTGTGAACTGCACGCGGATCAGAATAGTTTACTAATTTCTCAAAATGTACAACTACTTTAGGCATTTTTCAGATAATCTCTAAGGACTCAGTTCCAGAATGATTTTTAACAGGTAATGAGTAATGTCACTGTTATCCCAAGGCAAGTTAAAGTTTATTTTCTTATCTCCCAGGTGGGGGTATAAAGAAGTGACAACATCCCCTCTATCTGATGGGGAAGAAGCAGAGCTACTATGCACTATGAAGAGTTAGATGAGGAAAGAAAGATTTAAGATATTGAAACCTTGCTGAAATATTTAGTGGTGCAACTGGCACAATTTTGCAGTGATTCGAGTGACGCCTAGTGAGATTTATTCCAGGATATTCTTAGTCAGGGTAGGCACTGACTAGACTGAATTTCACTAAGTGTTTCTTGTAACCTCCTATACAGATCTTCAGTGCAACAGACTCTGCATGTGACAATGAATCACAGTTTTGGAGGTTGCTGAGCACTCAGCCATGACGGTTACAGTGTGGTCCTAAGAAACAGCATCTGGCAACATTTAGCATTCAGTTTTGCATTTTGATTTCAAATTAATTAATTAATTAATCAATTAATTAATATTTATTTATTTATTATTTCTGCTCCCTTTCTTGGAAAACTCATGATGATTTGAATATAGATAATATAATATCTGGCCTTGATCCAGTGGGTTTGTATTTGTTCTGGGTTCCCATATGTAGTATGACATTGCACACTTAAAGTGATATGGTGCACAATAAGCACAAGAAGCATACAATAAACACACATCACAGAAAATGTTTTAAGGCAACAGTAGTTTATTAGTAATAGTCACTTTTTATATTACAAGCCTACAATAATTTTGGGGCCTATTCTGGAAGTGCAAGGTATGTGGAAGGTGTGCACACCCTGCACAGTGCACCAGGCCATCACACCCACCTTCAGTTACACATTCAAAGGCAGTAGGAAATTCAGAGTCACCGGTTCCCCTCAAATCTGTGTGTTTTGACTGTAGGAGGAAACCAGAGCACTTGGAGGATACAGGGAAAATAAGCATAGACTGAACTAGGTTGGAATTCACACATGAATGCATACATCAGGCCCTGAAAGCCAGCAACACTACCCAGTGTGTCACTGTGATGCCCCCTGTCATAAACATAATATCAGTACATACTCGTCACAGTTGCATATGTTTCTGTGTCTCTCAAATTCTAAGAAAATTGTATTAATTTCTTAAAGGCACTTCTTAGAAGCATTTACAGTTCAAATATATAAGTAGTGAAGCTGAAATATGTACGAAGAGCTGTGTTTTTCCTTATGTTTCTTGATTTAGCAGGTACTTTTCTCCAAAGCAACTTCTAATGAACTCTACATTTAGTTGATGCGTTTCTCCAAAGCAACTTACAGTGTTAAGGTTACAATTATTTACCTACTTATACATTTGGGTAATTTTACTGGAGCAATTTAGGGTAACCAAGAGCCAGTTTTTTTGGAAAACGACTATCGGTCGGCTTCAAAGAGGTTCTGGAGAACCATCCGGCAGCTCAGAAGGGGTTGGAGGAGTTTCACTCAGGCTGTGTTTAGCAGGAGTGGAGAAACTCTGACCTCTGATGAGGACATTGTCGGGAGGTGGAAGGAGCACTTTTAAGAACTCTTAAACCCGAGTAATATGCCTCCCTTACAGGAGTCAGGGCCAGAGGCTTTCGGGCTGTCAGAGTCCATTTCCCTGGTGGAAGTCACTGAGGTAGTTGGTAAGCTCCACAATGGCAAAGCGCCGGGGGTGGATGAGATCTGCCCGGAAATGCTTAAGGCCCTGGATGTTGCAGGGCTGTCATGGTTGACACGCCTCTGCAACGTTGCATGGACCTCGGGGACAGTGCCCTTGGATTGGCAAACTGGGGTGGTGGTCCCTATCTTTAAGAAAGGGGACCGGAGAGTGTGTGCTAACTATCGGGGCAACACACTTCTCAGCCTTCCTGGAAAAGTCTATGCCGGGATGCTGGAGAGGAGGCTCCGGCCGATAGTTGAACCTCAGATTGAAGAGGAACAATGCGGATTTTGCCCTGGCCGTGGAACAGCGGACCAGCTTTTTACCCTCTCACAGATCATTGAAGGGGCATGGGAATTTCTTAATCCAGTCTACATGTGTTTTATGGACCTGAAGAAGGCCTATGACCGTGTTCCCCGGGAAATTCTGTGGGAGGTGCTTCGGGAGTATGGGGTAACGGGGCCACTACTGCGGGCCATTCGGTCCTTGTACATACGGAGCGAAAGCTGTGTCCACATACTCGACATTAAGTCAGGCCTGTTCAGTGTGGGTGTTGGACTCCGCCAAGGTTGTGCCTTGTCTCCACTCCTGTTTGTGGTTTTCATGGACAGGATATCAAGGCGCAGTCGAAGTCAGGAGGGCATTCTGTGTGGGAGTCGGAAGGTGACGTCTCTGTTTTTTGGAGATGATGTTGTCCTTTTGGCACCGTCACATGGCTGCCTCCAGCACGCACTGGAATGGTTTGCAGCCGAGTGTGAAGCGGATGGGGATGAGGATCAGCACCTCAAAGTCTCAGGCCATGGTTCTCTCACAGAAAAGGATGGTATGCCCCCTCCAGGTAAGGGAAGAGTTTTTGCCCCAGGTGGAGGAGTTCAAGTATCTTGGGGTCTTGTTCACGAGTGAGGGAAGAAGGGAGCGTGAGATCGGCCACAGACTGGGAGCAGCGGCAGCAGTAATGAGGTTGGTGTACCTGTCTGTAGTGGTGAAGGGGAGCTGAGCCATAAGGCGAAGCTCTCCATTTACTGGTCGATCTACGTCCCTACCCTCAGCTATGGTCATCAACTCTGGGTGATGACCGAAAGAATAAGATTGTGGATACAAGCGGCTGAAATGAGTTTTCTCCGCAGGGTGCTGGGACTCACTCTCCGTGACAGGGTGAGGAATTCGGACATCCGGGAGGAGCTCAGAGTAGAGCCGCTACTCCTTCACATTGAGAGGAACCAGTTGAGGTGGTTCGGGCATCTGATAAGGGTACCCCCTGGACACCTCCCTTTGGAGGTATACCTGGCACGGCCAACTGGGACAAGGCCCCAAGGTCAGCCCAGGACCCACTGGAGGGATTATATCTCACAGTTGGCCTGGGAACAGCTGGAGATCCCCCAGGTTGAGCTGGAGGAAGTTGTAGGGGACAGGGGCAGCTAGACCTCTCTGCTCTCCCTGCTCCCACCACCACTCTTTTAGGACAAACAGGATGAATGGATGAATTTAGGGTAAGTACCTTGCTCAAGGGTACTACAGTCAGATGGAGGGATCAAACCTGTGACTTTTGGGTCCAAAGGCAGTAGGTCTAATCAATAGGCTACCAGCTGTCCCTGTTACCTTCTGTAAATATAAATGTATTCCTTACCTCTCAAGTATGCAAGTTTCCACAAATCAGTTTGAGATTAAATTCAATGTCATTTTCCTCCGGTAATATTCACTGGAACTGAGGAAGTTTTCTTGGTTAGTCAAATGTCCTCTTGATATCTGTAGTGAAAATCTATTTTCTCAGTCCATATACCTTACTTTCTGCGCTATAGAGCGCACCTGACTATAAGCCTCACCACCCAAATTTCATAAAATTTAAGAAAAATTACACACATAAGCCACACCTGACTATAAGCCGCGCCTGCCTATCAGCCGCAGGTTCACACTGAACCACGATATCTTTATGGTACACAGAAAGATGGTACATAGAAAGATTTTTTTAAATGTTTAATTACTAAACACAGCAGTAAAATGAGATAACCATACCGGCTTTTTTCCGAACAGTGCCTTAACACGGCAGTAAGTAACGCAGCAGTGAAATTACATTATAGTAACATGCCGGTTAAAAAAATAACAAGCCTACCAGCTGTTGATCGTTAGCCTTTTAAAAAAGTCATTGATCGCTCTCTTCATCTTCCTCACTAAAACCACTGAATTCGTCGTCTTCAGTGTCGGAATTGAACAGCCTCAGAATGACTTCGTCACACACTTTCTCAGTCTCTCTTTCGTTGTCGCTCTCAACGTCACTTTCGTTCCGTGGCGAATTTGTGCTTCTGCTGTCCTCTTCATCATGCAGTCCTCGGCCGGCTGCTCTCTGTGTGTTCACCCAGTCTTCAAGAACGTTTTCAAGTTCAGGCCATCTGCTTTTATTACCTCTGAAAGCTTTTGTCGTTTTTTTGCATTGAGTCAGTTCTTCACGCTGCCGTCTCCAACGTCTCACCATCGATTCATTGATGCCAAGCTTACGTGCAGCGGCTCTGTTTCCTTCTTCTACAGCCAGATTGATTGCCTTTAACTTAAAGATGCATCATATGCATTTCTTCGTGTGTTTTCCATGATAAGGGTGTGCGCATGACGCGCAAAATGACTGTTCAAAACACAATTGACGTGTGTCAATCAAACTAGCGACTTCCTCGGCGCATTATTTCTCCTGCCTGTCTGTCACGCTCTTGCGCTTCCTGCTAGAGCGCCCGCTATAGGCCGTTAGCCCGTAAAAATATATAGATTAACCGCATCGTTGTTTAAGCTGCAGGGTTCAAAGCGTGTGATAAAAGTAGCGGCTTATAGTCCGGCAATCACGGTAATCATCTTTGATCCTGTGCTTAAGTTAGAAATTAGAGAATCTTCAGCATCATTTGCTGTAGCTGCATTGTTCAGAATTCAAATACAAGAACTTGCAGAAAAGCTTGCAGAAGAACTCCTAAGGCTAACCATGAAAATTTTCATTATGGGTATGCAAATTATGAAAAGCAATGGAAACTAGAAATATTTGATATTTTCAAATTACCTTTTTAGATTTAGTGCTTTAGTGCTTAGAAAGGTTTGGCTTGACAAGTAAAGCTAACAATAATAAATATTGTGTCTGGAGCAGAAATATGTTTTTGTGTTTGGTGTAAGTTTTTTTCTAACTGAAGTTTAATAACACCCATATATAGTATAAATGGAACACACTGATAACCACGGTAATTTTCCCTTTCTTATATATATCATAGCAAGAATCATCCCCCTTGCCCTTTCTCTTTCCACAGGCATTGGTTAGCTGTGAAGTGGGCTTTCCACCAACCACAGGGGTCATTTGACTTCCTTTAGAAATTCTGTTGACATGATAGCAGGATGGAAAGGAAAGGTTAATTCAGACATTTAGCAGACCCATCACTCCCACCCTTCAATGTTACTCTGAGAAGACACCTTCTGAAGATGCAGTCTTTGCTTCTCATTTTTCAGCTTTAGATTTTTACTGAGAGCACAGTAAAAATGCATCAGTATGTAGCACAGTTCCACATGACAATGACAATACTTGGATCTTTATGATCTCAAATAGTGTCCCTATTATAAGGTATGACGATGGCAAGGGATTGCAGGTCTTGCAAAGCTTTCCGCCAGTTGTACCTGAGCCTGAAGGATTCAAAGGAGACGAATGTGAATAAATACATTTTCTGTAAACAAACTATATGTGAACAGCAGCACAAACAAGTAAGCAGAAAGGGACTCTGAGCAGGACAAGCAAATAATGAAACTGAGTGAGTGAAAAGCAGTACTAAAAAGTACTAATAATATTGATTATAATTAACAGACATCCTAGTCTTTCCAAGACAGTGTGCATACAGACTTAAAATACCTGGTATTCTCCTCTGGTTTACAGCAAAACCCACCAGCAGATGGTCCCTGACTCTGCAGTTAGAATTTAAGTACATTTAACCAAATTCCAAATGAAATTTGCCTTTTAAACAAGTATTAAAATTTTATTTTTAGTTTTCTGAGTAACTGCAAGCCAGTGCACAGATTTCAGGACAAGAGTTGTATTCAGCTTTTCTCTACCCATGAGTACCCTATCAGATACATTTTGAATAAACCTGTGGGGTACAAGTTTGTTTGTAATAAAGGATTTGCATACCACAACCTGACTAAAGCATCACTCTCTGTAAAGGTTAATAGACTACCCTCAACATAACTAGTTGCCTTTGCAGTCAAATGAATCTGAATGGTTTGTCCTTTTTTGTTAGATCCCAGATAAATGCACAGAAATCACCATCAAGGAGTTTGCTTTCACACACACACACGGGGTTGCAGGGAACCAGAGCCTACCCGACAACACAGGGCATAAGGCCAGAGGGGGAGGGGACACACCCAGGACAGGACACCAGTCCGTCACAAGGCACCCCCAGTGGGACTCGAACCCCAGACCCACTGGAGAGTAGGACCTGGTCCAACCCACTGCGCCACCGCACCTCCTAAGTTTGCTTTCATCTACAGTCTATTTGATGCCTTGTCCAAGGCAACTTAAAGTGTTATATTTACAAGTTTATACAGCTAGGTAATGGAGAAATCTGTCTGCAAAAGACTCAAAAAATGGAAGAAGTGATTTTGGGAACATCAGAGAATGGCCAGAAAAAAAATATACTATATATATCTTATATAATATATAGTATACTATATATATATATATATATATATATATATATATATATATATATATATACTGTATATATACACACACAGAATTAAAAATGCATTATATAACAAAAATACATTTAACCAGCAGAATGTTATCTAAACATTCCCTTTATGTTGATAACCTCTTCCCAGTGGTAAGTTGTTCCTCCCCGTTACCTGTGTAGTTGCTATCTAGCGGCGCAGAAAAAAAAAAAAAGCAAAAGACTGTGGCTCCTAATTAAGAGGGTTAGGTCTATAACACGAAATTATCATGCATTTACTTAACATATTTGTAATATAAATGACAAAAGCTCATTTACACCTAGTATGAATGTTTATTTCCATTATAATTTTTTTATTTAGTGTTTCTCCAAAATGTATAACAAAAAGCTATACAATGCAAACTGTATGTTCACCAGCCAGCTAACAGGTAACCTCTAATAGCTAACAATGTGTTAAATAAAAATGTGTTAACCTGTGTGTTATTTGTACTTGCTTATCACTGACAATGCCAATAGTCTGTTTAATTATCAGGTCTTTAATATAAATGGCAGAGAAGTTTTGTGTTCATGATTTGGTAGTATATTAAGAGGGTAGCCAGTAGTGTACTATCTAGCACTGTTACCTTTGGTCACAAAAGTTGCAGGTTTGAATCCTACCTCCAGCTGTAGGACCCCTGAGGAAGGAACTTACCCTTGTTTTGAGAAATTTACCCAGCTATGTAAATGGGCTATGTACATTAACATTGTAAGTCACTTTAGAGAA
Source organism: Scleropages formosus (assembly GCF_900964775.1). Classification (NCBI taxonomy): domain Eukaryota; kingdom Metazoa; phylum Chordata; class Actinopteri; order Osteoglossiformes; family Osteoglossidae; genus Scleropages; species Scleropages formosus. The sequence continues at coordinate 13,259,636 of NC_041814.1, read as the reverse complement.
AAGCATCAGCTAAATAACCAACTTCGACAACTGCTTGCTCTAGGTGGGGTGTTGGCCTTGCCCGGTAGCGCAGGGCCAAGGGGACATGATACCAGTCTGCCGCAGGATACCCCAGGCAGGGCCCAAACCTCAGAGCCCCAGACCCCCCCACACAGCAAGCACTGGCCAAACCCACCATGCCACTATGCAACCCCCTTCAGCTGAATAAGCTAATGTAAATTCTGGGCATGATGGATAGCAGAGTGGGTTTGAATTTGTGCAGTGTTTACACATTTCGATCTGCAGCCCCTAGCAGTAGAAAAGGTTTATGCCATCCTGGTGAAGAGGGTTGGGTTCAGTACAAGAGTGCAGTAGTAAGTAGGTCAGGTGCTTGGTAAGAGTTAAAAGTTTCCAGGAGACACAATGACCGATACAAGTGCCACAATGATGTGTAGCCAAGACAAGCTTCTGTGAGAGAAAATCCAACCAAGGTAAAGAATAATGAAACGAGAATACAAAAAAAATTATCTCTACCCTCAAATGATCAGAAGGTCAAACTATCAGAAGTTTTTGTGGTGTAGTGGTTATCATGTTTGCCTAACATGCAAAAGGTTCCCTGTTTAAAACCGGGCAGAATCAAACTTTGGGACAGCTGGTAGCATAAGGTTAGAGCTACTGCCTTTGGACCCCCAGATTGCAGTTTTGATCCACCTACCCATCTGGCTGTAGTAACCTTGAACAAGGTACTTACCCTAAAATTGCTCTAGTAACATTACTCAACTGTATAAATGGGTAAATAATTGTAGGTAGACTAACATTGTAAGTCACTTTGGAGAAAAGCTTCAGCTAAATTAATTAATCTAATGTAAATTAAACAGACAGGTCTATTTTAGAGAAAGAGGAGATATTTGACCATGATTAGTAAAGATCCTCTGACTCATTCCTGTTCTCATTAGTGGTTTCACAGAGACTAACTCCCACAAAGGCTACATCAATATGGCCCTACAAACTTCATAACTGAACATGATACATGAAATTATATGAGGTTCTGATTTTAAATGACGGCCAGAATCTCAAAGAAGTATAGGTGAATTGGTGATTTTAGAGCAGAGCTGCTTTCTTTTGAAACAATACATACTAAAGATGTGATTTCCTGCTTTTGTAAGCAAACACATTCCAAATTTTAAGCAACAAACATTACAAATTATTAATTTTGTTAAGAACAAAGCAGAATTTTAAATGCTAATACACATATAATTCATATTTTCCATATTATCATGCTGTAGCCAAACCCTGTTAACTTTGGTTTCAACCACAGACCTTAACATTTTAGTGAAGGATAGCATGGTTAAAAATTTTTCTTAAAAAAAAAAAACAACATGTTTTCATGTATATGACTCAGAGAGTGCCACTTTTCCACCTGTACTAAGATATGAGGTTGATCCTGCAGGCGCAATCTTGGCCAAGGAGAAGCAGAGATGAAAACTGGTGCCTGGGAAATTGAAATGTTTCAGTAGTATAAACTTCTAATGTGTGGTTTAGTGTACTAATAAAATAAATACAACTAGTAAATAAGTATAAGAGGTATTGCTGCAAAAACAACGGGGCAACTATAAAGATTCACTACACCTTTCACTTACCATTAATTTTGGTAAGAATGAAGCAGAATTTGAAGACTGGTATGTTGTCTGGGACATACCCTGACTGGCCTGGTGCCTTGTGTTTTTGGGACAGGTTCTGAACCAATGTGACCCTGACCTGAACAAGCAATTAAGTCAGTGAGTATGTGAAGTAACAGAGTTACAACTTGGGAATAATGTCTCTTAAAGCCACATATTAAGTGTAAGCACTAAAATTCACGGTCCCCATTCCTATTAAATTAATGCATCATTATATTTCTGAAGTCTTTGTCAGAATTCTTATCTACTTGAAACAGTGGCATCACTAGGGTTAGTGTCACCCAGTCTGTTAACTCATGGTGTCACCCCCCCAATGGATCTCCTCCCATACCAGACTGTACAGAATCCTTAGTAATGTTTTTTGTAATAATGCTATTTGTGAATCGTAATTTCCGTATATCACTGAATGCAATGACAATAGTAGTGATATAAACTAGAAAAATTAAAATTACACCTTTAAATTACAGTATCATATGGATAGCCTAAATATATTTACATAGTTTCATGTGGTTAAAGTGAAAATTTGGTAAGGAAACAATAAAATTCAAAGTAAAAAAAGTTTAAGAACTACATCAAAATTGTTTCTTTTAATGTTATTGACATAGGTTCACAAATTCTAATTGCCACAATATTGTAGCTAAAACACGAGGAAAAATTGACAAAATCAGCGATTATAGAAACACCAGCAGCGATGAAAACAATAGCGCGTGCTTGTAGCGAGTGCAGATGAAAGCACGTGATTCGAAGCGTCATTGTAATTGGGTAATAATGAGAGCTCTGACCAGAGCGTATTAGAAGGTTCAAAAAGTAAATTAGCATAGAGTTTTAGCCTTCTAGATATATTGCTATATGTAAGTTGGGCTTATGAAAAATGTTTTTGTTGTTATAGGAATATTTTTATAAACAATAATACATTTCTGCTGAAACACTGCACAAAAATTTATAGACAGTCATTTTGGCGTTACTCCCTCTGATGGTGTCACCTGGTGTGGTTCGCACCCCCACACCCCCCTAGTGACACCACTGAGGCCGGTCAGGGTACGTCCCAGACATAGCACCAGTCCAGCGCAAGATAAGTGAAAGGTCCAGTGAATCTTTCTCTTCATGATGACCCGTGTTTCATCCACTGTAAAATCTCACTACAACACTGAATCAAAGATGTAGCACGCCGAGGCCACCCGGGGAGGGGGCGGAGACAGGGTTAAAGCAGCCACAGCTGGGGCTGATTTCATCCCCTATTTATTCCCTGGTGCCCAGCAGTAGAGAGAAGAGACCGGGGAGGAGAACCAGACCGAGACGACCGCAGACCCGATCCCTGACACGAAGCCCACGTCCCGATTGACCCGACTCTCCCAGCCAGCACAAAACCTTTCCCTACCTGTTCCCTGCTCCCCCTTTCCCATCTCCGTCCTTCTCCGCTGTCTAGGCAAATAAAAGCCCACAGCTACGGACGACTGCATCTCCTGTCTCCTGCCTAGACTCTCTTACAAAAGAATTAGACAAAAAAAAAGTACCTCTCCACTATAAAGCTCCATAATTTAAACCTTGTAAAATGAGGTCTAGATCCATAATCTATGCTACATCTGGATGGAGAAATGCTCAGTTTACATCATCTGATTTCATCAGGTGTAATAGGGTAACTGTCATGACGCTCCCCCATCATCACTCCAAGTGTGTCAATAGTGTTTAACGTATGAGCAAAAATTCCCAGGAAAAGTCTGGTTCAGTTTAAATGTCAGCTTGATTGCTCTGTCATGGCATAATGGCATGTCTCCAATTTCACCTGCAGCACTGGAAGCAGATAAGGCAACCTTCTTTGTTTATATATATATATATATATAGTACAGTCTCAGGGTGGTGGACTTTCCTTCTGTACATTGTGAGGAGTTTTCATGTCTTGACATCTGTGGCACCTATCTTCCTCCTGTGGCCAACCTATTTTTCTAGCTGGGTATCTGACTGGTAGGGCATACATGTTGATGGCTTGGATTTATTCCTACCATTGCGCTGGCTTCTCACAAACTGACTTACTCGCTGGTAGTATTTGGTTGTAGCTAACCTCCTTGCTACCTCGTTTTGGTATACATTCATGGACAACGGACATATATATGTCTATATAAACAAACTGCCCATAATCACTTCTGTCATTATTCTATAAGAAAGACATTTTGACTCTGGGTTATTTAGAATTGCTATTAATTCATTGCTAATCTTAAATTTCTACATTTTTTTTCTACTTTTACACATTTTATTGATGAGTAATCCACTGTATGTAGTGTACAGTACTAGCAGTGTAAGTGACCTTGGGGAATAAGGTGTGGGCTGATAACACTATGTAGTGTTCATTAGAAGTTGATTTGGAGAAAAGTGCCTGGTAAAGGAATAAATGTAATTCATTTAATGAACAAAGTTGCCTAACACCACCTAATACTATGGAAAACATAATTGCCCTCTTACACTTAATAACCGGTTACACCATCTTTACCTGCAATGAGTACGTTCTTTGGATGTTTTGTAGGGTCATTTGTGACTTCCTGGATGCTGTGCCCTTGGAGAAATTTTGGCTGGTGAGCCACTCCTGGGAACATTCACTACTGTGTGCAGTGTTCTTCATTTTGAGATGATGCTTCTCAATGTACTTCAGTGGAGTCTCTTAATGTAATGCATAAATTGTACTTTTGCTGAGATGTACGGCGCTTTGTACAAAAGCGTCTGCTAAATGAATAAATATCAATGTAAATGTCTCAGAGCCTTAGAAATGGCTTTGTAATCCTTTCCAGCCTGATAGATATCAACAACTTTTTTTTTTCTAGATTCTTCAAGAATTTCCTTTGATTGTAGTATAATGTACTTGGGCTTGTTTTTGTGTTGGCAGCTTGACTGTGAGGGTAAGAGTTAAAATAAGTATAGTTTATATTAAACAAGGCTGACTGTAATCAATCAAGACTGGTTGTGCTCAGTCAGCTGACCTTAATTATAACATTAACTGGGTTCATATTCATATTTGTACCATGGACAACTGTGACTGAGATGATGTCATTCAAAAGAAAATAGGGTTGAAACACAGTAAAGTGATAAAGCTGATAGTTTAACTGAAATCACTTGAAGTTTGGATCATATTCAACATTCTTAAATCCTGTATGCTAAACCAAGTACCTTTCTGCACAGGGTAAAAATGTCTAAGGTGCTTTATTATGTTATGTCTCTTTGTGCCCCTTTCTTCCTGTTGTGGATTGCCAGTTGATCTATAATTAATAATGTCCACATTATTGCAAATCAGATGTTCAAAAATTTTCTCCAGAGCATTTCAGTTTTAGTTTTAATAATCCATTGTACTATAAAGGCTTTCCCAGTCAAATACACCCTGGCATCTGAACTACTGATTTGCGTTAAATGCTCTACCCATTAAATTTAACAAGCCTCCCTTAGTTACATCCTAAAAAAATCATATCAATATGTATGCAGATGGATGGTTCAGGAATACTGGAATAACAATTCGAATTGGATAACAAAGAAAAATGCATGTAGATATAGTTTGGGACACTACGATCTGTGAAGTTTAGCATCTGAAAAATATACTGCAGTAAATGTATAGCTTTGAGGACATGTTTCTAATCCAGGAAACTGAGTCATGTCTGTCTTAAGAGGAAAGGCTTGCTCTGCTCTGTGTGTCTTGTTTTTTATGAAGGTCAGAAAATGCCCAACACTCCCACAGTGCAACTGCACTGTGTTAGGGGCTGTTAGAATACACTTCATTTGTGGATGGGCTTGTGGTGAGAAATGAATCAACACTTTATATAAACTGGGCCCATATAGATGCCTTGCTGTATTTGCAGGGTTTTTTTTTTTAAACTCTTCTCCTAAATCTTTTAACAGTCATAAAACAAGATCAAATGCTTTTAACAACCATATGGGATTTATTGTAACTGAATGAATTTTATACAGATGAACTATTGACTTTCCAGTTAATGTGGGGTGGTTCTGTTGTTAGTATCCTTTAAAACGTATTGACAAAAGGGATTTCTAAATGCTTACAAATATGAAAATATCATGTGCACATTGATATAGCCCTGTCATTCACATAATCGAGTAATTCGGTTCCATGGAGTCACTCTGTTAAGCAAATTCCTTTTTTGATGGGATCAAATAATATTGATATATAGATTATATCCATTTTTTTGGTTTTATCTTTTTCTGCTTTTGCAACCTTTCAAAATACCTTTTGCACATTTGGCTCATAGATGTTGATGAGGGGGGCACAGTGCGCAGCAGGTAGTGTTGCCAGCTCACAGCATCTGGGTGGATTGTGCATAGATTGAAATCTAGCTCAGTCTGTGTGGTGTTTGCATGTTCTCCCTATGTCTGCCTGGGTTTCATCCTGGTGCTACAGTTTCCTCCTACAGTTCAAAGACATGTAGCTCAGGTGAATTAGACACTCTAAATTACCTGTAGAGTGTGCTTATGGCTACCGTACAATGGAGTAATGTCCTGGCCAGGGCGTAACCCTCAGTCTTGTCCCAAGTGATTCTGGGATAGATACTTCGTGTCCAGTAGCTACTGATGAATAAGAAGTAGAGGTTGTGGGAATGTATTAGAACCCTGGGTGCATTTGGACAACAGGCTGGAGTGGACCTATAACAGCGAGACTCTGTACAAGAAGGCACCGAGTCAGCTTCACTTTCTGAGGAGGCTCAGGTCTTTAGGATTATGCAGGTCATGTTGTTCCAGTCCGTAGCAGAGGGCATAAACATTTACACTCTTGTATGGTGGAGAAATGACACTTCTAGAGGTAATGACAGCAGGTTGAATAATCTCAGTGAAGGCTAGTTTGGTCCTGGAAGTTAGGCTGGATTCTCTGGAGGAAGTAATACAGAGGAGCACTCTAAAATTCCTAGTTATGATGGACATTTACTTTTACTCTCTACATGCCACCATGGCTAATCAGAGCAACACATTCAGCAACACACTGGTCTAGTTGCACTGACCAAGGAGCACTTTCTGAGGTCATTTCTGTAGTAGCTTTCTGTTCTATGGGAAACCATTATATAAGGAATGAGCATACACTGTAATCGTGCTAGGCATGAAATTTTATTATATGCAAGCAAGTCTGTTTTTTGAAGCACACAGTCCAAGGTTCACAGGCTTGCTGATGTTTAAACAAATAACCTGCACTACATATGTATATGAAAGTATTAAAGCATGTGAAGATCAGTGCGATACCAATCTCCTTCATGACCTTAGCAGACTTTCCTCTCCACCACTTGGGTTAGTAGTTGCTGTCAGAGAGTGCAAATTCTGGACCTTTCAGTGTTGGTACGATGTGCTGATAATCATGTGGATCATCTCTGGTAAAACCCCCTCTGGTAAATCAAACTGACTCACTGCCCGATTTACAGCTATTAATATTCTGGGATGTGGAACTTCTGCAAAATGAAAGCCTTTTCAGAAACCACAAGTGGAAGTGAATCAGCACTTCTTCAGAGGTATAAAGAAACACTTTTTCAGTACATAAAGGCCTAGTCCTTCCTATGCATATAAAAAATTATGTTGTACTCAGTTTGCATATGATTAAATAGCAAAGCTGTTATAGTTCAAAAAAGAAAGTTAAACTGTTGATTACTTTGCTTGTCTTGACTTTGCAATTATCCTGACTGTAAAAAAAAGACTTATAAGGTTCCACATTCTAAGTGAACAAATTTTGGAGTAGGGTTGCGTAAGTAATGTTACTAACAGATTTTTGCTCATAGGATCGGAATCACAGAAGTGCTTACTGGTGTTTTACTGCAGTCACTGAGGAAATTGAAAATATTAGCCTTTCACTAAAAGCAGTAACTTAATGTTTCAGGTTAGGCAGTAAAAAGGAAGAAGTATGGCAGTAACTTCTGCGTGCGAATTGGCTAAATTGGCTAAATTACATTCCTCATGTCACAGTCTTTTGACTGTGTTACTTTCTAATTACTTTAACGTTTACATAATTTTTGTTTAGCAATATGATCAAGACTTGTAAGAATGCAATAAACTGAAGTTACCACATGAATGTAGGAGATGTTTGAAGCAGTTAAAAAAATAACTGAAACTGCTATTTATTACCCAATATTAAATCTCTAACATTTAATACGAACCTGTCGTTTTTGTCAAACTAAAGCAATACACTTGTTCTGAGTAATATCAGATATGTCAAATAAAGCAGGAGGCAGCATAATGAAAAGAAAGTGAACTTGTGACCATGACGAAATCCAAGGCCAAAAAAACATATTTTTGCACCTTTGAGAAAGCCATACATTTATGTAAACTGCAACTGATCATACGCATCACACACACACACACACACACACTTTCCAAACCGCTTGTCCCAAACGGGGTCACGGGGAGCCAGAGCCTAACCTGGCAACACAGGGCGTAAGGCTGGAGGGGGAGGGGACACACCCAGGACAGGACGCCAGTCCGTCGCAAGGCACCCCAAGCGGGACTCGAACCCCAGACCCACCAGAGAGCAGGACCCAGTCCAACCCACTGCGCCACCACGCCCCCCTATCATACATACATACATACATACATACATACATACATTATACCACATTTTTTTTCAATGCACATTACATGAGTGGATTTGCTTTGCTAAATTTCTGGGTGCTGCTGCTTTTTTAACTTGGCTGTAGACATTATGGAATGTTAATTTTCTAAAAATCTTAATAACTACATCTTTATGGAAGTGCCCACATTCTATGTCATTTTTATCCCTCATTTCCTCAACCTTTTCCTTTATTTTGGCACTTGCTTGCAGGTCAGTGAAGAACAGTTCTCGGGGTACTGAGTTTATTAAACAGATGAGAAAACTGAAAAGTATACACATAATGCTGTTTTTTAAGTATTGATTATATCTGATGTTCATCGCTTTATGTAGGTAGCTTCACAGCAATACTTATTTGTACTTTAAGTGAATGAATGAACAAGGGAGTGCACTGGCGCAGTGGATTTGACTGGGTCCTGCTCTCCGGTGGGTCTGGGGTTCGAATCCTGCTTGGGGTGCCTTGCGATGGACTGGCATCTTGTCCTGGGTGTGTGCCCTCACCCTCCAGCCTTATGCCCTGTGCTGTGGGGTTAGGCTCTGGCTTCCTGCAACCCTGCATGGGTCCAGTGGTTTCAGATGATGTGAATGAATAGAAACTTTATTAATTCCAGAGGGAAATCGACTTCAGCTGCAACAGCCTTTAATGTACAACATACATGCATACACACATACAACACAATGTATATAGATACACAAGGCAGAAAGAACATAAATAAGTTAAAAAAAATATGTTAGCAAGTGAAATAAGTAGAACAAATAAAAATGCTAGAGACAAAGGTGTGGATTGAAGTGAGATGGAAAGTGAAGTGAGATTGGTGCAGGGTATGAAGAGACACAGAGCAGCTCAATGCTGCACGGTCATTAACTGGTCACTCCCACCCTGGCATCATGAGGAGACGCTGTAGAGCCTGATGGCTGCAGGTAGAAATGGTCTTCAGTAGAGGTCCTTGGAGCACTGCAACTGGACCAGCTGTTTGCTGAAAGTGCTCCTTTGTTTTACTACACTTGCATGCAGAGGATGTGAGTCATTATCCAAGATGAACAGGAGTTTATTCAGAGTCAAGGTTTATGGACTCCCCCTGGGAGTCCCCCTGTCTAGCCTGTTGCACCCCTAGATAGTTGTATGTCCCACTACCCTCACCTTCACTCTGTCAGCCCTTACTGAACCCTTGGGCCTCCTGAAATCCATCAACCTGTACTTGGTTTTTTCAGTGGTGAGCTGCAGCTGGTTTTGTTTGCATCACTCCGTAAAGCCCTTCACTATGTTCCAGTCGTCATCCTCCTGCCCATGCCTGAAACATTCAACAATCTCAGGGTCATTTAAAGTTAAAGGTGTACACGGTAACAGGAAGGGAGCCACGACTGTCTCTTGAGAGGCCCCCATGCTGCATGCAGCCATGTCTGATAACCTCTATGGTTCTTGTGATCATTGTCAAAAATTGAAACATAAAAAGAATACTCTGCTATTCAGAGCAGTAACTGCTAATATTTCAGATAAGAAAGAAAGACCAACCACAGCTGAGTGGCATTACTGATCACCATCATTCTCATATTGCACCATGGAGTGTAACAAATGAAAATGTAAAACCTTACATCAGCCCATGAGTCAGTCCGCAGAGCAGGGATCTTCTCTTTGGCTACTCATGCCATAATGCATCACTGAGTCTGTCAAGGGCCTACTGGTTGTAGGTGAACAGTGTCGTATCACTCATAATACTGATATTCAGTCCTTCTGCGTGATGTACAATTCTGTACTTGTAAGTATCTCTTGAAACTATGAATATCAGTACCTCAAGTTTTTCCGAACCTCTCAAGCATTCTACACAGACAAAAATAAATGCAGATAACCAAAGCAATTACTGCTCAAGTGAATCTGTCAGCACCACAAACCACACACATTCAGATCCCTTACAGGCAATGTATGCACTTCTCCTTTCTTATGAATAAGAGGAGGCTGTTGGCAAGAGGAATATATTTTTTCTGAGATGCACTGAACTAACCAGAATGAACGCAGGACATTTCCCCAACGTCAGCACACTTATTCTGAGCAATATTGGATAAAGCAGCAGGGTGACAAAACTGAAAACTTGTTACCATGAGAAAGTTCAAGGCCATAAGACCACACTGCTGTACGTCTGAGAAATATGCTTAAACAATGCATTGTTAAAATATCTTGATATATTATTATTAACCATTATTTAGCTGACACCAAGGTGACTTACAATGTGAAATATGTCCAGTTATCTACCTATTTATAGAGGTGTCTAATGTTTACTGAAGCAATTAGGGGTAAATACCTTTTTTGCAGCAGGAATGCAGCTTGGATTCTTGGAATGAAAGGCAATAGTTCTAATCACTATCCTAGGTGCCGTCCCTGAAACTGATTTAAATGTAAACTATAAGCTATTACAGTATACACTATCGTAGTTTCCTACTCATACAGCTCGATAGAAAAAGCAGAGGGAGCTAAAAAAAATACTAATATTTAGTAATTAATAGAAGAATGGTTTTACTGTGGTATGTTTGTGAATGGTCCTTAAATATAATTTCTTGATTAAAACAATTATTTGACATAACAGGGCACAACCATAAGTTGTCATTTATTTGGAAATTTTCCTTAGTGGAAGATTCAGTATTCTAAGTTCAGAACTTCTTGTTAAGGTTCCGTGATATTTAGATTGACTTGCATGATATGGGTGCCCATGTGCTCAGGATGTAGTTAAATGATTAAAAGACAACACATCACACCATGTTTCTTTTGTACAACAATGCAGAGGTCCTCCAGGGTCCATTACATTTGTTTTGGTTTCAAGTGGCTTCAAAGCATTATTCTCACCATACATATCAGCTTTATTTACATAAATACATATCCTGGAATCGTCTATTCTGAGCGGAATCGTCTTTTCTGAATTTTGTAACCCTGCTCATGTGATGAACATCAGTGAATATAGTGGAAAGAAACTTAAGTAAACTAAGTTTACTTAAGAATCACACGTCTGCAACTGTGTCTCTTTCTCCTAATGTAATGCACAAATTGTATTTTCTCTGAGATGTACGTTGCTTTGGAGAAAAGCGTCTGCTAAATGAATAAACGTAAATGTAAATGTATTTAGCTAAAATTGAGTAACACAGATGTTTATTTAAGTTTGAAATAAATTTCAAGGCTGTCTGTGGCTTCCAATAGCCTATGCTCTGTCTTGATAGACAACTGTACGCTGAAAAGACTAGGTACGAAATAAAGTAATTGTTCTAGGTGCAAAGCCTGAGATAAATCAGTTTTTGGTTATGTTAGAGGTGTTTGTTTTTGACTTGTTTTGTAAAATGCTAATTTGTTCAATTATTACAGATGTAAATACTTCCCTCCATTGCGTCTCACCTTCAGGCTTCCCAGACAAGACATGCCTGGGCATGTGATGCTGTTTTGTAGTTTTGGGCAATTACAGTACTCTGTTGCATCAGCTGCCAACTTCCTCTTTTCTGGAAATTTTCCTGTTTTCGCATATCTTATCAGGATTACTAACAACGTTCTGCTAACTATGTTAAGCTATTTAGCAGTCTGCGCTGTTAAGTCACCTGCAATGCCAGGATTTGACAAGTTTTGCCCTTTGTTTGCTGTCTCTTGGTGGGGACGTATTGGAAACTTCACTACGGTTTTTTGTGACTCACTTGTGTGGCTGCCAGTTTTCTGCTTCAAGTTTGAAATCATTCATGTTTAGTACATACAGTATTCAGTACACCTGCTATAAATATATTTACATATATGCAATATTTCTTATGTTTAAACTGTCTTTAAATTCTCTTTACTTGACATTTCAAGTATCAGTAAATTAAACTGATCTATATAAACCCACATTTTTCTCTTCACAACTGAGCTGACTGGAAACATGCATCTCCGCAGTAGGGTCAACAATTTTACGTCAGTGTTCCTCTGTCTGACCTTTTGCTCATTGGGATACGTTGTCCACACTGTTCTTATAACACTCCAAAAATTCATATCATCTAAGGATGGATACAGGAAACCCCTTCATAAATTGGCTCCTAGAACATCTAGCGCAAACATCACCGATTTGAAAAACTGCCGCCCAATATTGATTTCAAGTTTGAACTTGAAAACCTCTGTGAATACTCTATAGAATATGATTTTAGGCAGCTTTGTAGAAATGGTGATCCAGTTTTCCTTCTTCTGTTCTCTTGCTTTGCTAGCAGTTCCCTCCTTTTTGTCGCCAATGACAGTGTTCAGGAAACAAGGTTATGCTCAAGATTTTACAGTAATTGTCTGTATAATTGGAGCAAAAACTAGATCTATTTTCGGTCTATCTGATGAGTCATTTTACAAGAGGATGAATACTTTGTGAACCACAGAAAATGTAGCTGCTGCGAAGACAAAGTGAGGGCATTTAGAAACCATTTTGAGACCAAGTGAGGAAAGTGATAAAAGATATTATACAGTTCCCAAAACAGAAAAACAACTACATTAACAGACAGGAGAATCCTGCACAGCATAGGTATTGTTCTTATAAGAATTACTTTTTGTTTTTGTGAACTGATATCAACTGAAAAACATAACTGAAAACTGGAACTAGTGAAATCAGGCCTCATTTCTGAGTAAGAGGTGAATAATGTGAAGATTATCTGTTCATGGCAGTGGCTCCCTACAGTACATTCACTGTATGTTTCACCCCAGAGACAACAAAAAGGTGCGATTAGACAATGAAGCCATTTCAAATCACGTAAGAGTCCCCTTGAACTACTGTAAACAAGTTAATACAAGTTTAAACTTGGCAAACTTTTTAAAAGTAGGGAAATGCAGATTGTTTAAACATCTTTGAAAGAAAATAAAGTTGAGTAATAACAGTAATCTCTACAAATGGTTATGTGTATATTTTGTAAATGGCTGAGATGCCCCAAATTTATTGAGACTATTGTTGAAACTGTCAATATTTACAGAAGCTATACAATTTTTTAAAACATAAACTTCACTTAGGCACAATGATCAATGCTATTTTGAAATAAAGCTTATTAAACTCACTGTGGGCATGAGTTCCAGTGCCCTTAGATTGAAATCAACAAGAAGGATAGCGTTGTGCTTATTTAGGGTATTTTTCTTGGCTGTTGAGTCATTTTAGACCTGTGAAATGTAGTAAATGGGAGAGTGCACCAAACAGAACAACAAGTAAACAAGGGCTTCTGTGGAAAAAAAGAGATGTTTTTACAGATCAATGCTGGGGTTCGTGGAATGAAAGGCAACGTGCTGGTCAGTGCTGCACAGCCCCCTTTGTCTTTTGTGCGGGGAATCCCCAGGCCTCGATGCACATACTGTCATCCAGCGTGAGCTCAATGCTGTGGGAACCCAGATCACTGTCCTAAAATGACTGGGCTGTGATCGCGACCTGACGGCTGATGTGCACTCTGCTTCGGGGCTGATGGAGTGGGCTTGTGAAAAACAAGTTAAGGGGGGCTTCCCTTCTGCTGCTCTGCCTATCTCTGATTCCTATCTCACATTGACACTTGAAGCTAAACGCTGCTGATCTGGGGTGTCTCTGTCTTTGACCTTGAAGACAGACGATACCCTGAGAGCATTTCACAGATCATGGGTGCTGCCAGTACTCCTGGGTTACTGGGTGACCAGTTTCTTGGCTCAGTCCTAACAGTTCCATGGCTGAATTTTTTTGTTACTAAATTTCACTAATCTAACGTGTACTTTAACACTAGTGATAAAACTTAGCTGATCTCATTTAAAATTTTGTACAGCATTAAGTTAAAATAAAACTGCAAACTTCAAAGTTCCGTTTAAAATTTGATGCTATGTCTGTTATTGCAACTTATTTTACTAAATATGTGTTGATGTGTTCCTCAAGTACACTGAAGACCAGCTGTGGTCTAAACCTGTACAGATTGTAAAAGACTTACAGAAAATTATGATTCATTTCTGATGTTTTTTCTAAGATGTTCATGTGTAGAGGACATGCCTGGTCACTGGGGGGAGATTTTAACTTTAGTCAGGAACATTAAGGACAAATGTCGGATTTATTTCCTCGCCAGTACAGTGAATTACAACACGTCATTTTAGGACACAAAACTTGCTTCTGGTTGGACCTACTGCACATCATGTTTCGTTCTGACAGGACTCATACGTGTGAGAAAAACCTCCAAAACCCAGGGATGTTATTTGTCAGACAAACTGTATATTAGAAACAAAGTTACCGAAGAATTTTGCTGCCATCTTTAGGTTGAACTCTATACTTGATGTATTGTTGAAGGGACGTGTGGGTTATTTTATAATAAGTTTACATGTTCTCACCTTGTTCTTGCTGATTTCCTCTGGGTGCTCCATTTCCCTCCCACAGTCCGAAGATTTGTTTTTCTGGTGAATTGTTGACTCCACATAGGAGTAGGGTATGTGTGCGTGTGTGTGTGTGTGTGAGTGGATGAGTGTGTGAACTGTGGGCTTGCGCCTGTCCGCGGCATACCTCGCTTCATGCCCTAGACTTCTAAGAGAGGCTGCCCTGCATTAGAACAAGTGGTTATCAGTTATGAATGAATTGACAAACACAGTAATGCTTGTTATGTAAGTGACACTTATACTAAAACAACTCAGCACATGTCTAGCCTTACTGCAGGAAATACAGCATCTACTGTGAATTTGGACAATATACAGTTTAGAAATATTACATCCCCTAGAGGTCAGGAATGAACAAAATGGCATATTTAAAGTATGATGCTGTGTTATGACTACTGTCCTATATTTTGCAGATGCCTTTGTCCAAGAAGCACTACAAATGTTCCTGCCGTAATGTGTTCCTGAACCACAAAAAATTAACCTACTTTTTTCACCAAACATGCAAAATTCCTGTCTTACCTTTAAAAAATTGGATGGAATGGTGTTCTGCCCCTGGTTTACTCTGGATGGTCTGGCACTCTGTGTTTCTGGGATGGACTTTGAACAAGCACAACCCTGACTTGGACATGTGAGACATTTCAAGGTGTCCCCCGGCTTGCACCCTTCACTTCCACCAGTGCCCTGCATTGCACAAACAGTTTCTAGTTGCGTGGGGAGTCGTGGTAGGAGGATAGGGCAAGACACTTTTGAGAAACAGTCTACGATGGTCATAATGACGACTGGGAAAGATCCATCAGGAAGTCAACCACTACATGGGACCAGGCTCAAGCAATCCCATGGGCTCTGGTTTGGGGTGCAGGCCTGTGTGCAGGTCTCACAGACTTCCACATATTCTCGGACATTCTCCCGGATGGAGGTCCACCAGAACCACCCTTGTAGGAAGGATAGAGTCTAGCGGTGGCGGCTGGGGAGTCGAGTGCCCACTGGAGTAAGGACGACCTAATGCTGACTGGGATGTACTCCTTATCTGATGGTTTGTCCACTGGCTCAGGTTCACCCTCCTGCACTAACCGAAGTTCCTGCAAAAACCTGCCAGTGAACAAACATCTTTCGGGTAAGATGGATCAGGAGACCCCTGGATAGGGTCCTTACCTTGTATGTGAGACAAGGCTTCAGCCTTGGTGTTTTTTGTACCTGGCTTATAGGACACAGTGAACTGGAAATTAGTAAAAAATAATGCCCATCATGCTTTGCGGGGGTTCAAGCGCCAAGCAGTCTGCTGGTACTCCAGGTTTCGGTGATCCATGAGTACCAGGAATGAGTGTGTGGCTCCCTCTAACCAGTGTCTCCACTCCTCCAGAGCCAACTTGATGGCTAACAATTCCCGGGTCCCGATGTCATAGTTGCGCTCGGCTGGAGACATCTTGTATGGAAAATACGCACAAGGGTGTAACTTTGGAGGAGTGTCCTGCTGTTGGAGAGAACCACTCCAATGTCTACCTCAGAGACGTCCACCTCCACGACGATAGGTAGCATGGGGTCCAGGTGTTGGAGTATCAGTGCTGAAGTGAACTTCTCCTTAAGGGATTGGACAACTTCCACAGCGTCCGCGGTCCATACTAGACGGGTCCCTTTCCCTTGCAGCAGAGCCGTGGGGGGTGGGTGGCCAATGAGATGAAACCCTGAAGGAACCTGTGATAAAAGTTAGCAAAACCCATAAAGTGCTGGAAGGATTACACAAAGGTGGGCCGAGGGCCAATTCAGAACTACTTGGATCTTCTCTCTCCCTGCACAAAGAGGTGGTTCTCCAATAACCATTGTAAACCTGTTGCACCTGCCAGACATGTTGTTCCGTAGACCGGAAGTATATCAGGATGTCGTCCAAATACACAAGCACCCCTTGGTTTACCATATCCCCTAGCACATGGTTAACAAAAGCCTAGAACACCAAGGGTGCGTTCAGAAGACTAAACTGCATCGCTGTATATTCATAGTGAACCAGGGAGGGGCTAAAAAGAGTCTTCCACTCATCACTTTCCCTGATCTAATAAGATTGTACACACTGTGCAAGTCTAGTTTAGCGAACACCCTTGCTCCGTGAACTTGTTTTAGGGAGGCGGTGATGAGTGGCAGGGGATGAAGATATATCACTGTTATCGCATTGAGCCCCCTGATAATCAATACACAGGCATATCCCTTGTCCTTTTTCCGATTGAAAAAAAAACCCTGCAGAGGCCGGGGAAGTTGAGGGCGTACTAATTCTGGAGGTCAACATCTAGGTCATGTATTCCTGCATGGCCTTGTGCTCTGGTAGTGACAATGGATATACCCTGCCCCAAGGGGGAGAGGAGCCAGGCAAGAGATCGATTGCACAATCCCATGGCCGGTCTGGGAGTAGAGCGGCAGCCCTGCTTTTACCAAAGACCACAGCAAGTCTTGGTATTCTTTTAGGATCACGAAGGGGTGAGGCTTTGTCGGGGCTCTCTATGGAGGTCGCCAGCATGGAAGATACAAAACAGGTCTCGGCACAATGAGGCCCCCATGTGACTAGTCCGCCAATGCTCCACCAAAAATTGGGTCATGCTCAGCGAGCCAGGTGAACCCCAGGATAACGGGTGTATCGGGGGACTTGATAAGAAAAAACACAAGGTCCTCTGTGTGGCACACCTTGATTGTACTCTTAACGGCTCCATTTGGGACTCCACTACTCTGGTACCCAATGGTTGTCTATCGTGCTCACTGACCCATAATGTAGCGTCATACCCCCATGTCGAATGCCCTGACCTAGGGCAAAGGCTAAATCCATAAAACAGCTTGCTGCCCCAGAACTGACCCGTGTGCTTGTAGCCACCTGGCTTTCCCCCAGGACACCGCTACAGGCACCAACAACTGGGTATGGGGTTGGTGCAGGCCAATCACCTTGATTCCGGCTGGGGTCTCTAGGGGGTGGTTGGATGGGACAGACAACTCGGAAGTGTTCGGAGCTCCCGCAATACAAGAAAAATCAATGCGGAGCCGTCACTGCCTCTCGTCGGGGGTCAGGCGCCCTTGTTCAAGTTGCATGTGCTCTGGAGCTCCATGAGGGTTACTGGCCATGGAGGGGGACAGCCAGAGACCCAGGGATTGTTCCAGGGCCAGGTTGTCGATCATGACTGCAGTCTTCACTAAGCGGTCACAGGACCATCCTCCCCCACTATTGGACAGTTTTGGCCTGTATCCACAGGTGCAGACCATTCTGGAAGCTTGCCAAAAGGGCTGCGGAGTTCCAGCCTCTCTCCTCTGCCAGAATCCGGAACTCCAGGGAGTATGCCGCCATGGACAGATTGCCCTGCTGGATCTGCATTAGACGGTCACTGGCTGTGTGGGCTGAGAGTGGGTGGTCAAATACAGGTTCAAAGTGTTTCCGGCAGCACTCATAGATGGTGGGCACAGGCTTCCTCCAGACGGCCGTGGCCACACGAGTGCTGGTCAATGAACTCGGGAACAATGAAATCAGATAAGTGATCTTACTATCATTGATAAGATACACATGTGGCAGGCTGGAGAACACAAGCTCGCACTGGAGGAGAAACCCCTGGCATTTGTTGGGGGAACCGTCATTCCTCTCGGGCATGACCAGCCATGGGTCCATCGGTGGGACGACTGTGACGACTGCTGATGATGTTGGACATGGCTCGGTAACGGTGGCAGCTTCGGATGGTTTGGTGACACCCCTTTTCTGGAGTGCCTGCATGAGTCCCTGCGGGGTCTCCAAAATCTGCAGCAGTGTCTGGTCGTAGGAGCCCAGTAGTGCTCCCTCTGCTGAAACCGCAGTCGGCAGGCACTCAGTCTCCACAGGGTCCATCGGTGGGGAAGAACCTTCTGTCAGGGACGAGGGCGGGAGACTGAGGAGTTGGTGTGGACCCAGGTGTGTGTTCAACTATTCTTTTATTCCCTGCTGCTCTAATTCAGGGCAGGTGTGGTCAATTGGCATGAGGGCGTGGGTGTGACATCAGGAGGAATATTAATAAATCGAGGCAGCAATTTCTTGTCAGAACATCTTTGCAAGTTTATCAGCTGTTAGGAATAAGGGTGATCACTATCACTCTCAACCCTCCCCTAAACTGATAGGATGGCAGAACATTTCACTCACACCCTGAAAGCAATGTTGAAGAAGTTTTGTGAATTAAAGGGGCATGGAATGGAATTTACAGTTGTCATTTCTCTTGTTTGCTTACTGAGAGATGCCCCAGGGTTCCACCGGATTCTTTCCCTTTGAGCTGCTCTACAGATATCCAGTGAAAGCCCCCCTGGAAGTCCTGAGAGATGTGTAAGTTGAAAGGAAGTCAGAAAAGCTAAATGTGGCTGCCTATATCATAAAGATGTGAGGGAGGCATTCTTGAAATTGGGATCCCTGGCAAGAAAAAAACATACAGAAAACCTGACACAAGGAGAGGTCTGCTATGATGAGAAAGCCTGTGAAGGATTTGTGACACACCATGGCAAGCTGTGCTGCTTATGTTGCCTCACAGTAAGAACAAGTTGCTAGCTAAAGGCTAAGGATTCTACAAGACTATCCAGAAGAGGGTGCCAGTCACCAGTGAGATTGCTACTCTTGAATGGAGGACGCAATACCATGCCAGTATGCTAAAGGAGCGACTGGGCAAGGTGGGAGAAGTGAGCCAGTAGCTATATGTTTGAGTGGTTGCCAAAGAAGAGGACATGAAAATTTCCTTACCTTAGTGCCTATTCCAGCAACTGTAGGACCACTCAAGGTCTGTATTAGAGTGTCACCCTGAACTCCTCCTCTAGGCTTCTAAAGGGTAACTTGGCACTCGTGCTGTACAACGTAGAGCTTCGAGGAATATGACACCACGTGCAGAGGTATTAGGCTCATCTTTTTCTCAAACGCCACAGCCATAGCTACCAGAACTTCATCAACCAGAATGCACTAAAGAAAATGCTGGCAAAGGTTTGTGCCATGCTTTAATCTTAGCTGGAAGTTCAGATTTAACCATTACTGTTGGAAACTCCTCCAACATTGCGAGTTCCACTGTTATCCCTCAATTGCTTTCAAACCGCTTTCCCTATGTTTCTCAGTGGCTTCTCCGAGATTCACATTTAGTCATTTAGCTAATGCTTTTCTCCAAAGTGACTTATAGTGTTAATCTGTTTACAATTATCTACCAATTTATACAGCTTGGTGATTTTACTGGAGCAATTAATAGTAAAACCTTGCTCAAGGTACTACAGCTGGAGGTGGAAGAATTAAAATCTGTTTCTAGACTGACAGAAATTCACCCAAAATATATTATATAATTATATGTGTGCACAGGGGGGCGCAGTGGCACAGTGGGTTGGACGGGTCCTGCTCTCGGTGGGTCTGGGGTTTGAGTCCCACTTGGAGTGCCTTGCGCCAGGCTGGCGTCCCATCCTGGGTGTGTCCCCTACCCCTCCAGCCTCATGCCCTATGTTGCTGGGTTAGGCTCCGGCTCCCCGCGACCCCGTATGGGACAAGCGGTTCAGACAATGTGTGTCGTGTGTGTGATATGTGTGCATTCATATGCGTGTGTGTATATATGTATACAGTCTATATGTATAGTACTGCCTGAGAGTATGTGAACCCTATGATGATCATTATTTTTGAATATATATTAAAACCCTATGATGATCATATTTTTGAATAATATATTAAAATGAATAAATTATTATTTACACACCTGATTTTACTTCCCTTCTTGGCTAAAAATGCAACTTGTGGTTAATTTATTTTTGCACCTGCACTACTTTAATGTTTCTTTTACTCGCATCATTTCAGCTAAACCAACATTTGGAATTGGTAATTACATACCTACAATCTAGATGAAAAAGACTGCTTCTGATTAAAAAACACTTTGTGGTAAATCTAAGGGACACAAGAGATTCTAATTCTTTCAAGCAGCACTGTATAATAATAATGTTATATAATATATAATACATTATTAGGGTGTATAATATATAATTTTATATTGCTCTTGATGTTTCCTCTTTAAACTGGGGAACTCTGGTTTTAGATGCCTAGAATTTTTGTTACTCTTAACCTTAAGAAGCACTTAGACCAAACTATTCAACCCCTATTTTAAAAGCCTGAAAGAGGACATGGCTTCATGGAAAATTACATGGATAATATTTCACCATGGCTCCTATACCTATTTCAAATCTGGATACTTGCCAAATTATTATTATTTTTTTTAAATTAGACAGCTTGATCTCAAGAATTTATCTGGAAAAATTGAAGGCCTGGAATTAGGCTATCCATACTGCTGTAACAGAAAGACAAAGGTGAGGTTCTATATGAGATATGAGATTTTACTACTGGACTGCACAAATCACACCAATGACTAATTGGTTCCAGACTAGACAGTCTCTCTGTGGGTTGGTATGGAATGGAGTCTGATTCATGCTACCCAAAACTGTAATATCTCTGTTAAGGTCTCTTCCATTCAGAAATTCATAAGATCCCATCTTTTTTCAAGAATTTTGGTGCATTCAAAACTCTCCTAGTTGGAAAGATGTTAAGCGATACCATGGGATCCTGACACAGACTATCATTATGATCTCCTGTTGCCGGCAACCCAGATCTCCACCCCAATCATTTGCCAAATTGAGCTCAGAAGTGGCTGTCTAAAGGGGTTAGGTCATTTTTATTTGAAGATCAATCACTGGCGAGTTTCAACCTCCTAAGAAATAATCTTGACCTCCCAAATATGAATTTGTTTATATTTATAACTACATCATTTTATTGCTGCCCTTCAGAATAGAGAAGAGATTGCAGACAGAATTAACAAAAGTTAATAAATAGCTCATTACACCAAACCACTCCAGGGGCACGATTTTTGTATTATATACCATTTTGAGATATGAGACTGGTTTGATGCACTAAAATGAGACTTGGAAAAAACTTTTAGTGACTATGAACGGTCATCTGTATGTGCTAAAGTCTTTCCTGCCTGCTCTCCCTCAACATGAAGTTCAACAAAACTTCAGGTTCATTCACAGAATCTGTCTCACCACAGTGTGCCTTCACAGGATGTTCTCAGGGACATCTCAGCTGTGCTTTAAATGCAAAGCCTCTCTAGGCACTTTGATACATTTGTTCCGGGAATGTGGTAAGATACAAGTTTACTGGCCTGGGGTACATACAACAATCCAATTAACCTTTTACCCAAAAATTTTTTACAATTTTTCTCCAGCTCTTGTTAAATCACAACACGAACCCCTTTCTTGATGTTATGATACATAACTCTTACATATTTATTCTGTGTTTTATGTGTTTTATTCTAATGAATTTTGGAATGCATCTGCCCCTTTAGTTCCCTCTGTAAACATGAGAAAAGTATTTCAATCTCTCCCACTTGAAAAACTGACATTTGATTTGCATGGAAATTTTAATGAATTCTGGAACATCTGGACACCCTTCTGGAAGTTATTATAAAGTGCTGTGTGATCATACTTGCAATATATCTAACCTTTTGTCCCTGAGTCCTCACTCTATATACACTGATCAGTCACAACAATAAAAGCACTAACAGTAAAGTGAATAACATTGATTATCTCATTGCAATGGCACCTGTCAAGGGGTGGGATATATTAGGCAGCAATGAGCAGTCAGTTCGAATTTGATGTGTTGGAAGCAGGAGAAATGGGCAAACGTAAGGATCTGAGTGACTTTGACAAAGACCAAAGTGTGATGGGTAGACTACTGGGTAAGAGCATCTCCAAAACAGCAAGTATTGTGGAGTGTTCCTGGTATGCAGTGGTTAGTACCTACCAAAAGTGGTCCAAGGAAGGGCAACCGGTGAACCGGCGAGAGGGTCATGGCTCATTGATGTGTGAGTGAAGGCTAGTCTATCTGGTCCAGTCCCACAGAAGAGCTACTGTAGCACAAATTGCTGAAAACCTTGATAGAAAGGTGTCAGAACACAATGCATCACAGCTTGCTGTGTCTGGGGCTGCGTAGCCGCAGGCCGGTCGGAGTGCCCATGCTGACCCCTGTCCACCACCATGAGCGTCAGAACTGGACCATGAAACAATGGAAGAATGTAGCCTGGTCTGATGAATCACGTTTTCTTTTAGATCATGTGGATGGCCGGGTGCACATGCTTCGTTTTCCTGGGGAAGAAATTGCAGCAGGATGCACTATGGGAAGAAGGCAAGCCAGCGGAGGCAGTGTAATGCTCTGGGGAATGTTCTGCTATGAAACCTTGGGTCCTGGCATTCATGTGGATATTAACTTTGACACATACCACCTACTTAAAGATTGTTGCAGACCACATTCACCCCTTCATGGCAACAGTATTCTCTGGTGGCAGTGGCCTCTTTCAGCAGGATAATGAGCCTTGCCACATTGCAAAAATTATTAAAAAGTTCAAGGTATTGACTTGGCCTCCAAATTTTCCAGATCTCAGTCAGATCGAACATCTGTGGGATGTGCTGGAAAAACAAGCCCGATCCATGGAGACCCCACCTCGCAACTTACAGGACTTAAAGGATCTGCTGCTAACATCTTGGTGCCAGATACCACAGAACACCTTCAGAGATCTTGTGGAATCCATGCTTCGACGAGTGAGAGCTGTTTTGGCGGCACGAGGGGGACCTACACAATGTTAGGCAGGTGGTGTTAAGGTTGTGGCTGATTGGTGTATGTGGATGTATTCAGAATTTCTTGGTGTACCATCTCTACTTGAATATCACTGTATGTATTGCATATATACCCCGTGCTCTTCAAAAGAGTGACCCACAATATACACAACCATTAACATTTTTTTTGTAATCTTTATAAACATGATAGTCAAAAAAATTCTGGAATTATAAAAATAAATTTGACAATTTTCAAATGAAATGAGGTGGTACTATCAGTGTAAATTTGATGCAACGTAAGTGGTGTGTTAGATATTCTGTAGGAGGGTTCCTGACACTTTTCACAGTTATATAGAAATATTAGCACAAGGCTAAATAACATTTTATTTGTGGACAGTGTAAGAATGCATATGTATAGTGTAGGTAAGCCCTGCCCTTGCCTGACTTCGGGCAACACAACGGTACAGCGAGTAGTGCTGGTATCGCACAGTGTGTGGGTGGTGTGAGAGGATGTTGATTTGATCTCCACTCAGCCTAGGTGGAGTTTCCATGTTCTCCCCTTGTCTGGGTGGATTTCCTCCCACAGTCTAAAGACATGCTCTTCAGGTGGATTGGTGAGTTTAAGTCACCCTTAGTGTGACAGTGACTGAAAGTGTGTTTCACTGATATATGGATGAGTGACCCATTGTAAGAAATGTATCCAGCATTATAAGTCACTTTGGGTGAATAAGGTGTGGGCTGACAGCACTACATAGTGTTCATTAGGAGTTGCTTTGGAGGAAAGTGCCTGCTAAGTAATGAAAACACAGGTAACTGCTTGTCCAAGTTTTTAAGGTTTCCTCCTGCTGTCCAAAGACATGTCTCAGAAGAACTGGTAACCCTGAATTGCTGTTAATGTGTGTGACTGGATACTCAGTGATGGACTGGTGGTCAGGGTGACCCATTGGATAGTTACTGTTTTTATACTAAAGCAAATAACTTGCTCAGTGGTACTACAGAAAGAGTGGGGACATGAACTCTGACTCTTTTGCCTACAAGGCAAAGGGTCTAACCACTGCACTATGTGCTGAGTCCTTTTTTCTGTTTTTCACTGCATGCTCTGCCAGTTTGTGAAGGAAAAGTACAAATAATGAGTGTCACCTGATGCTATACTCTGTGGCTAATGATAACTCATTTGGGATGCCACCCCAATGCTGAAGCAGAGCTAATTTATCCCTCCGGTATCTGTGTGTAACTCTACTGATTATCGACATTAATTTTCTCTGGACACCTTAATGCATGACACATTGTTACTCCACTGATCTTTTCATATAAACAACAGTGAATACAGAGATCTTTCATAAATGTATGAATTTTTTGTGAATGGATTAGGTGATGATTTGATGATGTAATATCAGACTTGTTTAGTAATTACAGCTTTCAGTCCCTGTTTCAGTTAAACCATAGCTGTCCGTTTGGTTTCCTCATGACTAAACCCCATCCTCTGTCATGAACCGACACCGGCAAGTCCTTTATCTTGTCACACATCGCACAGAAGCTTTTTCCCATAGCCACGCTTGCCAAGTCAAAATGTCAGTTTTTGCCCCCCTCAGATGCGAGGGCTACAGGCGCACCTTTTCACACCACGGTCGTTGAGCATGCAGGGAGACAAATCTGCAGGCTTTGCAACAGCAAGCTGGTACTGTTGACTTGCAGCCATTCGTCGTCGCCTAGGCGACAGCTCGTCTCCCTCACCGCATATTGCATCACAGCTGCACATCGTCATTAGTAAGTGCCTGCGCTTTCGGAAGGCCTGAAGGTTGTTTTCTTTTTTCTGTGGTTTTCACCAAATTGTCTTTGAGGCTTTTTTTGCATATTTTCATCTTTTATGTCCTCATAGCATAGTTTGAGAAACACCACTACATCACTACAACGCCACTGCATCTATGAAATGAAGTGGAAAGTGAAGAATCATATAGAATTAATCAGTGTTATTTGATCAGCCTTCCTTCTACAAAACACTCATAAACTACAAATGTTTTGATCTCTCACAAGAAATACAGCATAGCCCTAAAATAATGCTTTCTTTAAATTTTAGGTGAACTTTGTCAAAGTCCACAGGAGGCTAAATGGATTATTGGCTGTACCCAGTCACTCTGCACCAGCAGCCTAATAGTTTGTACAGACCATGGGAAGCAAGAAATAATAACAATAGTACACAGTGGAGTTATACACAAATACTGGTGAGATAAATTAAAAGTTTGCGGAACATTGTTTAAATATTGGGGTATCATGTGCCCACCTTGTTACACTTATGCTTTAATCACATATTAAAACACTTCCAGAGTAGTCTATGGAAATAAATGAATACACCTATAGATTAGTCACGCTATAATGTATAAAATCCCTGTGCATAAATCTAAAATCGTGTTATAGTCCATTACAACTTAGACTCATGGTTTAACAGGATGTCAGTTGTGGCTGCCCTATGCTTTGGAGCAAATCAAACGTGACATATTACCAATAAATGTTCACTTTTTGCTTTTTGTTGTTCTGATCTATGGTACTATTGCCAACAGGTCTGCTCAATGTTATTTTTTCATACGGGACAATGGTAAAATTTCCAGATTTTTTTTCCTGTACATAGCCCCTACCAAAAAGTTAGAAAAATGACATCTGAAATTCCAGCATAATCATCATCAGATAGATGACTTAGAATAATCTTCTTGGATTTTTACCAAAACAGAATAGTAGTATATAAAATATCTTATATTCTGAAAACATGCTGTTAAAACAGACAACACATGAAACCAAGAAAATCATTATCAATATAATGTCATTAAAGACCAAACTGAATAACTGATGTTAGAACAAGCATGATATATTTTCATTTACTGCCAGAGGTTACTGTTTGCTATTTCCGTCCGCTTTATATGGATATAGTATTGAAACTGTGGTTTTTAATTTAGGTTATGACATTTTACCATTGCAACTGCCGGCACAAAAAACCCTTCTCAGTCATTTCTCAATAGTGATCGCTGAACGATGCGTGGGGGAACGCATGCTGATGCGGCATACCTATGCATTTCTCAAGCAATCCCTCTTAGCTGAAACCCTGTGTCATGAGACAAATATACCACATGCTGCAAGCTACTTCACTGGAAATTTCTCACACTAATAGCCTGTCTCAGTGATGACTGCCAGATTCCAACAATTTAAGATAATAAGACAATACTGTCAATAGAAAAAAGCACACAGTACAAGACAATAGTACAGAGAAATACTTTTCTCTTTAATAACTGCATGGACTATATACTCTGGTATATAGTCAACTGTCTTATTTGCTTATTTGTCTTATCCCTTTGTTCTGCTGTGTCACTGTGTGAGAAGAGCACTCACTCAATAAAAATAAATTGAATTGAAAGGAAGTACAGAAGAGGTTTCATTTTTGCAAATCTGGAATAAATCACTTAGGTTTACTCCAGTAGAAACTGAATGTCTGTTAAAGAGACTAGTTTACATGTGTTGCTGTATTTATATTAGATACTGAGAGAGAAGCACAACTCTTTATCGGATGGTCTCCACTGACAGTTGCACAGGCTTTAGCTTCATTACTAAATTGTATCAACTGCAGTGCTGAAATTTATTGACTTGACTGCTCACATCTTTACCATGGAACTTCTGAGAGCACAATTTTAAGCACTTTCCACGCCGGGGAGCCCATTTAGCCGAGTATCTTCACAGTTTGGTTCTCACTGCCTGCTGCCTTCATGTTTTCTGTTGTTTTCTAAACCCACTTTGCAGTGATGCTATCCTTTGCATAATTTCCCACTCTGCAGCTGCTGCTACCGTTTCTGAAAAAAATTAAGTGTGAAAAGCAAGAGTTTGTAACACTGGAACACAGGTCACCTTAAAACATTTATTATAGACTACCTTTCAAATACAATAGATTGCATTCCTCTCAGGTATCATTATGGGTTTAGAACTGGCAATGCGGTGTCATAGTCCTCAAAACTCATAGCTATTCAATTATCTGAAGCTAACATATTCTACTGATGTGATGGAGATAATTTTTTTTTTCCGTTGTAAATCATGCTGACTTGGAAATCCCGAGATGGCCTTATCAAGCTCAAATCAATAGCTATTAGAATGACAAGCCCCCCTTGCCTTGCCAACTGCCCACCACTAAAATTTCGTCCATTCTTTCAGAAACCACATTGAATAAATGCTCCACTCAAATTCAGGCACAAGACAGTTACTAAGGCCCTATACCTACTGAATGCATTATGAACATGGAATTTTCCATCACGCTTTTGCCTACATTGCTACCCTCATAAATGTGTGAGGGAAGTTTGGAAATTAAGAAATATGTAAATCTTATTATAGCAGAGATGTAAGCATGTCCAAACATAAAGTGTATTTAATGAGACAGAGGAATCTTCGAAAACTAAGTTGTACAAATTATATAGTTTCAATAGAAGTAAGTTATTAGTACTCAATGCAAGGCCTGAGAGTAAATGCAATTAAATATTGTATTATAGGCTACTTAGAACAATTTACCCATTAATACGGTAGGCAGTTTTACTGGTGTAATTTAGGGTAAGAACCTTGCTTAAGCTTACTACACTAGGGACAGGGATTCAGATCATGGTCCTTCGGTGGCTCTTTCCACTATGCCAGGTGCTGCTTTTGTATTACAATAAATACAGAATAGTCTGAAAGAGCATTTATTACAGCTGTAGCTGAAATGTTCACAGAACCTACGCTGCAAACAAGCTGAGAGACATCTACAGGTAACATAATAGTTAGACAGTAAGTCTGGACTTGGAGATTGCATACCTTCTGCTGTAATACCCCCTGTGGAAGGTAGTTACCCAATTGCTCCGGTAAAAATTAACCAGCTAAATAAATGAGTACACACACACACACACACACACACACACACACACACACACACACACACACACACACACCTGAAACTACTTGTCCCATACGGGGTCGCGGGAAGCCAGAGCCTAATCCAGCAATAGAGGGCGAAAGGCCGGAGGGGGAGGGGACACACTCAGGACAGGATGCCACTCTGCTGCAAAGCACCCTAAGCAGGACTTGAACCCCAGAGCCCCCAGAGAGCAGGACCCAGTCCAATCCACTGCACCACTGCACCCCCTCAATAAATGAGTAAATCATACTAAATATAGTCTAACACTATAAGTTGCACTGGAGGAATGTTTCCAATTAATTATTAACCTTTTACCCATTTTGACTTAGCGGTAAAAGTGAGTTACAAACAAAAGCAAATAAAAACTGACTTTTGGTTCCTGTTGAGTCTGTGAGCTGAAAAGGCAGCTTACGAAATGACATACAGAGACATGCTTTATACTAAAACAAATATGAATTGGTGAAAGGAACATGACTGTTATGACTCTGTATCTCAGCTGAGTGCACTATGCCTTCCAGTAACTGGATATAAATTGTTCCCGAAATTTTCTCCACTACGTAAATTATACAAAATAAAAGAATTTTACAAAGTAAAATAGATACAAATAATACAACATTAATTACAAAATATTACAATTAAGACAAAGCCTATTCTACCAAGCAATCATTTTCTTTACTTCTTCCATTCATTATCAGTACATTGCTTTTCTTGTGCAAGGTCACGGTGGTCCTGTCATGGAATCACTGGGTGCAAGGCAGGTGGAGGGTACACCCTGGATGGGATGCTAGTCCACTGCAAGGTAGTCTAATACACACACGCGCACACACACACACACACACACACTCTAAGATAATTTAAAATCACCAATCTCTCTGAACTGCATGTCTTTGGACAGAGGGAAGAAACCCATGCAGACACGAGGAGAACATGGAAACTAACACAGGACTGTGTGCCACCCGCATAGCAGGTAGTACTACTGCCTGAGAGGTTCTGTGTTCAAGCATCGTTCAAAATTAGCTTACTAATTGTTAAATTTGCATGTTTCCCCCCATGTACACATTAATTTCTTCCACATCTCTGCAGAAATGTCCTGCTCATTAGTGGAAAAAAAGAACGAGATGCAGCCACTTCCTGGATTCTGCAAGCTGGGGAGAGAGTCTGCAGAGTTTTGAATTACTGGGTTGCTGTACTCATTCTAGCAGTTTGAGAATTTGGGATTTTATAAAGTTAATGCTTTAAGGTCTCATATTTGTTCTTTATTTGACTTTTGAGTTATATACAGTATATTTTGATGTTTTTCCTTTCCTTTGATTTGTAACCTTAGGGCTGTTCCTTTACCATTCTACCTTGAAGAAAAACAACAAAAGCAGAGTGACACCAAAATCATTCCGCTCGAGACACCTTGTCCAGGTAGAGCCTGTTTGTGCAGTATTACCATGAATGAACTTAACTGAATCTGGAGCAGGCTAAGGCTATAGTTACGAATAGGGCAACCTATATGTACACCGAGGCAGATGCAAGCAGTAGTAAAAGGAGCTGTCCTGCATCCCGCTGTTATATTACATAACACACTCATCCTGGTTACTTGTTTTTTGTAATGGTTAGAGTGGACTTGAAAAATTAAGACCTGTTTCTTCACTTGGTGGAGACCCCCCAAAAACGCAGATATACGTAGTCCAAAATTACATTCTGTTACAAGCAGGGATTAAAACGGAGCCCCACGCCCCACCACAAGTGCACATGAAATAATTCTACAGTCTTCCGCCTACCTTTCACCATTTTCAAAGATGCAACTGGCAGTATTTTATTGCATATTCAATTTTTTTTATTTCGTGAAATAGAGCTAAACTTTTATCATCATCATCATCGGGAGATGACGGATGTGACGTAAGTAATACAGCATGGGTGCAAAGACCACAGAAGCGCATTGAGTACAAATACATAAAGCCCCAGTGATAGAATCAAATATTTCGGTGTTCTCTAAATACGTGTTGCAGAACATGTTTTAAGCTACACAAGGGAAGACAACATTAAGGACCAATCCTAGTTGACAATAAAGTCACAGAGCACAGCTACACTACCGGGACAGCTGGTAGCGTAGTGATTGGAGTTAGTGCCTTGGACCCAAAGTCACAGGTTAGACTCTCACCTCTGGCTGTAGTAACTAGAGCAAGGCACTTACCCAAAATTGCTCCAGTAAAATTATCTGGCTCTATTAATGGGTAAATAGATTAACATTGTAAGGCATTTCGGAGAGAAAAGCGTCAGCTAAACATAACGTTTCAAGTTTCAAATTTATTGTCATAGATACAAGTACCATGTACATGTATCATGAAAATCTTCCTGAATGCTTCTCCACAGACTATGGGCAAGGACGATAGGAATACTGCACAAACAAAACAACGACAAACAAAACAGTGTCAATGACAGTAAATAACAATAGCAGCAATAACAGCAATAACAATAAATAGTGCAACAGTAATAAAAATAATGGTAACAGTCAGAGAACTCAGAACAAAAGAATGAGAATGCTTGAAGTGACAGTGTAATTTACCAATGTGCTTAGGTGGAGCAGTCCAGCTCCAGTTACTAAAGGTGGCACGTTGGTTAGTGTTGTATAGTCTTACAGCAGTGAGGTAAAAGCTGTTCCTGTACTAGCAGTGTGGGTTCAAATAGACCTGAGCGGCTTTGCACGCGGCAGAGAAAAGAAAAGTGCCCGTGCGGGGTGACTGTGATCTTTTATGATGCGCATCGTCTTTCTGAGGCAGCATGTGGTGCAAGTGTCCCGGACTGTTGAGCTGTTTTGACTATCCTCTGTAGGGCTTTCTTGTCCCTGTATGGAGCAGCTGCTACCCCAGGATGTAAACATCTTCTGAGGACGGACTCCACAGCACACCTGTAGGAAAGTGGTGAGGACTGTAGTGGGCATCCTGGCTTTCTTCAGACGCCCTGAGGGAAGTGGAGATGCTGATGGGCCTTTTTGATGGTCGATGCTGTGCGCTCGGACCATGTGAGTTTGGCAGTGAGGGTGACCCCTAGGAATCCGAAGCTGTTGACCCTCTCTACAATGTCCCGTCCTGTGTAATGGGTGCATGAACCGTATCCTGTTTCCTGAAGTCAATCACCAGCTCCTTAGTTTTACTGACATTTAGAGACAGATTGTCGTCCTGGCACCACTCTGCCAGGAGCCTCACCTTTTCTCTGTAGGCCGTCTCATCGTTGTTGGTGATCAGACCCACAATGGTGGTATCGTCAGCAAACTTTATGATGATGTTGGAGCTGTGGCTGGCTATTGCCAACATTTATGTAACTTTACATCAACTGATACCTAGAAGAATTAAATGTCTTAAAGTGTTTAAATGCTTTACATGTTATTTTATATGCCTCAGTTGCTTTTTTGTACAGTGATAATGAGGTTGATGACTAATCTATTATTGCTATATTCAGTCAATTCAGTTCAATTGAATTCACTTTTATATGGCGCTCTGCTCACGCAGTGACACAGAGCACTTTAACGCAGGGATAAGGAAAGAAAAACAAACACATCAGATAAACATAGAAGACAGTTCACTTCTCACTATCATAACATAATGCTTTCATAGAGCTATTAGTATGCCTACTGGCCATGGAGGGAAGAATAAAAACTCCCAACTGAAAAGCGAGGGATAAAAACTCTGGAGATCCAAGGGCCAGTGGCTGCCCACCCCTCCTGGGCATTCTAGATTAAGTAACAATTTTAAGACAGTTTACGAGTCATAATGATATTGTTGTTGTATAGTAGCTTGAATCCCCAGCTCAGCATGCTACATCCATCATAGCAGTTGGTCATCTTCAGCTGGCATGGGGATGTGTCTGTGGCCACTGGCCGGCCTCCTCAGGTCTTATGTAGGGAGACAATGCTCAACAAGCTGAAAACGCTACATAGTGCTCATTGGAAGTCGCTTTGGAGAAAAGTTTCCGCTAAATAAATAAATGTAAATTCAGTGGCAGAATGCTTTAACACTTATTTAGGTTATGGTTACACAATTTTTTACAATTTAATAACTGTTACACTCTTAATGTCTTAATGTTTACATTGTTTTGTCATCATCAATATATTTTCTGAGTCAGACTATCCGTGGGAAAGTACTATTTCATATTCTACTAAACTGGAGTGACCTTTTGACTGAATACTTTATAATTTCCCTCATAAGAAATAATGAAAATTTTAACAAACATTTTTAGGGACAGCTCAGACATCAGTTTCTCGAATGTGACCTAAAAATGTTCTTAGCTTCTGAAAAACATATTTTCCTTTCTTTTGTGGTAACCAGCATAAATTGCAGGGGTGGCACGATGGCACAGTGAGTAGTGCTGCTGTCTCACAGCACCTGGGTGGTGTGAGAGCAGATGGGTTTGATCCCTGCTCAGTCTGTGTGGAGTTTGCATGTTCTCCCCATGTCCATGTGGGTTTCCTCTGGGTGCTCTGGTTTCCTCCCACAATCCAAAGACATGCTGTTCAGGTTCCCCCACGGTGTGTGTAGTGACAGGTGTGTTCCATTGATGTATGGATGAGTGACCCCAGTGTAAGTAGTCTATCTAGCAGTGTAAGTCACCTTGGTGAATAAGGTGTGCGGGCTCATAACACTACACAGAGTTTATTGGAAATTGCTTTGGAGAAAAGGGTCTGCTAAATAAATAACTGTAAATTCAGTGGCAGAATGATGTCACAGTTATTCGTCCCCTTTAATAATTAGTAAAATATAATCAAAAACAGTAAACGGCATTAAACAATGTGATCACAGAGTGAAACTGACCGTTCAGCAGAACTCTTTGTGCTTCACAAAGATGTCCCTCTGTCAGTGAGCTGTTATGTGGCAATGTTAATATGTCTCATTGGGGCCCTACACAGCCCACTCAGGCAGTGAGATCCCTAGGTCTGCCTTGGCCTTTCACCTTTTCTCAGTTCCATAGTTACTGCTGTGCAGGAATAGCTGCTGTCTTGCATCTATGCAATATGCTAACAGTGGCGTTCATGACATACGAGTATTAAAATATTAACTATTATATACACATAACTTAATGGAATTAGCACCCCCCCCAAATGGAAATTATAAACGTGAAAAAAATTCTGTAATATAACCTTGACCACAGTAGTGGGTATCATGTGCATCTTAGCACCTTCAAAACCACGTTTTTCTGAGGTAGTCATTTGAATGTTAAAAGCAAGGTCACTTGTCTCTCAGCATGTGGTTTCTACCTTTGCTAGTGCAAGGGTACTGGAAAATTTGTTTCTGCACACAGGACAGCGATGGTCCTGCTTCAGCCGCAACCCTGAGAGCAGGAAGCAGACAGCCACCTCAGTAAATTTAACACAGGAAGGAAACTGCAAATGAACATAGCATTCTTAAAGGGTTCGCAGACAACGCTGATCTTTGTGTGATCTTTTTCGTCTTCGCATTGGCAAGTCCTTCGGCTGGGTCCGATCCGTGCACGGATGTGAAGCAAAACCTTCCTGATGTAACCTTGAGGAACCACAGCACTTGTTGTAAACAGGAGGCAGGACAATGTGAACGAGAAACAGCTCTTTAAAACCAAAGATCAAATGATGTAAAGCAGTTTTTTTTTTGCCAGCTTGCTTTCATTCCAGTTTCAATTTTTAATTTTCCCCCGGCGATCTGGACTTTTAAAAAAAAGTAAAATCATTGACAAGCATTTGCAATGTAATCTAAAACAAAAAAGACTAATGAAAACATACCATTTCCAACTTAATATTCTACCGTCAATAATGCAATTTAACTGGAAACTGGAACGTCTGCAATCATGTTGAACTGTTCGTCGTTCAGGTTTTGGATGTTTGTGCTTTCAAACTGATATTTCTGCGATTGCCACATACAAGAATTTTTAAATAGCAAGAAAGATGTCTAAAAGCACAGGCCAGATTAATTGTATTTCTGTGTTCAAAAGAACATACATTCAGATCTAATGCTAGTTTCCCCAGGATTAGCTTCATGAGAAAATAAATATTTATATGCATTCAATAACTCCCAGAAGCCATTAGTGTTCAACAACTTTTACATACAGTGCCTATTTTGTCACTATATCACATTAAATTAATTAAATCAAAACTCTGATGTGCTTGTTCCATTGTCAAGATGAATCACAACTATGTGAAATAAATATATTACTCTACTATTAGTTTTAGGCTGGTATCTTGTGCTAAGCAAGTAGTCCATGGTTTTCATTTAGCCAGTGCCTTTGTTAATGAAAGTCATAGCTTCGAAAAGATCTCAAATCTTGAAGAGTCCAAAGAAACTGCTCTTGTGTTCATGACTTAGCAGGGCTGGGTATGTCACATTAACATAAAGCCGATCTAGCCGGTCTAGCTTCTGGACACCACCCACATAGCTGCTGGCAGACCAGTGACCCTTCCGGCAATAGTCCTCGGGATGTCCCTTTAGAAGGATGGATGGCTCAGGGTGCCAGCCCTTCTTGAAGACCTTGTGGATGAGGGCTTTTTGGGAATCACAGTTCACTGCTTCGTATTCCACACGCGAGTACACAAAGTAGAGGCCTGTCTCGTTCACCTGCAGCCCTCCATCGGCGTGCCTGTAGACGACTCCGCTTGTGAAGGTAGGGCTGTGCTTTGGCACCCAATGAAGAGTCCTCTCATAATCTTTGGACTTTTCAGTCTTAACTGAAGAAGAAAAAGTCAAGTCAAGTAGGTTCACATACACCGCCCAAGACTTGGAAACATGTTTGCTTTACCGAGTTCTAAATGTCAATTGCAATCCAGGTTCATACATTTCCTTCTCATGTGGCATGTGCTTTCAGATCCTTTCATCAACTTACTTGTGAGATGAGCAGCCTGCCTGATCTCCTGGTCTGTTTTGATCTCTTCAAGACCTGCAACAGCACAAAAGGTCAGGGACTCCTGTTAGTTCACACATCCGCCTAAGCCAAATCCTACACAAACCTACACAGGGGTAAGGTGGAACATATGCAAATATATCTTAATAAGAGTAATTTAAAGCAGCCACGTGAAGTCTTTCTGGAAACTTTTTTTCACAGGGGTGAAAATATTACTCGTGTGTGTGTACTGTGTACTGGACTTCCTACACTCAGATGTAAATTAAGTTAAAGGCTTACCCGTTTGCCTCTGCACTGTGGGCATGTCACTCTGTGTTGCCATCTCCTGAAACCAGAAGTAATGTTATTGCATTAGTACAGACAAACTCTGTTCTACAACAGACATGGATCTGGCTTGTTACACAAACCACAGGCCTGAGTTCAGCACTTCCTGTCAGAGCGGACTGTTGACCACAGCTACAATGCAATTCCGCCCGCATGCTTTTAAATGTCAGAGGAAACTCAGAATTCTACTGGGCAGTTACAGGCCATCACAAAATGCCCCTTTCATATTCAGAACATATTCCATATTCATGCTTCGTCGTGTTCTTCATACTGCTTTACCCCCACACATAACACCTCTTACAATTTCTCCCCGCTCACTGTCTCCCACATTCTTTCCAGTGGTCGTAGAGCTCACACAGGTGAAAACAGAGTTCAAGGGTATGCATTCAAACTGAGGACTAAACATGCATGTAAAATACAATAAATTACAGCAATTCTCTGGTTACTTACATATAGTCATTATCTGGAAATCACATTGACTGAAATCTCTTGAAAGCTTATCGGCAGGAAATTGCTTTTTTTTTTTTTTCCCTCAACAGCAGGCAGAGAGCAGAACAGAAGCACTGATACATAGACAACACTAAGTACAAGAGCCAAACTGAACACAGCAAACATCCAGGTTTAAAGAAGAGCAGTATTTCATACCCCCAGCCCTCAGCCCTCAGCACTAACCTGTCTCAGTTGCACCAGCTCAGCCTGCAGCTTCAGGATCTGATAGGCTCCCAACCCCAGTGCTGCCAGCACCAGGAACAGCATCAGCAGCACGATGGTCATCACACAGCCTTCACCGCAGCTCCTCTTACTGGACTTTGCTCTTTGAGGTGGGAAAGACCAGCACGGCAGCGGGACAGCTTGTCCCATGGCCGTCTGCATCCCACCTCTGTCCACCATAAAGATCTGAGGGTACGCACAGCTGGGATCGGAATTCATTCTGCAAAGTGTGGCGTGTATGCTCCGAGGTCTCGAGAGGAAAGTATCAGTCTGATTGCACTTCGTAATAAGGCTTTGAACGAGACGTGTGGAACCCACAGGGTCCACCCACACGCCCCTTTCACGCCTCCCAACGCCACTTGCCCCATACGGCTTGCTCACCGTACCAAAGCTTGATTTTCTGTGTGGCCAAGACATGCTGTGAAATGCATACTGGTTATTAGAAAAGGGCTCAAAATGAGCCTTAGTTGTTTGCTGTTATGTTTTCCTTTTTTGAACATTTGGTATCAAGGGCCACTGACAAACATTTAATTGACAGTATTGACCTCAGGCTTGCCATTAATTTACATTCCAGAATATTTAAAAAAAAGGAATATAAATATATATATACACACACAACCGCGTTGTTTCACGTTGTTATGCTCTGCACTGGAATTTCTTTAATTAGGTGATCAGTTTTACCTGTTGTTGATTTTTGATCTTGTGGCACCTTATTGGTTGAAGCTGATAACACATTTTAGCCACTGCATCGGCCTTTAGCAGAAAGCGAAAGATTTAAAGGCTGAACTTAAAAATGCTTCTCAGAGAGACAGGATCTTGGTGCTCTTCCCTTGAGAAAAGAACTTATAAAATATAATTAATAAAACATAACACAACATTTAATATTTGGCTCAAATAAAATCGGTTACCCCAGTAGTTGAAAGGTAAAAGTTGTGATTTTTTTCTTAACATTCTCATTATCCCATCTAATACTGATGAGAGATACACCCCACCAATATCCTTATTTAGAGAGCATCACGGTTTAAGAGCAACGGCAAAAAGAGATATTTTAGAGAAATAACAGAAATTCCACACGTAAAGTCTGTATAAACTGACATGGATGGGTTGATCGTTGACTTAGTAATGCATGTTTGTAAACAGTGTCTAGAAATTCTGCTTTAGTACTATAAACTCTTTAAGCAGATATAAGAAATGGGAACCCGGCCACATGAAAAGCAACAGGCCTTTTTCAGGTTTCAGGATTGACAAAGAAAGCATCTGTGGGGTGGGGGGTATAAGCAGTGCAACGTTCTCACTGTGGTCTAGCCAGACCCCACCCTCTCCATTACCATCTCACTTTGCTTGCGCTGCAGAAAAGGACTGCAAGCCCCTGAATATAGAATACTAGATTTACCGGAATTGGGTGCTGTGCTGATGCGCACCCTCTTTGCACTCAAAGAATTGTTTCCGAGGACCACATCAGTCACTGTGGTTTGTTCAGAATCAGTTTCTTAAATTTTGACTCAGGTGCTCTGCTGTTTAATAATCTATGTTGTTGAACTGACATACTCCTTATGCAACTTAGCAAGTATTTCCACTTTAATGGAAAACTAAAAGTGCAAATGAAGCCAGCGACCTTTTGCTATTTTCTTGTAGCCTTCCTTCTGACGAGTTAAAAAAAGCACTTGCCTGACGCAAACCCCTGAAACAGGAAACCCTTTTATCATTTATTAGATCTTTATACAGGGACTCAAAAATTGGAATAATTGTTGTACCTTATTCCGTCAGGATTGGCAACTCCACCTCCAGCACCACCACACTGAACACCGGCGCTCCCCAGGGCTGTGTGCTCAGTCCACTCCCGTTTACCCTACTGACTCATGACTGTACTGCAAAGTACAGTTCAAATCATATAATCAAGTTTGCTGATAACACTACACCTGTGGGCCTCATCAGCAACAATGATGAGTGAGCATACAGAGAGGAGGTGAACCAGCTTTCAGAATGGTGTAAAGAGAACAACTATCTCTAAATGTTGACACAACTAAAGAGATAATTGTTGACTTCAGGAGGACCCGAGTAGACCACTCACAACTGCACATCAATGGAACAACTGTGGAGAGAGTCAAAAGCTCCAAGTTTCTTGGTGTGCACATGACGGAGGACCTCTCCTGGACCCTGAACACCACTTGCCTAGCCAAGAAGGCCCAGCAGCATGTCCATTTCTTACGGAGGCTGAAGAGAGCCAAAGTGCCCCCTCCCATCCTCGCTACTTTCTACAGGGGGACGATAGAGAGCGTCTTGACTAGCTGTCTCACCACACGGTAGGAGAACTGCACAGTCTCCGACCACAAGACCCTACAGCGAGTGGTAAGAACATCTGAAAAGATCATTGGAGATCCTCTTCCTCCTTCTTCCACATACAAAAACCGCTGAATCCGCAAGGCCACCAGCATTGTGGACGACCCCTCTCACGGACTCTTCGCCCCGTTGCCATCTGGCAGGAGATACAAGAGCATCCGCGCCTCCACCAGCAAACTCCGCAACAGTTTCTTCCCTGAAGCAGTCAGACTACTCAGCACCCAGCTGCTTCCCAGTGCTCACCTGGCTCCGTCGAACAATTAACTCAGCACTACACTACTCCACAACTGCCTACAGCTTGCATCCATACCCGCGTCCATGTCCTGTCCTGTGTATTTATTTATTGTCTTGTGCTATGTTCTGTATCGTACCATGGTCTCTGAAGAAACGACATTTCGTTCCACTGTACACAAGCTGTACAGAGGAATGACAATAAAACTAATTGTACTTGAAATTGAACAATACCTATTTACACTCTTAAGGCATATTTGAATGTCTACACTAATAACATACAGATTCTAAAGACAAAAAAAGTAGGAACTATAATGCATACCATAGGTAAGAATGGTTTTAAATTGGATAAGTTTTGTGTTTTGCCAAGGGCTTCTGGAACAAGAAGTGCAGTGCTACTGTTGTGGGGGGTTTACTGTTGCTCGGAATGAATGGAAGACATGAGGTATTTGAGGTGGCTCAGTTCCCAGAACCGTGAGCCGGCAGCGATGGTGCAGTGCAGGAGGATGCATCTGGGGTCTGCTTGTGGGTACAGCCTTGACACAAAGACCTGTACATGAAGAAAAAAAAATCGAGTGGCACCCTTTTAAATCAGCAGGTTTCCTATGCTCATAATTAGAATCTGATAGTGAAGAATTTCAAATGCACAAAAAACCTCTCTCAAACCTTCTTGTTACTTAATAAATATAAAGGTACTGCCTTATTTTATCAATGATCTAGTGGATACCAGGAAGAAAAATACATTTTCTTAACCCTTTTCCACTATTTCCCAGTTATTCATAATGATTTAAGAGAAATGCAGAAACAGCCATTTCAGGAGAGTTAGATTTTATATAAACATTTATATTGTCTACAGACATGACATGATATCATGTAGCGCTACCCCACAGCCAATGCTGATGTTTCAGCAACAATCATAGAGCCCTTGCTCCACAGACTACTAATCCATCATGTATCTTCATCAGAAGAAGAATAACAGCTCAGTCGTAGGACATGTGGCATGCTCTGTTGAATCCTATTAGAGAGGACAGGGTCAGCCACTCCTGCTGTCATGGTGGGGTTCTTCTGGGCTGCCAGTGCCTGAGCCCGTGGGCAGCTGTGTAGGTTTGGCAGGCCAGAGAGCAGCACCTCAGCTAAGCTGTCTGCCTTTAGGCTTCCATGTGTTACTTGTGATCTAGCAAGAATAAGGGGCATTCGATCCATATTGAAAGACAGAGGCTGATCCTGGCTTGGGAGGTCCTGGGTGGAGGTGATGCTAGAGGATAATGCCATCAGCTGTCCCCGTTTTTCTGACGCCGGTGTATCCTCATTCCCAGTACTCCTTGGCATGTCATATTCAGTGCCCTCCTCACTGATCTGGCCAGAAGGTACAGAACTGCACAACTTTTTCACTAGAGAAAAACATATAATACAGTATTGTTAATGACTTGTCCAGTTCATCAGTAATTTTAAAATATATTATCTATTTAAAAAAGTCAAAACCTGCCTAACATATAATATACATGGAATTTTTACCCTGAATGTAAAAGGTCAGATTGTATGGAAAAGTTAAATATGCACACAATTTTCAGCTAAAGCTTTTGTCAGACATGAAACAGTACATGTGTTATAATACTATATAAATAAAAGCAAAAATATGATATAGCACAGATAATTCAACATCATCCAGACAGGATCAAAAAGACCAGATCTGGCAGTTCAATCCTTTAAGTCTTTGCAAGATACAGGATAAACATGTATGCTGGAACAAAACACTGGAACAAAAAACTGAACTTGAGAATAAAGTCCCTCCTACAGAGAAAGGTCATGCATCACTTATTAAAATGAAGGGAATTAACTCTGCAGCATGTAAACTGGGTAAAAAATAAGCAGATATACCGGCTATGGGAGTAATAGACGGGGGATTGTCCTCAGTCTGCCTTTTCTTAGCATAGGGCCGGGGTGTCCACGGATGGTGTTTGTAAGTTGGATCAAGGG
Organism: Scleropages formosus; assembly: GCF_900964775.1. Classification (NCBI taxonomy): domain Eukaryota; kingdom Metazoa; phylum Chordata; class Actinopteri; order Osteoglossiformes; family Osteoglossidae; genus Scleropages; species Scleropages formosus. The sequence goes on along the minus strand of NC_041814.1, from coordinate 13,219,119 downwards.
TCCGGAGTTTGCGCAGATAAAGCTTGTACTCCCTTTCGAGCTCCTCAAGGTGCTTATGGAACTCTGTGATTTTTCTCTCAGGGTAGTGGGAAAGCTGGGACTGCTGTAAAAGAGTAAATCGGATCTCAAAACCCAAGGCCAGTAACTTATCAAGGCGGGAAACTCCTCCACACTGTGGAACACAGTGCGCAGGCCCACAGTTGCAAATGCACACCAAACCATGAATGTCTCTTCATGCCATTTTACTCCCCACAACCAACCCTCTATCATGACATTACTTCTTCTGCTGACTAACAAAATTTTACAAATTAATTTATAAAAGGTTATGTGTTTTAGGAATCTGACATGTTAAATCTGTCTTTACTTCCTGATTTTTGTTTTGCTGAATTAAATGCAGCAGCTGTAGTTAGCTTTACATTCACTTTAGCGCAATCAAACCAATTGGAAAGGCTCAACCTGCTGTGAGATTTTAAACACCTTCATTATTTTCTTTTTCTTTTAAAAATTGTTCTGGGTTCTAGTGGCTTCATTGATATGTACATGTCACAAAGTAGATACACAGCTATAAATACTTGAGGGATTTTAATTTATGGAATTACCCTTTTGCACCCTGGAGGAAACCTGCACTACTAATTATTTTACTCCATACGCTTACATCTTCACTACTACATGAGTTCTGACTGCTCACTATTGTGTGTGTGTAAAAACAAAGACTGAGTTACTAATTTAGTTAGTTACTCATACTACCCATACTGTTTGGTTCTGCATTATTATCAATGATATTAAACAATTGTCTTCATTCATTACATATGAATGTGTTAACACAACTTTATGCAGGTTGATCTGTGGACAGTACTGGTAGTTTAGCTCTAGTGGAAGCTAGATGCCATGCATAAATTATACAACTTCAGCACTTCACCACTTGGAATTTGTGAGTAATGGTGACAGTATGGAAATCATATTAATGACAGCAAATATAACTAACGTTGTTTTAGAGCAAATAATTTTCATTTGGAACAAACTGTGTTGCAATCATATGAAAAAGTAATTTGGAAAAAAAAAGAAGAGAAAACATAATATGAGCAATAATGGAACAACTGAGGTGGACAAATTATCAGGCTAAATGGGGTCATATGTGATTAAATTATGTAAATTAAATAAAGTGTTTCAAAAAAGATGTGCTAGTTTGTTCACATTTATTTAACTTCCCTTTCAAGTTTTAAATTTTGAAAAAAAATGGTTATACAGAAGCACAGACAAAACACAAAATCTTTTCGTATTCGCTGCCTTCTGAGTTTTGTCACGTCTTCTACTTTCCACGCAAACAGAATAGTATGAATTCCAGAATGCAAGAAATTCCACCTGGTTCATATGGGGGAATGTGGCAAATTAGCTATGCTTCAGAATCATGTGTCTGCATCCAAGTTTCCCCTTCTGTTGATGTAATGCACTAATTGGATTTTTCTCTGAGATGCACTTTGGAGAAAAGCACCTGCTAAATGAGTACATGTCAATATAAATATAAACAGAGAACTCACATACTGTATGCTAATGGGGAAAACCAAAGATCTAATAAATTAATGATAATAATTAATGACATAATCCATATACAGCTGCTTCTCAGGTTATAAATGGTCAGATTATAAACTTTAAAGAATGCATTCATTTCTAAAACTGCACATTATTTGCACATTTTCTTAGGCATTTTCAAACCTTTCTGTTTGTAAGGGAGTAATGAGTGTGGCCTGGAGTCGCACGTGTTCGAACAGTGCAGTACACGATGTTTGCCGCTAGATGGCGAACAATTCAAAGTACCATACGGGGGGGGGGGGTGGGGTTTCCTGTTATTTAATGTAACGAAATGTTTGTGTTATGTTCTTCATACCTGTAAATAGTATTCCATTTCGCTTTTGATGGTTGGGATCCACTTCTTCAGAGCCGAGGCGGTATTGAGGGAAGACTACAATAACGGATCAAAATCTGACATTAGTCAGAGGTTAATTTAAACGCACTGACGGAAATGTAAACGTTATACACTCAGGAATATTTTCCATGCTGGATTTCGATCAGCCTCACCAGTTTGGGTCTGTTTTCGCGAAGATCTTTAATACGACCTTCTGTCAAACAGAAAAACAAAACTCGTCTCAGCACGCAGTAGCTACAATATAAGGTAAAATCCCCGTCTTTTCGTGCCAAGTCGTTGTCTATCACTCATTTCCACAGAACAGTTTGAGTTTTTTGCCCACGCGAATAATTTCCGGCACTGTCCCCCAACGCTACCGTGCTGCTTGGAATGCAATGCGGGCTACAGCCAGGGCGTTTTTCCCGCATGTGACAGGTTTCAGACAGTCACAGTTGGAGACTTGAGCGAACATTACAACTATGTGTCTGACCTTCTCGCTCTTTCTGAAGCCACAGTCTGTTCAGTCTGCCGAGCTGCTTCTCCTCGTTCCGGGCCATGATACCGTCCCGGGAACCTCCGGCAACAACAGAAACATCCGGTCATGTGACCTTCGGTGAGCGGAAAAGTCCACTGAAGCCAAAGCCAGTGTCACATGAGAGAGGAACCGTTTTCCCAGAATGCCCTACCGCACACCGGAGCCTCTTCTGGCCGTTCGGGTTACACGTGTTAACGTACGGATTCTGTTTTTTTTTTTTTAATTATTAAATATTTATAATAAACTGGTTTTGTCTTGCTGTGATCTTTTCAGTTACAGATTTTAGAAAACACATTTTTGTGAAACAGTTGGCATTGAACAGTTTGGCACTGCAGATATGTCGAGTCTTATTAAATTAATTTTAATTTTAATAAACCTCGAAAAAATAAAAATGTTAAGACTTGTAAAGACTTTTTAAAACTCCAGCTGTGTACATTTAGCAAAATGTTTGTAGAACTGAAACTGAGGGACACCTGTATTATTGAGCTTCTATTGACTGTGTGGAAAAGAGTGTTGAAAGTGGCCACAAGCTGACCAGCATTAAATGTGTTTATGCAAATTGAATAGTGTAGTGGTTAAAGATACTGCCTTTAGAACCAAAGGTTACAGATTTAATTTCCACCTCTGGCTGTAGTACTCCTGAGCAATATACTTACCCTAAATTACTCTGGTAAAATTACCCACTCTATAAATGGGTAAATAATTGTAAGTTGCAAATATTAAGCTTACAGTTATTTATCCATAAAATCAATCAATGTGATCATGTAACACTAATTTACCTTGGACAAAGATTAGTAGTAACTCACTCTCAGTTATCAACTGCCTGTTGTTTCTAATTGGTTTTTTGTCCAAAATGTGTGGAGCTAAAATCAGACATCAAAATGCAATAAACACTATTCACTTAAAGATTATTTTGTTAACTTTGCCCCAGATCTTACTGCAGAAAGATCACTTGGAAGAAAAAATGTTGTTTAAATATTTACTGTTTCATCTGATTTTGAGAAACAGTAAGGACTTCATCCTAGAAGCCCTGGTCTCTTTGCATGTGCTGTTTATGGATTTTTGTTGTTCTTGTCATTGCTGAGAACACTGAACAAGTTACTAATGAAACCCAGACAATCTTCAGGATTTATATTTTTATACTTATACATTTTAAGACAAGGTGAACCAGTACAAATAAGTAAATCTGAACATTTAAATCCCTGCCAAAGAAATACATTCTTTTCTGAGTAAGAAGGAACAGTAAAATCTCTGATATGAAAAGATGCTGACTGATGAATTTCTGAATACTAATTTAAATGCAAAAAGATTGCGTTTGATCAGGATAGAGTAGCAAACCAAAATAAAAGCAAATAATTAATTAATGTAAAGGAACTGAATCAACTTTGAATGGAATACAGTAGAAACATTTAGAGCACTTGAAACTGCAAACTTGTACTGAAACAACCTTTAAGTGTTATAGTATACGCTATGTTATTACTATAGTTATTAGTAATGAAATAATTGTATTAAGGGCAGCCCTATTTGATCAGAAGCATCTTTTTTTGGAGGAGACTGGCAATGCCCTGATGGTTCGCTGTGTGATGACACTGGGCCACTTGCAGCGGAGTTTTATCGACGTTGTTTTTGGCTCGAAGGTTAGCTCCAGTGCCCCCGGTCCAGCTCAACAGCCTTTGCACACTTTCAAGGTGACCGAAACGGGTGGCGCAGTGCAGTGGAGTGTCTTTGTTGTTATCCAGTGCATTAACATTGGCACCACTACACATTAGCAAGTCAATCAGGGAATCCTGACCGTGTTCTGAAGCCAGGTGCAGAGCAGTCTTGCGCCACACATTCTTGTCATTCACGCTCTTCTTTCCTGTAGACAAGAGGACTGCCGCTACATCTAAGTGGCCTTTGGCTGCTGCGTAGTGTAGCGGGGTGCAGCCATCCATGTCCTTGGCTCTGAAACTTGCCTTTCTAGCCAGCAGGACAGAGGCTACTTCACCATGGCCTCCCATGGCAGCAAAGTGCAATGGAGTCTTCTTTTCTTTATCGACAGCATTGGCATCAGCACCTGTGGAGAGCAGCAACCTTGCTACTGTAGCCTGTGGTTGTGCTGCAGCCCAGTGAAGGGCTGTTCTTGCCTGCTTGTCCTTAGCAGAAATGTCTGCCTCTCTGCGTATCAACAGAGACACAATGTCCGGGTGGCCTTGCTGGCTTGCAACGTGAAGAGGTGTGAGTCCTTTTTGGTCAACAGCATTTATGTGGGCCCCAACATGCAGGAGCTCCTCCACCAGTGCGGACTGGTTGTATAGTGCAGTCAGATGCAAGGGTGTTTGTTCCTGTGAACCGACTGCATTGGCATCCACTCCCTCCTCCAGAAGCAGCTTTGTTATGTGCATATTGCCACTTTGAACAGCCAGGTGCAGTGAGGAGTTGCCGTTGGGCAATTTATCCTCCACACTTGCATTTTTGGACATCAGGATGTTGAAGGCATACACATTTCCCAGCTCGGCAGCCAGAAGCAAAGGTGTGTATTGAAGGTCATTGCGGCTGTTGACATCGGTGCCTGCGTCAATAAGAGCTGCTATGATCCATTCCAGGTTTCTCTGCACAGCTTTGAAGAGCAGAGACTTCATAGCATCAGGAGGCAACTCCTTAGCATAATTTAAAATTAAGCTGAACATGGATTTGTCGTTAAGGTTTAATGCAGCCTCCATGATATCTGAGTCTACCTTGGCCCCAGCCTCAAGGAGGACTCTTGCAGTGTTCTCGTTCCTGAGGTTAACAGCATGAAAGAGAGATGTCTTCCTCTGGTTATCCTTGGCATCTACTGGGGACCCACTCTTTAGAAGGACCATGACTAGGTTGTAATTATTCTTAATGGCAGCCACATGCAGGAAGGTTCTCCGGTTTTTATGGTGTCTAATTTCTTCCTCTACAATGTGCTTAACTGTACTTTGGTGTATATTCTGTACAGCCAAGTCAAGTGGCATATCTGAGTACTTGTCTAGAGCATAGATGTCTGCACCATTCTGCAGAAGGACCTTGGTGGCAGATGTATTGCCCATTTCTGCTGCTCTATGCAGCGCTGTCCTACCCTGACTGTCTCTTATGTCCAGCTTAGCTCCTTTGCTGATGAGAAACTTCATGACAGCAACCTGGTCATGCTGGGCAGCAATATGTAACAAGGTTTCCTGGGATGAATTGATAGCATTGACATCTTTGCCTTTCCAAAGCTCCTCTAATAGGGAAAGCTTTCCTGTTGCGACAAGATCAAATATCCCATTATGGTTATGTTGCATCTTCTTAGCTGCTCCTACATTCGCCTTTGAAATGGTAGTTGGTTGAAAGTTGTTTTCCTTCTTGTTTGCTTGTGAAATTACTTTTTTTAATGGAGCTGCTGAATATACATTATTTGGAGGAGTGAAATCACTATTATGTACACGGGGTTCTTCCTTGTCCCTCTCCAACAGGTATCCGATCAGTTGCCTCCTAGCATCACGGACATTCTTGTTTATCTCACCTACATATGTTCTGATGCTCTGGTACAGGTCCGGCTCGACCAGTTTCAGACAAGGGTAGAAGAACAGCCGGCATGCTCGCTCACCTTGTGAGAGCAGGACATCCAGAAATTCTGAGTTCTTCTCTTCTCTTGTTCTGTCGTAGGACATGAGAGCTTTCTTCTCGGGTGGAAAGACTCCTTTGTCAATCAGAAGGTTCAGCAGATATTCTGTTTTAGAAATGCCTTCGATCAGGTCTTTCTTTTTCAAATGAAGAACTTCAGTAGCATAAGGATTAGGAAAGATGGCTGAATGCATAATGGGATAGCCTGTAAGAAATAGTGCCTTCCACTTCAAAACAAATACAAAAATGTTAGAATGTGCAACTTAGGATATCTTAGCACATACGAATAATTACTGTAGCTATTCACAATGCTGGTTTCTCTCTCTATAGCTGCAGCTGTTGACTAACTGCTTCCTTGAAAACCACTAAACACAAAACGCATGCTCTCAAGTATTCTAATCTAATATCCCCACAGCAACCAAGTAAATAATGAGTTTCGTCATGTCATGCCTGTTATTGTGTTTGCAACCTCTAAATCATTTTATCCTGGAGTCTGAATATTGAACTTTCTCGATTCTAGCAAAAAATCTATGACTCATGAAAGTTATAGATTTCAGTGCAACTGTATTTCTATAGCATTCTTTTGTATTACATGTGGTATATGCTTTTTCTGAAGTAAAATAAAAACATTCATCCTGGTTACTGTTGCCATGATTGCACAACTTTCTTAAGTATATATGTGACTGAAAGAGTCATTTTGTATTTAACTTCGGAATTTCCTTTAATTGTGAGCATTACACACACAAGCACACGCACACGCACACCTTGACTGAAACCGCTTGTCCCGAGCAGGGTCACGGTGAGCCGGAGCCTAACCCGGCAACACAGGGTGCAAGGCTGGAGGGGGAGGGGACACGCCCAGGACGGGATGCCACTCCATCACAAAGCACCACAAGCAGGACTTGGACCCCAGACCCACCAGAGAGCAGGCACAGGCCAAACCCGCTGCGCCACCGTGGCCCCTTGTGAGCATTAGACAAATGCAAAATTCTAAGATAAGTGGTCAACAGCCATCATCAACCAAGTCCCGGAAGTCTTGGGCTAAATTCTATTATGTAGTTTTTACACTTCCTTCAGTATTGAAATAGTTAAGGCTTAATGATGTTTAACAATAATAATAACAACAGCACACTTGGGGAATTAATTAAGCCTTTCTTATTACACCTAGAAAGTACCCAACATGTTATATGGGGCGTATGGTGGCATGGTGGCACAAGCAAGTAGCCTGCTGTCTCACAGCACTGGGTGGTGGGTAAGATGTGGGTTTGATACCTGCTCAGTCTGTGTGGAGTGTGCAGTTCTCCCCGTGTCTGTGTGTGTGTTTCCTCTGGGTGTTCGGTTTCCTCCCACAGTGCAAAGATGTATGGATGAGTGACCCGTTGTAAGTAGTGTATCTAGCAGTGTAAGTCACCTTGGTGAATGAGGTGTGTGGGCTGATAACACTACACAGAGTTCATTGGAAGTTGCTTTGGAGAAAAGCATCTGCTAAATAAATATATATTTAATATGCGGGGGGTGCGGTGGCGCAGTGGGTTGGACCGCAGTCCTGCTCTTCGGTGGGTCTGGGGTTCAAGTCCCGCTTGGGGTGCCTTGCGACGGACTGGCGTCCCGTCCTGGGTGTGTCCCCTTCCCCCTCTGGCCTTACGCCCTGTGTTGCCGGGTAGGCTCCGGTTCCCTGTGACCCCGTATGGGACAAGCGGTTCTGAAAATGTGTGTGTGTGTGTATATGCTTGAGGTAGAGGGTGCGGTGGTGCAGTGGATTGGACCGGGTCCTGCTCTCCGGTGGGTCTGGGGTTTGATTCCCCCTTGGGGTGTCTTGCGATGGACTGGCGTCCCGTCCTGGATATGTCCCCTCCGCTGCCAGCCTTATGCCCTGTGTTGCCGGGTTAGGCTCTAGTTCCCCGCGACCCAGTATGGGACAAGCGGTTCAGAAAATATGTGTGCGCGCGCTTGAGGTTTAAACATTTCACCTGTCTATACACGTGGTAAATGTTACCACCATATGACCAGTGCAAGGCACACATGTAACCACTGTACTTATATATTTGTCCCTCTGCTTTGATTTTTACTTGTAAACTGAATTGCTTGTATAGAATAAATTGATAGGATAATTATGACCTGAACTGAACTCAAAAATGAAACAGCTTCAACTGAAGGTTTCTCTAAGATTTTATAATTTATTTTTGAAACCCATCACACGAATGACTGCTGCATACTCACTTTTCTCCAAAACCAGCCATTTGGAATAAACCACCAAGAGTGAAAGGCTATGTCCTGCTGATTTAGACAAAGGCATCAGCAAAAGTGAGAATACATTACCCAGCAAAGTGTTCTTGAAATAATTGTTAGCATCCATATCAAAGAATTCTAAAATTTTTCTATGAAAAAACTTGTATTTGAATAGAAAACTGTAGTGAGTTTCTTTGTGTATTCTTGGTGTAACTCAGTAACTTAATATTTCCGAAGTTTGTGGTGTGAAAACAGAACTAAACCAAGAACGTGGGACATACGAAATTAAAATGTATCACATGTTCACATTCAATAGACTAATACTGTATTTCTTGTACTTATAAAAATGCAAGTACGGTATAATTTTCATTTAAAAAAAAAAAAAAAAAAAATCAGAGAGCACTAACTGTGTAGCGCAATGTCGCCCTCTACAGGTGAACTGTTTTTAAAGCTGCAATTATAAATATTTCAGCACGAGGGGTGCGCTGTGCGCTTGCATTTTATTTGCCATCCACCAACCCCTCTAGTGACTATAACCAATCATTTCACATGTATTAATGAATAATCCATTTAATTGAGCCATTAAATATTTGTTAGCATGTGAAATAAGTTTTTCAAAAAAGAAATAGGCATATACAATTTTTCAGATTAATTTGTTAAGTACCGTAAGAGTTGTGTTAACATCTAAATTGAATTCCTCAAAACTAGGTCTTAAACCCAATTAAACATTGCACTGCAGTGTGTATGTAAGTGCTACTTGGAAATGTAGGACTTTCAATTCCAACACTTGGTGGAATGGATCATTATGCAGGAGCCGTTTCTCCAGTTTGTGCACCTGTTCGCTCAGTCTTGACAAGTGAGAAGACCCATTACGCAAACAAATTATTTTAGATGCTTTACTTACAATTCTTAAATATTGGATTAGTTTTCTGAGGTGCTCAGAACATAAAAATACTGCATTTATTAAACTGGTAAACTGAAATAAATACAGTTCATATTATATACAATAACAATGAGTTAAACCCATAAACAAGTTGAAGAAACAGTTTCGAAGCTTTTTTCTAAACAACTCAACTGCAATTAAGGAAGAAAAAGTCCATTTTACAGCTTTCATCATTAGCGCGGAGCCTTCGGACGGGTCGCTCCGCCGTCCATCGCGCGCTCAGTCTCGTAACAGCGGCTGCGCGCCACTCGCTCGCGGACAACGAGCTGCAGTCTCGTCGCGGCACGAGGGCGAGCAGTTAAAGTGTGTCGTCCGTGGACCGATTCTCTCTCCAGCAAAACTCATCTTACTTAGTCCCCCCCCCAACCAACCCCACCCCGTCCCGTCCGTGGAGCCCGAACTCCCGCGCGCGCCATGGGGAGTGGGGCGCGAGGGGCAAATCGGCCACGCGCTCCTCCTCCCGCCGCTCGCACGCAGTACTCTGCGTCCATAGCGCCGCAGCAGCTCGTCCGTAAAGCCGTGTCTCGCTACTCGGTCTCCGCTTCGGTTAGTCCTCCTCCCGCTCTCGCCTCAAGCCAAGTCTCAAGTCCTCCCCGCTCAGAAGGTCTGCAGTTGCTGCGTCAACATGAGCTGACAGCCGCTGTTCACGTGGTTCATCACCTTCTGCTTGAGCTGCGCCACCTGCTCGCGCAGCATGTTGGCCGTGGACGCGAGCTCCGAGTTCTGCGACTTGAGGTTCTTCACCTTGTCCTCCAGCCTCGAGATCCTCTCCAGCTTCCTCTTGCGGCACTTGGAAGCGGCGATCCTGTTCCTCATGCGCTTCCTCTCGGCCTTGATGCGCTCCTGGCTCTCCATGTCGATGGGGGACAGAGGGGGCGTCTCGCCGGGCATCTCCGGGACGGTCTGCGGCTCCTCCTTGAGCGCCTGCAGGCGCGGGTGCTGCACGGGCAGGCTGCTCATGGCGCGCTGCGGCGGGGCCGACGTGTAGCTCAGCGCCGGGCTCGCGCTGCTGTAGCCGGGCGCCTGCGCCGTGCTGATGGCCGGATTGAACGTGTTCAGGTCGGCGTAGACGGGCGGCTCTGCGCGCAAGGCGGAGCTGTAGGCGGCGCTGCCCGCGACGGAGGACACGGGCGCCAGGGCGCTGTTGGCGCTCGTCTGCGGGGCAGACGTGACGCTGGGCATGTTCTGGTGGTGCAGCTCGGCCAGCGCCCGCACAAAGCCCTCGGCGAAGCCCTCCTGCTCGTCCGTCACGTTCTTGGGACAGAGGAACTGGGTCGGGGTCGGGGTGGTGGTGATGAGGCCGTTGCTCGACTGGATGATGAGCCTCTCCAGCTCGGGGGAGGCCAGTTTGAGGAGCCCCACGTCCGGAGAGGTGAGGATGTCGTTGACTTTGGCCCGCAGGTGCGGCTTCAGGGTCCCCGAAGGGTCCGACAGGTTGAGGGTCATGTTCTGCTTCAGCGCCTTGGGGTCGTATCCGTAACCGGTGCCGTCGTGCTGGGAGAAGGCGGTGTTCAGGGAGTCGTCGTAGAAAGTAGTCTCCATCTTGGTAGACATAGAAGAACAACCAGAACGAAGTTTAAAACTTCTCGCAACAAACAGGACTGACAGTTCCCTCTCTTCCGCCTCCGGTTTCAGGGGCGCCTGCTTGGGAGCGAAACTCCTCGAAAGTTAGCGAGCGGCCGGTCGGTCGGGGCGCTCCCGCAATCTGTCTCAGCACCAGTACCGTCTGGGACTGGGAGACACGCTTCGGTTCTGTATCCGCTCTAATGCGCCAGGAACTCGGGAAAAAGTCCAGCTCGACAGACTGTCCTCTTTACTCCCCCTCTGCTTCCTACTCTGGTGAGCAAGGCTAGTAAGTAAAAGTGAAGACGGCCCGGACGGACGTCGGAATTAGAACTCACCTACTACTCCTAATCGTCTCTATGTGTCGCTCTGTGCGGCTTTCAACGCTCTGGCTGAAGAAAACCGAGCGCTAAACTTTGTGTTTAGGTTCCACACTTCCACACGCTGCAACCCGTCCCTCCACTATGATCTGTATATTCTGAACTCTTCCAGCGTGGAGGCAAACCTTATCTGCTTCTGCTCCCACACTAAAAATAGCAATGATGTCATGCTCTGAGTCTCTTATTGGCTGGAGGCGACTTGCTGGGCGTATTCGTTATTTTCAGATAAGGCGCGTTGCCTAGACGACCACCCAGAAGATTCTTCTTCACGCGGTGGCTCATGGGATGAGGTAATGCTGTAAATCCTGGAGTAGTGCATTCTGGGATTACGTATTGTTTTTTTGAATATCTGGTTACCCGCTTACATTCGCAAACTGGCGGAATATATATATTCAAAACCGATTTAACTCGTGAAAGTAACGGTACTGCGTTAGTCAGTCTACGGTCAAATTTAAAAATATTCAAGTATACAATATACAAAGTACAAACTGTAGCCTAATTACACCTTTAAAGGGAACTTTTACACTCCAAAATACTCTTCTGTAGTCTTAGTCTTTCTTGTAATTAAGACTTTTACTCGCCAATAAAACCAGTTGACTGCACGTGTTTTTAAAGAATTAATGGGTGCTTAATACTCGATGCAACTTAAATTTAACGAGAGCAGTCTGTATCTCTCCGCTTACTTTTAAGCAATAAACTTTATTGCTCGTACGAATTTAAGATGGATTTACCTGTCCACAACTGCCATGATTTATTCTTTGTGGCTGTATAACATCAGCACAGAGGGAAGTTGGCGTGGTGAAATTCTCTTCTATTTTCAACTGTTAAATAGAGACAGTTAAAGTTACAGCATGTCAACTGTGGGCTTTCGGTTTTCTCTGGCATAATTTTGAGAAAACATCTGAAGCACAAAATATTAGGAAATAAACTGAAATGTCCAGGTTTAAATCAGTTGCGAGAAAGGAATCAGGGCAAATGAAAAATCCTTTAAACGCTTTCCATTCTAGTAATTTAGATAGAATTAATTTTCACTAATTAACTATGCATGGCGTAGTTATAACTATAACCAATGATAATACCTAGTAATATTCCGGTGAATGTGTTTCAAAAATCAATCTCTTGAGAAATTTTCACAGAACCTAAAAAAAGAAAGAAAAACTGATTATTCTCCACAAGAATAAGCAGTGGATCGAATGTCAACCGAAAAAGTGTCTTTATATCATCGTCCTTATATTATTTTATCAAAACCGCGCTATAGTAATATCGTATGAACACACAGATTACTCGGTTTTAACTTAAATTCAAGCGGTTTTGAAAATAGTTTACCAGAGAAGAAATGAAGCGAACTACAACGTGATGTGTGTGTTTAACTAATACGGTCTTTCACTTTCGTTGCGGAGCGGTTAGTCGGCGCTCTTCGTTTCTGGTGCGCTTTCTGTCCCGCTGTCTGCCCCGCCGCTCACCTCCGTCACACCGCTATTTCACTTCATTGCAACAGCCTCCTCCAAACATGGAGCGCTCGTGTGAGACACGCCACGCCCCTTCAGGGCGGGGTCTGCATCGTGGGAGGAGCCAGACCTGTAGGACGAAAGGGCGGGAAAGGGGGCTTGTGGGGGAGGGGCATGGACGGACACCCGTCTGATCGCTCCGCAAGGGATGGGCAGGTTCCAGCCGGTCGCTTCTCAAAGACTTATACTGTACTCAATAGGTTAGTCAGGTTATATATACAGTGGTCTGATTTGGCTTGAGAAAAAGATACATTTTAAAGATGGTTTAAAAGTAGCTTTTTGACGCTTTAAGAAGTTGAAACATTACAAAATTGCAGGGTGATTCTGTAGTTACTGTACTGAAGTATTCACTCTTCAATTTGCCTTCTCCTAGTGCAGCAGTTTCATTATATGACATTTCACAGTATTTCCTTTACATTAATAATTAAAACTCCATTTTTTTTTTTTTTTTTTTTTGCAGGAACTAGAGAGCTTCTTGGGAGGACACAGTGGCACAGCAGGTCAAGCCAGTACCTCGCATCTCATAAGCTGCTGGGTTGACGTTGGGTTTGAGTCCAGCTCAGGGTGTGTGGAGTTTGTATGTGTCGAAGACGACGCTGTTCTTCCCTTTCCATGGAAACCACATGAGTTGTTACTAGGACTCAAACTTGACTCAATGGCCCTTCCATCCATCTGTCGTTACATGAACAGAAATTCTAATTGGCATACTGTCTGAGAGTCCGCCGTTACTTCTAGAGGGCTGTAGAGTACTGCAGCATCTTGTAACTTGAACGCAACCTAATTTATTTATCGTATGATCAGAAAACAGTTCTTTAATGCCATGGGGCAAGCTTTAAGCTGTAAAATTGGCTTCATGTAGCCAAAGTTTAACATCTGTGTTATTGATGTTCATCAAATCCACTGGTGTGGGCGTGTACGTGGTCAGTGATCCAGCAAATGTTTTGCAGTTCGTTGCTGCAAAAAGAACTCAAGAAGAGCTACCTCCTTGTGGTGACCCCTGGGCAACATCCCTGATGGCTAAGGGCTCTTCAAATCGATCGAACTGATCTTACTACACAAAGGAACTTTAATCCTTTTATACTCTGAAAAGACTGTTGTAAAGATCACCAAATAAATTGCTTGTATCAGTTTTAAACAAATATCAGTTTGTTTCTCCTGGATAGCCTTTGGTTGTAAATATTTTATTATTTTAAGGAACCAAGCTAAAACATAGTTTCTAATTGAACCAGACTAAAATCTTAAATTTGCTTTCCTGTGCAAGGGGGGGTTGGGGTTGGAGTTCATCTCCTAGTGCTGTTGTCTGTCATTTGTGTTTTTGCCCATTTGTATGTTACGTGTGTGTGTGTGTGTGTGTGTGTGTATATATATACACACACAGTCTGAAACCGCTTGTCCCATGTAGGGTCGCGGGGAGCCAGAGCCTAACCTGGCAACACAGGGCGTAAGGCTGGAGGAGGAGAGGACACACCCAGGACAGGACGGCAGTCCATTGCAAGGCACGCCAGACCCACCGGAGAGCAGTACCCAGTCAAACCCACTGCGCCACTGCACCCCACTACATGTGTATATACTCTGAGGCAATTTATTGGGATAGGGACTATGTGAAAAGAACTGAGTAGCTTTGTTTCTCTTTTAGGGGCACCAAGAGGAAATGTACCCCAGAAATGTAAGGATGGCATCTTCATCTGTGGCAAAAATATGTTGAATTCAACAATATTTGAAATGCCTGACATGATATTTTAGAGGTTAGTTATTTGAACAGCATTTTTTGCAAATGTAGGTATTTCTTGTGTACTTTACGCATTATTTCTCAGAATACAGTAGTTTTCAAACAACTGAGCTTGTAAAATTCCAGTATTTTATTACTGCTGTAAATATAACTTACTGATAGTACTAGGTGATGCTCATTGAGAGTGATTGCATTGTAGTGGTTAACCATTGTAGTACAAATAAAAATATCATTTTGATCCTATTATTTGGTCGTCATTATCAAGCTAAAAAAATCACGTCTACCAAGTAGCACTATACGATCGTTTAATTTTTACATGGATGCATAGACAACAGATCTCAGCTAGTGCTTTTTAGCTTATGCCACTGGGTATAATACATTTAATCATATCTGTTCCTAGGCATTCAGTATTTATCACATTAAGAGCAAAAAGCCATTGCATGAATAAAACATCAGTTGTTTCTCTACAGGTTTACCTTACCACAGCCATGCATAGCATACATTAAATCAACTGCCATTCTCTGATTAATGGAGTTCTAAAGGATGGCTTGTACAATTAGCATTCCTAATGGTTATGTTAGGACTGCAGTTTGCTAGATTTCTGGTTTTAAGTGATTTTTCGTTCTAAGGGATGCAGTGTCTTATGGATTTGCATAAGTCAAATTTTGACTTCAAATATTATAATTAAGACAGGGCACTCATCAGTCTGTTTTAAATGAGAAACTGTAACAATAACAAGTTTAAAGCCTCCCAGTAAAGACGAAAAATGAGTACAGTTTCTTTTACTCTAAAAAGACTGTTGTAGAGATTACCAAATAAATTGCCTGTATCAGTTTTATACAAATATCAGTTTGTTTCTCCTGGATTGCTTTTGGTTGTAAATATTTTATTATTTTAAGGAATCAAGCTAAAACATACTTTCATACTTTGTTTGTTCTCTGTCATTTTGTGTTTTTGCCCATTTTTTACAAGAAATAGCATTTATTTACAGTCAGTAATTTGATCAGAAATATACATTTTTATTTTTAGGCTTTCATTAGAAGACAAATTTTGCATACAAACTGGCAAAGGAATTAAAGCAGGGGAAAACAGATAAATATAAATTTAATTTTCCTTAGGGCACGCTTAACAATGAAAATGATTGTATTTTTTGTTCATAGGGGAAAAACAAAACTGTACTTCATTCTGTGTTAGCTGGCAAATCAGTAGGTGTCAATCGACTTTAGATTAATGTCACAAGAGCCAACAACCCCCTGGCTATGGAATGCATGCATTTTTATGTTTCAGGGTGTAAACACAGTGCTATTTGAGAACATGTCTGCATCTGCACTTAGATGTCCTGATAAGAAATATGAAATCAGTTGCATGGAGAGAACATGGTAGGTTGGGCCTGTGGGGAAAAGCAAAGAATGATTAGTATTTATTATTGGACTTCCCACCTATGGAAGGTTGGGCCTTGGTGGTGGATTCCATTTTAAGCATAGAATAGAACATGTCTGTAGTCCTTCTCCGTGTTGTTTGTTTTTAAAGCTCACTTAATAGATTACCTTCAGACTAGTGCTACTTGTTTGCATAATCTGATAAAACATACTGTATTCTAGAGTGTGCCAGAGTAAGAGAAAATACCTGCACAACTTCAGTTATTCAACATCTGTGGCATAAGAGCATTGAAATCTCACTAGGGTGTAGAATGAATGTGATAATGGTATGGTGACACCAAGAAACGCCAGTTGTTTGCTCTGCTCAGATGTGTTGCAATATCAGATCAATCTTAAGCTCTTGTACAAGAGGGGTAAGCCGAGAGGACTTTGTCAATAAGTTGGCCTAAGGGTAAGTCAGAGTTGTAAACTGTTGTCCGCAGTACTCCAGTACAGTGTCATCTATCTATCCTTCAAACTCGGTGACACATTGGTAACCTAGATTAACAAAGAACTTCTCAGACACCTCCCACTTGTATTATTTGTAGGAGGTATATATATTTTTAGGTAGATCACACCCTCAGTGTAACATGTCCATATGCTGTAGAAGACTTATTTGTCATCTTGCCTTCAATGAAATGGTATAACAATGAGATTTGTGTTATATAAATGTTGTAACACTGCTTAAGTTGCTTAAATTATTGTGCCATGCTTATTTACATTTACATTTATTCATTTAGCAGATGCTTTTCTCCAAAGCGACTTACAATGTCAGTGTACCTACAGTTATTTACCCATTTATACAGCATAAGCTACACTACATTATATACACTATATTATACGTATATTATAATAAGCTACACTGAAATATGTATCAAGTAATGTACCGTAATTCTGTTATTTTTGTTAACCTTTACATAGTTTTACACTCAATTGCTGAAGCATAACACATAGTCATGTCAAAAATGTCATAGAGGGAAGGTCTTTTTTATTCTGTTGTCAGCTGATCTGTTCTAGTTTGATGATTTCTCATCTTCCAGTTTGAGTCACATTTTTCACCCCCATCCTTTGAACCAACTGCATTTTTTAATGTATGAATCTTTCCCATAGTGCGTACTTGATTTGAGAGATGCACAGAGGACATGCGATGTAAAAGGTTGTTGGCCTCCTTCAGTGAAATACAGAAGATTGCTTTTATGAACTCTTCCTAGTGTACTGTAGTGATCTCAGCCAGCATACACTATGTCACTGTAAGTGCCACAATGGCTGCCTGAATTTTATGCTTTAAAAACATATATGTTTACCAAGGTTTTTCCATTAACTTGTGCCTAATTGAGGAGCTTGCCGGCTTGCTGTGTTTTCAGAATGACGACACAATCAGGACTGTCAAGCCTCCTGTGCTGAGTGGCACGAGACATGACAAAATTGGTCCACCAAACTCTGGTTGTCATCTAATCCAATAATTTAAGTGATTGTAATCGGTCTAGCTGTTTCACTAAATTGAGGATAATGATCAGCATATGTTGTGCTGCTTTCTCTATAGATCAGAGTGTGGGGGAGGCAGATCTTTAAGGCCGAACCCTGAGCCCAGGTGTCCCATGAAGATCTGAATCAGGTTCAGTCTCTGGCTCTTTTCTTCATGTTTTTGGTAAGATTTAAATACTCTGTGCTCAAATGAAGAACCCTGGGCCTTTGAGCAGCATGTTTGTTCATACGAGCTTAGAATACTGCTGTGAAACATTTATTTTAGCTCATTCATCTATTCATGGGCCTCATGGTCCTCTACACAGCATGAAATAATCATAAAGCACTCTTTGGGGGCAATGACTAAATGCCTCATGCCAAAAAGCGAGGACAGAAGTGCAAAGCAGAACCAATGACAGTTTTGTTTTGATTTCAGAGATTAGCCTCCTGCTATGTCATGCCCAGAATTTTAGATAATTAACTGGAAGTCATGTGTAGTTCTTCTTACAGCTCAAGTTTCTGGAATTGTAAAGTCTGTCACAGAAAGTACAGCATGCAAGATTTGCAGGAGTAATATTCAGTTCTTCAGTCTAGTCAGAGCAGAGACAACCATGCTATTTGAGTTTATTCACTTCTAATGCATTGTACGTTTTTGAAGAAAAATTATTAACCTTAAGTTGGACATATGGCCACCAGTGGTTGGAAAATGTACCCCCTTGATGATGATGACCGTGAAGTTATTTGTTGAACTTCTATATCGGAGACTAAGAAAACACTGACTCAGCCCCTGCCTAATGCCACATTTCATGGGCGCTTGCCCTGCCACAGAACTGGCAGCAATCACCCCTGAAGCAGCTGTGCACTCAGCCCCTCCGCATTTGTGAGGGTACCCTCCCGATGGACAGTGCCTCTATACTTGACCTCATGCTTTAGAAGGGTGTTCCCAGGTGCTGAAGGCTGAGGGAGCTGTTCTGAATTTGAAGGCAACCTGTCACAATGGAAAGGGCTTTCAGAAGGCCCCCGAAAAAATATTCTTCTTGCGGTGATGTATTGTCCCCATTTAGCGTGTGACTAACAGGATTGTGAGTACGTGTTCCAAGAGCAACTTTGCATGCCTGCTCATTTCGATCCCTCTTGGCAGGATCACGCAGATCGTTCAGTGAGGCTGACTTAAGCATATGTTTGTTACGTAGGATATGGAATTTGAAATGAGGATGATATACTTTGACAAAATGTTAATGGGGAAATAGTGAAAGATACTTACAACCAATCTATGAATAGACAATATTATGTTCACCATGCTGCTCGGTGTCGATGATAAATAATTAGGCTGTTCTTTTAGCAGCTGTGAAACAATTAAATTCATTTGACATTCATATACGATATCTTTCTGAAGTGTAATACAAATTTATGAATATGAATTCTTTTCATAATGTACTCTAAGATGAGAAAGACTATCATCTTGTGTAACAGACATATGTCTGCATATTTACTGAAGACTGGCTACAATATATAGGTATGTGCCAGGCTTCCAACTTTTTGAATGAAGGAGTGTCCTATCGCCATTCGACTGCCTCACCACTGGACATACAATACAAAATGTTGTCATGTCAGGTGCTAAGATTACCTTTGGAATATATATTTTTGATTATTATATCTCTTTGTAGGGCATTCATAAATCCAGCACCGTAGATTAGTTAAGTATAGAAAGGTAGGTAAAAACTTCTGACGTCTGGTGCTAGGTGCCATGGTCTCACTGCAGGTAGTGGTGGTGCCTGAGTTCCTGGGCTCTAGGTTCAGATGTCGGTTTCAATGCCGCTCTGTCTGTGTGTAGTTTGCATGTTCTGCTGTGTTTCTATTGGTTTCCTTTAGGTGCTCCATGTTCCTCCAACAGGCCAAAGGCTTGTGTTTAAGGTGATTTGGTTTCTCGAAATTGCCCTTTATGTATACGCCTGTGTCAGTGAATGTGTACTGGATAATTCTGCAGTATAAATAGGTAAAAAATGGTAAGGAAATTAATAGTAGTATAGCATATCTAGCACTGTATGCTAACTTGGCCTTAGGCATCAATTAAATGCTAGTTAAATTAATGAATAAATAAATGTAGTACGGTGTTAGGCATTTAACTGCTTGACTCTATTAATATTACAATGGGCAGACTCTTCTCCAATGTGAACTAAGGAAAAATATATGCAAAAAAAATTACGTACATATAATAGAATGAAGAATCTGAATCCTACAAAGACTTATAATGGCTACTGAAATGACCCATCACTCTGATCTTGCTAGATCACAACTCGTTTTATATTTTATTCTCTAATTTATATTTTTTACACTGCTGTTATTATTCTCTGGAATTCCTGATGTAGGTCTTCTACTTACAATCTTGGTTCTTTTTTAAGAAAAGTGTGAAAATAAATTGAAAAAGAAAAATGTGCTATGCCAAGACACAAAGTCACAGATGAAATTTTTTGCACTTTTGACCAATCAGGTAGGCATGGTTATATAGTTGAACTTCTTTTGGTTCAGTTGTTCCCTTGCAATTTCATGTGCAGCTATCACTCCTGAAGCAGGAAGGCCAGTGCCCTCAGGATGCTCCATGTGCTCCAGTCTATTGTTTCAGCATTTCTTTTCCAGAAGAGCACAGGGTGCACATCCTCCTCTGTCTGCTTGGTTGTCCTCTGACCCTCGCATGCAAACAAGCGCTGAATGAAAGTCACAATTGGTGCAGGAAGCCACCCACCACAAGCACATGCAGCCAGATAAACTGTAAACTTGGACCGCCTTTGTGCACCTAGCGGCACTCGTACACTGAGATTATTTCCTGTGTACAGAAATACATAAGCAAAATCAAGGCAGACCTTGGCTGACACCTTTCCTTGTTTATAGCTATTGTAACAAATTGGTATTGTGCTGGAGCATGACTGAAAGATTTTGGACAGCTAGGATAAAATTACTAAAAACAATGTCATCAGAAAATGACTAGGCCCCTGCTATATACAAATCTGAAATGAAAGTGGTGCTATCATGCTTAACTGCTTCAACATCTGTTACATTAAATTGTAGCTGGATATAATGCAAAGCAAGTATACAGAAAATTTCTAGGTGTTCTGATACTTTTTTTGACCTTTCTTATACAGAGGCAGTGAAAAGCCCTTTTCCTTAGTTCATCATGAGAATGATAACTATGCAAACAAAGCTTGTCCCTCCAAGAAAATGGTGTTGTCTCAGCTGTTCAGGAAGGGTGAAAAAAATATGGAGGATTGTGCAGCCAGCTTTGTTCCAGTCTATATTGTTCGTAGAGGCCCTGCTTGTCACATCCTTGCACTGGAGGAATATATGCATAGATTACATTTTTGATTCATTATCTCACTGTATTTCACACGTTTAGAACACACTCACTTCCCGTTCAGATGTACTCGCAGAAGCACAGAGGTTCCGTAAAAATTCGCTTTCTGCGGGCTCCACAGTCAAGTGTTTTTTTTGTCCCCCAACCTAACGTGAACAATGCGGCAATCAAAAAACTTCAGCTGGCTGCTCAAATATGCACAGAAAATGCTCAAACATGCCATCATGTCATGTTTTTTTCAATGTACTTTTGACAGAAGGGCACAAACTAACATATAATATTATTATATTAGTTTTTCCAAGCAATGTTCCCCCACCCATGTTCCACGTTGCCTTCTATCCCATCTATTCCCCCTTGCCAGGTTATGATAGTGTGATGATTGAGTAGATCAACTTTCTTTGTGAAGGAGACTGATGTCCAGTTCAGGAATTTACAATACAGGAATGCACAGGCAAAGAAACCAAGCCCAGAGGACAGGAAAGATGGCATATACAGGTGTCTGTCAGCCACTGCATTTGCTTGCCATTAGGTTTCAGCACTGAAATGTGTGACTGGCAGGAGGCCTGCCTCTACAGGACTTTTTCCACACGTGGAAAAAGGTAAGGTAAGTAGGTAGGTAGGTAGTGTTTTATATTCCAAATAATAATTGGTTGGAGTGACAACGGTTGCTTTCTTCTAAGAAGTGTTTCTTTTTCTGATATGGAAGAATATAGCTACATAAGATTAATGTAAAACATTATAATTCATATAAAAGCATATCTGAGCATTCATATTGAGACATGCCACTCTTCCTCTTTTGAAAAAAGAAGCCCTTTCCTGGAAGGGCTGTTTCCTCAAATGTAAGAAAGTATACATGCACATACAGTAGCCAAAAATATCAAATTTATTTTTTGATGTAATGTCTTTTACTTTTTTATTGACAGAAAGGATTATTTGATGTTAACTGCATTCAGTTAATCATTTCTACAATTTATTTTATTAAAATTTGTTGCAACTTGTTTGTGTTACCAGAATTTGAAGTATTTTTCATGTACGTGTAATTTAATTATGATCATATTGTAGGTCACATATTTTAAGAATTTTAGGTGGATACATTTAAAAATCCATTACAAGGACCTTCATCTTGCTGAATATTTTGTGATAAAGGGTTTAAAGGGTTTAAATGCCTAAAATCAGTTTTAAGTACATTTCAACTACAACAGTTGTAGTTGATGCATCATGTTTACATGAAAAGAAAAATACTAAAAAAGAAACCTTTTCACTGATTTGTCAGATTTAATCCAGCATGTAACAGAAGCTCATACTCTGGAATGACATCACAATTTTGACACAGCCACCTGGGACTTCGCACCTGGCCAAAGTGTTGGATCTCTGTTCAGCTGTGTTTATGTTTGAACTGATCACTGGAAGTTTAACACATCTGTGTTTGCTCCTGATTGCCTGTTGAATCATATGAGAACACACACATCCAATAACATAAAGGTGAATCCCATATGCACCAATCTGATGAATATCTTCACCACAGCCACTTTTTGATGTGGTACCCTACCACCTTATCCTCCAGTCATGTTTCTGTTCCTGCTAGACTACTGAGTTTGATATTGAAATTAGACAGTTGGTCATCAGAAGTTTTAATATGGCAAGAAATGTAATGATTAACGATTGCCTTCTTGCTGTTCAACATGGAATGCCAGTAATGCTTCATGCCTGCAATTTAAGCTAAGTAAATAGAGCATGTGGCTGGCTCTTCCCGCCTGTTGTGCTATGGTGTCTCGTGGAGGATTAGTGGTCCCCACAATGGGCCTGCTGCCAGTCACTGTTCAAAGAGAAGGCTTTACTTGCCCTACTTTCAAGTATTGATCTGAGATCTGGTTTCCTTGCTACCTTCCCATCCAGTCGAGTTCCGAGCACCAAAGTAATCTGCTGGTTACTGATATCTGGAAGCTGACATAATCATAAAGTCCAGCAGTACAGTGATTGTACTATCTTATTTCGTGGTATATTTGTTCAATATACACTATATATGTGTTCAGCCTATACAGTGTATTGATTGCATAGTTTTCTTCAGGGAAAATTATGTTATTTTCTTCTTTTTATTCTTTCATAATAGAAAACTTCTTTTTGAAATGGTCTAAAATGGTGAGCGCAAACTTTGTAATGTTGTATTGGTCAAGGTTTTCAAGAATCCCAAGGAGTTACTGCAGGTCATTTCATAATATAAATATGAAATGAATCAAGTAAATTAGATAGGTAAACTAGATATTATGTAACACTGCCAGTGTAGGTCAGAAACTGAGAAGTTTAACATAACTTTAATTTTAGTTTAGTGTTTAATCTGATCATCTGCTACATGAGGAACCAAGGGCTGCAGTATTTATCATCCACAGCACTAGGATGATGCAGAACAGTATTCACATATTGACTATTGATCACATATTGAAACATACTCAAGCCAGAAATGGAATACGGCACTTTCCACATGTGGAAATGTGTGGGGAAATTTGTAGGTGAAAACCACAGTGAGCTCTAGTGCCAGGAAAAGCTGCTCTCTATTCCCTTGGTTATACTTGGCGAATGGTGGTCCATAAGGAAACTTTTGATCATACTGTTTTGTGCACTTGTAAGAACAGTGGTGTTGCATGCCCACATATTCAGAGCAAAAGAACA
The DNA here is from genome assembly GCF_900964775.1 of Scleropages formosus. Lineage (NCBI taxonomy): Eukaryota > Metazoa > Chordata > Actinopteri > Osteoglossiformes > Osteoglossidae > Scleropages > Scleropages formosus. The sequence continues at coordinate 13,195,822 of NC_041814.1, read as the reverse complement.
ACTAAAGCAGAAAAGGTTAATCATTTATCAGCAATTGTTTGCCCTCTTTCCTCAGTCTACTGGGTCACCGGTGTTTGTACTACTGTGAAACTCCAACCCGAGCTCCTGTTTCGAAACAGCAGTCACCGACAGCGTAAGAGAAAGACAAACTGCCCTCACAGCGAAATAAGTTCTCAGTGGCTGTGTCAGTATCGGTGGCCAGTTTCATTATTAAACTGGTTTTGTTGTGGTTGCCTTGGCTACCAAAAAACAAATATTTGGAGCTATGTAACACCTTCCACCAACATTCCAGTCTCAAATGTTTTGGAAAGTTGTCCCGTCACTCTTCTATGTGCCGTCTCCTCCCTTTCCTCCCTCTTGCCTCTTCAATGGCCCTTTTGTCCCATGGAAATGAACTTGAAAACAGGGATAAAGTAAGCAGCATCTCAGCACTGCAAGATACGCAGTGGCACACACAATTAGCTGTGTAGAAGTGGTACAGCAGCCAGCAATCACCCTCAGTGCAAGGTCCAGTAAGATGTCCAGGAAAAACCACGGCTCGTAAAACGTGCATGAGAAACCTGGACAATAATGGCTTGGAGAAAAGAAAAAAGTGTTCTGTAAATATAGTAGTACATTGCACTTGAACTTTAGTGGCTGATTTTCCAGATACAGTTCAAGCAAAGTTTAAGCCTGGTCTAGGACTAAATTGTATGGTCAGTAGTCTATATATAGATTAGCATTCCAAAGTTTGGAAAAACCCAGAAATTTTCATGTTTCATGATAGAAATCCACATTTTTATTCAAGATTGCATTAAATTGATCAGGCATGATAGTCAATCCATTGACAATGTCATTACATTATTTTTATTTCATATAATTGTTCATATATCAAACTTTACATTCATCAAAGAATCCTCCATTGTGCTGCCCGGTCCATCAAAGACAGTGGTCTGGCTTCCTGTTTCTTCACCAAATAGGTTTTGAATACCTTAGAAGTGTGCTTCAGGTTGTTTTCCTGTTGCATCATGAAATTTGCATCAATCAAGCTCTGACCACACGGGATGGCATGATGTAGTAAAATAGTTATAACCTTTCTGGTTCATGATGTCCCATTCATTATTCCCTATTTATCTTCTCTTTGTTGACACTATGAAGGATCAAATAGAAATGATTTGCTTCTTGCTACATTTGCTTTGATTCGCTTGGCATGTGGCTCACAATAAATTAGAAGTATTTGTCTGCTATTTTCCCAGCTGAGACCAATACAAAACTTGAAGTGTTTCAGAAAGACACTTTCCTTCAAGAAGAAAAAAAAAAAATTAGGTGATCAGGAATCGTTGATATTCTAATAAAATTTTATGCAGCTACTCGTGTGATGAACATTGGTGCATATGGTGAAAAAAACAAACTAGAATCATGCCTCTGCAACTGTATCTCTCTTTCTCCTAATGTAATGCGCAGATTGTATTTTCTATGAGATGTACGTCGCTTTGGAGAAAAGTGTCTGCTAAGTGAATAAATGTAAATATAAGTATTACACCACCGAACACAATAAAACAATATAACTCAGATAGTAATGAATGACATAAAAGTTCATACAAAATTATAATGCTGAAGGTATAAAGCCTCGAAACTGGGTAAATATAAGCTTTTGTATGGAAATTTATATATATATATATATATATCTTGACAAAGAGTAGTCACACCCTGTTAAACCTAAAGCACATAATCTATTGTGTGTAGTGTTATTCTGTCTGTAGCACCTTGCCAGTGTTACGTAACAAACCGGTATCCTTCCCCAGACGGGGCCAAACAGATACAATGGCATAAATGTATTAGGGTGCATTCATAAATAAATAAAAAGCACATACCCCGCCTGGCTCTTCTGACCAGCTAATGCCTTTTACTCTCTGAGCTCTTTAATGTTTATCTGGCTTGATCACCAGGCAATCGCCCCATAACAGGTGTGGACCTTTACTGCTCTTATTCCCAACACAGGGTATTAAGAGCTGTACCGAAGGCATGGGATCTATTTTATGGGTCTCTACTTGATGTGATTTACAGCTGATCCCTGGCATGGCCAGAGCTGATTGTTATTACAGTGTGGCGGTACGGATAGCTATGCCTTGCTGGAAAGCCATGTGATGAAAATACTATTCAAGTACTGCACTTAAACTGATACCTCTTTATTTTAGTCTATTTGATCACATTAATATCAAAAAGGTGGGCAAATGATAGTGAAATTTACCTATGTCACATTACGTAGGGTATTTCTCATGTGAATGAAAATGTCTATGTAAATAGGTAGAACATTCAGCATTGTGAAGAAGTTTTAATACAGGAATTCTGCTGTCTGGCCAGAGGATAACCTCATAGAAATCAAAGATAGGGTGAGAAGGCATAATGTCTTGTTTTGCTAAAACAACCATCTTGCACAGCTATAAGAATAAACTGTACTGAACTTGTGTAAAGATGACAGCCTATTTGCTGGTCACTGGCCTAAAAATGTGTGTCAGGACATGTGCGACACAAAGGATCTGAAACATATATGAAGGTGCAAGGTGTCCAGTGAAAAGATTAAAATGTTATGTCCTTTTTCGTGGACTGTTATTTTTCATATGATTTTCTTTTCTAGGAAATCTTTTTATAGGCAAAATGTATAACCTACAGGGACAGTGTAAAAAGAAAGTGAATAACAGCAAAATATAAAAGTATTGCATGCGTAATCAGTAATATAATTACTGATAGACAATTTTTCCTGTTAATATGAATTTTATTAACTTAAATACTGATAAATTTAACAAAGACAATCATTTTAGAAAGGTGGTATAAATAGTTTGATTTTCTCTCTCCGTGACTTTTATTTTGAGAAAGGCTTTATGTCAAAATAATAGTTTTTTAATTTCACAATGTTATGCTTTCCCAAACACACACACACACACACACACACACACATTTTCAGAACCGCTTGTCCCATACGGGGTCACGGGGAAACCGGAGCCTACCCGGTAACACAGGGCAGAAGGCCAGAGGGGGAGGGGACACACCCAGGACGGGACGCCAGTCCGTCGCAAGGTACCCCAAGCGGGACTCGAACCCCCGACCCACCAGACAGCAGGACTGTGGTCCAACCCACTGCGCCACCGCACCCCCGCTTTCCCAAACAAATCCCTTTAAAAGGAAACGTGAGGAAGTATATACTGTATACTTTACCTTTTGTGTAAGTAAAGTCAGCAAAGTACACATCAGACGCAACTAAGAGAGCAGAAAGAGTCAAATGAGGAATTCATGGAGAAAGGGAGTAAAATGCTGAAGATGGATTGTGACTTCAAAACTAAAAAGCCAGACAACCGCTGTGGTATTGCGTAGGGGTTAGTGGCAAATGCTGTGGAGGAGATAATAAACATGCATTTACTGATAAATAGTGTAAAGGCTCAGAGACAAAGCAGTACTGTAAAATTTGTATAGGTGACAGACACTTGGTATCGCCATGCTTCCTCTTCTATTTTGGCAAATTTGAAATATTTGCTGATGAATATTGGAAATATTTGCAATATTTTCTGATTCCTTGTGAAATTCTTTACCTTGTTGCCTTGTTAGTTTTTGAAGCTTTCAGTTAGAGATAAATACATCAAGGACAGTGTGAGAGCACTTGTTTGTGCCCATATCAGATTGACACATAAGTCCTGTCTGTTGCTTGGCATGAAAAGGGCCTTGACGCTTCAGTAATCCTGGGTCACTTGATGCCTTTGAAGCACAGCGTGGATGTTGACCCCTAGCAGACAGCCTTTACAGTTGTCAACAAACATTGCCACATGCCAAGCACAGCATTGCCAACCAACACATTCATGAAAATGGAGGGAAAAATGGAGACACTTCTGTGTTTTTGGTCTGCAGCCATTCGGTAACCGTTAAAGGCACTTAGAAAGAGGGCATCCCAGAATATGAACAAAGGCTTTTGGAATGAGAACATCCCAGGAGACATTTTTACTATTCAGACACTAGCAAGAGAAGGTTCAGAAGCTCATATTGGGCCAGTGTTGTACCCTGAGATACCCCTTCACTCCAACTTATTCATCTCCTGTTCATATCCAACCTATCAGGACTGGTGCCAGTTCTCATTCTGAGCCTAAACTCTTCTGACAGCCATATTTATTGCATTCATATTACTTTCACTAAACAGAGGTCCTTAAAATATTATCATTTTCCCGTATGGGGCAAGCGGTTCCGAAAATGTGTGTATATTGAAATTATAAAAAAGCTATGTGTTCTTTGGTTTAGATTCCACTGTAGTGCTTCATAAAAATTTGAAATGTGACACAGTAGTGTACAGTAGTTATGCGTGTTTGTGGATTGTGCAAAAAGAGCAGTTCTCAGGTATCCTCAGGCGTACATGTTTCCATAAGTGCTTAAAACTGTATTTAAGAAAACAAAGAATTGTAAATTGTGTATTGTGTCCTTTCGACCCAGCTCCTGGTCAAGGATGTCTGCACTGGACTACTGAAACACCCTGCTGTCTGGTCTTCTGGCCTTCTGCTAAGAAACCTTTCCAGCTGGTCCAGAGTACTGTGGCATGAGTTGTTTGACTTTCCAAAGCATTTCCATGTATATCCTCTCCTCATATCTCTCCATTGGCTTCCTGTAACTACCCTTATGAAACTGAAGACTCAGTATCTGACCTACAAAACGCAGAAAGACTATCACCCTGAGCGTGATCTACACCCCAGCCTACACCTAGACCATACACCCCAGCAACCGAATCTACTTCAAGTGAACCTACAGCAAGTGGGGTGAATCTACACCCAGCAAGAATAACTTCCTTCAACTCTGGTTGCCTGGTCAACCCTCTCACAATGGGGAAAATCTGAATCTGAATCTGATTTCAAAGTGGGTTGAGCAAATGATTGTGAATTTCCAATGAACAGGCAAGACTCGTGTGAAGTTTAACATGTGCTCAGTATGTGACCGTGCGCTTTTCTGTGCTTTTACAAGAGTCCGTGGCATTGCAAGGTCTGTGTCCATTTCTCACACGCTTCTTTCCTGCAGAGGTGGTGAACTTTATAAAGCATGTGTTTCTTGCAGTAAAACTCCGTCACTGTTTAAATGAAAATGACTCTACGTTTAGGGTTTGTAAAAGACCAGTCCATTGCGGGTTTTTCAAATGTTTAATTCATAATAAGGTTTGGAGATTGATTGACTGCATATTCTCCAGTGTGCTGTCTGTATATACTGTATATCTGTAACCTTTTTCTCATCTGTGATGTCACTGTAAGATGCTCAGGAATTAAGTGAGGCTTAATGAACCAAAGTTTAACGAAAACTAGTAATTTTCTCAAAATTCTATTTTTATTGAATTAGAGGAGAATAAGTGGTTACCTTGACTTGAGCACACTTATGGTATCAGGCAACTAATCTGTCAACTGGGTGTTTATTAAATTCATTACAAGTGAGACTTTAACTTTATGTAACGGTATGGAGCAGAATAATTGAAGGAGTTAAAATGGAGAACAGATAAATGACTAAAAAGTAAATTAAGATAGACTGATAATTTGACAAATTGTTTTCAGTGTGAAAATAAAAGCCACATTGATTAAAATCACGATTCCAGCTGTACATCTACAGTCTGTATGACTTTAAAGAAAGACAATTAACAGGAAGTAATTACAGGTAATACTGCAATGAAAAGAAGCCTATTATGGTTGTCTTCTCTGTTGATCGCCGCCTGTCTTGTCCTATGGTTTTCACACAACTGAATGGGCAATGCTGATGCGTTTGGAGCTTGGCTCTTATAGACCCAAAGCATTAAGTGTTGCACAGCTGGGTGTCAGGTCATGATCTGGTTGCGATCAGCTTGATTGCTTCATAACCTTTGTCTGATGGATGGAGGCGAGCTGAAAAGGACAAGTGACTTTTCATAGCCTGTTGACTACAAATACAGCTGGAGTGAGGGTGGTGATAGACGTCACTGTCACGCGTGGGTGCTCTGGCTCTCTGCGCCCACACTTCATCAGCCGCTGTCTCTCACGGGTAGGCCCTTGTTAGCTCATAGGGGGTGAGGGCGTGTGGGGGCGCAGGCAGACATTTGTGACATCACAGAAATCAGGGATTCCACTCTGATGTCAGAGAGCTCCACCCACTCAGCTCGGGCACGGAGTTGCTGTGGTTGTGGGCTGTGAAGCAGAAGTGAAACCAACGTTGCTTCAAGTAGACTGTGTTCCTTGTCACGAATGAGCTTGAGTCACCCACTGGTTATCGATGTCACTTCCCGAAAACTAGTGATATTTCATGCTCTCTGCCCTGCTTTCAATGCCCGTGATAATTGCCCCTTGTTTTGCTCTATGAATGATGTGAATGATGGAGGTGGGGGATTTAGCCCCTCTTCATATGCAGTACCCTGCTGTACATTTAATTGTGCTTAAAACTGACAAAGATGAAGCTGTGCGACAGACTTATAAAAACTCAACCACAGACCACAAAGTCAGCCATGGATCTCAGATTCTCGTTTCTGTTTCACGATATTTATGAATTTTTATGTTTGAATTTTTAATGTTTTTATTATTTTTCATTAAAATATTCCTTGTTTTTAGCTATTTTTATTGTAGTTTTTCAAAGAAAAAAAATTTTAACTCAACAACAACAGCAACAACAACAACAACTACTACTTACAAAGTGCCTAAGCTCTGCCTGTTATATAGAAATACAATATTCTAAGTAATATTAAAATCTCTGTATTTGTGGGCATTTTAAAACAATAACAGCCTCCTTTGTATAATCATTCTTCTTTCAGTAGCATAATATGCATCATGTAAGCATCATGTACGCAGGAAGCTTTTTTATACCTACAATATGGTAGCAGAGGAGTTGGATGAACAGCCTCTCCAGAAACTTTTGGATATTAGAGATGACAAGTAAGCCAGTTTCTGCTAACAAGTGCAGAAACTATGTCAGATTGCAACTAAGATGACCATCACTTTTGTTTTCAGAAACCTTATGTAACAAGCTTGCTAAAATTTCCCTGTTTAATTCACAAAAATCCTGTCTCCAAGGTAAGCTTAATTGAATGCTGAACGTACAGTTAGTTGATTTACACAACAAAACGTGATACTATAGAAACAAAAACAAATGAAACCGAATGAAATCATACTAATCAAGGTTCTTTAGTATATTTGAAATAGTGCAAAAATTGAGGAGGTATGAAAAATATGTGTGTTTTGCAGGCTGAACCCAGTAAGCTGCTTATATTGTTGTTGCCCTTGTACTCCCTGGATGCCTGTGACCCCTGTCTCCACACAAAGTCTGAACAAGTCACACTTCCTGTCGTTCTATCCACGTTTCCTTTGCGGCAGCCATAGAGTTATCTTTAGCTTGCCCCACCCCCACCGCCATCCAGCTGTTTCCTCCTCGCAGTGTTGTTGTGTTTCTTAATCAGCCCGTCAACAACTTCTTCTTTCCAGCGATGCTGACACTAAAGAATAAATTTACTGTCTCTGTCATCCATATGTAGTTCTGGATGTTGAAGGCTCCAGGATGTTCACCATTGTTTGCAATCCTGCCAGTCTCAACTTTGATTCTCACACCTTGACTGAAAAAAAGATAATATATTTTTTTTAAAATAACGTGGCACTATGACCATATTAACCACGCACACTGTCTGAAACTGCTTGTCCCAAGTGGGGTCACAGCCCAACCTGGCAACAAAGGGCATGAGGCTGGACGGTGAGGGGACACACCCAGGATGGGACACACCCAGGATGGGACGCCAGTCCCTTGCAGGGCACCCCAAGCGGGACTCGAACCCCAGACCCACCGGAGAGCAGGACCCAGTCAATCCCACTTCGCCACCGCACCCCTTCTCCATATTATGTAATGAGTTGTATTTTTGAATAATTCCATGTTGTTTTACAAACAGGTGTATAATCTTACAGTATTAGGTAATATTAGATTCAGAATATTACTACCAACTGCATGTCTGCTATTATTTCGATTTCTCACCCCAAAAAGTACAATATAGGTTATAGAACATTTTCTGATAAGTTTTTGATCACCCCAATCAGTGACTTAGCTGTTCAGACTGAATGTGTTGAATTGACAGTAAAACCGTAACTCTGCAGTCTATAATGGGTTTCCATGTTGACCTTAGATCTTGCTTTAACAGCCCAGGTAGCAGCATACTACATTCTATAATAAATGTTTAAAAACCTTGAGCTGCAAATTTGTCAGGCTAAACTGCACATATGGCTGAACTGCACATATGTATAAAGGGGTCTAGAGGTAAGAGAATGTTTCTGGAAAGGAACTGGAGATTCCAAATATGTCTTCTGTGTTTGTAGGAGAACATCTGCTCCTTGTTTGCCTGCCCTTTTGTTTTTCTTCCTCCTATTGGCCCACCCTTAATATTTGGCTGCTGCCTGCTGCCATCTGAAGTTTTATATCTTTTCTAGGGAGTCTCTTGAAGACTGTGAATACTGGTCTCAGTGTCTCCTCTTCCTTTACCACGCTCTTTCTCTGAAGTCCAACGCACACATGCCCTCCTTGTGCAAATCGACTACAACCGGGGGGAACGTCTCCTTGTGCCATGACACTCTCAAGAGCAGACTGTACATTTTTGCGGAAGTGGTGTTCTGATGTATTCATATCCAAGGCTTCATTCCTTCTTTCTGCAGGGAAAGATGTTTTTTCCAATTGGATAAATGGTTTGCTCCAAACAGAAAGAGAAGACCAGCTCTCTTTCTTTGACAAATGTTGCCAGACGATGCCCAAGTCCTGATGTGGGCTCAGTTCCAGGGCCGTGAATCAGCCATTTGTGGGTGCAGCCTTATTGAGACAAGAGAGCCTGCACTTCGTCCACAGATGTGCAAACCTGTGGGTGGTACAAGCTTCCCCTGACCTGACCCCAGACGGGCGCCCCGGAGTGTCCACATCCCCATCATGGCCGTCCTCCCCCACTCACCCCAAGTAGCACCCAGACCCTCTACCCTGGCATGAAAAGGGGCTTTATTTTGCCATTGCTTCAGTGCGCTGAGGCTGTGACCAGTGCTGGCCTGGATTGGAGCCAGGAAACCAACGACATCACCCTTCAGACAGAACACACTCTGCTTGTTTCTCATTATCTTTCCCACTTACACACATTCATTCTAACTATACTATTTGAAACTAGACATAAGTTGAATGAAAACACTAATTTTATTGTCTGCTTCGGGACAACTGAAATATTTTTCAAAGACTTCTGCTATACTCTACATTACGTAAGTCATGTGTGAACTGTAAAACCTTTTGAAAATCCCCATTTCAAAGAACTTTGGTATTTTCCATCATTGAAGAAACTTTACAATTATGGTCATTGAAATCTTGACAAGCCACATGTGAATCGGAATATAGTGGAAGACAAAGTAAATTCAGTACCCTTGACTTCCTCTTCTGCATTACAAGTGACATTTAGCCATGTTCGGAGAAGTACCTTTTGTCAGTTCTTAGTATCTTGTACTCATGCGCAGAATTTCTGATACACTGAGGCCGTACAAGTGTGAAGCTTTACAATACTTTACAAATCTGACATATCAGACCAAAACTTAAAGAAACTTGTAACAGTGCCATGCTATAAATGATAACGCTTATTAACTGTGTCAAAACCTACAAGAATCTTCTGTTTCAAAAACTTTTGATGTACCTGGTTGTCATTCCAGCTACAAAGACCTTAATGACAGGTCTAAGCACTAACAGAGACATGGTCAACGAAAACTGCTGGGATGCCCCATACTGCTAATCAGGGGCTTTCCTTCTCTCATCTATAGCACTGAATACTGTGACAGTGCTACACAAGAGAAAATTCTGATATTATCAGACACCATGTGTTTGAGACTCCCCCTGTCATTGATGTGGGGACTACCCGTGTGTGCCAATGGCTCAGCCCTAGTTCCTTGTTTGCTTTAGGGTCCAGGATTAGCTACCAAGATTAGAGCTGCTAACTTAAACGGACTTGGTATAGATGGTGACATTAGTGTCTGCTGAATCGCTGCAAGCCCAAACGAACAAACCATCAGTCAGATTTGTCAGAATGGACCTGACCAATAGGTATTGAAACATACCCTCCACAGAGGGATGGTGATTTTTTAAATCAAATTACATGGGAGATTGCTGAGCAGTGCTTAGAATGCTGTTGATGCACTTTCCACACAGTTTATTCTAGACACCGAGATTAACCTCCTGTATCCTACAATTAGACTTCTATGACCCACAAGGAAACTTTGATTGAGAAATTTCGTTTATAATTCGTTAATCTGTAATGGTCAATAAGCGTTTTGGATATGAACGTATCCCCCAGAATGAAGAAAACTGACAAGACTTAATCTTTGAGGGTTATCTTCTCATGTTAAACTGTTGCATAGTGACACAAATTTCTACTCTTTACAAGTGTTTTCTTGGTCAAGTTTAAGGGTTTTAAAGGATTTTTATCAACATAAGGAATTATGTAGATCCCTTAAAAAACTGTTTTGTTTTATTTAAATCATTTTTATTACCAAATCCATTCCTAACTGGATTCAAAGAATTGTCCAGGTGTTGAATTACATTTGGCTCAGTAGCCTGGTCACAGAAATGGTATTTTGTCTGAAAAGGTTTCCCAGTAAGTGAAGGTACTTTCAAAATGTGTAATTCCAGGAACCAAAACAGTTCTCACTACTCCTGTGAAATGATTCCAGAGACCTGGATATTTTACAGGTCATATATGTCTTAGCCTCTTCAAGACAAAATAATGGAATAAAACAACAGCAGTATTGCGGTAATCGCCTCAGTGCCCAATAAAAGGGGTATTCTCCATTTACCTTATTGATTGGAAGCATTACATTCTAGCCACCTCTCCCAGGAGATAAACCCTGGTCAGTTTCATCTGTTCAGAGGCACTGTGATGTATTCTTGAAGAGTTTGCCCACCCCCTCCCAATTTCCCTGGACCTCTGTTAAAGCGCTGTAAACAGATCACATGCAGGAGGCTGATAAGAGCCCTCCTCAGAGGAAGGAGTGAGATAATACAGGCTTTTCTGATGGTGTATTTGGACTCATTCCAAATTGCTACATGCTGAAGAAGTACAAAACATGCACAGAGGTATGATTGTCACAGAACTGCTGCAGAGACTGCTGTTTACATTTACATTAATTCATTTAGCAGAAGTTTTTTCCAGACATATACAACAAATAGCTGCAATGGAACAGAAATGGGGGAAAGGGCAGATGGGTGATCATGAATATAGTTTAATTATAACATAGGTTACTTAGTGATAGCCATAAAAAATAAAATGCTTTTTTTACAAGGGGGGCATAGTGGTGCAATGAGTTGGACTGAGTCCTGCTCTCCAGTGGGTCTGGGGTTCAAGTCCTGCTTGGGGTGCCTTGTGATGGACTGGTGTCTCATCCTGGGTGTGTCCCCTCCCCCTCCAGCCTTATGCCCTGAGTTGCCAGGTTAGGCTCTGGCACCCCATGACCCTGTATGGGACAAGCAGCTCAGACTGTGTGTGTGCACACTTTTTCACAAAAAAACAGCAATTTAGTTACATATGTAAGTAATTGCCTTTATGAAGTGGAAACAGACAACGTGCATTAATGTTAGTTTAATTAGTATACACTGTATTCAGAAGGGGGGGGGGGGGGGGGCGCGGTGGTGCAGTGGGTTGGACCGGGTCCTGCTCTCTGGTGGGTCTGGGGTTCGAGTCCTTCTTGGGGTGCCTTGCGATGGACTGGCGTCCCATCCTGGGTGTGTCCCCTCCCCCTCCGGCCTTATGCCCTGTGTTGCCGGTTAGGCTCCAGCTCCCCGCGACCCCGTATGGGACAAGCGGTGCAGACAGTGTGTGTGTGTGTGTGTGTGTGTGTGTGTGTGTGTGTGTGTGTGTGTGTGTGTATATATTCAAAAGCATAATATGGAATCCACACCAAACAGCATTTTATGCACTCAATAATAGTTAGACTATGACAAACCTGTAATCTTTAGGTTATGGATGATGAGGATTGGCCGGCGGTAGTCAAATGAGTCAAAATCGAGTGCTGGACTACACTGTGGGTGGGTTGTGTGAGGAGACCAAACAGACCCAATGTGGTAGACTGCTGGATCGTAGAGCTACGTCATTCTTCCAGCCCACGGGAGTCCATCTGCACTTCATATTAACAGGTTAGCGGCCACTATAGCTTCCTCAAACAGGGTGATGGGGGTGGGGTCAAAAGCCACTGGGTACTTGAGAAGGGGGCAGAGAAGAGTGTTTTCATGGTAAACATAGACTCAGTCGTGGAGCGATATGAAAACACCAACTGTGTCCTCGTAAGGTCCATTTGGGAATTACAGTGATTTGGTTTGGGGGGTGGAGGGTACAGACAGAAAATTACCATATTTTCAACTACTAACATAAAGCATATGTTCCCAGTTATGTTTGATGAAGGTTTCAGGTTCTGCCCTTGGAGTGCATCAAACAAAAAGCAGTGCCAGACTGTGCCGAGCTGCCAGGCTGTACCATTTAATACAGATGTGTCAGCAATTTTCTGAATGAGAAATGATGGACCAAGAAGGCTGAGATTATGAATTATTAGTTTTGTTGTTGATATGTGTAAAGAGGTTACTTGGAATTACAGACTGTAAAGTTTCTCATTATTCACTAAAAAGTTCTAATTAGACATTTCCGAAAAAATATTTTTGAAGCCCTAAATTTTGCATTAAAGTGCCAAAATACTGAATAAGTCTGATGTCTCTAATGCTTAAAGTTTGCCTTCTACTGTAGCCTATTGCCTCTGTGCTGTCTGGGAAACTGCCATCGTTTTTATGAAGGTCAAATAAATACACAAAGAATGTTAATAGCAATAAAAGAAATCCAAATGCGGTCTTAGGCAAGGATTGGTAATTGAAGGCACATTTCTGAGTTCAGAGGTCTCTGGGGTAGTGGAAGAAGGCTAGAAATCAAAATCCAAATCCTCCAGATTTCACTGGGCCAGCAGCTGTTAAACAGGCCCAGAAACCTGTTGCGCTCTGGGAACAAAGTTCCATGCAGTTGGAGCTGGTGTCAATGTTCAGGCCCGGTTTTAGCCTGAGACTCACGGGACAAGGTGGAACCAGGGTAACAATGAAACACTGCGTCCTTCATCAGGACACAAGAAAATCAGGGTTTTCTTACTTCCCTCGCTTTTTTTCTTAAGTCACATTTCTGCAGCACGTGCTGCTGCTCTTTCTCTCTCTGTTTTTCTTTCCCTCTCCCTCTTTTATTTTAGTGAAACACAATCTCCTGGTTTACAGTGTACTCGTTCTTGAGCTCGCCGCAATTCAAAGCAGATGTGTGAGGGCAGCTCGCCATAGAACACAAAGTGTTGAGAAACTGCCTGCGGGCTGCTGAAGTGGGGGGAGGGGGAGCATGTAAGCAAAAACAGCCCAGTTGCTAAGTTACACAAAAAACAAAACATACCAAGGCATTACTGAAAGAGCTTGTTTTATTCTGTAAATTGGGAAGTAATGAAAACAATATTCCGAGAGCACAAAATGTAAAGTTTGCTTTAGTTTTTTCAGTAAACTTGTTTTATTTGAGTTTCTTAGAAAAAAAAAATTGCTTTTAGACTGTTCAGGCATGTAAGTATCCTCTGCATTTAACTTTCAAAACTGATTCTCGGACTCAGTTGTTTCTGGATGTTGTGCGGAAAATCCTCTTTCCCTTTGCAAATTGATGGTCACTGAAATTTCTACTCACCTTACAACATGAACTCAGCTCCTTACTGCAGAATTCAGTATAACTTAGAAATACCATGCATTGCAACAAAGTCAAGTTGTAGTAATTTTTCTGCTTGCTATTGTGTCCTGTACTATAGGTCTTGATAAAATATTGATAAATTAATCAATTAATACATTTAATAAATCAGTTTAACCACTGTCGGTGCTCCTATTTTCTCACTTTGTATCACTGGGGGTCAAGTCTTGTGATTGGGAATGCTCCTGGGATGTAAGGTTAAAAGGGCTTCGCCTTCTTCTAAAGCTCATCCACACTTTGGACAGCTTCTCTGACCTCCTGCAACAAGCAATAGATGTTCAGTCTTTGTAGTCCTACCCTTGGATGCTGCCGATTGTCAGCTGGGTTCTGAAACCGGCATTTTGACCTCGTTGTCCTCATTGCGCCTCTTCTGGCAGCTTGTCTGACTGTCCTCTCTGGTCTGAAATGCTTGTACATCAGCACACCAACATAGGGTATAACCTTTAATGGTTTTTCTACTCAGTCATTTCAAATGGCTATATCCTTGAAATGTCCCTGCTGACAGACCCCCCCGATTTTGTTAAAACAAAAACTTTTTCCTTGAAAGTTTTTTCTCTACCTTACATTTTCATCTTTCACTTGCTGTCTTTAACAGGCCCTTCAACTAGACGTATCAGGGAAGGGTCTTTTCAGGAAAACGTATTTTCTTGCCTGAAACTGGTCATCTGTTTTTTAGCACCTGATGACTTGGGCTGGGTGCCATGGTGAATTCTATAAAAGAAAACATTGTTTAACTGCACCAGGTTGCCCGTGCTATTAATCTTCAATTCTTAGAACACATCATGGTTTACTTAAGATAAGGAGGACAGAATTCCTTGATAAGACTCAGATGTACTACACTTTCCTGTTTGTGCAGATATTTTGTGGGGTAGAATGAAGACAACAAACTTTTTATTTAAACATCATTTTACATTTATCTGACACTTTTCTTCAAAACAACCTACAATGTTAAGGTTACAATTATTTACCCATTTTTATACAGCTGTGTAATTTTACTGGAGGAATTTAGGGTAAGTACCTTGGTCAAAGGTTTTACAGCTGGAGGTGGGGGTCATACCTGTGACGTGTGAGTCCAAAGGCAGCAGCTCTAACCACTACATTACCATCTGTCCCACCTTATCCCACCCCATTATGGAAATACAATTGCTTCATGTTTGCTGGACAAGAAGTAAGGTAAAGGAGTGAATGATTTCAAAATGTCAAAAAGTCAATGGTCGTACTGTGAAGGGCAACTGCTTCAGTACACTGGGTACACAGCAAGGCCTTTTGTAAAGACATGTGAAAGATTGTTGGCATGGACAGTTAATAAGGTGGGAGACTTATTTCACAGGTTGCAAAGAAATCTCTAGTGTATAATTGTAGAATGTCGTTTTTTCAAATAATGGTACTCTATGTGTGTTTGTACTCAGTTTACCTGATAGCTTGAAATATAGGAGAAAAATGTCTGCTAAATGAATACATGCAAAAATGTGATGCAGTATATGACCACACCAGACAACTTTTCCTTAATTATTATCAGTTGCTGAGGTTTCTTGGCATTTCTTCTTATTTAGAAATTTAGTGTCCATTTTATGCTATCCTGGCTTGCAGTAATATGATTTAACCTAGTGTATCCACAAAATTAGGCAAAGAATAATTAATAGACAGGGTCCCTGACCTCTTACTCCCAACCCCTGTTCAAGAACATCCATCTACACATCCTGGTAGTTTGACAACTATCAGTATGGTTTCCCTGCTCATTATATGCTTGGACAAGTACAACTCTCTTGTTTATAGGTAAAAGTGTTCTAAAGGAATCAAGAGAAAAACAATAAGTACCAAAAACTATTTATAGTTAAGCTATCACTGGAATGCCTTGCGGCAGAGGAATCTGCACATGGTTCTTACAAACCGACCTAAATCTGCTGGATTGTTGTGGGTTTTTTGTATTCTTGTGATCTTAGTGTATTATTATTTACTGCTTGGTGTATTGTGATTTTCTGCTTAGGATGAGGGGGCTTTGAGTGATTAGTGAAGTATTATTCTCTGCTGAAATCCATGTAAATATTCAAACGTCAGACTGTCAATTAATCTGTATTTTCTTGTTTTTTTCTCATTTGCCAAAAACTTTCAAGTTTAGCTAATATCTTGCAAAGCTGATTGTATGTATGACGACAATTTTAGGACTCAAAAGAGTGTCGAACAGCCACATTTGCAAACTTATTATGAACATTAAAAACTCAAATACTCTTGTGCCCATAATTTGCATGGTATTGATACTATTACTGATGATCAAGGTTATCACATGATCACAGCAGCACTAAATCCAAGAGCAGAGAATTGGAAGAGCAATGAGTCCTTTATTAAAATAAATGACACCTCAATGGAGCTTGGATAAGAAGTACAATACAGAGTAATATTATTCTGTAATATTACTGGCTCTTCTAAAACCAATGTACACCTCTCATTTCACATAACAGAGTTTCATCACAGTGAAGCTCATAAGTGATCATCTCTTCCATTAACCTACACATTTGTTTTAATTCATTGGAATTTAAGACATCATACAGTTATGACACTAGTGTTTAAATGTACACACAATATGTTTATATGGGAAGGTATGCTTAACTCAGCTTGAGCTTTTGTAACAATATCCATTAGCTCAGATAAACTTTTAAACATGCTGTGCTGTAGTTCGGACAACATTAACAATAATTTGTATGCTTTGATTCTTCTTTAAAAAGAGTTTTAGTCGATTAAATACGCATCTAATAGGGAATCTCACTCCGAGTGTGGCAGTAAAAAAGCAAGAGGGTGAAGGTGAAAGTGGAGGAACAGTGCCCTACGGCTGTGACAGAGTCTGGCTAACATCTTGAAGTTTGACCCTGCTCACCCTCCCAGATCCATGCATAATTTCCAGACCTCAGGATTTCCCTCTTTGTCTGGGTCGAGGTTTGGTTTTGAGGGATGGATTCAGGTATGTAAAGAAAACAAAAAGACCGCAAGAAAGTCTTTTCCAGCTCTTATCAAGCACTTTGTCAGTGGTGCAGTGCGACGAGAAGTTCCAGTGGACTGGGGCTTTTCCTTCAGCCACGTATTAAAATCATAACTCCATTATTTTGGTCAAGGAGATTTGTGTAGCTGCGATTTTAGCAAGTAACATTTGGTTTTGACTTTTTTTAAAAATTCCTATAAATGAGCAAATAACAGTTTGACCTCAGCAATTTTTCTTGTAGGAAATCATAGCAAAAAGCAACTGAATCTGGCATTTGTTTCAATATCAAGCTTTAAATGACACTTAAATGTTGCATTACTTTGAGGCGTAATGTAGTTTCTCTTTGCTGGAGACACTTGTGTCTTAACCATTTTCTTCAGAACCATTCTGTAAAGCAAGGTTTCATTTTCAGTCCCACAGTGACTGAAGTGTTCATCATCTCCCGCCAAATGACTAATTAGTTCACCCTTCTGTATATGTGCACCTTAATGATTGCTAGCAGGGGACACTAGGCTAAACACAAGCAGGGACATTGGTAGGTCAACCTCTCCTTTGTTTATCTTTGCTGACATTGCCTATATACCTATACGCTGGTAAAATAAATATTTAATCTGGGACAAGTCTAAAAAAGCATTGTGTGTATACTGAATGTCCAAAACTGTGCAGGCTTCCTGGAGAGTTAGTCTAACGTTACCAGCAGGAGTACTTTAGTCCTTTACCAGTAGTCAGGGGAGAAGAAATTAAAGGGCAATTTGACTACTAACTTTTACAATCATGCACAATAGTACATCAAACTGTATATTCAAAAAGTGCAACATGTCTTTTTGTAATGGTACATATGGATTATGTTGGAATTAGCAATGAACTGGGATGGATGCTGCTTGTAAATACTGCATGATTATAACATATACATGGCGTTCTTGTGGCGTAGGCAGGAGACACAGCATTAGGGCTTCAAGATAATAACAGTTTGCAGTGAAATCCAAATTAAAACATTCCCGACAGAGGGGGTGAGCGAAGAACACTCAACAGCTGCTCTGTTTACTTACTTGCTACACGTGATTGGCACTTGGCCACTTCCATGTCATCTGTTGCATTTAATAACAGAGGGAGGAATGATGGAAGTGTAATCGCTATTTGGAGTGAGAACAGGACTTTGGCTTCAACACCAGGCTGTTTGCTATAATTGTATCGCTCCATTTACAGCTAACACTGTGTGCCTGTGACAAACACAGGCAGTGTGCTTTTCCACTTAACGCTCCAGTATTTTTTTGGCTAAACCGATGTCTTAACCGGTTCTTCTTTCCCACTGCAGTACTGGATCCAGTGCAATCAAATAATTATCAGACAAAAGTACGCTGCGATGCCATAATCTCCACCTTTACTGCGCGTGTGAGCTTTGGGAGAGTAATGTGCTACGTTATTTTTCGGAAAATGCCAAAATGCGGAAAAGAAACAAAACCGCCAAGCACTCTGCCGCCCTGTTCCTACAACATGCACATGATTCCTAGGCTCTGTAACCATGTGCGGTCTTTGCTGCAACAGTGGCGCTCAGGCACTGTGATCAGTGTGGGAAAGAGCAAAGTTGAGCCCACAGGCTGTTGAGGGGAAGCACAAAGGGGCGGGAGAACGTCTGCCCGGAGATTAGATAAAACCACATCTGTGTGCACTCTGTGGAAAGTGCCTGGGTCTTTTTGTCTGGCATGGCCAGCTCTTACTCCATATCTGTTTTGAACTGTTAAACCAACACAGGGGAAGGGCTTGTGTGTTGTGATCCCAGCTGGACTTATACTTGGCTTAGATGAGCAGGATGTGGCTCATGTCCCTTTCCTTACCAGATAAGGTCTTCCTGGTACTTAACATGGTGCTATAAAGCACACAGATTACATGCAATGCTATATGTTTTTACCATGTCTCCATTTTTTCTATCACAGTACAGAATAATCCTATTTACCCTGGAAATGTTGAGTAAAACTATTTTGTTTGTAACCCGCCATGTGCCACTGGGGGTAGCACAGTAGCTTATGGAAACACCTTTGCTATAGTATGTCTCCACAAAAACTAGAGCTATCTGCCTACTGCTGCAAAAGAATGTCTTCCTTTATGGATAACTTAACTTGGCAGGACACCAGAGAGGGCCTAACCCATTAGAGTGTGAGATTTTTTTTGCACATCACTGCAGAAGAAGCAGCTCCATTGTGCTACATGTTTGTCCACTCTTACTAATTGTTGAGGCATTATACAGTGGATTGTATGTGATTTTCAGCTTTCACATTCCTTGAATGACTTCTCTTAAATGAGAAGCAAAACAGGAAGAAATGTCAACGGAAAAAGCCACCTTTTGAAAGAACTGAAGCCAACACTCGAGAAGTCAACTTGTCACAATGAGACAACATGGTGTCATGGTATCCATAACATTAATCTCCAAGTTGGAATTGTTCTGCAAAAGAAAATTTTGTGACATTATATCCGGTGCTCCAGTTTCTTTCCCCGGTCCAAAGACATGCTGTTCAGGTTCCCCCATAATGTGTGAGTGACACGGAGAGCGTGTGTTCCACTGATGTATGGATGAGTGACCCATTCTAAGTAGTGTATCTAGCAGTGTCACCTTGGTGAATAAGGTGTGTGGGGTCATAACACTACATAGGGTTCGTTGGAAGTCGCTTTGGAGAAAAGTGTCTGCTAAATAAATAAATGTAAATTATGAGAATTGAAAGCTGGAACCTCAGAGACACTGAACCTTTAACAGCGCGTTGTCAGCACGTCCTCTACTTTTAAATTCAGTTCATACAGTCTTACTGCCTCGACTGCGTCAGTTCCACCTCTATCCAAGTGATCAAAGATAAAATGACAAGTGCAGAAAAGGTTGGGACTTCTTGCAAATTTCATACCTTTTCTGTTTTAGTGCAACTGTTCAGTACTTCTACAAGTAAGAGAGTAGATTTTGATTTATTATTGTACATTTTTTCTTCAATGAGGTGTTATGGCTTAAGCGGAATGTTCCCCAACCCTGATCTTTATTTCATTTTGTTCATTATGATGGCTGTACTTGTTTTTGCCACAAATTCACTCTCCACCTCACTCCGTAACTGAGGTACTTAAAGGTGAAATCATGTTTAGACCTGCTAGGGATACATTACACTTCTATGCCACTTGGAGCAATGCTCTTGCAGTCAAGCCAAAGAAAATATGAGTGCTGGGATGTAAACAAAGAACAGTACCACACGAAGGGCAGAACAACACTTTAGAGGCTTCTCATTTTCAAATGTGATAGGAAAGGGAACGGATTTCCCAGGGAAGCTCTGCGCATTGTGTGCTTGCAAACACCTGCTGCTCCAGCGAAGCGTCGCAACTTTAGAGAAGTGAGGGGAAAACCAGAGTCCTGAAGAACCAACACCAAGAATAACTGCAGAAGCTTAGATTACTGTAAACAATACACCTTGGAAATTACAAGGGTAGGGGCAATACTGGAGAATAACGTTGAAAATCTCACCGATGGGATCGTTTTACAAGACAGAAGTCGGAACTTGGTGATATTTTTAATTGGTCCTCACTTGGTCCTTTTCTTATTGCCGGCCATGATTTTACACACCCATCTCAGACTTTCATATAGATTGCCTTCTGTGGTCAGTGGCAGACTAGCCTTGAATAATTTAGTGAACGTGCAGGGAGGTGGAAGACGGTAATGTTCAAGGGGAGGTTCGGCCTCGACAAATAAGGAGCTGAGAGGCTGTCCGCCCCCCCCAACCCCGTCTGAGATGTCATGTGACCACCGGGAGATCCCTCTGCAGCACAGTCACATGATTAACTGGAAGCTTTCTCCCCTGCTAAACTCTGCTTCCCAGAAAAGACTCTGCTAAAGAGCGAAACAGCCGTCTCTCTCTCTCTCTCTCTCTGTCCCCAAACCACGCAAAGCAGCTGACGAAACAGACTGACCCCCCTCGACCAAAAAAATAAGAAGGCAAAATTTTTTCGTTAATTTTTCACGATCACATTAGACGAAAATGTTTTTTGTTTTAAATCTTCCTAAAACGCAGATACGTCACACGTTAGCAATTTCCTGCTTTGCTGACGCTGATGCTTCCTTTCGAATTACCATTATTTGGCGTGTGTTGAACGGTGTGACGGTAATGATAAGGGGATCCTCTACAAGCTTTAAGGAAGGTTAATGTATTTAATTAACACATGCTGAGAACCGCCCATGGAGAGTGAATGACACACAACTCAAGCTTTGTGACCTATTGTGCTGTGAGCAGCTGTGACTCTGGCAATTCCTCTGCGGGGTTTCGCTGGGCCCCACCCACACATGGTTTTCATTATTATGGTTCATTGCTCTTACAGTAATATTCAACAGGGGATACCAGCTATGGCCACTTTAAATAATTCTGATAAGACGTTCTGTCTCCTAGAGAAAATATTGTATTTAGCAGGAACTGAACTTTATGACACAGCTCTTAAAAGTTTCAAGTACATTGTATGATGTTTATTTATTTTGCTGTCATGTACATTGTAAGGTATGCTTTATATTGCTGTGTTTTCACAACAAACTTTACAGAACCTTTCAAACACGGACCTAACATCACAACGGCAGCTGTGTTAAATATTTAAAAGAAGCACACTAAACCTCTGCCTTCCTCGCAGAGTATCCGAAATGTCTGTATATATTTCGTTTTCAGTTTAAGAATGCAACACCACTCACCGGTTTCTTAAGTAGTTTTACCAGTTTGCTTATTGTAAGAGGGGGGCGCGGTGGCGCACTGGGTTGGACCGGGTCCTGCTCTCCGGTGGGTCTGGGGTTCGAGTTCTGCTTGGGGTGCCTTGGGATGGACTGGCGTCCCGTCCTGGGTGTGTCCCCTCCCCCTCCGGCCTTATGCCCTGTATTGCCGGGTTAGCGCTCCGGCTCCCCGCGACCCCGTATGGGACAAGCGGTGCAGACAGTGTGTGCGTGTGTGCTTATTGTAAGAGGTTCGGTACATACTTTTTCAATTTTACTGCTTAAAGTAATGTATAAAAGTGTAATTTAATATCTTGGAAAATGCGCTACAAAACAACTTTGATGTTGCCGAAGCACCGTTAGATGTGTTTAGACCTGTAGGAACATTCAAAGTACATAAAAGACGTGCGCAGACACATTCACAAGCTGACTGAAACATTTACAGTTCGTCAGATTTCATCAGTAGAGGGGCGCGGAGGGGCAGCGGGTTTTGCCGGGTCCCACTCTCTGACAGGTCTGAGGTTCGAGTCCTGCTTGGGGTGCCTTGCGATGGACTGGCGTCCTGTCCTGGGCGTGTCCCCTCCCCCTCCAGCCTTACGCCCTGTGTTGCCAGATTAGGCTCCGGTTCACTGCAAGCCCATCTGGGACAAGTGCTTTCAGGCAGTGTGTGCAGATTTCATCATGAGTAACCTTTCCTTTAAAGACTATGGTAGAACTGGCAAAAATATAGTACATAAAATTAATTTAAATCCCATTATAAAAGGTATTTTTTGTATGACAGAAAGACAGATAGATAAATGGATAGACTTATATTTTCTATATTGATATACAGTGCTGGGAGGTGTGGTGGCGCAGTGGGTTGGCCCACAGTCCTGCTCTCTGGTGGGTCTGGGGTTCGAGTCCCGCTTGGGGTGCCTTGCGGCGGACTGGCGTCCAGTCCTGGGTGTGTCCCCTTCCCCCTCCGGCCTTACGCCCTGTGTTACCGGGTAGGCTCCGGTTCCCTGCGACCCCATATAGGACAGGCGGTTCTGAAGGTGTGTGTGTGTGTGTGTGTGTGTGATATACAGTGCTGCCTGAAAGTATATGAACCCTATAGGGATGGTCATTATTCTCATATAGAATATAAAAATAAGTCCATTAAGTCTTAAACAAGATGAAACAATGATCATAATTTACACGCCTGATTCTACTTACCTACTTTGCTTAACCAATGCAATGCAACTGAGCTATGAGGGGGTTGAAATCTTGAACAAATCTTGGAAAAATTCAAGTAATATACAGTGCTGTGCTCTAACAGGACATACACTCGTAAGGCGTGGTCAGCTTGGAGCTTGACTGCCAATCGATTTCTGCCTGTCTGTGTGTGCCCCTGCTGCTGACCCCACTGCTGGAGTAATTGGATTTGGGATGCTTCTGGGGATGTTGCTGAAAGCCAGATTATTAATGTCTTTGTAAACGGCCTGTGCATCAAGGGCGTTGGTGGCGAAGCACTGCTCAGTATGACATGAAAGACTCAAGGACAGTAGAGAGAGAAATCAATCAGATTTATGACGATTATGTAGATGGTAGGAGTGGTACCAGTGAATTGTGTTGGATCCTCTGTATTAGGAAATGTCATGTTATTTATAAGGAGTCATAAAAACCTTGGTGTTAGAGGAGATAACATCAGTGTTACAGTAAGTAATCTGTATTTTGACATTGCTGCTTGACAGTGACAGCCATTTCTTCCATGCACAGGTAATTGTCTACAGTTATTCTCCTCTAATATTAATCATCTACAATACATTAGCTTTGACAGTCAAAGCTTGTGGTTTGACACTAAAGAAGCTAAAATTCCAAAGTGAATGTTTATATTTGTTGCAAAGATAATAAGCTACTCAGAACATCTAACCAAGATATATTTGCTGATGAATAACAAAAGCTAAAACGTGCCTGGTGGCATCCAGAAAGCTTTCAATCTGATTTTGTGTTTGAGATTTTCTACCACTAATTTTGGCAGGAGAAAACTGCAGTGCTTCAGTTTCAGTCAAAGCAAGGGCATCTCTTGTTTTACAGTAAGTGTGTGTGTCTTGGTAAGTGGACAGATTGATGTGATTGGGGAATAGGTGGGTGAGTGACCTAGGGCCTCTTTGCTGAGCTCAAGACTATGTTAGTGCTGCCTGCAGTGTTGACTCATAGCTATGTGCTGTCATCGTGTTCCTGGAATCCAGACGTGAAGAGCAGCTTCTGTCTGAAACATCTACAGTGCCAAAAAAGTGTGTCCTCTAGTTTGCCTGATGTGGTTGGACAGCATGTAACCTGGTACTGAAAAGTAAGATGTTCCACAGCCTGATGCTGTACCATTGAGCAAAGCACTGAAGCTATATTACACAACACAATTAAACAGGTTTCTTAATGTGTAGGACTGTGCTGCTGGAAAATAAATCTTAGACACCATCAAGTGAATGCCTAAAGTTACAGCACAGATGCAAGGTGGGCTCATGCTGAATTTAACTGAAAGACTCATTAACAAAATGTAAACAAATTAGGGACTGACCCTTTTAAGAAGCCAAAAAACCACAGACATGAAAGTAAAAAACCCAATCTAAAATAAATCCCACAGCAGCAGGCGAGGGGGGAAAGCTTCCTGCTAAAAGACATTCTGCACTGCTCTTCCTGCTCCTCTCCTTTGTATTTTCTCAAGCCAAACTATAAGTAACTAGTCAATTACCCACAAAAACAACTGCCTGGTATCATTCGCGGTGCCTTGAATGTAATGATAACTCTATCTGCAGATGAAATGTGAAATCACTGCTGATGGCTGGTTGTACCTGCATTACCTAGAGCAAACAATAAAAACTCTCTGCAAGCAAGCTCAGTTAAATGGTCAACTAATATTAAAGTTCTTAAATACAGGCTAAGGACTGCATTTACCTTTTGTGTGTAAATGAATCACCAATGTCCTTATACAGCAGAGCCAAAAAAGAGCTTTTAGAGTATCAGGAGCTCAAATTATTATAGTAAATCAGTAATCAGAGAAGTGTGTTTGGATGTTGGGTCTGCACCTGCTGTATGCTCTTCATTGCTCACATTTCAGTCTAGGGTACACAATGAAAACTGTCTGACAGAAAGGAAATGCAATTAAAAGCCCGTTTCATCTTGGCTACCGAATGGGGTCAAATGAATGCACTCTTTAATTGAATAGATGCAGAAAGCATCAAACAAATGGTGTCCGCATGAAGGTCAGCCATCCCTTTCTAAGGCAATATGTTAAAATGTCCAGTGCCTGCCTTTAAAAAAATAGCAATCCAATAATATAAAATGTGGAAATTTTGTGCTTCCATCTGAGTGTAATGTGTGGAGTGTGGCGAATGTCTTCATGCGTTTTAATGAAGCAACAAAATGTGCTGTAAATCTTTCTAATATTGTAACACTAGACAATGTGTAACAATGAACAATGTCATCTAACATACATGCATGTAATATTTAAATGTAGAACAGTCATGTTATTATTATTATTATTATTATTATTATTATTATTTAGCTCACTGTTTTCAAGGTGTCTTATCACTTCTCTATTATAGGCAACAAACAGCATTGTGCACAGGAGATTATTTCTTATACTTACTTTCATATAGACCATAAACACTACAATGACTCACTAAGATACACCAAATACTAATCTGTACTTAAAGCATAAACAGTTGTTAAATGGATCAGACTTTTGCTTTTCTGAACTTGTAGTCTAGGAAGATGGTTCTGGATTCTGCACTTTAAGAATGACAGTGACTGCAGTTCTGTTTGTCACACATTCCATGTTTGGGGCCGTAGTCATCGGGTATAAAGATGACATATTTGTATATGTTGGCGCTGACATGTGACTGATACCGGAAGGCCATCCAGCTGGCAGTTGCAGTTGTAAAAACCTATAAAGGATAATTATCTGTACTAGCACCTGATTGAAACACACCAGATTTTTTACCATTATTCATTTAGCTGCTGCTTTTCTCCAAAGCAACTTAAAATGTTAAGGTCACAATTATTTACCCATTTATACAGCTGGGTAATGTTACTGGACCAGTTTAGGGTAAATATGTTGCTCAAGGGTACCACAACCAGAGGAGGGGATCAAACCTACCACATTCAAGTCTAAAGGCATCTGAACTGCTTGTCCCATATGGGGTCGCGGCGAGCCGGAGCCTAACCCAGCAACACAGGGCATGGGGCTGGGGACACACCCAGAAAAGGACGCCAGTCCATCACAAGGGACCCCAAGCGGGACTCAAACCCCAGACCCACCAGAGAGCAGGACTGCGGTCCAACCCACTGCGCCACCGCACCCCTCAGTAATTACATGTGCAGTGAAATACTATTATATACAGGTATGTGCCTTTTAAATTAATGAAGGCATTGAAGAAGGACATTTCTTTCAATGAAAATGTCCTCTTGGGGGTGATGCAAGGGATACTCCTATTGCCTCACAAAGCCTTGGCTGTTCTGATGCAGGTTCCAGTCCAGCTCTGACTGTGTGGAGTTTGCATGTTCTCCCTGTGTTTGTGTCAGTTTCCTCTGGCTGCTCTTGTGTCCTCCCACAGTTCAAAAACATGTGTTTCATATTAAATGGCGACTCTAAATTGCCTGTAATGTGTGTGTGAGTAACTTTGTCCACATTTGCTGCAACACTTTGATGAACTGGTCTTGTGCCCAGTGTTTCCAGGATATACTAATGTGATCGATTAATGATAGATTAATGTGATCTTGACCTGGACAATTGTTTTTTTAGATGAAACTGAGTCATATTCTTTTGGATTCATGGCCTGTTTCTCCTTAGTGTGTTTGTGTTCCTCCTTGCCTATGTTTTCCTAAGCAGTTTTACCAGTACATACCCACTATGGAGATTAACTGTATTAACTCTATTTTTCATTTATGTTTGCAGCTAACAACTAACAGGCAGCATGAATTTGTTCCGTATCCTGCTAGCAGTCAAAATAATAACATTCAACTTTATACCATGCTTAGGTGGAGAGACCTCCCACATGCAAACTATCCATCTACCTATCAAGCTGAAACCTGACTCGACTGCTCTCTCTGTCTTGATTCGGTGAACGTGTTCGTACAGTTGCTCTCCGCGGTGTGCCCAGGCAGGCCCGCAGCAATCCTAGCTGGTCCCCGGTTGACTGCTGGGCTCGGGTTGTTTCCAGGCAGCCCCGACCAAACACAACAGTGAACTAAAGGCACTAATCATAGCATTTGTATTGCTTCATTATGTTGCAATTATACTAATTTGCTTTTCCCCTCATCAGGTTTATGAACAAGCTGTCATCCTTCTGCACTCTGAACCTTGATATTTAAGGAAAATTGTAGGGTTTATGCTGTAATAACCTTCTCATCCCTGTTTGCTTTTGTGGGTTAATATGAAATAATGGGTGAAGAGTACATCATCACGGTAGCATTTACTGTCTTCTTCGGGTACTCAACAACCTTGATGTTAGGTTTACTCACCAGTACACTCATTAGTATAGGTAAAAAACATATCACACACACATTTGCTGCAGTATGTGGAGCAGTGGTTGAGGACACAAACTCGTGGTGTGATGGCTGCTCGCTTACATTCGAAGTCCTGAAATTTGTCATTTTGTTGTACGCCTGAGCAATATAATTAACCTGAATTGCTTTGAATAACAGCAGCATAAGCTAAGACAAAAAAATAATAAAAAGATCTACATTCACATTAGGGAGCTTCCTCCAAATAGGTTTTCAAACATCTATTTATACATTTTAATTCACATGTAATTCTTCCGATTTTGCAGTTTTTCTGAAATAAATGGTATGTTGATTCTTCAGTGTAGCTGCTGAAATACTTTCTACTTTGGGCAGCTGCATTTCTCATTTGGCTCAAGTATGCCTATGCAGAAATGTTTTTCGAAAGCTTATTTACTTGGAAAATATGCCAAACAGCTGGTCTGAAAGAACTTTTTTGTGATGTAAACCTTAAAGGGCAGCAGGTGCAGTGGCAAAATAAACACAGCTTTTTAATTTGGAGAATCTTACATAACACTTCCCCATAAATAACGTGTTATCGCTTTTTGTTCTGTTCTCCTAATTTCCTAACAAAACCATAAGACAATATTGGAACTTCCTGACTCAAGCACCCCCCCCACAAAAAAATGCTATGGCAACAGAAGAGTGAAGCACAGATTTGGAGGTCAGAGAAGGTTGTGACACATTAATGCTCCTCGGTTAGTTTGAGAATGCCAAGGCGCTTTCATAGAGATAGCACATCATAATGTTTTGATTCTTCAGAGCAGCTGCTACAGGAAAACTGAGAACAAGGAACTACAGGGAGCTTTACAATCATCAAGGGAAGGCATTCGTGCCAGTCCTGAAAGACCAGAAGCAGTTAAAACTTCCTGCATTGTTGTTTTTCTGGACGAGGCATGACTTCAAACAATAAGACTCACTGCCAAGCATAACAAATATCGCCTCAACAAAAATATGGAACAACCATAAATGCTTACCTAGAAGGAAAGGAACCACTTTTTCAAACCGGGCTATCTAAAAACACATGACTCACGTGTTATTTTCCTTCCATAAGAACAGAAAAGACCTTGGTGTGTACAAATGCTCCTAGATGTAAAATAAGCTCTTTATTTCCTTTAAATACAGATCAGGGTAGTTTCTTTGGCAGTGCTTTGGAAAATATTGAGTTTGTACTGTGATATCCCTGCTGGTCTAGTTCTTTTTCTTTGTTGCCACAGATTGTGGGGAACACTTGGCGTCCCATAAGGAAAACCCTCGCTTGCGAGCGTGCGTCACTGCGGATACCCCGGGAACCCCAACAATGCCTGACCATGTGATGATCGCCTTTGCATCAGTTCCAGGAAGCTGTAAGAAGGGCAGGGGAAGGGGATGTGGTCCCAGCACCTGGACAGTAAAATCTACAGCAGCCTTATTCAGCCCCTTGTTAAATTACTCAGCTGTAATAGTACTGTGTGACAGGCTTCTGTACTATGATTGTTTATGCTTTTCTCCAAAACCTCTTACATATGCCCAACCTAATTATAAGAAAGGTTGTCTGTTCAACAGTAATTTCACCTTACCTGTCTGGATATGCATTTTGCTATTACAAATTAAGTTCAGTGTAAGTCTCAACAAAGTTCTCCTAGACTAAACAAACCTGTTGTAAAAATGAAAGAGATGAAGAGACATGTGTTCTTTTATAGTGAAAACAGACCTCAGTTAATAGTTGGACAAGTACTTTGGATTTGAATCTGGGCTATGCGAGATTAATGTCACAATGTTAACATAGCATAAAAATGTCAGTTTAGGCTGCCTGAGTTGTATATTCTGCATGATGGAATATAAGTGAACTTCAAATTATATGAACCAAGAAAAACATATGCTTTATTAAACAAAATAAATTACGCAAATTTGACTCTATGGTCTTATCATGACTAAATGAAACAATGTATCTCTAACACTCATATATGTTTAATATAATTTATTCATATAGAATTATCTAAAAAAAGAATATTAAAAGAAAAATGTAATGAATGGAAGTGCGATCAAGTCGAGTCCAACTCATAGCAACTACTCATGTGGTTTCCAGGCAAGGGAGGAATGGAAGTGGTTTGCCAGTGCCTTCTTCCTTCCATGTCTGGGGGGTGCAAACACAGGGAAAAACATGTAATCATAAATACATGTATGATTGTAATTTATTCTCTAAGCATCAGTCTCCAGTACTGCAAATTAATATTGTCGTATGTTAAGACTAATTCATTCCACTTTTCCTGTTTTTCTCTTGACATGCCCTAACTTGATGCCAAAAGCTAAGAAAAAATACTATAGCCGCAGGACTGGAAGAATTTTTAAAGCTCTGGCTATAAAAAAGCTGCAAGTTTGAGCCTACAAAAAATACACAGAACGTGGCATGTCCATTTACGTGAATGCCTCAAATTGAATTCTTTGTCAGTGTCTGTCTTTAGTTGCTATTGTGCCTTTTATTATGTGTCTGTTACTGGTAAATACATTTAGCAGTGATTTGTTTTGTGGTGTTAATTTTTCACTGTTAAATGTCACGACACAAAACTGCTAAAGGCAGGTTCTACCACTGTTACTGAAGAAGAAGGAACACACACACACACACACACACACACACACACACACATACACACACACACACACACACACACATACACGCACACGCACAGAAGCTGTTTGGCCCAACCAGGGTTGCGGCAAGCCGGAGCTTAACCTGGCAACACAGGGCGCAAGGCTGGAGGAGGAGGGGACACACCCAGGACGGGACGTCAATTCATCACAAGGCAGCCCAACCTAGAGTCAAAATCTAGACCCACCAGAGAACAAGACCGGGGCAAACTCGCTGCGCCCCCTCAGAAGAAGGTAGCCAGGATTAAAATAATTTATTAATGAGAACATGCAGCACAAATACAGTATTTAGATTACCTACCATTTATTGACGTGGATATGGTTTAAAATATATCCAAACGGGTTTGGAATCAAGCTTTGTTAAAATAAAAAAATATTGTACATACTGGTTTATGGTTTCCTGGTAAATTGATCCCTAATAAGATGCATTAATGCATTTTACTTGTCAAACATGGTTTCACTGCATACATATGCATGTTTTGTACAAATAGTAAACATATTGCCACTTATTGCAATACCATGTTTCAAAATTTTCGTTTTGACGGAGTGTATACAGAGATTGGGATCAATGGATGACTCTAACTGGGATTTGAGGGCACACATTATTCTTAGGCTCCCTAAGATCCGCCTGCCCCACCCCTGAACGAGACCATACCTGCATAACAAAAACAGTATCTGTGTACTCACATAAACCATACTGAAAATGTACTTCCAAAAGTAATGCATCACTTCCCCAAATGGGACTACGTGTATTTCTGTCCACATATGCTGTATCAGTAAAAGAAGATGTGGGCCAAAGGAGAGATTTGTAGTCTTTAAATTCAAGGCCTTATAATGCAGTCAGAGTAGAAAGCCCCCAGAAGCAGTGAGAAACAATGCATTAAAACCCGCTGTGGGCTAAATCTGTGACTCACAGCACTACCAGCATAGGAGTGTTTGTGGGGGTTTGAGAGACACTGCTCCCCATGTTCTTCTTGTGAAGTTGCCTTGCCCAAATTTGGCAGCCCAATCTAGCCCAGGGTGCTTGTTCCACCGAGTGGTAAGCACTTAATATGTCTTTTCATATTCTGCTTTTTTTAGTTTATGCATTAAGCTGCTGTGAGTTGTGTCAATTGTAGAGTAAGCATGAAATATTTTTTTTTTTCTAAGTCTTGGTAAGCCTCTTATAGACTAATATTCCCTGTAGCAGGAATAAGTCTTTGGAAGCTTTGTTCTTGTCTGGGTGTGTGCAGGGAGAGAATTACACTAACTGGCACAGGGATGCCACTTTTAATGGACATCAGGCTGATTATTTCTATTTAATTCAGTTTCCACATTACACCCATTTATTTGCCCTGTTTCAAAGCGCCCATATATTTTCGTAGCATTTCACAACGAATAAGCAATACATCAAAAACTGTTTCATAAATTATTCATGCAGATCTAAATAAATAGATTGGTATAAGCACGGATAGGTATGCTTAAATATGGATCTCTGACATTACATGGATTTGAATTTGTGTGTTACTTGTTTTCTTTTATGGTATTAGGGTATTTATTTTCTGAAACACACAAACGCACACTACATTCCCTTAACATTCCCATAAAAGAGATGCAACACTACGGTGCAGCTTAGATTCAAACTACTCCAGTATCCATTTTATTTCCATATTTTATGGAATATGTCTCATAAACTGATGTAGTGACCAGTTTCCCTTAATAATTTGGGGATCACCTCTTACTTCTACCCTTTAGTACAATGTCTTTACTTTAGGGAGACCGCTGGTAATACAGTAGATAGAGCCGCTGCCTTGCATTCACAGCACCCAGGTTTAAATCCCACTGTTCCTGTAATACCACTGTGCAAATTGCTTACCCCGAGCTATTCCAGTAAAAATTGCCCAGCTGTGTAAATAGCTATAAGCTGCGTTTTAGAAAAATGTTGGGTAAATAAATAAATGTATTTGGCTCCTAGTACCTATTACCCAGTATGCAGTAAGTTTGAATTGTATTATGTTTGGATTGCTTCAGTAAATATTCATTAGAAATTAGAAATGAGCCAAACCATAAAATGTGTATGAGTCTGATAAGTAAAAATTATGAACAAAACAACGGAACTGAAAAAAGAGTATAGCCCATTTAGATGTGGAATTCAGTTTGTCAGCAAGTTGTATATCTTAAATGCACCAATCCTCTGAAAAGGTAGAAACTCAGACTGATGCATAAAAATATTCTGGGGTCTTCCCATCAAAGCACAATTTATTCTCGTTGCTTTATAGAAATTTTTTCTTTATCTTTTTTGCAGGGTTATCAAAGTGTATAGGAATAATTACTATACTATAAAAGAAGTACTATACGTTTTAATGTGAAGTTACTTAATCTAAGTCAAGTTAATCTGACATATAAAAATACGTTTAAATCTCAGGAGCTGAGAAACTGCAAACAATCCCAACTAAACAAAGTGCATTAGAAACAATGAGTTTTCTGTTTTAAATGAATAACAAATGTCTTCTCACATTTGTTGTCACCTTTTCCCGATTGTTTCAATGGATTGTGCTCGATGTGATGTTTTCTTAGCGTAGTGCATTTTGATGGTGTCTCACAGCGCTCAGTTTACTGGTGACATTTTTCAGTGCCCAGGGTGTAGCAGTCAAGGAAGAGTTGTTGCCAGAATTAGCTGTTCTGCAAGACATACTGTCATAATGTTTGTCTGTTCAAAAGTAGTTTAACACTTACTCAGAGATATAGATTTACAATAGACCATATTAATCAGCATGATAAAATTCCTGATTCAAACCAAACCTGATCTGTGACAAAAAATGCAATTATACTGTACAATTAGCAAGAGCAGCCTGTATTTGTCAGCATCAGATACAACTTGGGACAACAAAATCAGGATGTCCGGCCAGCAGTGCTGATGTGTCATACGATTCATCGGTTATACTGTAATGACCTGTTTCCTGCAAGTGGAAGCACAACAAACAAGGCCTTTCAAGATGCTGCTAATCACTAAAAGGATTTGCATTTGTTTATTCACTGGTACAGTATGCAGGGAGAGTGCCAAGGTGCTCTGGAATCCTTGCATGCCGCTTGCTCGCAAGCGCCAAGTGCCAGGAACAGGGATCCCTGCTGGAATGTGAGTGGCAGAAAAGACCGCTGCTACACCGCTACCTTATAAAGATCGATGCAGGTTACATAGCCGGGAGAAATGTCACATTAAACAAACAAGGACTCAAGAGGTGTAAAATGCAAGAGCAGCACAGCAGTTCCAGGAATATCAGATAGAAGGACTGTGTAAAATGAGCCAGACTTGCACTCCAGACTTTCGTGGCTCTAGATGGGCCTTCTAGAGAAGTCTCCGAGAGAACACGATACCTTCATTCTGTTCTCAGGCAGCAAAATGTAATCAGTGTTTTATTATAAGTAATTATTATAAGTTACCACTTCAACCGTGCTTTATACTCTGTATTCCATTTCGAAGGCACGTTCACATTACGTCTGGCTAAGATTGCGCTTTTCTATTTTACCTGATGCTCACAGTAACTGCTTTGAAGAAATCTCATCACAGCTGTCTTCCTTTTCTTCTCAGTGATATTTTTCACTGATTTCACTGCTTTTTGTTAACAACTGAGTAATTTTCACTTTCTACAATAAAGCACACGTGGAGATATACAGTCTACTATGTAATAAACAACTGTTCTGACTCATGTTATCTTGAAGTCATTGCAGTTCAAACACGCAGGTGACAGAATGAATCAGCAGCACGTTCTGCCTGCAGTTCTAATTGTAAAAATGTGCTGGTCTTTATTTACTGTCTTCTCAATTGTTTAAATCAGCTGCTCTTCAAAACCGTAATGATACCTTTCACAGACACCCAACTTTAGGCAGAATATTTGAATTGGCATACTTTGAACTGTCTCTCAAGGCATAATCTGAAAACCAAACTGTCAAGGTTACAAGTGCATTGAGTTTAAAGTCTGATGAAAAGTTCAAATTTAGGCTGCATTTTTACTGCTGTTATTTTTTATAGGGCCCTGTTTAGGACTATTGTGAGCTGTGTATTTGTCTCTCTGTCTGTTGAGGAGTTGGTTTTCAAAAGCTTTTAAAAATCCTCCTGGTTTCTTTGAATGTTTCAGAACCTAGTGATAGGAATATGACGGTGACAGGCTCAGAGTACTGTACGACACCATGGCCCAGTCTAACACTGCCCCTGAGTCAAATAACGCCCATTCACACTGACTCTTTCTTTGTTATTGCCCCATGTCCAGTACCATGTATCTGCAGAGGACATCAACTCAGCTGGCAAAACATGCCACTTCCAGTTCAAACTTGGCTTCTCTAGCCATCAACAGGCATAACTCAGTCTACTCCTGCCCAACAGGGCAATGGGGGAAGGGCAGCATGTGTTCATGTAAATCAATCAGTTCTGAACAGCTGGGTCTTCAAAACCCTACAGACATGCTCTGGACTGGGGACAAATTGCATAAAGGACAAGGGCAAAAGGGCAGTGCTTTATTTAATGCTTTATTTATACATACTGATTGTGCTTAATATGTTCTTTCTATATTTTGTGTATGTATCTTTGACCTAATGATATAAATAATGCTTAATGTATTAGTGTATCATTACTTTATTTCTGTATTTCTGAAAGTTTAACGCTAAGTCATTCAGTTGATGATAAAGGTCATGACAACAACCATCACTAACACCATTATTAGACTGTCATGTGTTTATGTAACATAACATCAGAACTTGCCAAAAGGAAGGTGCCCATATTACAAAAGGTAGGTCAGTGATATTGCAGGCTGACTTTTTGCACTTCCTGGGACTATCCTCCCCCATAGCCATGGTTTTTCCCATTGAATCTGAACCAATCTATTTTCACAATGTCGGTTCTTTGAGGTAAAATAGAAGTATCTCTCCAGGTCATCCCAGTTTTTCTTTTCCAAACCTAACTCATCCTTCCAACTACCCACGCCTGGAGAATGAATTTGGTCAGCCAAACAAAAAAAAAGTGAGGTCATTTGTTAGTTTACCCCACCAGTCCAGTATGATTCAGGAAATTAGAGGTAAAATGATAACTGCTGTAACAGACTACCTCTGTGATGCTTTAACATTTAAGTTCACAAGCAGCTCTATCTACCCACCTTTGTCTACTTTAAATACTTTTTTACACATGTGTGTAATTAAAGGAATGCGGTTAAAACAGGTTAATATGCATCTTAGAAACTCCTGAGTAAACAGGGCTCCTGTGCTTGGACAGTTTCGAGATACACAATAGGCGAACCCCAGTCATATCCTCTAATAGCATTATAGGAAAGAGCTCAAGAGAAACAATCAGGATGGAGTGTTTTTAGATGCAGAATCAACACCATACCATCAAGTTTATGTAGGATTGAGCCAAGCATGCAGTATTCTTGAATTTAGAGAGGAATATTGCTCCTAGATACTGTGACCCAGTCAACAGCTCAAGTGACCTTAAGGGAACCCAGGGAGCGGTAAGTGGATCGTCCTGTTGTCAATGTGATCAGTGTTGTTTTGAGAAGCGCTTTTGCCTGTGTAGTCACACTGTTTGATTATACCCCAAAGATAACATAATCTTGCTAAGACACTCAAGGAAGCTAACATCCGTTTACTTTCCCCTGTTAAAGAGATCTACCACTGATTTAATTGTATAACCCTACATAGTTAAGACTAGTGAAGGTAATCAGCAATATGCATTTGTTCAAGAGATGACTGCCAGCCAAAAACATCCGCAGATTGAAAATGATTAGATTTCCCCAAAAGCATGTCATTTTCAGCCTTCTTGATCTTTACTTTTCTCTTATGGGGACAAAACATCTGAGCTAAAATGTGTTTCCCAGCCACCATCCGACCTCCCCTCTCGGGTCTCTGCCTGCGGGTGAGTATGGCAGCCTGAAGTGAAATTTGATACATAGATGTCGTTTTCTATTTCAGGAAAGTGATCTCAGCCCGACAAGTGTCTTCTTCTTGGTCCTACAAGCCGCGGCCATCATTCTTGTTCGTGTTTCATGTGGCTGATGATGGGAATTAGGTTTTGACCTCTGACACATCCCGAGTCAACCAGTGGCCTGAAACCAAATGAAAATATCGAGGTTATCGGTGTGGCACACCAACACACCACATAGCTCTCATACGCTATTGCAGGAAATTTAATTGTTTATTATTAAAATGGCAGGGCCGAGAGATGTGGAACATGAACATAAATTTATAGCTATGGAGATTCATTTTTTATTTCCGGTTAGTAAGATTTTGACTGCAGCTTCCAGTGTGTCCTGATTATATGTATTATGAGAACGAGTTCTAGCATCCAGAACCTGGATAGTGATGGAAAATGCAAACAATCATAAGGCTTTATTTGGAGAGACTAACACATCAACACACATACAGAAATGAGAAAATATACAGAACATAAGAGAGACAGAAATGCATACATAAATCCATGAAACACTCACACACACACACACACACACACACACACACACTCAACAAATTAGAAACCAGAGCCTTTGGAACAGGGGATGGGGGTGGTCAGTCACAGGAGAGGCTGTGTTGAGCTGGACTCTTTCCAATCAGATATCTCAAAATCCCTTCTACAGGCATGACACAGGGGGAGGGAAGTTCAGGAGGTCAGGTATAAGGCTCCAGATGCAGCTGCCAGTTGTACCAGGGGTCTACTGTGAAGAGGTCAAACTGCTTTCAAGGTCACATCTCATTCTCCTCTCACGCGAAAGTGGGAACTTTCAGTATTACTGGCCATGACTTTTGCAGTCAGGTATCATTCAGTATTTTTATGCTACACCAACCATTTTTTTTTTCTATTTCTACTTCTCAGGCTAGACCGGTCACTGTTCCAGTCAAATGAACAAAGAAACAAATGAATAAATCTTAGTCGAGCTGAAATCATACGTACAAATATCTTAATTACTCATTACAATTTCATTACCAGTCATATGTGAGGTACAGGTTAGCTTTAATTATATTTATGTGCGTAGCACGCTATTTTAGTCATTATTTTAGCATTCTAACTTCCTCAGCAAAAATCTGCAGCAGGATATCATTTGCATGTACTTCAATATTCAGATACAGAGGTTTTGCCTGTCTGTTTAATTTTTAGAATGTAACCCCTATGGTAGCTGAAGTGCTGCTGTTTCATATACACATTCTAACACGGTTGTTCTACTTGATCGAGTTAATCTGCATAAATATTTTCAGGCCCTCTTCAATATGTAAATCATCCCTTGAGCTGACAAATATGAATCGTGTTTGGATTTAAATTATGTATTTATTTGTGTTTCGTGAGGTCAGGGGCGGGTGTCCCGGAGCCAAGGCTGATTATTAATTATGGCCCTGGGCTGCGCCTCAAACGTGGTGCAGCCATGTTTTTGTTGCTGTCTGGGTTTTCTCTGCCGCTTTCTCCAGTTTTCCCAGACTGTTTTGTTTGCTGGCGATAATTGAATCCAGTCAGTCTGTGGTGTGTGTGTGTGGAAACAGCTTTGGCAATGTTTATTTTTTTCCTATAAACAAATGGGACACACGTGCACGCGCACACACACAAATTCTATAATATTCCGTAACATTTAGGTCAGAGTGCAGAGGTGCAGTGACAATAGCCATGTATTTCATATAATTGTGGAGAAGACGCTTTAACACTGCTGACCAGAGGTACGCTGCTGGTGTCTCGTGCCTTTTTCTGCTATTAATTCTCGGACAGCAGAACAGCTCCACTCTGCTCTACGTCCATTCAGGCCTTTTTGGGTGGTGCTAAACGTGTAGTCGCAGGAAACTGAGTCACAACATGGTTTCGTTAAGATAGATGTTGGTTTTATTTGCCTGTGAACACAAATTCATCTCTAAAACTTCTGGTGACACGAAATCGGAAAACTGCATGAAAGTAATGTTCACTCCAAAGTTAGTCGCAGGTAAAAACATGGTCACCTTATTATTGTCATACATGTATGTAGTTGTTTTACTGGCTAAAACCTCATTTTCAAAACATAGTAAGCTGAATTTTGCTATTCCTTAAGGTTTTTTGGAAAAGGCAATGCTGTGGTCACATTAAAGCACGAACATGCTGTTTAAGCTGGCTAATGCATCAAAATTTAAGACGAGCCAACTCTTTAAATCAGATAGCTCTTTTCTGTATTTTCCACTAAAACTGGAATCGCCTCCACCATGGCATCACTTTCTTTGCCCTTTGTACTCCATTCTGTCACTTTTCTCTGCAGTTTGCTGCATACGGAGTGCCAGCAGACAAAACTTTTTGTTGGTGTCATTAAAAAAATCCCAACTCAAGACTTCAGGGTTCTCCCCATGAAAGGGGGTCCAAGCTTGGGCTTGACACCAATATTAGTCATCGAGTGTAAATTCTGTGAATTTGCTTGACTGGAAAAACGGTAGTATTTTCCCTCAGTTTATCTGTGGTCTGCCTAATATGCACAACATATTGTTACCTTCTACATTTACACTGCTTCCCTTGGTTTTGGCTCTGTAATGGCAGGTTTTCCGATCAGCGTTACGCTGATGGTATCCAGCTGTTCTCCTTTTCCCCAACCTCCGCTGACATATCCTCTTTTACTGCATCTCTGCTTCGATGACTGACCACCCCCTGCAACTCAAACTCTCTAATACAGAGACTTTTCATTTCCCACCAAGTCCATGCTCTTGTCAGGAACTCACTATCATCTATCATCTATATTTGGCAATTTGCTCATTTCACACATGTCATCGGCCACGCTCCTTACAGTGACAATTAACTAGAGTCTTTACTTCTCCCGGCTCATTGAAGCAATAACCCCATCCTGCAGATCTTTGCTGCATAGCATTGGCAGGGTCTACCCATTGCTCGATGAACATGTGCATATTTTTTATGTTTAATAATTTTTAATAACAATTCCTTTAATAACAAAAAGCCTATATGCACCTACTTGTGTAATGTACCCTGGTTCATATGGTCCTAACCACTGTGATTAGGTTTTCTAGAATAGCATCCTGCAAATGAGGGCGTCTGTACAGAAGCTATTGGTCAAGTTGCGTCCACAGGAAGTGGTTTCGACGATGCATTTTTTTTACCTACAGTTTTCTTTGCTAATACATATGTGCAAGCACCATAGTCTATTAGAAATGAGTTGGTAAAAAATCAAATACCAATATTCTCTCCCAACATTTCTTTTAATCAAACTAACATTAATAGTGGTTAGTGTCATGTGGAGTATCAAATTTGGAAATCAACTACAGGTAAATTCAGCTTCAAATTATGTAAACCGTGCAGTTCTTTACTGACCTTGCCTAAATTGATATCACGTTTATTATACTTTTTTGGGACACATAATATGGTCTCCTGTTGGGCTCGGTGATTTGCAAACATTTGTAATCACCAAAATGTTTTGATGGCGTTTTCTCACGCCCGTCATCTTATCAGTGTGAATTATCTCACGACTTTTTTCTCCACGACTGCAGTGAAGTGCTATGAATATGCCGCTGTGCGCTCTGGAGCGCCACTGCCATGGATGTGAAGACATACTCAGTACGAGCGTAAGGTTTGTGTGAGGAGAGCTGCTTCGAGGTGGTTGACGGAGCCTGGCCCAGTCGCCGTGTCAACAGTACTGTTGCAACAGGTGAAAGACGGAGCCGTGGGAGCTAATGGGTTCTGTCTGCCCGCCACTTCTGACTACCACTCCCCCACCCCCACCCCGGCCCCACCCGTCCCCAGTGTTTGCCTTCCAGTCTGGGCCCGTGGCAGCAGTTGAAAAGGCCTGCCAAACGCCTCCATGTATTACACAAGGAAAATGAATTAGGTGAGAAGGCTTTAAATAAAGAGCATCTGTCTGGCTCCTTTTTTCACGGGGAATTTGCAAGTCAGACGTCTGCATAATCTTTATCAGGAAAGAAACCCCTTGACATCTCTGGCAAGCTTTCTTACACTGTACATGCTTACCCGGAATAAATGTGCCCTTTGTGGCATCTGACGGCAGCACCCGTTTCAAAACGACGTCTCTCCAAAGAGGAGTTTTGCAAAAGCTACTGCATCTTCTGGTGTCCTGAGGTTTTATTCCCCTACATATAACATAGCTATTAAATTTCACTGATGCTTGTCCCCAAAGCAACTTATAAAGTTAATCTGCTTACACTTATTTACCCATTAATATAGCTTGGTAATTTTTTACTGGAATAACTTTAAGAGCCAGTAACTTATTTAAAAGTACTACAGCTGGTGGTGGGATTTGAACCTGCAATCTTTGCAAAAAAAGGAACCAGCACTAACCACTACACTACCAGCCACCCCATCTGTGGTTGTTCAGCAAATGCTTTTCTCAAAACCAGGTGAAAAATTAAGAATACAAAAAGCGCATAATATTAACAGAGAGAGACGTGAATGCAGAAACAATTCTTGGGTAGAATCAATTTGTCACATACTGCATAACCACTGTATGACATAAGAAACTACAGTACATATAGATTATTTTTAAATTATTAAACACATAAACATTTACACATTTACTGAGTACATAGGAGATCAAGGTAGAAGTGAGTCTGAAAGAGATGAGTTTGGAGACTATGCTTGAACTTCCTTTGGAACCTCATTAATATTAAAAGCCAATATGCAAAATAAAACTACTTTCAAATTACTAAAGACAGATAATGATTAAAAATGCCTGATGCATTTTTAGTCTATCATCACCAAAATTCTCTAACAGCAGTGGTATTTCCTTTGTACTGTGTTATGCCACAATTGTGCTTAAAGACCACCACCGTGACCTTTGCATGTGGGGTTTTTTTTCCTCCCCACACTTCCAGATGTGTTTGTGTGATTTCCCCAACTGGGGTCTCACCCAGCACAGTGAATCCAGGCCAGAGGGATTCCCAGACAACTGACAGCTCATGTTCCTTCTCGCTTCCTCGCAAGTGTCAACCCCCAGCCCATTTCATGCCCCGCCCCACATGCCTACTTTCCACGCATCTGTGAACGGCAATGAATCACTGTGTGCTGGGGATCCTGCATTGCGGTGCTTCTGACCTTTTGTCTCACCTTTTCTTGTGAAGGTTTGGTACCCCACATGCATGCAAGCATCTCATGCTTGCATGGTCCTGCGAACTTGTGCACACTCACAAGCACATAGGGCACCAAAGCAAAATGTAGACAGGCTCTTTACCAAGAACTCAGAGTATGTGACTACCCATCTTTGACTCCACTGAACACTACACTACCTTCCATTCTTCTGGCCCAAACCCATACCTCTGTCCCCTCTGTTCTGGACGTGAGGTTTATAATGTTTACTATGTTTGTGATGTTTTGCTAGTGTTTACTGTGTTACACTGAACTAGGTTATGTTATATACTGAACCCTAACAGATGATGCTCCTCTCTCAGAGAGTGCGCCCAAGGACACAAAGCTTGTTTTCCCAGGAGGAGTGATTCTGTACTGACGAGAAGGAGGTGGCCAAGGAAGAATATTCATTTGTATTGTATTGCATTGTATTGTATTACTTCTACAGGCGTTCATTAATTTTCATAACTTAAAAATTTATGTAGCATGATTTACTCTGGTTTCACCACCTGCTTTTTCACTTCTCAACAATTATACTAATACTGTGCTTCCACTGATCAGTCAAACTCATACAAGCTCTATAACCTACATGTGATCTCCAGAAGAATAAAACTTGTATTGAATGATGATGTTTTGTTGGTCCATTTGTTTTCCACCTGGTCATCTCAGCCTTGCAGTTGGTACAACATAACTGCAAACTGCTGTACGCTTTGCCAAGGGTGGTGTTTGCTGGGCAACCCAATCCTGTGGCTTCCAACCCACAGAAAAGAGTCCCCTGCCTTCAGATCTTGCATAAGGCAAACGACTTGCATGAGCAGATATCATGCCAAGAAGAGTCACATTGAGTGGCGCCACTTTCCTCCATTTTCGCAGATATGTTTCTGAATGGCTCCGTTCATTCAGATCGGTTTACCTTTTTTTGTTCTACTAAGAACACGGAAAGTCCGAGCAATATTAGCTCTGTTCAGGCATGGAGCACTCAACATCATTGCCAATCGCTCGCATTGTTTGTCATTAATTTCGTCAACATAGAGTACAGCTGAAAGACATATAACTGCAGTCCTATAAGGAAATGGAACACTATTCAGCAGTCTTTCCTCTGCCAGTTCTGTGGCCTGTAGCATTTCCACGCAGCTATGGGTACTCATACATTGACAAACCGCTCATTTGTCTTGAGAGCAAGAGGCTAAAAATTTGTCATTTTCAAGTTCCAAGTTGACAGCTTCATTTGAAGCAACAGAGTTTGGCGCGACTGCAGTTGTTTACATGTATCGCTAGACTCAGAATTTTGCAATGTTCTGAAAGTCTAGCGAAGAAATGAGGTAGGAAGCCACTAAAAAGGTCCACTTCCATTAGGGGTGTTTTTAGAATTTATAGACCAAGCAGAGTAAACTCAAAAGCTCAGAGAGGGTTATTATACTGAATAAATAATCAAACCACTTTAAAGATCCTATTGTACCTAGTTCAAATTAAAAACATAGTATGTTAAACTTTTTTGCGCTTAGTCTGGTTGACTGCCAGTTTGGCAGCTGTCCCAGTGGGTATGGTGATACACAATTTTCCAGATTTAGAATATTTTATTTAGCTTATTTCTAAGCATTTTCATTGCTTGAAGTCATAGTGGGTACTGTGGCAGAGTGTTCCAATAAGTTCCGCCAGTGATTACAATGCTATTAGTACAAAAAATTGTTGCTTCTTTGGGGGTTGTTCACTTCACAGGTCATGGGCGTGTAGGTGTTGCTGTGTCAAGCGGGTATCGCCTGTGGCAAGGTGACAGTGGTGCGACTATGACAATAGCTTAAAAGAGCGAGTAAGACCACGGCCGCAGGCGTGTGTGGGAAAAGCAGAGACTCACGTCTCTCTCTTGTCACACCTTATTGCATTTGTTCCAGTCTGACATTTTCAGTCCTTCTTTTTCTTGTCTGTGTGCAGCACACCCTGGGTACAACAGTGGGGGTCGGCCTGTTTCACACCACACCCACAATATTGCAAGGGGCTTTTCACTACAAAGAGAGACAAACTAGTAGTTCCCTAAGTGAGGAAATCAACTTCATACATGTTAATTAAAAAGCTACAGTTCTTCACACAATTATTGAGTACGCATTCCAATATTGATGACGGTTCTGCTATTTAACTTTCTTCTTAAAGTTCTAGTACTTTTTTTTTTTTAAAAAAAAAAAAAAACCAGCTGGTAGTGTAGTGGTTAGTGCTACTGCCTTGGGACCCAAAGGTCACAGGTTTTCGCTTCATCTCTGGCTGTAGTACCCTTCAGCAAGGTACTTACCTGTAAAAATTACCCTGCTGTACAAATGGGTAAATAATTGTAACCTTAACACTGTAAGTTTCTTTGGAGAAAAGTGTCAACTAAAATGAATAAATGTAAAAACACAGTGGATCTTATATATACATATTTTTCAAATAGGTTTATTGTTTCAAGTGTTAATTTAAAGCATCGGTGTAATGTTATGTAAAGATAGACTGCTTGGCAGGAGTATAATCATGTTATTATATATGCCCAGTCAGCACTAGTGAAAACTGGAGGACTACTGTGAAGCAAAACTGCAGAACAATATCTACTGTTGATGAGATAAACAGAAAAGACCATCACTCTATGTTACAGACACAGAGGAATGATGGGGAATTAGTTTTTTTTATTTACTGTTTCATTTGATTCTGATCTTTAGGTAATTAAAATTCTTTTAGGTCATGACCTTCTGATGTCCTACACCTCATAGCTTCTCACATTTAAGTTTGGCCAGGTTTCAACATATGTCATTTTTCTTTCCCCTGGGTTTAACAGTTAATCGTCCTGTCCTTGGGCTTCCTTCCTACAACAACCAGTCCTTTATTAAGAAAATAACCTGACAAAGACCCTCATAAGTCCCACAGATGTTTTCATTAAAGTGCAGCCATGGAAAAAATTTGGGATTTCCTTACTGAATTTTGGATTTATGGAACTGATCTTTCAGTATATTACTTACAAAAACCTAAGTAAAGGAAAGCTGACCCCAGATGATACTCTCTTTGGAGCTTGGGTGGTGCAGTCATGAAGAAAGTTGAAGAACACGTGATCGTTCATTTTGATAAAATGACTGTAATGTCTGGATTGACACATTTCAAATCTGGTCCGTGAGGTTTCTCCCCTGTCTTCAGCAGGAAAGGCAGGGAAACTTCTATAACTAAAGATCTTTGTTTTTCTTTTCTTAAGAACAAAAGAGGATGTGGTACATAAGTTAAACAATATGGTGTTATACAAATGTTACACAAGTGTACTTTGGGCCAGTGTGTCTTGTTCAGATTTAGGGTTTGTTTTTCTAATAAACATGGACCAGACCAATAGTGAGCTATGTGACATAAATCCTGTGAAAGCACATGCTGTAATGTCACAGCAGAAGCCTCATTGTAACATTTACTCAGATTAAATGCTTTACTCTAAATTTAAATTTTTCTGAGAATTCTTGAAGATATAGTATAAATCTGTTTCTGTCCCACAGCTGAGTTCAGTGCATTAATTTAAACAAAAAACTCTGCTTAAGAAAAGCGATGGAAACAAAGAGGGTACAGACGTCTGTGTTCATGCAAAACAAGAATAGTGTGAAACCCCCTTACCATCAGACAGCTGAGGAGACCATTGTTCTCTTGGACTGGTAAAGCAATTATTCCTTCTCTCCTGCATAACTAGTCTAAGTATACCCACTTTCTTGTGTCTAAATGCCAAGTATACTGTCCCACAGCAACATTCTCAGCAACAGCAGAGAAACACAGGTCAGATTCTGACTTAGTGTCATAAACAAATTTGCCAAACAGCTCCTTGGGTGCTCATGTTTGCCCTATCTATTATAAATCA
Source organism: Scleropages formosus (assembly GCF_900964775.1). Classification (NCBI taxonomy): domain Eukaryota; kingdom Metazoa; phylum Chordata; class Actinopteri; order Osteoglossiformes; family Osteoglossidae; genus Scleropages; species Scleropages formosus. The sequence goes on along the minus strand of NC_041814.1, from coordinate 13,151,342 downwards.
CAGTCACTCACAGTCGCTCAAAGGCTGTCTGATAAGAATATAATTTTACTTGGAACATTTTCTCTAAAGACAAAACAAAAATGCAATATAACACAGGATTTTTATTTTCAGATATTATTTCTAATATTTTAATTGACAACTGTTTGATCTGAGAACACACAGCTTCGGTAATTTACCAGTGTTCCGTGAATGAGTGAAAACTGTGAAATTAAATTTGTACGTTCTTAAAATTATTTATGAATACCAAATGTAAAGGGAAGGGGTATGGTGGTGCAATGGGTTGGACCGGGTCTTGCTCTCCAGTGGGTCTGGGGTTCGAGTCCTGCTTGGGGTGCCTTGTGACAGACTGGCGTTCCGTCCTGGGTGTGTCCCCTTTGCCCTGTGTTGCTGGGTTAGGCTCGAGTTCCCCATGACCCTGTATAGGATGAGTGGTTTCAGATGGTGTGTGTGACAGTAAAGGCACAATGCTCAGAGGTTCCAGTACTGCTCTGAGATGAAATTACAAGGTTATAGCCTTTATAACATTGCTTAAATCAAGGGTAGATGCTAATTAGAGTGTATATAAACTCTTAATTACCTGACTTAGAATTCTCAACAGTAAACTTCCAGAAGCAGACATTAATTATCGTCCGTAAGATGTAAATAAATTGTGCAAGTCATACAATTTATGAAAAACTAATAATGCAATTTACCTGTCCAACTGAATAGAATTAGTTTGGTTTATCCATCTTTTATGTCAAGCAGCAGTGTGACGTCTCACTTATGTCTTTTGGGCTCATTCAAGAAAACAAAAGGAATTATATGAGAAGCCAGACCACCACTAATATTTAAAAGACAAACAGGCAACTATGAATTTTAACTTTTGGATTATCACCTTTTAATGAATATGTACCTAATGTTTCGTATTAAAGTACTGCCTCCCTTTTCACTGGATCAGGTGTTGAGCATAGCAGTGTTCAAGTAATTAACATCATAGTTGATAATCACATGAACAAGCTCAGTAGTTCAAAAAGGTACCTATTCCTGTAAATGCATTCAGTGAGACAGGAAATGAGTACCCCTTGTAAGAGTTTGTGACTGTGGTTTGGATGAGCAGGGTGTGGTGATGGGGGTTGGGGGTTACACTCTTCTTCGTGTCACACATGGAGTTACGCATGCTGTCCCTCTCAGCAGGTGGATGAGTACATCATGACTTTTTTAATGACTGTTGGCAGTTTGACAGAGGGTTTTTTTTTACCATATTTGAATTTATTAATTTAGCTGACATTTTTCTCCTAAGCAACTTGAAATGTTAAGCTACTGACATTACTCACCCATTTACACAATCAGGCAATTTTGAGTAAATACCTTGCATAAGGGTACTACAACTAGAGGTGGGATTTGAACCTATGACCTTGACATGGTGACAGACCGTCTAGACTACTGCAACTTTTTCCTGTCTGGCCTTCCAGCTACTGTCATCAAGCCTCTACAGCTGATACAGAGCGCTGTTGCCCAAGTTGTGTTTGACTTGCCAAAGCGTTCCCATGTGTCTCTCCTCCACGTCTCCCTGCACTGGCTTCCTATAGCTGCCCAGATCAAACTTAAGACCCTTTATGGCCTACAAATGCACCAATAGAACTGCTCCCAGCTATCTGCAAGACTTGATCAACCGCTACACCCCAACCACACCGCTACGCTCTTCCACATCTGTCTGCTTGGTGGTCCCACGCACGAAAGGTAAAGCACAGAGATTCTCGGTGCTGGCTCCGTTGTGGTGGAACGAACACCCTCCCTACTCAGAACTGCTGAAACTCTGTCCACATTTAAAAAGAGTCTGAAAACTCACCTCTTCCAGATTTACTTCGCCCATGATCTCTTAATGTCATGTAAAGTGTAAATGTTCATGCACCATAACTTTATGATCATGCCCGGATAAAGCTTTACACAGCCACTCCTGTAATATATGTAAATGTTTATGCAGTACTGTGCAAAAGTCTTAGACACTTAGATGTTTCACAAAAATATTTGTTTTAGACAGTCATTTAATTTCTTCTGCGTTTGTGTCAATGGGAAAGAGCATATTTTAGATTTCCAAGCATTCCTTTTGCAAAAAGTTACAGTATTACAGTAAGGGGTTTTGTACGTCGTTAAAGGAAGAAAATACACACACAGACACATACTGTCTGAGACTGCTTGTCCTCAGCGGGGTCGCAGCGAACTGGAGTCTAACCCAGCAACACAGGGTGCAAGGCTGGAGAGGGAGGGGACACCCCCAGGATGAAACGCCAGTCCATCGCAAGGCACCCCAAGCAGGACTTAACCCCCAGACCCACCAGAGAGCTGGACCCAGCCAAACCCACCATGACCCCGCTTGGGACAAGCGGTTGTTGACGATGCATGGTTACTAAGCTTTGTAGAAAGTTCATTAATTAAGAGCATTATTTTTGGAAGCATTCTCACTTCACAGCTTTTTTCCTCAATCAAGTGCCTGAAAGTTTTGCACAGTACTGTGTGTATAAAAAAAAAAAGGAAGGTGATCAGAAATTGCTGATACACTGAAAGTTTCATGCAGCTACTCTTGTGATGAACATTGGTACATATGGTAGAAACTAACTGTACTTAAGAATCGCACATCTGCAACTATGTCTCTCTTTTTCCTAATGTAACGCACAAATTGTATTTTCTATGAGATGTATGTTGCTTTGGAGAAAAGCATCTGCTCAATAAAAAAAGTAATGTAAACTTACAATTATTTACCCATTTATACAACTGGGCACTTTTAAGATAAGCACTTTGCTTATGCGTACTACAGCCAGAGGTGGTGATTGAACCTGTGATCTTTGGAGCTAAAGGCAGTAGTGCTAACCACTGCAATACCAACTGTCTCATTTCAGGGAAGTTCTTTAATGTCAAGCTCTCCAAGACAGGAGAGTAGAATCTGGTGGTAGTATCGAATGCTGCAGACAGGTCAAGGAGAATGAGGACCAAAGAGAGGGAGGCTGCTGTATCCGACTGGAGAGCATCTGACACTGCCAGGAGAGCTGTGTTGGTGGAATGTAGAGCTTTGAATCCAGACTGATAGCTGTTGAAGAGATCATTCTGGGTAAGGATAGCAGATAGTTGATCAAAGGTTGCCCATTCCAGAGTTTTTGACAGAAAAAGGAGGAGAGAAACTGGCCTGTAGTTCTAGACTGAGTCAGGATCCAGAGAGGGTTCTTTAACAGAGGTGAAATGAGGGCAGTTTTGATGGCAGATAGGAAGCAACCAGAGGAGAGCAAGGAGTAGATGACCTTGGAGATGAAGGAGGTGAGTTGTGGGGAGATATCCTATAGCAGTGGTGAAGGGATCGGATTGAGGTAGGAGATGGTGGCTCTGTCTGAGAGCAGGATGTTGGAGATTTCAATTTCTGACAGGGGCTTAAATTCAGAGAGCGTGACTTCACAGAGAGGTCCAGCATGATCGGAGTAGGCAGATGCCGAGAACTTGCCCATGATTCAGTTCACTTGTGTTGTGTATGTATAAACATGCTGCAGCGCCTATCCGTCAGCACATGTGCATTGCACTTGTGTGTGCTAAGTGTGTAGAAATAAAGTTGACGCGTTCTGTTCTATTGAACCTCGTGCGGACCCGGTTGCTTGACGGATTGCGGACATAACACTTTGTCTCCGAAAAACAGAGCAAAATCATCAGAAGTGAGAGAGGAGAGAGGAGGAGGAGGGCAGAGTAGGGATGAGAAGGTGGTGAAGAGTCTGTGCGGTTTGTTGATTGCAGACTGCAGTTTGTTGTGGAAGAAAGTGGTTTTAGCTGAAGAGACAGCAGAATGGAAGGTTGCTAGGAGATTCTTGTAAACAACCAGGTCCATGCGAGTCTTTCATTTTCACCATCATCACTCTGCAGCAAGTTTGGTCCTGTTTACAAGTACATTGGACAGCCATGGGGTGGAACTGGGGCGTGCTGGTCTGGATGTTAGAGGACAAAGAGAATCTAGAGAGGAAGATAGGGCAGAGAGAAAAACATTAGTAGCATTGTCTGTGAACAACTCTGAGAATTGTGGAGCACAGGGGAGAGAAGTTAGTGTAGCAGAGGAGAGGGAAGAGGGCGAGAAAGATTTTAAGTTGCTGTGGAAGTTGACGATGGGTGCAGAACCAGGAGAAGGATTAGTAGTGATGTAGAGCTGGAAGGAGATGAAGAAATGATCAGAGTGCAGTGGAGTAACAGAGTGGACAGTACAGACAGTTTAGAGAGAAGACAGTCGATGGGATTGCTGCTTTTTTGAGTAGCAGGGGACTGGGAGATAGAGAGAACGAAGGACTTCAGGAGCGACAGAAGGTTGCTTGCATGAATGTCCTTGACATGCAGATTGAAGTCACCCAGGAGAATCAGATGAATGTTGTACCCTGGGAGAGAGCTCAACAAAATATCAAGGTCATCCAGGAAATGGCTGAGAGGGCCAGGTGGGCGATAGGGAATGACCACAAGGAGTGTGGTTGGGGCAGCGATAGAGACAACGTGGAATCTGAAAGAGGGCAGGTCAGGTGGGTGGAGAGGGTGAACAGAATATTCCCACTGGGGAGAGAAGACCAGGCCTGTGCCTCCACCTCTGCCAGAGGGACAAGGGGTGTGGGAGAATGAGTAGTTTGTGTCAAGGGCTGCAGGTGTGGCTGTTTCTTCCAGGGTAATCCAGGTTTCTTTAAGAGCTAGGAGGTCCAGTGAGAGGTGTGAGGTATAGGCCGGGATGAAGTCAGGCTGTTGCAGGAGACTGGCAGTTCCATCCCATTGAGAGGTTGAAACAGGATGGAGGGCTTGATAGATGAGACTAGTCAAGGTTACTATAACAGCGGGAGAGTCTGGGTCTCTGATGTGGTGATGTCACACAGTTCGATTGCCATAGACAATTTTGATGTCTGACATGTTCCACGGATAATCCTTCACAGAACACCATGCTGATGGCAGAACTTATGTAGTGGCAAAGGCCGCCATTGGTAGACTCCCACAGGAAGACTTCATTTTCTTTGCACCCCAAGTCTTGACACCTTGAGGCTTCTGCTTTGTGTCACCTGCTGTAATTTGAACCTGGCTAAGTCACGTCAGCTGAGAGCCAAAACCGGAACTACTTTGTGATTATAATAAAAAAAGAGGCAGCACGATTAATCTAAACGCCTGAGTGACACCCAGTCTACAGTAAGCGATACAATTTGGATTTCCACACACTGACAAATGGCAATGAATAAATAAATAACCAAAAACCAAACCAAACCAAAAACAATGACATCAGGTCTGCAGTAGCGGAGCACTCACTAGAGACTGGTCACCTAGTAAACTTTGAGAAAACAAGGGTACTGACATCAGTCTCCAACTACAGAAGCAGATTGGTTAGAAAAGCCATAGAGATAGAAAGCGTCCAGGCAACTTCAACAAAGAAGATGGTTTCAAGTTGTCACGAACATGGACTCCACTAATCTCATCCATCTCCACCAGATACACTATGAACCATTCATCAAACCAACCCAAAGCTGAACAGCCAATAGATGAACAGCCCCCGGCTGGTACAGTCCCTCAAGGGAGTCCACACGCTGACAATAGGACCCCTTGCTACCTATGACCCCGCCCTCCGGCAGATACACGGTCCAATCACACCCCCCCGCTGACTACAGCCCCGCCCACAGACTACTATAAATACCCGAACTCCTCAATCAACCTACTAGACTACATCAATGATCTGTGAAGACAACGTCTAACGGTTTACGATGCAGAACCCTGAGGTTGTTTCCAACATAGGAAACTAAACGTTGGGATTAGTTTCTATGACGACACGGTCTACTCCGGAAGACGCTAAATTCCAGTCTAATAAATATATAAATCAACAGCTGCACAAATGCAAAACAACAGATTATTTTTATCTATATGCAGCACTGCACAATGACAATGTAAACCAGAATATTAGCGGTAGCAAACAAACAAACTTACACAAATCATGATGAACTACAGTAGCGATCCTCCAATGTGAATATGATGCACACATTATTTGGCCTCCAGAGATTATTAATACCACTTATCCTTAATCGGTCCATATCTGGCCTGCCACATCTGCTCCGGGTCAGTGACACTCCTTCTGGCACAATAAACTGAGGCCAGATTTGAAAACTACGCCAAGCAGCTGTCTGAGACAGACTGTGAGGTGCACTGCATTGTGGGAAGAGGGGCGCCACACTCTCAGTTGCACTCTCGCACTGTACTGGCTACCTTGAGTACTCTCATATTTGTATCGTCTGTTTTATACCATTCTGCTTTAACTTTGTCATTATTCATTTATCTAAATGTGACATATTATCATCTTATTCAAGTGAGTTCAGACACAATTTGTTTACTTTATGAAACCATTTTTTTGAAGTTATTTCTTTGTTGACAAGATGCAGATTCACGATTTATCCATTTTATAGCTAGGGAAGTTTTACTGCGGTAATTTAGGAAATGTAGGTCCAATTTACTGTAACAGAAGGCAGCATTCCCACTTATAACCTCTTGATTCTAGAGGCGGTAGTTCTTACAACTATGCTATCTACTATCACATTCACAGTCCCAGACTTACAAACATTTGCAAGGCCAGTGTTTATTCAATGCTGCTACTGTTACGGTGTTATGAAAAGCTGTTTGTCCAGCCCAGTGTATCAGAGGTACAACACCTACCACTCCTAACACCTATCACTGTCATTTACTGTCATTCAGACTTATCCCTTCCATAGCACCAAACATCCACAAGCATAAAAACAGAGGGAAGAGCAATATTAGTTAAAAAAAAAAAGGACAGTTTTACAAAATTATTTTTATTTACATTTTAGTTATGTGCAGCGCGGTAAGTACGAGGTAAAAGACATTAAAGTTGCACGTATAAGTAGAGATTTCGTTCACCTTACTTGTTTCTGTGGGAAAATAGGTGGCATGTCCTGTCCATTCATTTTATATAAATATTACCCTTTTTGATCCTTTAGTAATTTTTATTTACCAGGAATCAAGGCTTCCTTTGTTTCTTGTAGGTTTGAAGTACAGAGAGTGTTCCTAAGGGTGAAACAGTTGTTAGATTAAGGTTTGGTGAGATTCCTGTCTGCTCATCCATAGCTTCCATGTGAATCACCCTGGCTGTCTGTGTTGCACGGAAAAACAGAAGCAATTTCTGACATATCCATCAAATTCTTCCATCCTATGTGAAGGAGAAGCTCTTGCTGGTCAGCTGAGTCACTGGCTACCAACGCTAATGTGTTTGTTTGGAAACCCCTTATTTTTTCAAATGTTACCCTACCTTTCTTCAATACCTCCATATTTCTCCTTTGGGGACAGTCAAGGTTAAATGTCTAATCTGGTTCTTATGATTCCTTTACAGAGCCTCGGGGGGTTTTAGTCATTTTAATGTATTTCCTTATGCATTATGCCCTGCAATCTGGTGTCCCTGGTTCAAGAGAATCTTGCTGCTAAACATATCATTTATTGCCTTACTAGGTCCTCACACAATCTGACATGTATTTAAATTGTGGTCTATGTCTCAGAAGATCACACCACAGCTTGGGGGGTTTGTAAGTGGGGCTTCTAACCATGGCTTGTTCTCTGAGATACTCCTTGGAGGACACGATAAACTTTCACAATTGCACAGGAGGCAAAGACAAAGTAAAGCATTCTGTGGCTCACTTTGATGGCAAAACTCCAGTCTGCAAAGTAAAAATTTCAATAGTAATAATAAAGCATCTACAGTTACCTGGGACCTGGTGAGATGGATGTGAGTTCATTTTGGCTCTGAACTCTGATGCAACCCTGAGCCAAGCATACGTCTGCATGCGGTCAGCAGCTAGGTGAGTCAATACAGCCAGTTTTCCTGATTCTCCCATATGCTGCCCTATGACTCACCAGCAATTCCAGAAGATTGTCAAATGTGAATTTTATTAAGAAAAGTAGTCAATATCTGTGCCACTTTTAAATGCAAATAGTAGCAACATTTTATTGTATTTTTTGACTGCTAAGATCAGGTTATACAGACATCTCTTCTTGACATTTCAGAGTCATTTTATGGCTTCAGGCTAATTATTGTCTGAACTGCTTGTCCCACATGGGGTTGCGGGGAGCCGGAGCCTAACCCGGCAACGCAGGCCGTGAGATTTGAGGGGACACACCCGGGGGGATGCCAGTCTGTCGCAAGGCACCCCAAGCGGGACTTGAACCCCAGACCCACCGGAGAGCAGGACTGTGGTCCAACCCGCTGCGCCACCGCACTCCCCCCACTTTTATTCAATGATTTACAATTTATCCATTTATTTAGCTAAGTATTTTAGTGAATCGATTAATCTTATATCACTCTGAGATACAACAGCAGAGTCCCTGTATCCTTAACCATGACACTACCTGCTGGTTTCACATTAACCTTCTATTTTTACAGGGATGGAACTGCGTATATAAGACGAGTGTTATTATTAGTTAAGAACATCAAGGTCTTCTCACTTGCACATCAGTAAATTTTGATGGGCCATTATAAAGGGACATGGATTTGAATCTCTGCTGTATGCAGCACATCTATTTTGAAGGGTGATGGGGTTCTCTTTATTTATTTATTCAAAACAAGACATACAGTTGGTTGAATGCCTGGAGTGCATTTGGTAAACTGGGCAAACAGTACTCTTCTCCAGATTTATAACATCACCTAATGAAGCCTGCAGCCTTTAGAGTTCCAGTGTTATATTTGTTTTCTTATCTGCTACATTGAAACATCACTACATAAGATGAGAAAATGTTAATGTAAATAAATTCATGATGAATTATTTCTACATATTTCAAAGACAATTCACAGTGTCATTAAACCAGCATCTATGACAGCATTGAATGATCAGTATTGGGACTCTAATTTCCAGTAATTTCTCTAAAATGTTATGGCCTTTTACAATTCAGTCTGGTAAACAGAATGACTCGGCGATAGCTTTAATGGCAATGTGAAATGTTGTGCTCAGAGTAAAGATCTAAAACAAAAAGCGGTGGGAATGAAGCAAAAACCTAAGTGCCCTTGCATTTGTGGCTTTGAGAACAGTTTCGTCTTATACTATCCACTGTGATTAGGATAACAGGTGCAGAAGAGTAATTAAAATACCCCACTAATGGTGAGCTGTGCATTCTAGGGACCCCCAGAGAAATCAGGCAATTAGAAGCACTGAAGCAGGACCTTGGTCTCTCACTGCATCAACATACAGAGAGAGAGTGGCTCCTGTTCTCCATTATGGCTTGGCTCTGACATTCATCCACAGGGTCAATCATTGTGAGAGAGCCTTTGGCTTTGAAGCTGTGGTTTTGAGAAGGAGCTTTGGGTTAACACTAAATGTTAATTAGCACACACAAAATCTTCTCACATCTTACATCTCCAACTTTCCCACATGGGTCTGAGTCTCATGACAGTTTCATAGATTCCTAAGTTGAGCAAAAATGAGTAGAAACCCTGACAATATTTTGTTAGTTTAATAACCTTTATACTTTTACTACTGTATTTAATAATCAGTAAGTATTTTCATGGTTCATTGCAGCAAAACGTTGCTAATCACAAAGGTAATTTAAAATCCTGTTAAAACTACTGAAATTAACTGAGTTTGGCATCTCTGTATTGTACTGCCCAAGCTTTTACAGAGCTTCACATGAACTAACAGGTCAATGGTGGTTTTCTGGGAAGTATGTGTCACTCTCACCAGTCCCTATGTTGTGACCCTTCTCCCAGCCACTGTGGATGCTGCTATAGAGGAAGATGTCCATCCATCCATTGCCAACAACTGCTTGTCCTGAGCAGGGTCATAGCAAGCTGGAGCCAAACCCAGCAACACAGGGCATGAGGCCAAGGGGGAAGGGGACACACCCAGGACACTCCATCACAAGGCACCCCAAGCAGGACTCGAACCCCAGACCCACCACACAGGGGGCACCCACTGAACCCACCATGCCCCGTAGAGGAAGATGTGAAATGCCTAATTTTTTCAAAATGTTGATGCTGTTAATTAGTGTTACATATTGTGCATGAGACAAGAGCAAAACTCCATTACTAGTGTTCTCACAGTGGCATCAGACAAGTTATTTGCATTAACCTTTTTGCATTAACATACTTCCTCAGTCCATCCATCCATCTAGTTTCAATAGCCCTGTACCCATTTCATGGCTGTGATGGTCTGGAACCTATTCAGGAATCATAACATCAGGCAAGGTAAACTCTGGATGGGACACTTGTTTATTGCTGGGCAAAAACACACGCACTCATTCACTCACACACGCACACTAAGGGCTGCTTAGATTAACCAATTCATCTAAAAAATACTTCTGGACTGTGGGAGGAATCCGAGCATGTGGACAAAACCGACACAAACACAACGAGAACATGCAAGTTCTACACAGAACTAGATTCAAAACAACATCAGAACTACCCAGGGACTGTAAGAAAACATTTGTTTTTTATGCATTTTTCCAGATTCTGATTAAAGTGCAGTGAAATAAAAAATAATACATATGTATGCCAGATCAGCACAGTAGTGCTGCTGCCTCAAACCACCTGGGCTGTTTGGGCGTTGGTTCGAATCTAGCTCAGTATGTGTGTGTTTGCACGTTTCCTCCTACACTCCATGTGTTTTAGGTGAATTGGGGAATTACAGCATGCATTCGTGACTGACTGCGTGTGGATACCGTGAGACGGACTGTTGTCCTGTCCAGGGTGTACCCGAACCACTCAAGACTGCTATCACCCAGGCTTAGACAAGTGGTTAACAAAAGTGAGAGCATACGTATGCCAATATGTGCATAAATCTCATTTAAATTATTGTAAGGTATACTGTGAATGTGTGCTAGTTATAAAGATTAATTTTGCATGCCTTTCCCCCACAATAATATTAGTTTTTCTGAGGATGAAAAACTTTTCATTTGATTGCATTACTCATTCAATACTAATCTGCTGCATTTTACATAAAAAAAATTGAATTTAAATCATTGCTATAAGTAAGGCTTGCTCTGCAGATGTTAGTGACTGTATCACTTTGGATGGAGGACAGCTCATTTTCAGCAATGACCTACCAGTGAAAACTTTGCATTATTACTCACTCGCTACACTTTCATCTGAAACATTAAAGGGGGGCACATTTGCCATTTTAGCTGGCTTCAGCGGTATAGTATTTCATGATAACAGAAACCTCTCTTATGCATAGCATTAGTTTTAATTGATTTTGCAATAACTGTCACTTAGGTATCCAGGGAGATTTGATATACCGTGCTACTATGAACGTTTGGTTTTAGAGGGCAAACTACTCTGTGTACTTTAGGAATAGAAACTTTGTATTAACCACAGTACAAAACATCAGTCATGGAAAATTACACAGGTTTTGATGCCAAAATGTGTGACATTTGAGTAGGAGCAGAATATGCAGCAGCCTCAATGGCACAATCTTACCAAAGTCAGGTGTTTTGTTAACTCGGTTGAGTTGAGAAATACTCTGTTGTAAATTAGACACCAGAACCAAAAATAACACCCATGATTCTTCTTCACTTTCCCATTCTTAATAATATTAAAAAAAAAAACCTCCAAATTTCAAATACTCAACCTGCAACACACCTTACTCTTTTTCAAGTACATAGCATAATACTCTGGTACATGTTGTGCTATGATATAGGCATTTGTGTGTGTGTGTGCGCTTTTAAAAGGTTTACATCAGTATTAGAATGCTAAATATGATGACTTGAGATATTCAATTATTGTCATTATGACAAAAATGAAAATTACTAATTAATGTATGAAAGTCAGTGTAGTTAGAGATTCATAAACAAATTTGCCTGTACAGCCTTCTGTCTGACAGTTTAAAAAGTACAAATCTTAAAAGATTTAGTCATCGGTAATAGAAAGTCATTTCAGAGCTATAATTTTTTATTTTTGATTTATTTTTAATTTCATAAGGCAGGGTTACTGGCCATAGTAAGTCAGGACCTGTTTCATAAATAATGCTATGAAATAAAATTGAAGTATAAAATAAAACATAATAAAGAAGATATGTGACATTAGGCCTGAGGGATAAAACACATTCCAGTCAAATTTTGCTATCAGATCACCGTTTCATAGGAAATGAACACCGGCACCAACTTCTGGACTATGTCTGTAGCACAAAAAATCACAGTGGAGCACAATCAGTAGCCGTTAAAGTGCTCTCAGGTTGTCATAAAGAAATATGATCTTCTGCGTTGTCCCTCTGTCACTGTATGCCTGCTCCTTGTCTTCTGCCAGCAGGGGCCCTTTGGACTGCAGGTCCCAGGAGGTCCAGTCTCGCCCAGAGCAGCTGTCTCAGGGTCACATGTTATGCTTGAGGCCAAACCAGTCTGTCAAGAAGCAATGTGTTGCCAGCCCTTAACACATCTTTTTACAGTTTTTTTTCAGTCACAGAATGTTTTCACTTTTTACTCTCTTTTGTCCTCTGTATATCATGTGATGAATATATAGGTTGGACTAAAAGGGACACCTTTATCTCACATAACACTCCACACACTGAAATATACCAAAATAGTATCTATCTGCTCATGAAATTCCAAAAAGATTGATTCTGTTGTGTGTTTCTATATGGCACATGCAAGCTATATTATTATTTCTGATTTTGCAGATTTATGCAAGACAGGTATCACAAGCTCTATTCAGCTCTTCTTTCTTCATCAGTTTTTCACTTTCAGTTCTGTCAGAATTCAGCCTTTTCTGATATTTATTCCTATGTTTTTTTCTGTTGTTCCTTTCATTTCCAAAATGCCTATATGCCTATAAAAAGGTATGCGTTTGTATGGACTCAGGAACTTCCTAATTATCGTTTATAGTTTGCCCAAGATTTTGCTGCCAACATTTTCATGTATGTAACACAGTAAATTAAGTGTCAGTGTATCAGAATATTTACAACTACAATATCTCAGAAACAGGATAAGTTATTATTTGTCAAACAGATATAAAATGGAAAATGGCATGGGTCCAAGTGACAAAGTACCACTCCGGCTGCCAACTACTTATTTCGGAGAAGTGCTTCAATACATTAAAATTTAGAAAGAATCCAATCGTTGGCATTGTGCATTAACATGTTTTCAAAATCATAGAGATAAAACCTGTCTGTTTTGTTTGGTTGATTCACTACTAAGATATATTTTCTATCAGATGATAAAGTACAGGAATATTGTTTTTAAAAGCTCTGCAAACAGAAACAGGGCTCCGGCATGTACAATCTAAACTGGATTTCCTGCTGAGGTCCTATAAAGATAAATGGTCACACATTACAGGGCTGAGACCCATAAAGTAGTGGATCTTCCAGTTACAGCCCACACTTTGTCAAACAGACCAGTCTCCAAGCGTCAAAGAGTGCCATTGTCTCTGCTTATCTTTCTATCTGAACATGACGGGGGTGGGTTGACTGGATCATGTTATAATGCCGGGAGCCTCCCGGCTTTTAACTTGTAATTTACATCTACCTCACAGCTTTGTATTGCGCAAAGGATGTCAGAAAAGAATGCTTTTAAAAATTAGCCTGAAGTTTCAGGAGCGCTTTCCATGTTCTGAGGGTGTGTTCTCAGCCATGCACCCTTGCCATCAGCTGTGAAAAATCACATGCCTGTTTGCTCATGTATGCCAACTTGGTTAGATTTTAATTTTCCTTTGTCAGTTCTGGCAAAGTCCATATTGCTGTTTGTTGTCCTTGCTGCCAAGTTCTTAAGGGATACTGATTTACATTAGTATCACCTGCAAAATAAAAGTGAGGCGGGGGGGGACACACAATAGCCAGCATTCACACGGAAATGTGAATAGAGGAGGCCCAGTTCTGCTACTAGAATAAAGCTGATTTGTCCTCGACTTGAGTATTTTCTCAGAACGGTCCTCCCAAAAGCAAAAGAACATTTTTATGTATAAAGAGGAAACAAAGCACCATTATTGGTTATCATTCTGTAAATCTTTCTAAAGGGTGAACCAAAAGAGTGATTAGGTCTGAAAAAGAGAGCCAGTCCTTTAACATGCACCAGGGGAGTTAATTTCATGAAACGATGTTTTCTTCCACTTTGCCAACACTTAGATTGCACATTTTGATGACATCAGTAGTCCAAGATTTTGGTATGAATTGTTCAGCGTAACATTCAAAAAGCCTAATGAGATTGCTGCCAAATGGAGCCCCTGAGTCTGTCAAATAGCAAGGAAAAGGAACACTGTGTATAGTCTAATTACAGTGCAACCACACCCAGGGAGTTACCACGAGTTGATTTTGGAACGACGGTTTCATGGGAATTCAAACTTTTCAGCTGAACAGTTTACTACCAGCTCAAAATCCCTGGGCAATCAAAGTTTTACAACAAAGGACATTGCTGTCTAAAACCTTCGTGCGACACACTTCCGAGACTCAGTAAAAAGAATTTTTCAAACTTCATTTGCAAGTATCACTGCTTTCATCAGATGTCTTCACATTAAAAGGACATATTCAGCTCCTTCAGTGTTTGCCCCCAGTTTGGGAGTCTCTTAATCAAGCAAGGATTCTAGGTGCAGTCAGATTTACACTGGGTATGGCTGGGTGCACAAAAATCTAAACTTACTGTAGAGGGGAAAAAGTTTTGATGTCATCCTATTAACAGGCTGAGCTCCTGCACAAATCAGATGAAGCTGAACCCTATTTCTAATCCAGTTTAAAGTAAGTCAGCAGGTAAACAGAGGGTTGTGGAGAAGGGGATTTGGGCCCGTGGCACTGGGAAATCCCTGTTGAATCTCCCAGCCTCCTATTTTTAGGGCCTGATCCCTAACGAGTGGTCACACGACTCCTGAGGAATTCCCCCCCAGCCCCCTTCCAGACCCGGGTGACCGGTACCGCTGTGTGCCGTGAGAGCCGGTTCATCACAGCAACAGGCTCATACTACCAATCTGACACTCAGATAGCTCACCCCCACTTCACCCCATTCCATGTTCTCTTTCAGGCACTCTTAAGTGAAGCATAATGTTTACTTAAGTGACTGACATTCACTGGGTGCCCATGCAGTGACCACCTCCCTTTAAAGTACCTTCACCTGCACTGTGTGGACACAAAGCTCCCTGGTCCTTTTTACTCTATTTTATGCTCAGACGCTACGCTGGCGAAATTCCAGTAAAGCTGGTCCCCTGTGCATGATAAGTAGGCACTTTTTTTTAATCCAGTGAAATCCAGGCCTGACAGACAGTCCAGAGTGGCTCAAGAACCCAAGATTCCCTTTATAAAACAAACAAAGCATGTTTAGGTCAGCGCCTGAAGTGGAGATAGTCTTGTTTTTAGAGAGACAATGAACTGCTGAACAACTCCACTAAAGTCTGCAGAGTACTCCAGATTGAGTACCTTACTAGCTAATCAGGAGAAATGCTACATATTTGTTTGTGAGTGTCTGGGTGTGTGTAGTATACGTGCGCTGTTTGCGAACACATCTGTTTATTATTCTGCCTCACCCCAGCTGGCTCCCACTGAAGGCTCTTGGTCCCTGGATCTCTCCAAAACTATGCTGATTTACTGTCACGCTTGACCAACTTCCTCTTCCGTAGACACATAAGCAGTTGCAGATTTAGTTTTCCATAACTCGCCTTTTAAAATACACACCAAGGCTGTTACAGACAGGCTTTTAATTGCACTAGAGTCTGTGGGAGAAATTAAGCTTGCAAACACTTGCGACAGAGAACAACAGTGTGGCCTAGGTGGCAGGGTTTGGAATGAAACTGTCCAAAGAGGAAAGGTAGAGGGTGAAATGAAGCGTTCGGGGTCACGGCCAAAACCGTGACCTTTCATTAAGCAGAAATAGCTTCTGAGGCCAGCCAGGGGCTGACTCCAACTGATGGGCATTATGGGGGAGATGACCATCAAGAGCGAAGCAGAGCAGCTCCGTGTAATCAGAGCCAAGCAAACGTCCAACTCTGCCTCGGCCTGGCAATGTCGAGAAATGACCGAGGCAGCCAGGGTGCAGCTGGGCCTGCATTCGTGAGTAGCCCAGCGACCCGGTGCTGTGTGCACCTAGGGCTCAAGGGTAGTAAATCCTAGCTTGATGTCTGGCTATGGGCGTATCTGCTGGCAGAGCCACATAGTCTACCAGGGGTTTGGTGGTGGGGCCATTCTTAGGCCTCCTGTCGTGACCCGACCCAGGGTGAGTTTCCCCCAGACATGGCAGTGGGAGGAGTGGGTGGAGGGAAGTTCAGATGCCTGGAATTGTCAGAAACCTGGCCCTCAGCTGAGTCAGGGCTGCGGAGACAGAACTCTGCTGCAGTTAATTTGCCCACTTCCCACAACTGTACACCATTCATTTACAACCAATAAATCAATCTTTATTTGACAAGAGAATTTTCCCGGAAGGCTGAAGAGCATTCGTGGGATGTTTACGATTTTGAAAAGTTCGGAGCTGAGTATGTCCTTTAGGTCCTCTGAGAAAGAAACAAGATGTTATAAACGAATAATAACTGCGAAAAGGGCAAGACTTAACTGGGGCTTGCATGAAGTATTGTGCTGCCTCATTCAGTTTTTTTTTTTAATATAAAAATGCGAGGCATACAAACGTATAACAAGTTAAACATTTGAAAAAGGTCATGTTTGAAAATGTTTGAGCTGGGGTTTGAGCTGAAGGCTAAATAAAGCTTGTTTCTTTTGCAGAGGCGGAAGAGCATAATTTCAGAAATTGTCATATATAGACAGAGCTGAGACAGACAAGAATACAGGAAGCAAGAGCATAAAGAGAGCTACAAAAGCGTAAAGGAACCAGTAGAAGGAACAAGAGATCTAAATTTACAGAGAGTAAACAAAGTGAAGATGTACACACATAACACAACACGCAAAGCGGAAGCAGAGGTAGAGAACATCTCATTAACCAGTGCGAAGGGGCACTGGGAGTGGCCAGTAACCAAATGAAAGTAATTTCTTGAAACGGCAATTTGAGAACTGCCTTTCTCTGAGGTCTCAATGACACACGGTTGAGGAAAACAGGCCGCGCTAGCTCCAGTCACCACCTCTCGCTGGGCCGCCGTCAACTATAAGAGCATGTGTGTGAAAGACGGAGGCGCACGTGAGCCCAGCTCGCGAGGGACAACCCCTCATTATTGCCTGGCCTGGGAAACATTAAAATTCAACTGAAACACAGAGGCAAGCATATACACAGTTATTACAACATCTTGAATCCTCTTCTCTTGCTGCAGCTCCCAGCAGCTGCGTGACACCGAAGTCGAGCTGGAGCCAACAGCAGGGCTTTCCGTCAATACTTCAGCAGGATCAAGGCCTGTTTTCCCGGCGCCATTTAATCTGTGCCCTCCATTCTACGTCACAGCGAGAGAGCAACTAGTCACAGGACGTCCAAAGGCACCTTATGTTCTGAGCCCAAAGAAATAAGGAGATTTTGTCTTAGCGTAATCTTTCCATATTTCTTCCCTTGTGTTGTTGATTGTGCCCAAGGGATCCATTTCACTGAAGCATTAAAGCTGTGATTATGTGAAAATCATAAGCAAATTTATTGTATGCATAACCACTATCATATGGCCTGCAAACCTTTTGTTAATTTTTTTCTGTTTACAGAACGTACTTGATACATGGATATTTCTCTTCTGTTTTCCTCAACATAATTTTTGGATTTCCAGGTTAATCCATAAGTACGCTTGCATTTTTGAGCTATTTTCCTTTGGAATAATTCTTTATACCAGTTATTTGTGTGTCAGTTTTGCATTATAAATAGTTCAGCTGATTTCCTCTCTCCATGAATGCTGCATAGTGGCTTATTCTCAAAAAATACATACTGATTGTTTCAAAGTCTTCATGTTCTGATCCCAGTTTTAATTGATTGGTCCCCATGAGCCTGCAATTTGGGGGATGCTGTAGCACAGCGGGTTTGGCCAGGTCCTGCACTCTGGTGGGTCTGGGGCTTGAGTCCTGCTTGGGGTGCCTTGCGATGGACTGGCGTCCTGTCCTGGGTGTGTCCCCTCCCTCTCCAGCCTTGTTCCCTGTCTTGTTGGGTTAGGCTCCTGTTTGCTGCGACCCCACTTACGGCAAGTGGTTCCAGATAGTGTGTGTGTGTGTGTGTGTGTGAGAGAGTCTACAATTCAACTATTATCATAAAAACTGCCTTTCTGTACTTAGCACAGAGTCAGCGCGGGGTTCCACAGGCAGCTTCATAGCGAGAATCCGGAAGACCCATGCGGTACTCATTATTTCCCTTTGTTTCTGCTGTCCACATTGCCTCGACATGGGCAGGAATCCACCCCCAGGAACCAAATCTTCTAGCAACCCATTTCTTCTATCCTCGCCACCCTCACCCCTCATTTTGCACGCTTTGAAAAGTGGTGTCATTGTTTTTACCCTCCTATATTACATTCGCAAGTTGTTACACAACATATGGATTGATGAGTGCAGAGGGCATCTTGAGGATTCTTTCAACTGCAATGCTGCTTTGATAAGAGAGTAATGTTGCTCAATGTTTCTCAGTACCCCATGAAACACGGAAAAAAGAAAATGAGGGGAAACAAAACAAGCATTACAACATCATCTTTTGCGGCTGGGGATTCACCCCTTGTCTTTATACTAAACCCAGTGTGACCTCTTCATAATGTGGTATATACTATAAATTCATATCAACTGCATTCTCCAGTGACCTAGTTCCAGACCTACAATTATTATTTTGTTGCCTAGCTGATGCTTTTGTTCAGAATGAAGTTTGAATTAATTAGCTAATTGAACTATTAATCACAGAGGGAAATTTACTTAGGCTGCTGCAGCATACAGTATAATGTACAACATACTGTACATGGATGGATGGAAGTGCCATCAAGTCAAGGCCAACTTATAGCAAAAACTTGCATGGTTTCCATGGCAAGGAAGGAACAAAAGTGGTTTGCCACTACCTTCCCTGCTTGTCTTGAGGGTAGAAGCAAAGGGACAAACATACAAAGTCTACACACCCTAAGCTGGGCTCAGATGCACCCATCAAGCAGATCAAGTTCTGTGAAGCACTGGCTTTACCTGCTGTGACACCATCTCCCACAACGTATATGCATACTGTACATACACACATGACATATACGTACATGCATATACATGTTATGTATCCAAACATAAAGATAAGTAGAAAAATAAGTTGGGAATGAATTTGCAAATATATTTAGAGACAGAAGTGAGATGATGCATGACTTAAAGTGGTGCAGGGTATGATGAAACAGAGCAATTTATGATAGTCAGTCATTAAGAGGTCACCCCCTCACCCTGCCCTACACATTTACACCATATGTAGTATGACAACAATCTATTTTCCCAAAAACATTCAAGTAAAGGTTTGTATTTATGTTGACACTAAAGGCATGCTTTGCAGTGATGCACACTGTAGCTGTATATTTGAGTACATATCTCTGTTCGTAGTTCAAAGCACTTTTCCTTACAACAAATAATTCTGAAGAATGTGCTATTTGAAAGTGAAAATATATAATGCTTGTAATAAAGGCTTTTACTGCTTTTGCAGCCAAATGTTAAATTGCTTTCCTCAGTAGATGGCCTTTTGGGTCCTCCACATTATTGGTTTTTTTCCTTTACATTTGCATTCAGTAGCAATGACCTTTTTCACCATTTTGAAGCACACTAATTTGCATTCATCACATTGACAGTCTGTCATTTCTGTTCAAGGTTCGAGTCTAAGGTTCAAGTCTAAAGGACTGTGTTTATTACTGATATGGATCATCTTGTGCAACTGAAAAGGATGGAATCTATCTGAAACAGCTGACCCATCACACTTTGAATCATACTTGTGTTTTTACTTTACTTTTTTATGTCTTCACCAAAGCATGAAATCTTTATCCATTTAATCATTTCAATAGTATAGTTCTTAAAGAGTTTTTTTTTTTTTTTTATTTTGGAAGCATCACAATACAGAGTTATATAATGCCACTGTTTTGGGATAAATGAAATTGGTATCACCAAAAGATTCTATAACAACTTTAGCACTTATTTAAAAGCAGAAAATCATCAGCAATATCTATTGTTCAGACAGGCCTTTGTTGTAGGATTCTGAAGGAGGAGCAGACAAATTGTGAAAATTCAGCAACGATATCAAATAACGGGGTAAATGATCGAGTTAAAAGAGTGAATATACAGAGATAACTATAAAATGTGTTCAGTCATCCATGATTTAACACTGAAAAATGTTTTGGTGCTAAACCATTTATTTTTCATTGAAGAGTACAAAAGAACAATTAATTTTTAATTTCAGGGGTTTCATACAGTCAGGTTCTGAATTCATAAACAAGAGGGATCATAATGCAGTCAACAACCGACTAGCTCGGTTGGGGCTGAAATTGCAAATTTTTTCTGATTTACTCCTTCAATATTAGAGTTTGTAGAAAACAACCTATAAAGCCTATAAAGGTTATAGTGTTGACTGCGTGTGCAGGAGAACCCAGTGTTATCACTACTGCCCTACTTGATGGACCAAAATGGCCAAATTTCTTTATCAGACAAAGACATAAAGACAGCCACTGTTTCCTGTCATAGTCAAAAACACAACACAGTAAAGGACAAAGTATATCTGTTTGTCAAAGTGAGCAATTCTAGTGTGTGATTAGAGTTACATCCATAAGGAAAGTTCCTTCCTTCCAGCTTCTTGAACTTCGCTGTATTTATACAGGAGACACCGTACACAGAGAGGATATGACATAAGCTCCATACTTTTTGAGTGAGAGTCAGAGTATCTTGTTTGTTCAGTCGTGCGGAGATTGTGGAGTTCAGTGCAACATTTTTGTGCAATGAGTTCAGATGTTTCATTCAAGCTCAGATGTGAGTACCCCTACACAAACGAGTAATTACGTACAGTAGAGAGTTACTGTTGGGAGAATTGTTGCATGTTTTACATTTCTGTGTTTCCCTCTTTATGTGCATGTAGAATGAATTATTCATCAGAGCACTGCTTCATGATTTTGCCCACAATGTTCTCATAGCTGCCAAGAAACGGAGAATAAAACGCGTTGAGAAAAAAACTGCAGACATTTTTATTTGAAGAAGTAAGAGCAATACTGAGCAGTTCTCTAAAATGTCAGCTTGCATTAAAACAACTATTTGACTGTCCAGACAGACAGTGGATTTCAGGGCAAGGAAGGCCTGATCATATGCAAAGGCAAGGAGGAGGTACCACGGACCCCGGGACTGCAGTCGATTAAATCAAAACAGGCCTGTTTTCAGTCTCGTCTGTTTCCCACATTCCAGCGGAGCAGATATGGGTGGTAAAGGAGGGGCATCAACCTAGCCTCGGCCAGAAATCTGTCCTGTGTCTCATGAAGATCTCCATTAACGAGCCATTCATGTGGCTAAACGTTCAGCCAAAATCTGGAGTTCACGGTGCCGTTATCTAAACATCAGGAGGATAGGATTCGCGTTCGAGCTCTGGAATTCCCCTCAGATGCTATCTATCAGTGATGAAACAGGCCATTGGTCATGTGGCTAGAAAATCCCTCATGGCAGAACCAAACCATTCAGACTGCTGATGCAGTGAGACAAGTGTGTTTCGTGTGTCTGGGTGAAGAAAATGGTAAACAGCAGGGACTCCAGAAGTATTCGAAGACATTGCGGAACACTGCTCAGCAGTAACTGTAACGATACGATCGAACGTGTCTTTACCGTTTATGGTTAAGAAATGATCCATTTGAGTAAGGTATGAGCGCTGAGAATATTCGGTACGTCACCATGAGGGGCAACTTACGAATGCAGACTTAGAATTGTCAAAAGCCACGGAGCGTTAAATGGAGTTTGGAGGAAGTGGATAAGGAAAGGGTAGCTGCAGACAAAAAAAGGATAAGAGAAAAAAGGGTTGGTGTCAGGATAAGATGAAAGAGCGGTTTGAAAAGCCGGTTTGTTAACTTGCAGGTCAGGACAGCCTCAGGTGATCTGTGAATACCTGGCACAGAGCAAGGGAACTGCTCACTCCTAGGAGGTGCAAACAGACGATACGTTACTTATTATTGCGGGGAATTTCTCACCGACTTTCGCTTTAAGTGATTCCTAGGCCAGCCACAGCCGTACTTGTAAACAAATGAAAGTTGCGCTCTCAGCACCGCTTGGTTCATAACAAACTGTTCCGTTGCATTTTTAGCTTTAAGAAAAAAAACTGACTAACTTTTGGAAAACTTTTCGAACATCGTGTTTCACGAAGACGTCCCCACAAGAACTGTTTGTTCTGGGTTTACTTTTGTAATGGAGAAATTTTCTTCTAAACACAGACACACAGATGTACAAAGCTTTGGATCCGGTGAACACCAGCTTGGAGGTTTTGACCCTTAAGGTGCCTTGTTTCTGTATTATAAAGCCACTTACATTATGACAGTGTCACAAACCTTAACGTTTCTCCTATCCAGACATCGTGACTCGCACTTGTCCCAGGTTGGTCCATGGTCCTGGCTGTGTTGAACAATCCGGCAGCGCTATTTTCACCAACAAGTTGCAGAAACACACTCGACATGGAACACACACATACAGGTCTTCAGAAACCCCTTTGCAGCTGCCCACTGCACTGGGATTTTTACTTACCAAAATTACAGCTCCCAAACCATTTATCCCATGACGAAAACCCCGATTTACAAAGTTTGCAAAAAAATTAGAACTACAGAAACATGGAATAAAAGTTTTTTATCTAGGCCTTCATGTGCAAGTCAGGAGTTGGTGGAAGAATCTTTCGCAATGTTATTTAACATGTTTGTAGGCCTAGGATTTGATTATACATATACATCTTAAGTTATACAGTTTGTTACAGTGACCATCAGACATTTCTTATCTGAATTTGTTCAGACGTCAATGTTCAAGTTTTGTTTCTCATGTAAATTTTACATATGGTAAGTAGGAAAAAATGAAAATGCTTAGATGTTTTCTCCCAAAATGTAACCAGATCTAACCAGTGAGATGCATGAAGCAGTAAACCAGTTCGCTGTGCTACAATACATGTGCAAGAGATGGTGAATGGTTTTACTATAACAACAAAATGGAAAATAGTGACATTCAGTTTCTTGGCTACTTGAAACTATGAAGGTAATTCATTTTTAATGGCAGAAGTAACCAAAACTGAGACAAACTTGTAGTACGATTCTTTTTCCTACAGAACAAGCAAGGTGAGAATGTCCTAGAATGCCCTTTGGATGGAGCCAATGGATGGCCCATCATGTGAAGATTTAAACCTGCAACGAGGTCAGGGACACACAAAAGCAAGGGTGTTGACTGACACCTGACACCAGCTAACATCTGCTACCCCGTCCTCACAACATGCTCTCCACCCGCATTTCTGCAGGCTGTCAGCCCTTGCACTCACACAAGCACATGAGCATGCACACCATACATTCAGTCACTTCTACTGAAAATTCACACAAGTCTGTTGAGAAGACATGATTCAAATCCTTCACTCAATTACAATTACATGTATAAATGAGAGCACTTAGGACCAGCAGGGTACTAGCAGTCTCAGCACCCTAAGGGCCTGGAAAATGCTGGTCTTCATCACTTGCCTGACAGCAATTTTTACTTCTTCTTCTCAAGGTGTTCACAACTGGTAATTTGTGATTACTGAAGTTAGCATTGCCAGCAGCCACGACCAACATCATTTAAAAACCTACATCCGAAATTTCCGGATGTGATTAATTCTTATCTCATGCCAGCCTTGAATGGAGAAGATGAATCCTTTTCCTCCTTCAGGTTACAGCTCCATTGTTGTAACACACTGAGTGGCGTATAGGGCGCACTGTTAGCTAGAGCAGTGTTAACAACTTAAGTCTTCAATTATTTGTGCCCATTCAATCCGAAACAAACATCGCATTAAACGCAAACCATTGCAGTGCATTCCCACTCTTGAAGATGCTCAGCACATCTGTTTTCGACAGCCTCAATAACTTAATCAATGGTAATTCAGCTTTGTAAAATTTGGGATGGTAAATTAAACACAAGATGGTGTCTATTAACTTTTTGGTCACAGAGGATTAAAATATTCATGTCAGTACTGATACTGACTCATTGAGCAGTTTTCATGCTTTTTTTGCAGACTCACACAGTTTCCTCCAAAACAAAACTATGCACACTCATAACTGTAATGACACTGCAGACTTTCTATTGCTGTCTAGCCTTACTATAAGGAATACATTTATCAGCCCTTAAAATACATTCCTCCATCATCAGTGGCCAGTTATATTTCAAATGGAATTTTTTTTGCCAGAATTTCAGACTTGAACAATAAGTTTAACTGACTGTTATTTATAGTTATGTCATTTTTACAGCTGCAATGTACTTTTTCTAACCCTGTCTTCGTGACTTCCTGGATAGAGGCAGGCGGTCCCTATTACCGCTCAAAAAACTCCCAGCATGAGCACCGTAAGCATCGCTGTCCTACAGCTCATATCAGAAATGATACAAGTGCTTGTCATTAAGTTTTTCCTTCTGTTCAGCAAACTGGAGTCAACGTCGCCTACAGACATTTGAAAAGGCACCTAAACGTACATTAGAGCTTCTGCAGCCTGAGTGTGTCTGCAGAAGGGGATCCCTTGCGGACAGAGTAGGCAGAGGAGTTATATGCAGCATTTCGGATGCTTTGCATGTCCACACTCTGACCATGGCAGTCTGGTATGTGTGCAATGTCTTTGATCCTTGGAGGTGGTGGCCATGGTGGTACTTGCTGGACGGTGGGGGACAGAGAAAAAATAGTCACTCTATTGCACTGAAAGATTTCGGTGCCTGGGGGAGGGTGGCAGTTCTGGGCAGAGCTCCCTCAGAAGTTTGCAGCTCTCATAGTACTGCTACCCCCCTCAATGGGGTTTTCCATCCAATGTGAAAGTGATCACACATTTGCAGGGCATATTTGACAATGTATGAAACGCTCAATGCTAAGGACATGTTATATTAAAAAAAAAAAAAAAAAAAAAAAAAAAAAGGTCTGTCAGCATTTGTTTCTATTTATTTGGAAGTATTACTCATTATTTTCAGTTCCAAGGCAAGAGCTTGGAGAGAGTATGGACTGTCCCCCTGCCCGTAAAAAAGAAAAAGAAAAAAAAAAAAAAAACCAGATTGAACGGTTGATTGCCCTGTTATACTTCAGTTAGGATACATTCCATCATGTCTGCCTTGGATCATCATTAAAAGCCCTTCCTTTCCAATATGTTATTAATTACAGCAACTTCTCCGAAGTGCCTCCCAACAGCTGCACTCAGTTCAAAGTCTATACAGTCCAGGGTGGCCACACTAGCTCTCGATGTCACTGCAGTCACAACCCTAATTCCCTAATTCACACACGTACACACAAGGAGCCTCACATCTGCACTTTTAATAAGTCTAAGGTATTCTTGCAGCTATTTCAAGCATTCATAAATACTCAATCATTTATTTACCCGACTTTTCGCGTAAGCAACTTGGAGTGTTAAGCTACTTACGATCATTTACCCCTCAGGTAACTTTATCATACAAATTCAGGGAAATACCTTGATCAAGGGTACTACTGCAGGACGTAGGATTCCAGTTTGAGTATCAAGTGCAAGGCAGCAGATATTTACTGTGCTACCTGCTGCACCTAACACATTTAAAACCTGAAATAACACCTGCAGCACAACCCAATGTATGTTTAGGTAAATTCTGATTTCAGGGTGTGGAAGCATATCACTGGGTTGGCAATTATGCTTCTCTCAACATTATCTGTTAATTGTGGGGGTTGTGTCATTGTTAGCTTAGTGTCCTGCCACTAGGTGACATACTGCCATCTACCGGAGAACTAGATCACACAGGGCAAAGTTCCCTGCTTCTGAAATCAGGGAAAAGTCATCCTTTCCAACCATACAAGACATCCTGTGGGGAGGGAGGGTTCTTGGGACATAGCAGTACTCACGTGAGGTCATGGACAAGAAGTAGAGGAGGGCATCAAAGTTCTTTGCATACTGCTGACCACAAGGACTTGCAAAGATCTCATTTGATACTTTTCAATACATAAAATAATTGAAAATTGTTCCCACTGTTAAACATCTACTACAGGTATTACAAATTTAAGAATCTTCAGTGGTAACCCTTTTGAGAAGGGTAGTACTATGCTTACTGACAAAAATATGAGACAGAAAAGGAAGGTTTCAAGGATAGGTGTTGTACAGTGTTACCTTACATCCATTTATAGAAAAACTGAAGTGTGATGCTGTGAAATGCTTACACAAAATATATGCATCATACAGACAAGTCAAAGCATTATCAAATGTTGATGTCAAGTAACCACCAGGACCCACACATAAAACTATTATCTAGCAGTGTAAGTCACCTTGGTGAATAAGGTGTGTGGGCTGATAACACCACAGAGCTCATTGGAAGTCGCTTTGGAGAAAAGCATCTGATAAATACAGTAAACGTAAATAAAACTTTATGAAGTTTAATCCTGAAAGTTACATTTTTATTAATGTTTATTATAATTAACAGACCTTTAGTACATGCAGTTATTTTAAGGCACCAGCTAAGAAAAGCCAAGAATTTTTGGATATTTATAGAAAGTTTATTTCCCCCCCCCACATACACACATTATCCTTTGCAGGGGGTGCATCCTGTGGTGCCACCTCATGGCTGTGGTGTATAGCGCATGTACTTCTTCCCAGAAGGCAGTTCTTTGGTGCTAACGCCAGAGGGGAAGAGAGCTGCAGCCTCTGTCTCCGAGATGTTGGGAAGAACCATGACGCGGTCCCCTAGCTGAAGGTGTTAATGACAGCAAAGAGAGCACAAAAGACTAAACACCGCTGAGCATGTGGATGTCATAGTCATAGTTGTCTTTTGCACATGATGATCAAACATCTTCAAAGTCGTACATCAAAAACCAAGTGACAAATTCAAAACACTTTCGACATAATACTTTAGCAACTTTGTAGAGTTCAAATGCTAACACATATATATAATTTGTTGTAACTGCTGACTGAAAAGCATTACTATGGCTACAGACTGGGTGTGTCTCGTAAAATTACTGAGATCCAGGACGTGTGATAAGTGTACCTTCCAGTCCACTGGAGTCGCCACTCTTTTCTGTGCCGTCAGCTGCAGGGAATCAATGACCCGCAGCAGCTCATCAAAGTTGCGCCCCGTTGTTGCAGGATACAGGATGGACAACTTCAGCTTCTTGTCTGGACCAATTATAAACACCTACGACGTTAAAGAACACAACTGTCTCAAGTAGCAAACACCACGCCAGAAAGGAGGGGAAAAAAAAAAGTCTGCATTCAGAAAAAAGGTGTAGATTTAACACTGGGATCAGTTACACTAAGTCACTTTAGAACTGTAGTTAGACTTACGTTCATAACTTAACATTAAATTATGAAATTATAACATTAACAACAATTAACATTAAAATTAACCAAAAATCTCTGTCAACTTTGAGCTACTCAATCTAACCTATTTTTGCCATTTCTCAGCCACGGAATACATGAAACACAGGTCAACGTTTAATAATTATCCAAAAAGGAGGTCAAAGTGCAAATTACTACAGCAATAAACTGGGCCAGTAGCATGAGCACCATAAAGACTGAAAATGAAGAGTAGGATTAGTAGATCTGTCATATAGCACAAAATTGTTGGTGGTTGTATTCATGGTGAACTCACTCTACAATGTCTAGAAAGACCATTACACTCGGATTATGAGTGACATTAATTATGCCAAGTCACGATCATTACTGTTAACGATTTTCATTCTCAGATCTAATTTTTACTCAGTTCATCTCTCAGCTTGAATACAGTTTGTCTTCTCTTTTTTTAATGGTGTAAATTTTATTTTTTGTAAACAACTTAACATTTTTCAGTATTTATTAAACTGTCATTTTAAATTTTCTAAATTTTCATAGTCTTTGCTGACTTCAAATTGTCCAGTCCCATAGCTACCAAACAATAAGTTCTTCAAGCACAGAATTACCTACATTGATCACGTGTACTTTGTGAGAAACTGCAAAACACACGTTAAGAGGTCCTGCGCTGCTCTAGCAGGGGTGGGGGAAGAGACTCACACAACGGGCAGTAAGAGGCATGCCGTCCTTGTCTCTCTCATCTGGGTCCAGCATTCCCAGCATCACAGCCAGCTCCCTCTTGTCATCCGCGATGATGGGGAAAGGCATGGTGCAGCTGGGCGCCTCATTGTTGTACGCTATAATATCCTTCACACAGAAACGGTAATGAGAATTTTCATAAGGATTAGCAGGGCAATACTGTGATTAGGACAGCTACCTTAAAATGGGAAGGTTCTAGGTTCAAATACTCTTTCTGCTTTAATACCCTTTGACATGCAACTTAGCCTGAACCACTCTAGTAAAACTTGCACAAATACAAATCAGCAAATACCTGCAAGTAGCTTCATACATAAACCTAGCCTTTCGACTAAAGCATCAGCTATATGAATAAATAATATAAATATCATGGGGAAAACTGGTTTCTTCTGTTAAACCCTTTTCACATTCTTCTAATTGCAGAAAAGTAGTAAGAACAGTGGAATGTGAGTAGGCTATAGGAACCAAAGGCAGACTTTTTGTATTAATGAAATTGAGAACACAGCACAATGTTGTATCATTAACCAGCTAGGAATTATTTGTGAAATGTTTTCCCTTTACCTTTTGCCAACACCATATAAAAGTAGTAGTTCTGCATCCTGGCAACCTGAAATTGCTGTGCAATAACCCATAGCCAAAGGCCAGAAGATAGCACTCAGACAAGTAGGTTCAGGAGCCCAATGTGTGAACTTGGACAAGCGTTGCTTAGCAGTTTAATTCTGTGTGATCACCAAAGACTCACCTGATTCCAGGATTTACCACCATGTGCCTGACTGAACTCTTCATTGCTTGCAATCGTGAAACACCAAATGCATCCACAAATAATGTGTACATGTACATTTATTCCCAGTGCCGCTATTTCAGATGGGATTACACAGCTGTCAGAACACTGTGTTAAGCAAAGTTGTGGGGAAGAGGAGATTAACATGGCAGCTCAAGTTTAAAAACTGACCTTGCTCCAACCAAGGTGGTCTTCCACAGAGTCAATAGACAAGGCAATCATTTTCACATTGCGCTTGGTAAACTCGGGGCTCAGTCTGGCTGCCCGGCCCAGTTCGGTGGTGCACACAGGTGTGTAGTCGCGGGGATGGGAGAACAAGATGCCCCAGCTGCGGAGGTAGAGAGTCAAAGACGTCAGACTTTGTACTTTAACATTGTTTCTTAAAAGAAACCTTTATTTCACCTCTATGCATCACTAAAAGATTTCAGGGTATAAGGAAAATTATCTGGACTTAGAGGCAAAAGAAGAACTTAAATGTTTGCATACCCTTTTAAAAAAAAAAAAAAAATTGCAGGAAGGTGATCAGGATTAGTCTATCCTGAGTTTGGTGCACCTACTCGTGTGATGAACATCAGTGCATAAAGTGGAAAGAAAAACTAGGTTCACTTTAGGATCATATGTCCGCAACTATGTCTTTCTCCTAATGTAATGCACAAATTGTATTTTTTTCTGAGATGTACATCACTTTGGAGAAATGCAAGTGCTAAATGAAAAAGTACAGTTAATCTTTATTAATTTAGAAAATCCTTAGTGACAGTTGTCAAGGTAGAATGAAAAGCTAATCAAAGTAGTTCTGAAACAAGTTTAACTGTTCAGTAAGTATATGCATCCTGTAAGTTCTTTACACTCAGCAACAGAATACAGCAAGAAAGCATTAACGGCCAAAGGCCACAGCATTAAAACTTAGCTTTTTATTACAGTCATATAACCTTACCTTGGAATTTATAACCTTAGATCTTCTCCAAATGACAACGCAAAGGACATGCAGGAAGATTTTTTGAATACCACATTTCTTAGGCCTCAGCCATACAAGTTTAAGTTAATGATTATCAGCATATGGTTAAGGACTTGCTAAATCTCAGCCCTTCTTTTTGGGTGAGTACTTGGTGCTATAGTATGACCCACATAGGTATGTGAAAGACTCAGTCACAGCAACTGAAAGTGTGCTGTGATTAATTCCTACAATTAGCAGGAAGCTTTTGTCCATTATGCTTGATTTGCACTGTGTTCAACACATTTCAGATAAATCTGTAAACTTGAATTAAGGTTTAACAGAAAATATTCAAGTTTTATACTTCAACCTTCAATTTTCATAATCTTTAATATTTTTCCTTGACTATGGTATGATTGCAAATGTAACCATTTGCATTTTAGACACTTCCTGCTCATGACACCAATTTATTATAGTAAGTTATTAGGCTTAACTTTTAGTGAGTGCAGCTATGCTTACAACAGGGATTAAAACTGTTCGTTCAGACATGATTATAAGGCTGACACCGGGGATCAGCATCCTCGTACCTAGAAACACTCCAACACAGGGTCTCCTTACTTTCAGCTGAAATTTGTTTTAACGTTTTTTTTTTTTGCATTTTTGTCATGTCCTGCTGTCATGAACAAACAGGAAACACCATATGCCTGGAAAAATCTAATGAGCTTCAGATGGTGAAACTGATACAGCTGCATTGTGCTGTCTGCCAAAAAAAAAAAATTCGAGAAAAACAAAATTGCTGAACATTTAGATTCATGGCCACTTACAATTTCATGCATTCCACACTACTGGATATTTCACAGAAACAAAGTATGTAATTTAATGCAGAGTACATCAGACCTGCCACCAAAACCTGAACCAACAACCTGCAGGTTACAAACTGTAAACAAATCTAATTTATAACAGTTACGGCAGAAAAGTCAGTTCAGCCAAGTCTTGTGAAAACAGACATCACGTAATAATTTTGCGGCCGAGATGCAACGAATCACAAGATGACCATTACAAATTACTTTGTAAGTGACACTGTCTACATTTAGACGTATTCATTTAGCAGACTCGCTTCATTTTCAGAGATGTAGATCTCACAGAAAATACAATGCGTACATCACATTAGCAGACAGAGTCTTGGATGCGGAAGCATGATTCTTAAGCAGTTTGTTTCTTTCCACCATGTGAAAGAACGCTCTTCACATGAGATTACATTTATTCACTTAGCAGATGCTTTTTTTTTTCTCCAAAGCGACTTACAATGGATACTATTAGCATCTTAGATGCCAAGAGCTGACAGCAGGCAGAGCTTTAGCAGGAAGGAAGAACTTAAGTCTTAAAGTTTTACACAAATTTACACGAAGGGTAAAAATTTCTTAGATTTTAACCATTGCCAAAAGTGCACTGACAAGGTTATACCTGCAGAGTACCATAGAGCTCCAGTCACTCACAGTCTTGTTTTTAAGAACAGTTTTGCTATAAGGTTAAGGTTATATAATCAATGTTGGGGACAGTTTTAAAATTATTTGTGTACAAAAGAATTCCCCTTAGTTCTTGTCTAAATAAATATTCCAGGAGGCAAAGTACATGCTGTTACTTAGGACAGAACCAAAGGGGTCTCACAGGTTGCCAGCTTATAGTGTACTGTATTACATTATTATATTATAATGTTATATTCAGAGTAACTTGTACCACACTTGACAGCGAGCGACTAAAAAGGGCGGGAAACTGAAATATGAGCCAATCTGCACGTATTTGGGTCCATTTTGGCAGGAGATCAAGAACTGCACCGTACCCACTGCTCAGAAACAGACATTTTTAGTTAAACTAAGGCTCCAAGGTCCACTGAAATTAAGGGAGCCTTAAAAACAAACCCGCAAGGCAAGCAGTTGCTGGCAAACTGCGACACAAAAGCTCTTATGAGTTGTGTAAACTCAAACTGGTAAACACGCAAATATTTATCTGAGAATCATTCAATCAATCATCATGTCGATTTAGCGGGTACTCACTGATCGCAAATAACACTGTCAGTTGCACGACATTTGACAGAAAACGCTGCGGAGAACTTCAGAAAGTGATAAAAATGTCTGATTTAACACTCACAAGACTCGGGGTCGGGGAAATTACATCACCCTTGTCTTCATGCTGCAGCGCATAAGCGTAGGCTAAGCGATCACTACATATTTAAGGCTAGCTACTTATTAAGTAGTTATTAGTAGAGCCAGCTATATTTCATTCATTTTCACTGACTACAGGCCAAATCAAAGGGATTCGTGCAACTTTGATTGGCCTGTAGTCTTCGTTAGTTCGTAGTACTTCCGTTTTCTTGAGTAAGGTGTGTCCTCCGCGGTTTAAAAAGTGCGCGATCATTCCAAAACATCTATATGATTTTAAGTCAAGTAAATGCGGCATTGACTTAATTCATAGCGTTCGGACACACACGTAGCGAGACACAAAACTTCGCGTGACAGCAGAGACCCCACGTGGCTTATGGCAGTTGCCTCATTGCAGAGGACCGTCTCCGTACGTCACACCTGCACGAAACAGTCCGCCGCTGAGAAGGAACTCTCTAGTGTTGAAAATAAAGCTAAATGCAAAACGGGAAAAAAAAAAAAAAAAAAAAGTGTACAGAATAATCGCCTAAAAATTAAGAGTCGAACTTACGAGTCTCCTAAAAACTCGTGGAATTTTATCTTGCCAATGGTTGTGTCGGCTTCAAAATTGGGGAAAACGTCTCCCAGCAGGAGTCCAGGCATGACTGCAGCGATATCAACCTCAGCTGCGAACTGAAACTTAGCAGCACCACTGCTGCGTATACACACGTTTTTAACACCGCCGTGACGTCAACGCGTTACGCAAATACGCACGTCCCTAATCACCACAATACACAGCACTAAACTGTTTAGTAAACACTGTTGCGTTTAAAACAGTATTTGAGTATGAGCATAATTTACCGTACTGCAGTTAAATGTTTACACGGGAATAGTTACATTATTCCTTTCAGCTAGTTTCTGTAATTATTTGTACAAAACCAAGAAGAAAATGAAGCCCTAGACTCTAGACTAGTACTGTCTGCAACAGCAAAGGTTGTGTTCCTGAACAGTTATTAGTTAGCCGAGGGTCAAGCAAAGTAATTAATTAATTAATTAATTGATGAATGAATGAATGAATGAATAAATGAATACTGTGACCCCAGGTGAAACGCGTCGTGACTTTTATTTTGATAGCTAGACCCACCGCCGAATAGATCAGTGAAGTTGGGACAGCACCTCAAATCATTTCTGAATTGGAAACCTCTGTATTTTTGGGGAAAAAAAAGTTTGCATGGTATGAGTCCCTTTTTTATTTTTTTTTTTTAAAAAAAGCTCTAATTTATCTTCGATAATCTTGTCCGAGACTAAAGCGGCGCATGCGTTTGACGTCATAACAAAAAATATTTTTATGTAGGATAGAAGATCAATGAAATAGACTGTAAGCGGTGGCCAAAAGCACTTAAGGGAATACATAAACACGTGAAACAGAGATATCAGCTTAATATCTTAAGCAGAGCTAATGAAACTGGACTTTCCGGCGCGAACTGGAGGCAGAGACCTCTTTTTCTGTACTCGTTGTAGTACCGCCGCTGTCCGCGCGGACTCCTGTTGCTTCCCTGCGCTGCGTGCGGTTCCGGCTTCGAACGCGTCCTGCTTTGCCGCTGAAGCTGCGCTTTGCTGCGAAACCCAGCTGCTCCGTGACACCTGTCAAGCATGGCGCAGCTCCGCTGAGGCAGACGTGGGGAGAAGCGCTGTCTCTGCAGAGGGATGAACAACAAGGACCCGAAGGTGAATTAGCCTGCGTCCTCAAATCCAGTCGGCGCGTCCGCGAAGCCCGCAGCCACCGATAACCGACCGGACACACACACACACACACACACACACACGTCGCCGGTAAAAAAAAAAATGCCGTCTCCGAAAGCCAAAAACAACGGGGGGCGAAGCAGCAGCAGTAGTCCCAGCAGCGTGGGCAGCAACAACGGGCGGTACGAGTTCATGTCCCTGAGCCGGACTCCCCCGCCGCACCTTCTGCAGAGACAGGGCTCCGATCCGACGTGCGCGCGCCTCCGCGCCTCCGAGAGCCCGACGCGCCGCCGCGGCTCGGCCTCCTCCTCCGGCGGGCCCTCGTCCTCGGGCGCCGGAGCAGCGCAGCAGATGCCGGAGGAGGACTGCATGCGCCTGAACCCGTCCTTGGTGGGCATTGCGCTCAGCTCCCTGCTCGCCGTCGACCTGTGGCTCTCCAAGCGCCTCGGGGTGTGCGCCTGCGAGGACTCGTCCTGGGGCAGCGTGCGGCCGCTCATGAAGCTCGTGGAGATCTCGGGCCACGGCATCCCCTGGCTGGCCGGCGTCCTCTACTGCCTCTACAAGAGTGACAGCGCAGCCGGCCAGGAGGTCATGCTCAACCTCCTCATGGGTAACGCGGCTCCTGCCAGTGCTTGGCGCGCGTCCTCCCATCATGCTTCCTGGGTCCTCTATACCTGTCATCCCATCCCATCTTGTCACTTTCCGCTGAGCTCCTCCAAAAGTGTCACTCCCCAGTGTCCACCCTCTGCCTGATTTTCCTCTCTAACTATGGGTGGCACGGCGGCACAGCTGTCTCACAGCGCCTGGGTGGTAGGAGAGGACTTGGGTTCGATCCCCACTCACTCAGTCTGTGTGGAGTTTGCATGTTCTCCCCGTGTCTCTGTGGGTTTCTTCCGGGTGCTCTGGTTTCCTCCCACGGTCCAAAGACATGCTGTTCAGATTCACCCATAGTGTGTGAGCGTCACAGAGAGAGTGGGTCTCACTGATGCATGGATGAGTGACCCATTGTGAGTAGCGTATCTAGCAGTGTAAGTCACCTTGGTAAATAAGGTGTGTGGGCTGGTAACACTACATAGAGTTCACTGGAAGTCGCTTTGGAGAGAAGCATCTGCTAAATGAAGTAACGTAACCCTGGACACATCTGTGAAGATGGCTGTTTTCAGGAGATCACGTCATGTGGCCGATTGCCATGGTTTTTATTTAAAGCGGTGTTGTGTTCAATATCTGGCTTTGTACTTCGCAGTAGTACCTCTGTCACAAGTTAACTGTTTATCACAATGCTTTTACACCTGTAAACTGCTACTGGTCCAAGTATAACAGGAGCAGTGACTAGCAAGGACTCTTTAGGTAAAGTCTGCGATTTTCCATGAGGCATACACGGTGCTTCAGAAAATCGTGTCAGCGTGCCAGCAAATTAGTGCGATAAAGCGGAAGACAATGACAGATGAAGAGTGATGTGTCTGATCATGTGTTATGGTGGCATTTATTCATCTAGCTGATGCTTTTCTCCAAAGCAACTTCCAATGTTAAAGTTACAATTATTACCATCTTACAAATTATTTACCCATTTATACAGCTGGGTTATGCTATCGGAGCAATTTAGGGTAAGTGCCTTGTTCAAGGGTGCTGCAGTTGGAGATCGAACCTGCAACCTTTGGATCCAAAGGCAGTAGCTCTAACCAGTACGCTCCCAGCTGTCCCTGTGTTTCTTTGTAGACCTTGAAATGTACCACTTTCCCTTTCCCTGGCACAATCTGCACAGTGGGCTTCAGACTGTTTTGAACCGAAAAGATTTAATTCCTGCTGTGTATTATAGCTAACCCCATGTTTCTGCTCTCTCCAGCCCTCATCCTTGACCTTGTGCTGGTTGGGGTGGTGAAGGCCATCGTGCGCCGCCGCCGTCCCTCCCACAATCGCATGGACATGTTCGCCACCTTCTCCGTGGACCGCTACTCCTTCCCATCAGGCCATGCCACACGAGCTGCCCTCTGTGCCCGCTTCCTGCTCGCTCACTTGGTACTGGCCGCCCCACTCCGAGTGCTGGTGCTGCTGTGGGCCGTGCTGGTGGGCCTCTCGCGCGTGCTGTTAGGTCGCCACAACGTAACAGACGTGGCCTTTGGCTTCGGCATGGGCTACTGCCAGTACAACCTAGTGGAAGCGCTCTGGGTATCACCAGTGGGACTGCAAGGCATGCTGGGACTTTGGAACTAAGGAAAATGCGTGATTTGAGGGATTTAATGAGGAGCAATAAGTGATAGGGATACAGTCGGCTATTCGCATCACTGTGCATTTTAGTCCTGTCTGCTAAACACAACTGATAAAAACACTGCATAAAAAATGGCTGCACTGTCGTGTTATATATAAATACTGTAATTATTGATGTTATGAAGAATTTTTTGTGTACGTGTCTATCTGTTTGCGTGGGTTATTACCATTATAATTACGTAAAGCACTGGGTCCGTAAAGCTTTTCACGGGTTCAATATTACACCAGAGTTGGAAATGATGAGCTCATGGGCGCTGCTTTGTTATACTTCAGCTTTCTGATTGGAAAGCTATGTTGAGTCAGTGTGCTGCATTTTAATAACACTTTAATTCTAATAATATTGAATGTGACCATTTGAATTAAGGTAATCATGGGACTGATGACTAATGAAGGGGCCACTTTAGAATGCAGTCCTGCTTACTTTGCTGAATTTTGTGTGCTGTAGTTCTAGTTAGTTTGAAGCAGACTGCCTTTCCTTTTTTTTCGTAGGTTATTATATTTTCTATGATGTTGAATTATTTTTAGTATTTCTGTTCTCTGGTGAAGTATGTTATTGTGAGTTTTTACTGGGGGGGGGGGGAATTGAAGAAATTATTTAGCATATTTATACTGAATAATTCTGTTTAAGGTTGTTTTTACTTTGAATGAGCCAAAGTAAAATGCACATTGTCACAAAGTTAATGTTTAATGGGTTGAATGAATGCTTGTTTGATGTTGTCTTGGTTTTGAAATTTGTTGGAGGTTTATTTTTCAGCTTTGTTCGTTGAAACAATATGATTCTAGCATTTTATATACACAGGTTACAAAAATAAGATGATAGTATGCCCACGCTAGACAGGGTTATCAGGATTAGTTAGGCTAAAGCAGTAAATGCACAGATCTGAAATATTACATTAACTATTGAGGTGTGTTTACAGTAGAACAAGGACTTGGCTTTGGACCCAGTAATATCAGTGTACTGGATGTATGTATGTGTGTGTGTGTGTGTATTAGATAACTACTCAGTGTTCCAGGCTTCTGAGTTCCACCAGATTCTTTTATGTGGGAGTGCATGATGGCATTACTGAAAGTACAAAAAGCTGGAAGTTTAATTGTAACATTTTCCCATTTAAATCAGTTTTAAGTATGCAGTGTGAGCAGGATGTGAGTCCCAGTAAGTTCAGGCTGCCAGCTGTGAATTCCAAGTCAGTGGAAATAATGTGTAAAATCAGGATGCTGTAAATATTATTTACATACAGTCTGCTGGTATTTGGGATGTTTGTCGCCTTCTGGAAGAAAAGAATCAAATTTTGCAAATTGTTACAAATGGTAAAAAGAGTATAATACATTATATTTATGGAAAATTATATTTAATGTTATACATACACTATATGTCTATATATAGTCATTTTTGCTTGATCAAATTCTGTGACCACCAAGCCATTTTACATGTTCCTTTGAGTAATTGAAGATCTACTCCCTTCAGTCATACAAGAGCACAGCGGTCCTGTCTAGGAGGGAGAGATGTACTCTGTCAGTAATGCTTTGGACCAACAAATGCTCTCTTTTGGTGAAATACTAGCTCTGAGATGATGGTGAAGACCAGTGGTAGTTGTTTTCTTTCTACATAATCTCATTAGTGTTTTATGGGTGTAACACTTGGGCTGGATGAAGTTTATCTGCATAGGTAAAGCACCTTCAGCAATATAAAATATCTAAAATTAGACATTTTACGTTTCTATTCTTTGTATTGTTTTCGAGGGAGTATCCCGGCACATAGAAGTGTTCTAAATTGTGCAACATTTTAATTCATACAAATCTACTGAAATCAGTACGTTAATAGGAGGATTCAATGACTGTTTTGTTGACTCACATTGCAATAGGTCCTAAATGACAAAACTTTATGCAATTAAATATATACTCGTCTGTAAACGCAAGGCGAACGATTTCAAACAAGAACTGTTTGAAGCCGAATCAGTTGCGGTGGCGTTGAAATTAAAAATGGGAGATTGCACTTTATTTTTTTTTTTGCATGTTTTTTAATAGAAGTTTAAGTGCCTAGCAATATGGGCTTTTTATACATGCTCATAACACATGACCAGCTATGTAAACAGTTGCATTATTCAGTGACTGTTGTAATTATAATGTTCTTAAATTGTGATGTAATTTAAACACAAATAGAAGTGTATGTAGAGTTTTTGTGGTAGGAAAAAAATACATATCTCTGAGATGTACCCAGAGGAGACAATATTATGTGTATTATGCATTTTTAAAATAAACAGAAAAATTAAAGCTGTCTTTTGTCTATTTAGGGAAATGTTCTGTATGTGGGGGTGCGGTGGCGCAGTGGGTTGGACCGCAGTCCTACTCTCCGGTGGGTCTGGGGTTCGAGTCCCGCTTGGGGTGCCTTGTGACGGACTGGCGTCCCGTCCTGGGTGTGTCCCCTTCCCTCTCCGGCCTTACGCCCTGTGTTGCCGGGTAGGCTCCGGTTCCCCGTGACCCCGTAAGGGACAAGCGGTTCTGAAAATGTGTGTGTGTGTGTGTGTGTGTGTGTTCTGTATGTGTAACTCAATGATAGGAAATACAGTATTCTTTATTGTAACTTTCTTATGTTTTAGGTCTTGAACACTCTTTTAGTTCTTAGGGTAAAAAGAAGCATTAGATTAAAAAGACTTTAAACATCATACTCTTGGTTTATAATTTGCACTTTTTTGCGTGTGTGGTAGAAATAGAGGCTAATTTAAAATGGTACTTCAATGACATGAAACTTCAAAACCTAGACACACAGTTCTGATGAGTTAAACTGTTGAGATGTCCTTTAGATCTTCTGTATGTATAAATATGTGAACAGTAAATTTAAAAATAACCAGGTTAGTAAAAAAAAAAAGTCAGAATTCTGTTTCCTAATTGCAGAATCTGTTTTTTGGCATTATGACTGCATACCAGTTCTTACAGAAATATACTGTAACCCTTGTATATTCTCCATTAGTTTAAAAATTGCATTTATGTTTTATAACAGACAACTACTGCAGTCTATCACTGCACTTCCTTTCGTGTGGACCAGATGGTGGTATTGCCAAATGATGGCTGTATTCCACATCTCAATAGCTATAAAACGTTTCTCCGGCTGTCGGGTGGAGGCAGCCACATACAAGGGACAAAGGCGCAAGGCTTGTAGGGTTCTAGAACAAAAAGGTTTTATTAAATCGAATCAACAGGGATGTTACCACTCTGGGGAAGAAGAAACGACTCAGTAAAACAGGCACAAACAAAGGAAGCGGGATAAGTAAGAAAAAAAGCCTGCCAAAACTTGGGCACTTCATGAAGAGTGCTCTTCTCCGTTTGTACTCCCAACTGTCGTTCCTCAGACCAGCTGTCTTCAATGTCCTTGTTGATTACTCATCAGATGATCGCTGTCAGTCATCTTTGTACCATTGAGACAAAACAGGGATAGGCAGCAGGGAACTGTCTGTGAGTTCGAGTCCATCGCCTGTTATGGCTGTACTGCCCACCAGCACACACAGTACTGAAAACTACAGCCTTGTACATATACACACACACACACACACACACACACACACACACACACACACACACACGACTGAAGCCGCTTGTCCGCCTTGTATATAGAACCTACTTATTTTTTTTTTTAACAATGCTTCTATTTTGTTTCTAAGTGCAATAATACATGAATGAATGATTAATTAAACATTATCAATCCCAGAGAGAAATTCGCTTTGGTTGCAGCAGCAGATAATGGACATACACCTATATATACAATATTAATTTAAAAACCCATTTTCAAAACATAAGGAAAATAAACTATAAGAACAAAAAATGTCAGGTGACCTGAAATTCTTAGTAATCACATGAATGTTGGACCCCTGGTGTGTTTTTTCCTATAAGTCTGAAATATTGTTTTTGCTTCACACCTTCTCCAAATACACACACACACACACACATTTTCTGAACCGCTTGTCCCGTATGGGGCCGCGGGGAACCGGAGCCTACCTGGTAACACAGGGCGTAAGGCTGGAGGGGGAGGGGACACACCCAGGACATGACACCAGTCCGCCACAAGGCACCCCAAGCGGGACTCGAACCCCAGACCCACCAGAGAGCAGGACCTGGTCCAACCCACTGCGCCACCGCACCCCTCACCTTCTCCAAATAAGAGGTGTTAAAAAAAAAAAAAGTTTCATTCTTTAAATCTGTGTTCTGTTCTGAGGGCTTTAACTTTTTTGGGAATAACAGTTCACCTTGGCAGTTATTCTTTTTTTCACAGCTGAACTTTTTCTGGAGTTTTGAAAAAAATATTTATGGAATTGTAGAACAGAAGTTTCCAGGGAAGCTCATGGAGCAAAGTTCAGTGGTAAGTTTAAACATTGAACCTTGGCGAGATATGCATTTTCTCTCAACGATCCATTTCTGCGAACACACAAGACGCTCATTGTCCCCAGGTTGGTCCCACTTACTGTCTACTATCTTTATGAAAACTGTATCAGAGTTGAGTTTTTGAAATTGTGGGAAATATATAGGTTATGTAAAATGCATATTCTGATAACAGTGCAAAGTAACACTCGTCTCTACAAAGACAGGGCAACAGTGGCATGAAGGAGGATGTCAGTGTTCAGATCTTACCGAGTGAAAAACATGCTTTAACTGACCTCTCAAAAGGGCCTCTAGTAACTCTGAAAATAGGTTACCTATGACCAGGGTCAGTTCACTGGAGACAATGGTTCAGTGTCACCTGAATCAGTGCATTACTAACTGACAGTAAGCAGATGTGTGGCAAACACTGGAGCTGAATTCCACAGGTGTAATGAGGGAGAGACATGTCCCCAGTATGTGTGTGTGTCTCTCTCACACACACACACACACATTTTCAGAACCGCTTGTCCCATACGGGGTCACGGGGAACCGAAGCCTAACTCGGCGTAAGGCTGGAGGGGGAGGGGACACACCCAGGATGGGGTACCAGCCTGTCGCAAGGCACCCCAAAGCAGGACTCGAACCCCAGACCCACTGGAGAGCAGGACCTGGTCCAACCCACTGCACCACCATGCCCCCCATGTGTGGGTGTCACTCCATTGTAAATTGTTGATAATACTTTCCAGTCTCCAAATACCCTACATGTTCTTATGCCTCAATGTATTCCAGTTGTGAAACAACAGAAGTTTATTACACCGTCAGATATGAACAATATATCAGTATCAATAGCCAGTATAAAAATACAAAATAATGGGGAAAGGAAAAAGTTTTAATTATAAAATAGCTTTTAACTACAAAAGCACTTAGTTATGTTATATACAATCAAAAATGTAGCATGTACTGCTGTGATTCAACTGAATAGTAAAACACAACCCCAAATCTTTGAATAAGAACCATTTTTTTGTATTTATACAAAAGACAAAAAGATATTTGATCTAGTATAAAAGAAACATAATAACAGACATGTAGAAATAGAAATTGTACAAAAGTGAACAGTGAAGGGGCGTGCAGTGGCGCAGTGGGTTGGACGGGGTCCTGCTCTCCGGTGGGTCTGGGGTTCAAGTCCTGCTTGGGGTGCCTTGCAACGGACTGACATCCCGTCCTGGGTGTGTGCCCTCCCTCTCCAGCCCTACGCCCTGAGTTGCCGGGTTAGGCTCCGGCTCCCCGCGACCCCGTATGGGACAAGCGGTTCAGACTGGGTGGGTGTGTGTGTGTGTGAACAGTGAAGAAAATGTACTTAGAAAAATAAATTAGAAAATTTTCAATTCTTGAAAATCCATGACTCGGATGGTAACATAGGGTGTACTAAAATTTAGTACATTGATTTTCTAGTCTGACAAAGTTTGCTTTAAATGGTCTCTAGATTTCAGAGGGTACTATGAGCTTTTATCAACAAAAAGCTCATTTCTACAAAAAAAATGTTTATATTCCAACAAAGACGGCAGCATGGCCCGCCGTGTTGCAGTTATCGGTGCTGGCAGTTCCGGGCTGACCTGCATCAAGTGCTGCCTCGAGGAGGGACTGGAGCCAGTGTGCTTTGAGAGCAGCGATGACATCGGAGGCTTGTGGAGGTTCAAGGTAAACTGAGCCATTAAAAGTTATGCAAAAGTAGTCAAACTACATATAAGTTCATTTTCTCTGGAATATGTAAATATGACCTGAAGTTCATTTGTTACAATTTTCAAATATAATTTAGATGATTAACGTACACTGAATACTTACCGTTGCGTCTTACATTATTGCACCAAGCTTATTGTACCACCTCCAGGAGATTCCAGAACCGGAGCGCTCCAGCACATACCGATCACTTGTGACCAACACCTCCAAGGAGATGATGTGTTTCAGCGACTTGCCCATGCCGGCCCACTTCCCTAATTTCATGCACAACTCCCAGCTACTGCAGTACCTCCAGCTCTACGCTGCTCATTTTAACCTTCTGCAGCACATTCACTTCCAGGTGAGGTCCTGAATGCATATGGACACCATAGTCTCTACTCATCAGCACATTCAGAGTCACTTGCCTCCTGCTTTGCTGTGATTTAATGAAGCCCAAGGACTTGAGATACAGACTTAAAATCCAGAAACAGAAAGTATATGTGATCTAAGTTTCTTTTGTCTTGTTTGGTTTCTCAGACCACAGTCCTCACTGTGAAACAGAGGCCTGACTTTGCCTGCTCTGGGCAGTGGGAAGTGCTCACTGAGGACAGAGATGGGCTCAAAAAGATCCATATTTTCGATGCTGTCCTGGTGTGTACAGGTCACTACACAAAGCCTGTCATGCCACTGAAGGATTTTCCAGGTATAAGATGATCTGTTTATTCATAAGATAATCAGCTCTCTCATATTTTTTCAGCTTCTATCAGTCCATTTTCAGGATGAACAGATGTAATTTTTTGAACAAGCAGTGCATGGTTTATTAGCACTGAACAGCGTAGTAGTATATGTTTTGCAAGGTCCTTTCACAAAGCACTGTGTTGAAGAGCATGTTCATGGTTTCAGATGTCCTCTTTTTTCAGGCTTTGAGACCTTCAAGGGGGAGTACTGTCACAGCAGCGAATACAAAGATCCAGAGCCTTACAAGGGAAAGAAGGTTATGGTTGTGGGTATTGGGAACTCTGGGGGCGACATTGCTGTTGAGCTCAGCAGAGTTGCTAAGAAGGTATGGTTCTAGTGTTGCACAGAAAGCAGTTATACAGCATGTGTCCTTGCACTGCACAGAATGGTTCAGATCTGCAGCTATGCATCTACCATAGATCCTTAACATCAAAGCAAAAGTTCACCCAGGCGAAGGCAGATATATAACCCTAATACTAAGGGCTCAACTTGCACAGCATTAAAATTTTCACAAGATAACAGATGTCTTTATTGTAGTATCCCAGGCTCTACAGTTGCCATGTTGTAGATTAGTAAGTGATTGTGGAAGAAAGGTTGCCACTTTTCAAAGGTTTTCACAATGTCATCTTGCAATATAACTTTGAGCGTGTCTGCAAACAGCATTTCACTGATGAACTGCTGCCAAGGTGCTCTGGTATTTATGAGGAGACGTTTAAAAGGTCTTCAATATTACAATACATTTTAATTAATATTGAACTGTAAAACTTGGATTACATGGATTACTTGACTGTAGCGGTGTGAGGCACCATCTCAGTTCATTTATTCAATGTCTTTCCTCAGACATTTCTCAGTACTCGGCAGGGGGCCTGGGTCTTAAGTCGCATTTCCCTTAAAGGACGCCCCATAGACATGATTGGCGTCACTCGTCTTCTAGGCCTGGTAACCCTACTCTTGCCCAGGCGTCTGGTCAACTGGGCCTGTGAGAGAGAGTTGAATCAGAAATATGATCACCGATTGTACGGCCTCATGCCTAAAAACAGGTAAGACTGTCGGCTAAAGTTATTGAGACTTTCCCTGTTGATGGCGCACGTTCTGATGCATGTTTTCAGACCTTCTCCTGTCATTGCTGCAGGTTCTTGGACCAGAGGCCTCTAGTCAATGATGACCTTCCTGGCTGCATCCTTCTTGGTGGCTTGGTCATAAAGCCAAATATTCAGGAGTTCCAAGGCTCCAATGTGGTATTTGAGGATGAAACAGTAGAGGAACAAATTGATACTGTGATCTTCTGCACAGGCTACACCCACAATTTCCCCTTCCTATCAACTTCTCTCTTTACTGGCCCAAGCTTTAATTTAACCTTGTATAAGCATGTGCTCCCACCTATGCTTGAACACCCAACTCTAGCTATAATCGGCCTGATTGAAGCCTGGGGACCCATCATGCCTGTGGTGGAAATGCAAGCTCGCTGGGCCACTCGAGTCATTTCAGGTAACCTTTTTTTGCCCTATTATGTTGTTTTTAATCAGATGAAGAACCACTTTGAGTAAGACCTAAAGTATACACCACTGATAGTATAAACATACTGCACCTACATAACAAATAGACAGATACTTGGATAAATCAGAATTTTATTAACCCCAAAGGAAATTTCACAAAGCTACAGCAGCATACTAATGGAACACTAGAATCAAACTACAATAAATAAACGTCACATTTAGGCAAATATAGGCCTATAGGAATAAATGAAAAATAAAAGTACTATAGAGAAATCTCTACCACTCGGACAAACAGGGAGAGGACTCATTATAGAGTACTCATTATTGGGCCTAATGCAGAAAACACCTCAGGAAATATTCCTTGGTCAGAGTGCAGCTGAACCAGCCTTTTGTTGAATGTACTCATCAGTGTAGCCAGAGGAGTGCAAAGTGGGGGAGAGTCATTGATGATTCACTATGTCAGTGACAATGACAATGAGTTATACAGTACCACAGACATGTGCATCAAGCGGGTCATTTTGATTTCAAACTGTCCTAGGTGGTAACTGTGACACATTGAAGTTGTAGGAGTTTGTTCAATATAAGTCTTATTTCATCTGTTCCAAACAAC
Source organism: Scleropages formosus (assembly GCF_900964775.1). Classification (NCBI taxonomy): domain Eukaryota; kingdom Metazoa; phylum Chordata; class Actinopteri; order Osteoglossiformes; family Osteoglossidae; genus Scleropages; species Scleropages formosus. Next base: position 13,106,556 of record NC_041814.1, on the reverse strand, counting down.
AATTCAGTGTTAGGTGCTTCCATATTTATAGGCCATTTATCATATGTTTCAGGCCAACTGTCACAGAAGCATGTTGTCAAAGAACAAAATGTGATCTCTTGTACTATAAGCACATTAGCAAAGTTCAAAAGAAACTCAAAATACTGAATAAAAATCAAAAGTCTTAAGTTAGCCACAGAAGTGGAGATAAACTTATGCAAATCCAAAAATGTGGTTATTGCAGAATTAACTGGACAAACATCTTAAATGGGAAAGCATGATTTTCATACGAGTGTGAATAACATGGTATTCCTAATGTAATGGACAAATTGTATTTTGTCTGAGATGTACATCGCATTGGAGAAAAGTGTCTGTTAAATGAATAAATGTAAATGTATTGAAAACATATATAAAATTTAAATAATATATTTTAGGATATAAAAGGGAAAGATATCTGGAATCTGAAAGTGGTGTGTGCAATGATACAGAGCTATACAACCCAACAAGTTCCCCATCACCTATTCCACGCATCTCAGGCTGGCAAGAAACACTTCATGAAGTTCATTAGATCATGAAGAGAATTACATTGGTATTGCATGGTCATGGGAATGGATACAATTATGTCCTGCAGCAATAAAAAACCTAACCATTATCATGTAATAGCAGTGTTTGTAGATCCAACATTGTATGATTTGAACATCATATGTCCATATGTCTCTACTGAACAATTGGGTGGTCTGTGTCTCTATTACTCATTTTGTGCTTGTCTACCATCACCTAATATAGCCCTTTTGTTCCACTTAAATATTCAGCGTAAAGAGAGGAATGTTTGCTATTGTTAATTTGTGGCACTTGGATCTTGCAGGTGTCATCCGTCTCCCACCAAAGGAAATCATGCTGAAAGACGTTGAGAGGGAGAGAAAAAGAAATATGAAACGGTAATCCATGTGGAGAAGTTCTTGGATTACAAAATATTGCATGGTTTGTCACAACTACAAATAAAATAATTTCCATTAATTAACATAGTATAACAAGTAGTGTCATTTTCCCTAGATACCCTTGTCCCAAACATGCAGATCTGCAACTGGAATACATCCCCTATATGGACGAACTGGCAAATGAGTTGGGAGTGCGGCCAAACATCCTGAGGCTGCTGCTGACAGACCCTCGCCTGGGGTTCAGCGTGCTGTTTGGACCCTGCACCCCTTATCAGTTCCGACTGCGTGGGCCAGGAAAGTGGGCAGGTGCCCGGAATGCCATCCTGACGGTGTGGGACAGGGTGAGCAAACCAATGATGACACGAGTTGTACCAGAGCCCCGTCCTTCCAGACTACCAAAGTTGCTTGTTCTGAGTACCCTGCTTGTAGCAGCCATTTATGCTGGAAAAAGGCATTCTAAACTGCTGGAAAGCCCCATGGCTGCCCTGAACAACTGGAGGATGTACGTCCCAGCGGCGGTCCTTCGCGTGCTCAAAATCTGAACCTAACAAGAGTTTGAACCTTACTTCTGCAGAAACCCTTACCTGTCAGTAACCTAATTTTGCCTGACTGCCTCATTTATATACATATGGCAAAATGTATTACAGAATTCTCAAAAGTAAATTTGATAATAAAATACAAAAATAATACCAGACCAATAAATATGTCATAACACCATGTCATATGCTGACCACAGACAGTGGCATTCCTGGCAGTGACAGAATTGTAACCTTATTGGGAATTTCTTTTTAAGCAAACAGATTAATAAAAAGTGATTTGTAATTTTATACATTCTGCTGCCCCTGAATCCTTAACCGCTGTATGCTGAGCTAATCTTCTATAGCAATCTGAAAAGTAAATACTTAGACAAGAATAGGGTAATTAAAATAATAATAATTGCTTTACTTATTAATTGCAAAAGCGTTGTAATTTTTTGCAGTTTAATAATTAACAATAAAAAAAATCACTGAAAGCAGACATTAAATGTGGACATGCTCTTGCTGGTTAGACTAGGGATAACTGGTGTTTTAATGTTCTTATAAAAAGTTTTTAGATTCTTGTGAAATGCTGTCAATTTATTTGAAATGAAGTCGCTCTAATGCCGTCATGTAATGTAACGCTATAGCTGTTATGAGATCAGTTTCACAATTTACTGTTTCCCATATATTGTACTCTTGTAACATTTACTGTAACAATAAAATTGTACATCTCCTTGGAAAAGCTTTAGCTACTTTAATAATAATGAATGAAAGATGATCATTTTGAAGTTTTTTGAATATGAAAAGTAGAGAATAATTATAACCTGTTCACCTACGATTTTCTGTTGATTTTTACAGAAATCTGTTATAGCGGTACTTTTGAAACTAAATAAAAAAATATGAACCCCTTCATCGTTATACTGGAAGTATAAAACAAGCCAAAGCTGTACGAGATCCCTGCCTTTCCAGACTACCTATGTGGCTTTCTCTGTTTGGCATAACCCTTCTGATCACAGCTCTCTATGCTAGAGACCGATACTGTGCTTTATTCCCTCAAGGAATCTTGAAAATCCAATAAGTTTGTTTTAAATTTAAGTTTAAGTTTCAAGTTCATTGTCATAGGCACAAGTACCGTGTACAAGTATCATGAAATTCTTCATGAATGCTTCTCCACAGACTATGAACAAAAACAATAGAAATACTGCACAGAACAAAACAATGACAATGACAATGAGTAATGCAAATAACAATAACAATAAATAATGGTAACAATAAGAACAACTATGACTATGATCGTTCATGATGCGCATCGTCATCATCTTTCTTCATCGTCTTTCGTTTTAATACATTACTTGGGATAACAGTCCTTGTAGCCACTGTTGGTAATTCGCAGAGAAGATCAGGAGACTTGGAAGTATCTTCAGCAGGATTCTTTATTGCAGATGAGAGCATCAGTCTACAACATCAGAACGTGCTGTTTCACACTGTAGTCATCAAGTTTAACTAAGGGAGACATACATTGTGGTTTTATAGGCATTCAGTGGGCAGTCCTTAAAGGTGTGGCCTTACAGAAAGCTTTAGAGGTGATACCTTCAAACAAAGCATCAAAGGCAAGGAAGCCTTCACAGGAATCAACCCCCGACTGCCAGCTACCTCAAACTTCCTTATCACCAAATGGTTTGACCACCATCCACTAACAAGAACTGGGACATGTCAACATTCTCACAATTATATTAACAGGCAGACCCATTCAACTGTAAATTTGATCTAATCATCCAACAGATATTGTTTTGAATGCCCACAAGCAATGTGTATTACCCTGATGTTTTCATATGATAATATGGGATAGACAGACGGTCAATTGGTCCTAAAGTGACCCTGAATTGTGGATTCCTACAACGCTGACTGCAGATTAAAAATGTATAATTTTTTATTTTTTTTCCAGTTAATTCAGCATGGAGTACAAATTCAATGAACAGCAAACTATTCACAATTCTTGCACTGTGAGAGGGTCTAGAAATGACCACCAAACAGAGGAAGGTTTCCTGATAAAGCAGACCTCACCTGATAGTGTAATAGAGAAATTTGTCAAGTGATCCCTCAGGATCTGGAGAACAAATAACCACTTGTCAATGGTCTTTCTGTGCCTTTTTCGCACACTACATACACATGCAATTCACATTGCAGCTGTATCTGGTATCCATTCTGCAAATAATTGTCAGTTATTTTATTATTTACATGAGTCACCAATCAATGAAATTACGCCTATCCTACTTTGGCCATACAATTAGAAGAGAACGATCATTAGAGAAGGACTTCATGACCGGAGAGACTGAAGGAACAAGGAAAAGAGGAAGACCCGCAATGAGACGGATCGATATGTTGACAACAGCAATGGGGACAACACTAGATGAGCTCACCGAACTAGCACAAAACCGATTTCTTTTTAGATCTTTAATTCAAGTCACATAACTCGAACCCGAGTTGATGGCACTTATCTAACTAATTTATATGAGTCACACTGTGATAGACTAAAGCCTGGGTGACACTGCAAGCTCTCTGAATTATAATCACACCTGCTAAAGGACTCCAGACACAGCTTTGAGAATTAACCAAAATTACAAATGCTTTAAGACTGGAGTTTAGCTGTTCTGTGAGAAGGAGAATAAAACCATAAAGCCTGTATTGTCCCACCCACCACACACAGCTTTCGAAAAGCATTTCTGATTTCCTTTTAATCTCATAGTCCTTTTTCTTGTGTTTTTGGTTTAATATGACAAAATAAAAACAATTCAAAAAACCTTTGCCCCAGAGTGTTGTGCATACTCAGGAGGACCTGAGTAGACCACTCACCTCTGCACATCCATGGAATAGCTGTGGAGAGTTTCTTGGTGTGCACATGACAGAGGACCTCTCCTGGACCCTGAACACCACCTGCCTAGCCAAGAAAGCCCAGCAGGATCTCGGTTTCCTATGGAGGCTGAAGAGAGCCAAAGTCCACCCTCCCATCCTCACTACTTTCTACAGGGGGGACAATAGAGAGCGTCTTGACTAGCTGTCTCACCACACGGTAGAGGAACTGCACAGTCTCCAACCACAAGACCCTACAGCGAGTGGTAAGAACAGCTGAAAAGATCATTGGAGTTCCTCTTCCTTCTTCTTCCACATACAAAAATCGCTGAATCCGCAAGGCCACCAGCATTGTGGACAACCCCCTCACCCCTCTCATAGACTCTTCGCCCTGTTGCCATCTAGCAGGAGGTACAGGAGCATCCATGCTTCCACCAGCAAGCTCCGCAACAGTTTCTTCCCTGAGGCAGTCAGACTACTCAACACACAGCTGCTTCCCAGTGCTCACCTGGCTCCGTTGAACAATTAACTCAGCACTACACTACTCCACAACTGCCTACAGCTTGCATCCATACCCGCGTCCACATCCTGTCCTGTGTATTTACTTATTGTCTTGTGCTATGTTCTGCATTGCACCATGGTTTCCGAAGGAACAGTATTTTGTTCCACTGTACACAAGCTGTATAGAGGAATAACAATAAAAACAACTTGAACTTGAACTAAGTTTTTTCAGCTCTGTCTGTTTGGAAAATGTATAAATTATTAATAGGCATAAATCCATCCTTTATCTTCAGCTATAGAACCTTTTTGGGGATGTTGCCACACTTCTCCTGAACTGTATTTAAAGACAAATTACACCATCTAGCCATCATCCATTATTAATAAATGCTTGTCCGGTGCTGCTTCAGGGCCTGTAAATAAAATATGTCATGTTGCCTCATATGTATACTGTACAATACATACTATTGTATAGATAGTGTGTACATCATAATTTTATGTATAAAAATGTATTTTATTTTGGTGTGATTTTATTATTTTTATGAGTTTATTGTAAACTGGTGTAACTATAATTTAGTAAAGCTTGTGATAAAAGAAAACAGTGACCTTCTTAGCTTCCCAGGAACTATTGCTATGTCATCAGCTTAGCTGCGGTTTAAAATGAGTTAAACCGCTAAACCCATCACTTCATTGCCGTGTCAAACTGTGCCCAAACTAAAGGTACTATAAAGTCACGCAAGTTCTGCTGGACATGAGGTAACACCACATAACAAAGACATATTTTAGTTATAGGCGACTTTAGTGCACTTTCTAGTCTCGCAAATATAGTATGTACAATTAATTGTATTCTTATTAATCTAAACACCAAAAGCATGGGCCATCTTTGCTAGAATCCAGCACTGGCTATTGCTTGGTTGCTGGTTGCTGCAGAGGTCTATTCAGTCTCACAGAACATGGCACTTGGGGATTTAAAAAAAAACGGAAATCAATGACACAACAATATAACATTTACAATTTTTATTCATTCAGCTGATGCCTTTATCCAAAGTGATTTACAGTGTTAAGATACATAAAACTATCTATCCATTTATACATCTGGGTGAGTGGAGCGATTTTAGGGTCAGTACCTTGGATACTACAGCAGTAGGTGAGGTTCAAACCTACCATCCCTGGGTCAAAGACATCACCTCTAACCACTAATAAAGCAGCTTCTAGTGCCTTAAATGTTACCTGTATTTCACTACACAATATAGCTTTTGGTTGAAAATCATGTCAGAATTGTCTACACAGCACCATACATGCTGGAAAATTTTAGACAAGCTTTAAATATTAAAAGATATCTAAGCTGAAGACATGTTTAAATTGAGGCTGCCTCTCCTTAAACCTCAGCTAAACCAGTGCAAAAATAAGACACACTTCAGAAAAGGAGGTCTCCAGCGGCGATTTCTACGATATACATCAAGTGGGTTTAGTTTCAACTGCAGGTTCAAAGGACACAGCAATGGGTTAAGAAGCACGTGACTGGCTGCGGATTAAACTCCTCTTAAACTCTGAAGCGCAGCTAAACTAATGACAGAGCAACAGTGGCTCAAAACCCTTAGGGAGCCAGTTCTCCAAGTTCTTGCAGGTGAGGTTCGGGTCATAATGTTGGGCTACGCAAACATGTTACATTCTATACCTGTCATAAGTGAACTGTATGATTGTGACTCAAAAAGCACCTCTGTTCGAAAGGTCGACAGCTGTGTTATTGAGGTGAATTAAATCATAATCTCAATTGACGATATGTTTATGTTCTGCAATTCTTACTGCTCCTTTATGCATGTTTATTGACTTCTTTTTATTGATATACTGGTTAAGATATCATGTTGTGTGAAAAAAACTATTTGTGGAACTCTTGAAAACGAAAGCTGTGAAGCACTTAAATATGTGCTAAAGTTTAAAATCCCAGGGTTCCAGTCCTTGCAACATTGTGTAAGTTGTCTTTTCAAATTGTAAAGGTGTCAGAAACTGTCGCGGCGTCGGCCTGATATCCCACAGAAGTTTCCAAGGTGTCAAGCTGATCGTCTGATGACTTGTTCAGATTTACACCTTTTTTATGCTGTTTTCATCATATTATCACGACACCTTAAATTAACAATATTTTTTTAAAAACGCTATATAATATTAATACTGTCCGTAGCATGGTTGTGGACGCTGCATGAGCATTGTACAGCGTTTATTAGACCGCAGCGACAGTAAGAGGCGATAACCAGGGAGGATATATAGAAATTCTAGTTAGATTAGTCTTAAAATTGCATTACATTATTATATTCTTGCAATTGTGTACTGGTTTTATGGCCCGAGGACCTGCGTTCCTCCAACAACATAAACGCGAGCAAAAGCACCCGTCTCACAGACTCCCCGGGACTGGAGAGGAAACTGCGCAACTACGTTCTAAGAGTTCATTACCAGCTCCAAACGCTAGGGGAGCCCTCGAGTAGCAGACGCTACAGCAACACACACACACACACACACACACACACACACACACACACACACACACACACACACAGTATTCATAAATATATTCACAGTGTCATGTCCGGTTCTGGAAGGAAGCGGCGAACCCAAGTGCAGAGCGGTATTCGGGGAAATCCGAGAGAGGAGGTCAGAGAACAGGCGATTGGTCTTCGAGGTGCGAAAGTCGTTACAGGGAGAATCCAAAAAGGCGAGGTCGGTACAGGCAAGAGATCAATGATCATAAAGGGATTCGGGATTCGGGATTCCGTCGCAAACAAGAAGGCCGAACAAGGTTCCGCATCAGCTGCTGGTCTGACGCAGCCTTTTATGCCCCAGTCTGCGCTGCGTCCCAGGTGTTCCGTGTCGGCTCGGAGGTGTGGGCGTGGCACATAGTACATGTGAATGAACGGTAAATGCTACTAAATGCGCCATGCTGTGTCATAGGTAAAGACTAACTGAACTTTCTGGATCGTAGAATTAAATGGTTTCCATCATTGATAATGTTCCTTGTTAAATATAAACGTTTGAAATTTCTGAAGCTGCTACATTTTTATGCAACTTTTTTTTGGGAACATTACTCAAGAATGTTTGGAGATTGAGAATTAGAAGGGCACTATAAATTGAAGTAAATAAATATCCTTTCCAGGGAAACATAAGTATACTAGCTTTGCTTTCCAATCCAGTTGTTCAACGGGTAAATTAATGCATTAAGAACCTTTAACTCAAAGTGCAAATGTTGACTCCGAAAACATTTTCACCTATCACCTACCCTATAATGTTTAATGACATGTAACTGTATCGTGCAGTTTTTCGTTTTCTAAAATGCATTATCCCCCCCATATCCACAGTATGGCCCGCCGTGTTGCAGTGATCGGTGCTGGCAGTTCCGGGCTGACCTGCATCAAGTGCTGCCTCGAGGAGGGACTGGAGCCAGTGTGCTTTGAGAGCAGCGATGACATCGGAGGCTTGTGGAGGTTCAAGGTAAACTGAGCCATTAAAAGTTATGCAAAAGTAGTCGAACTACATATAAGTTCATTTTCTCTGCAGTATGTAAATGTGACCTGAAGTTCATTTGTTCCAATTTTCAAATATAATTTAGATGATTAACGTACACTGAATACTTAGCGTTGCGTCTTACATTATTGCACCAAGCTTATTGTACCACCTCCAGGAGATTCCAGAACCGGAGCGCTCCAGCACATACCGATCACTTGTGACCAACACCTCCAAAGAGATGATGTGTTTCAGCGACTTGCCCATGCCGGCCCACTTCCCTAATTTCATGCACAACTCCCAGCTACTGCAGTACCTCCAGCTCTACGCTGCTCATTTTAACCTTCTGCAGCACATTCACTTCCAGGTGAGGTCCTGAATGTATATGGACACCATAGTCTCTACTCATCAGCACATTCAGAGTCACTTGCCTCCTGCTTTGCTGTGATTTAATGAAGCCCAAGGACTTGAGATACAGACTTAAAATCCAGAAACAGAAAGTATATGTGATCTAAGTTTCTTTTGTCTTGTTTGGTTTCTCAGACCACAGTCCTCAGTGTGAAACAGAGTCCTGACTTTGCCTGCTCTGGGCAGTGGGAAGTGCTCACTGAGGACAGAGATGGGCTCAAAAAGATCCATATTTTCGATGCTGTCCTGGTGTGTACAGGTCACTACACAAAGCCTGTCATGCCACTGAAGGACTTTCCAGGTATAAGATTTTTTGTTCAGAAGACTAAAGTCTCCCTCATTATAACATGTTGCAGCCTCTATTTATCCGTGTTCTACAACGAATAAATTGATGAGTAAATTATGTATCAGTATGGCAGCAGTTTCTAAAAATGCATTTGTTATCAGCACTGTACAGTTTAATACCGCTGTTCCTTTCATAAAGCAATGTGTTAAGGATCTTGCAGGACATGTTCAAGGTTTCAGATGTCCTCTTTTTTCAGGCTTTGAGACCTTCAAGGGGGAGTACTGTCACAGCAGCGAATACAAAGATCCAGAGCCTTACAAGGGAAAGAAAGTTGTGGTTGTAGGGATTGGGAACTCTGGTGCAGACATTGCCGTTGAGCTCAGCAGAGTTGCAAAGAAGGTATGATTTTCATATTGCATTCATCTTTGTGCGCAAAAGAATGGCCCAGACGTGTAGCTTAGGATCTGCATCCCTTACATAAAAGCAGAAGTTCACCCAGGAAAAAATGAATATACAAGGGTCCCATATTCACAACTATAAGACTCTTATGTTATTGGTAGTTGCACAAAATATCTGACATGTCAGTCTTACATTTACCAGACACTTTTCTCCAGAGCGACATAAATCTCCAGAGGACATTACCTCAGTGCATTCACACCAACAGAAGGAGATATCTGGATGCAGACACATGATTCTTGAGTACAGTCAATTTGTCACATATCGCTGTATAAACCAGTATTCTTTACACAAGTAGCAGTTTGTAGTTTTTTTTTTAAACTGATAACAAAGTACAAATTTGTTGAGCACATAATGAGACTGCAAGATGCTGCCGTACCCTTAGAGGAAAATGCCACAGTGAATGGTCATCATAGCTATTCCCAAATACATGCCATACACCTGCACCGCATTAAAAACACTGTTTAAAAGCAAGAGACCTCCTCACAATCAGAGAATCTCTGAAAGAAACCTCACCTCCCTTCGCGTTCAGTTTTGCTCCTCTTTTTTCCCTTTTGGATCTCAACTCTCGCTCTTCAAACCACGACCACGACTCTTCAGATTACAACCTTTGCATTAAAGCCACGATCCTCTGGATCTCGACCCTCGCTCTTTGAACCATGACCCTTCCAGTTATGACCTTCGCATTAAAGCCATGACCTTCTAGATCTCAACCCTCGCTCTTCAAACCATCCCCGGGAGACTTCGGATCATGCCTTGAACTCAGAAAAGCCCCTCGGACCCTGAACCCATGCTTACATCCTGAGTGCCATTCTTGGATTAGTCCTCCCAGATCCTGTCTCCCTTCCTTCTCCATTCCCTTTCCGGTTCCCATCAACCCCGCACCGTTCAGGAAACATGACAAATGTTTTTACTGAGAGATGTTTTGAGTTAAAAATACTGGCACTGAGTGTGATGTGTTTGAGTACAGCACTGGCACCACTTACAGAAGAATAAGTGTCAAAAACGTGGCCGGTTGCAGGTAGTACTATAATTGACACATTTGCAAATTTCCCAAATGTAGAGGATTATTGATCATATTTCACAAAGGAGGTCATCCTAGTTTGATGTCTTGTACTTATAGGGGAAAATTTTTCTGAGAAGTGGAACACTAGAGAATCATTGTCACGCCCTCCACCTCGGTGCAACGAGGAACATCTGCTGCAGATCAGCAGACGAGTGTATAAAAGGAAAGCGCAGAGTGCAGACAATCACGGAACCTTGTTCAGCCTTGTTACTCACTCGCGGTTCTTGCCTTAGCTCTCCTGACTTCCCTGATTCCTTGTCCTCACCCTCGCCCTCTTCCTTGTTTCCCTGTGCCCGCTCCTGTATCTACACGACTTCCTGGCTTACCACGACTTCTCGCCTGTTTACCAGATTACGACTCTCGGACTCTCCCTTCGGATTTCGTTCGCACATCGGTGACCATTTCCCTGTTTATTCGACCATATCTTTTGGACTACCCCTTGAGAAACCTTCCTGTGCTCTGCACTCAGGTCTGGCGCTTCCGCTCCGGGGGGACACCGTGACAACCATGAGGATATCTTACACTGTTTAATATAATTTGGTCTTGAAATCAATGAATGTTGCAGTGTTTTTTACTTAGAAATAATACATAGTGTGTAGTACAACACCTTATTGTGGAGTCATTTACCATTTTTTATTCCAAAACTAGAGTCCATAATTTTAAATTTATTTTCATGGTCTTTTATATATACCTTTTATTCATGTCTTTTTATTGTATTATTTCTTTCTCTAAGACAGTGACTAGCTCTAGTAACACTGGGCACCCCCAAGTTTTCTGACTTATGTTGTATTCCTTTCTTTAGACCTTCGTCAGTACTCGGCAGGGGGCTTGGGTCATAAGGCGCACTTCCCACAAGGGGTGCCCTTTTGACATAACTGCGTTCACTCGTCTTCTAGATCTACAGGGCTTATTACTTCCCAGGCGTCTCATCAACTGGGTCAGCGAGAGGGAGCTAAATCAGAAATATGATCACCGGTTATACGGCCTCATGCCTAAACACAGGTAAGACACTAGACTGCAGTCATTGAAACTCTCCTTAAATTGAGTCATTCATTCAGTTTATTGCAGGTTTTTGGATCTTCTCCTGTTTATACTGCAGGTTGTTCGACCAGATACCTGTAATCAATGATGACCTTCCTGCCTGCATCCTTCTTGGGGTTGTGGTCATGAAGCCACATATTCAGGAGTTTCAAGGCTCTACTGTGGCCTTTGTGAATGGGACCAAAGAGGAACAAATTGATGCCGTAGTCTTCTGCACAGGCTACAACTGCAGCTTTCCGTTCCTCACCGCTTCTGTCTTTACTGGCCCTGGTCATAATTTGAACCTGTACAAGCATATCTTCCCACCTTCACTTGAGCACCCCACACTAGCCATAATAGGCCTGATCGAACCCTGGGGCCCCATCATGCCTATGGCGGAGATGCAAGCTCGCTGGGCCACACAAGTAATTACAGGTAACTTTTCTTTTTCCTTTCTGTGTTTCTTTTAATCAGGTGGAGAATAAAATGAGGTATAAAATATCACCTACTGATAAAACAGAGGTGTGACTCATTCATTTTATACATATATATATTAATAGTAGAAGGATGCTGGAATCCCTCCAACACAAGTCAACTAATCCAGATTGGAATAAAATGGTGAGAGCCTATTTATCCAGTTTATCGTGTTTGTTTAAAAATTCCTGTCATGTAGTATGGTTGGTGGTAGAGAAAATAAGTTTGATAAGGGGAAAATGTTGAGCTACAAAGGCATGTCTGTGTTGCCACCCTCATTGTCATGCCTTCCATCTCGGCAATGAGGAACACCTGTGGCTGATCAGGGTCCAGACGCATAAAAGGACAGCCTGGAGCTCAGAACGCTGCAGAACCACGTTCAGCCTTACTGCTCACCACCGCCTCTCGCATCGCCCTGTTTACCTTTCCTGACTTCCCTGTCCTAGCTCCCGTTCCTCGACCCTCTTCCTCCTGACTCTCCTCGTCCTCCTCGTTTCCTTCAACCCATTGTCTGATCTTCAATTCAAGGTTTTCGGGTTCTCCTCATAATGAGGTCTGCTCCTCGGTGACCCTCGCTTGTTTCCTGACTACGACCTGCGGATCCTCCCATCACCTTGTGCGCCTCTACGCTGCACTTGGGTCTGATGACCCACTTTCTGGACAGAAACATGACACTCATGCAAAGCCTGTCCCAGACCTAACTGTCCAAAAGCCATATGGGGAGGCCTCATATCCTGTTCCTGAAACATGTTGTGAAACTGCAAAAATTTGTAACATACAAAACCACTGGCCTCAGTTGTTTTGTAAGTGGTTACCAGTTTTTAGTAGGAGCAAACTCTAAGTACACCTGCAAAGGTTTTCAAAAAATAAAAATGTTTTAAAAAGTTAGACAGAAAAGTGGAAATAGAAAGTACTTTAAAGTATCGCTTTGCAGAATAATGTTGCTAGAGAATTACAACTATTTCCAGGTGAACCATTCACTAGCAGGTTGCCCTTTAACTCTTCTCATTACACCTCTGGGTAATAAAAAGCTCCTAGTTGACTGTTTTCTCTAAAGCAACTTGCTGTCTCACAGGGCAGACCAGAGACCTGGGTGTGGACCCAATTGCGAGATCGTTTATTATAAAGATACTTGGGGCCAGGCAATGCTCTGAGTCGGGGGCAAGCGTAGTTCAATCCGAGGTGCAAACATGGTCCGACAGGAGAATCCGAAGACCTGGTCAAGGACATGAAAAGAGGTTCGATACCGTGGAAGACAGGAACAGGGATGAGGAGACGGGCTAGGGAACAGGGAGTGAAGAACTTGGAGGAGGACAGGTAAGGCGCTGAGGAGAAGTCATGTACACTGGAGGAACAGTTGTCTTCTAAGAGATTCTGCAACAGAGAAGGATCCGGGGTCAGTTTTTATAGATAAATGCTCTGATTGCTGACAGGTGCTTAATCAGAGGCAGGTGCTGCTGGGTACGGTGCATGCTTGGTAGTGACACTTGCACTGTACTACCCATTTTGTACTGGAGCAGTTTATAGTAAATACCTTGAGTACCTTGCTCAAGTGCACTACATCTGAAGGTGGAAATTGAACCTAGATTCTTGGAGGGCAGGGTAGCAACTGTAACTACTACAGTACCTGCTGCCCCTGTTATCCTGTGTTCATTTATTGTACTTCTTCCTTGTAGGTGTCATCCGTCTCCCATCCAAGGAAACCGAGACAGAGATGAAAGGAAACATGAAACGGTAATCCATATTAGAATGTGTTTTGTTACCACTTTGCTTATATGCTTATGAAGGTTCCAGATTCCTACAAATAAGAAAAATGCCATAAATTAGCATATTATGACAAGCAGTGCTACCTTCTTTTTGTCCCAGTTTTCCTAGTCCCAAACATGGAAATCTGCTGGTGGAATACATCCCCTACATGGACGAACTAGCAAATGAGTTGGGAGTGCGGCCAAACATTCTGAGGCTGCTGCTGACAGACCCTCGCCTGGGGTTCTGGGTGCTGTTTGGACCCTTCACCCCTTGTCAGTACCGACTGCGTGGGCCAGGAAAGTGGGCAGGTGCCCGGAATGCCATCCTGACTGTGTGGGACAGGGTGAGCCAACCAATGATGACACGAGTTGTACCAGAGCCCCGTCCTTCCAGACTACCAAAGTTGCTTGTTCTGAGTATCCTGCTTGTAGCAGCCATTTATGCTGAAAAAAGGCATTCTAAACTGCTGGAAAGCCCCATGGCTGCCCTGAACAACTGGAGGATGTACGTCCCAGCGGCGGTCCTTCGCGTGCTCAAAACCTGAACCTAAGCTCCAAAGAATGCACATTAGGTTTGGATAACAGCCTGTTCTGAAGCTGTACACCTTCTGAAGACCACATTCACCTCACCGCACTTACTACCTATCTTGAAACACTTTTGCCCCCACCTTCATCTTCATCACTTGCGATGCCTCCAACACAGCACTTCGGGCAACGCTGTCCCAGCTCTACTCTGGAGTGGAGTGGCTCATTGGTTTTGCCTCCTGGGCCCTCAGTCCTACAGAGCAATCGCACTCATTGGGTCAGCAAGAGGCCTTGGTCTCCATCTGGACAAGCAAAAGATGTACACGTCCCTCTATGGATGTGCATTTTCGCTATAGACAGACCACTAGGCAATCGGAGCACTGCTGGCCACATCAGGTATGAGGTACCTCTCATTTAGGCTCCACTGCTAATCTAAGAGGTCTTACTAGTACAATTTTATGCTACAATTCACTCCAGGGTGCTACAACGCAGAGGTGAATTTGTTGTTCTGCACCATTTCCAGCTAACCCTCATGACCCTGACCTTGTTCAGAGGCTCCACACATCACTCTCTACATGACCACGAACAAGCCTCTTGACATGGTGCAGTACTCTCAGCTCCAGAACTGACACCTGCCTATTCAGTGGGAAAACTGGGAGCCCAAGGCCAGACTGAAATTCATTTTGCTTTGCGGCGATTCTGACGCTGTCGGGAAACAGCATCTTCTGGTGTTTGCAATGCTGTTGTGTTTGTGTGATGTCGGTTATGGCGCCGAAGTGCCTTTGCAACATTTCAGCCATTTTCAGTTCATTGAGTGAGATGCACCCTAAATGTCCAATGCATGCCGAACTCATCTGCAAAGCTTGACGCAACAGAACATTAAAACTGTACACAGATTGAGCTGGATTTGAGCCCATGTACAAGTGCACGGTCCAGGTGCTCTGAGGCATCAGCAATAGGCCTACTTGCTGCAGCACCGTTCATTAGTCTTTTTAAAGTTCATGGCATTTTTTAGCACTTTGTCCAACTCCTGTGGCACTGCTTTTACCAAATTCATTTGGGACAAAGTTCATGTAACGTTCATTTGCTAAAAAGCTTAGTTACACAGGCAACGCCAACGGTCCACTCCGCTGCCTCACGGCAGTTTTACAGCAGTTCCACATTCAGAATACCTGTCCATCATTAACATAACGTAGTGAACCGTGGAGTTTATGCTCCACCGTTTCACACAGGTGTTCCGGACCAGCGTATCGATCGGTCTGTTCAGGATTTGTGTCAGTGCGGTTTCTCAGGAATTCTGAAGTGTCAAACGTGGCTGAAACAATTCACCGAAAACTTCTTCAAAGACCGGCCCCGTATTTCAGGCAACACATAACGTGAACACAAACAGCTGCGCTGAATTTTTACGTTATCGAACATTTAACTATTTCAAATGGAAGCGCAACAAGTGGGTTTCAGTATGTTTTCGGGAAAACGCAAGAAATTCCTCTTTCCTTTTTATTGCCTCAGTGCTTTTTTTTCTAATATTATACTGTGTTTTCACTGGCATGTAAGCTCACTGGCCAGTAAATGACTTTAAACGTTGTTTTATTGGGGCACCTTTTGCACATTGTTGCATTTATAAAGGAGAATTAAATTCGACATGTTTTGAGAGCAACGCCATTGAATTGTACTGAAACGAGACCTCATGAGCCGTGCTATAAATCATGCTTACAACACCATTTAGTTATCTGGAATTAATCTCTTTATAAGTTACAGACTCGCTGGCTGCCACCTATGCTTATCATCGTTATGTAAAGTGTAGTGGGGTTTTTTTTTTTTTTTTTTTTTATTTCCTTCGTATCTGGCAACTGTGTAGTCGGAGGCCACTTCTTCTTCACTTACCAGGCAACAGCGTCCGGCAGCGATTCAAAGTCCGCGCTGAATGTTTACGGACCGAGTTGGAGTCCGCGCCCATTCTGTCTTTTCACCCAGACTTGGCTCGTCGGGGCTCCATTGTCACTTCCAAAACTAAAGCTGCGAGTCTGAAGTCCTCGGAGGTGTGCAGGTACGATTTACATTATGACGAAACAACACGCTGTTCTTATTCCCACTGATTACTGCAGCAAACTGAATAACTGCCGTAAAGCTATTGCAACGTAACGCAAGTATTTGTGAAACGTCGTGTATGACGCGAGTAAGTGAACTTTTTTGTTTTATTTGCTTCTTCTTTGCAGCTCTCAGTGGTTTTTCTCTGCATGATGTTGCTTATCCACCCGCTTTGTCGCCCGAAATTCTCGAGCACACTTTGAATCTGAGAAATGTGTTAAGATGTCACGCAAGATCATGCCATGATGATTTCTGTGAACTGACCCCTCAGCATAATTAACATGATGTAAAACAAGTCGTTCTTCAAGCCGTCTTTGCGAATATCATAAACGCAAGGCTTTAAGCGCCATTCTGATGACGAAACGTGTGGATAGAAAACGGATCTCTTGTTCCTCTTATGTGGATGAGTGACCCAGTGTATCTAGCAAATAAGAAGGTGTGAGCGCTGATAACACGAGTTCACTGAAAGTCGCTTGGAGAAAAGAGTCTGCTAAGTAAATAACTGTAAATGTAATGTGGTTGATTTCGTTTTATTTTTACTTAAAAAGTTATTTAATTTTTTTAAAAAATTATTTAGAAAAATTATTTATTTTTCGGGGGGTGCGGTGGCGCAGTGGGTTGGACCGCAGTCCTGCTCTCCGGCGGGTCTGGGGTTCGAGTCCCACTTGGGGTGCCTTGCGATGGACTGGCGTCCCGTCCTGGGTGTGTCCCCTCCCCCTCCGGCCGTACGCCCTGTGTTACCGGGTAGGCTCCGGTTCCCCCGCGACCCCGTATGGGACAAGCGGTTCTGAAAATGTGTGTGTGTGTGTGTGTGTGTGTGTGTGTGTGTATTTTTCTGTTTCTATCGGCTTCGCACCCAGTTTCTCTTTCATTCGTGAAGTGGGCGTCGACCAGCGTCCGTCCCACTTACCTGTGTTCAGTACTGAGTAGTGTACATACGGGTACTGTACAGTACAGTACAGTGAGTGACACAACAGGAGGAGCCAAAGTCCGACTTTCCCTTTGTATGTTTACGTTTCGTGGAGCCAGTGTTAATGAAACGTCTTTTACTTAAGTGCCTAGTCTACACCTCTGTATATACGTAGGGAATGTTACAGTGTCAAGCCTGGCGTCAGACGTTATCAGCTTGTTTGCCAAGCAAAGTGTTCCGTCGGGCGTTGTTAATTCCGCCGAGTTGACCCGGTGTGCGCATGCGCTCTCCCGTCTTCGTGCACAGCCAAAGGACCAATGGCGACACGGTATATGCTAATTAGTATCTGATCGGCATCGTCCTGATTTACTTTTTGCAATGCAGTATTTTCTCTTTGTACCTATGGGTTCTGTTCTTGTTGTATGGGATCATAACTGTGCAGAAGCTTTTATTGGTGCTTATATATTGTAATAAATTTTTATGTTGCTGCCTTTGGACCCAAAGGTTGCAGGTTTGATTCCCACTTCCAGCTGTAGTACACCCTTACCCTGAATTACACACACACACACACACACACACACACTCTCTCTTTCTGAACCTCTTGTCCCATACGGGGTCACGGGGAACCAGAGCCTAACCCGGCAACTCAGGGCGTAAGGCTGGAGGGGGAGGGGACACACCCAGGACGGGACGCCAGTCCGTTGCAAGGCACCCCAAGCGGGACTCGAACCCCAGATCCACCGAAGAGCAGGACCCACTGTGCCCCCCCCCCACCCTAAATTACTTGAGTAAAATTACTCAGCTGTATAAATGGGTAAATAGTTGTAAGTACTTTAACACTGTAAGTTTCTTTGGAGGAAAGTGTCAGCCAACTGAATAAATGTAAATTGTTGTTAAGGGTTGTGTTTCAAGGGCTTGTTACTTCTGTTGATCAAATCAAAAACAATGACTGAAAAAGAAAACATCAAATGCAACCAGCGAAACTCAATAACACATCGAAAGGATGCCACTAATAATCCAAATACACTAATACTCAATTTAAAAATGTTAATTTACCAATAAATGACAGAGGGCATTCCTGCACCTTTGAGTTCTCAGTAGTGTTGTTAGTTAAAACACACTGAAGAATCCAAATGCACTGAATAACAATTAAAACCATCAAGTGATAGTGAATACTCTTGAATGAATGAGTTGTTGCCTTGTTGATTGCCTTATGATAGACTGCCTCATTTTCTGTGATTCTCGGATGGCATCTGGACCACCACAGTCCTGCACGGGAAAAGTATTTCATGATGGATGGATGGATGGATGGATGGATGGATCATTTTTCAGTTTCTAAAATGCATCATGCCTCCTGATGTCCACAGTATGGCCCGCCGTGTTGCAGTGATTGGTGGTGGCAGTTCTGGGCTGACTTGTATCAAGTGCTGCCTTGATGAGGGACTAGAGCCAGTGTGCTTTGAGAGCAGTGATGACATCGGGGGCTTGTGGAGGTTCAAGGTGAGGTCATTACCCTTGGAGATATGTTTTTTTAAGCCAGAAAAAAAGCCAAGGTGTTTTTTTAGTCAAAATATTTGTTGTTATATAAAGGTGACTATCGGTGAATGTCCAGTAAATACCTCCTGTTTCTACACCTTGGCCAATCTTTTGACATTTAGTGAAAAGTATTTTTTCACTTTTGTCTATCGTGTTCATAAATATTTACCTGCTGAATATCAATTGTTTATAGTGGATATTCCTGTATTTATAGTGATGCTGCAGAAATGCTTTATGCTGAATTGGTATGGTACAAGGTCATAAATTTAAATAGTTGTCACTCAAATATGGCTGGATTTCCACAGGTTAGAGTTCTTACTGTATGTCCCACCTTTTAGGAGGACCCGGAGAGTGACCGGGCCAGCATTTACCATTCTCTCATCATCAACACTTCGAAAGAGATGATGTGTTTCAGCGACTATCCCATCCCTGCCCATTTCCCCAACTACATGCACAACTCTCTCATCATGGACTATTTCCGGATGTATGCTGAACATTTCCAGCTGACTCGCTATATTCACTTTCAGGTAAGATTCCCTAACTTATAAGTTAAGCATGCCATTCTCCTACTTTGGGAAGTAAGTTTACTTCTGACGGTTTCAAGTCTTGCTCTACCTTTAATGGATGAGTCCATATGTTCATTTTGAATTTTGAGTTCTTCATTTGAAACTGGTTATCAACGCTGTTGTTTACTGTCAGTGTTTTTCTTTTAAATTTAGAAATGCAATCTGAATTTTTACTTTGCGTCAGACCACTGTCTGCAGTGTGAAGCAGCGGCCCGACTTCTCTTACTCCGGACAGTGGGATGTGGTGGTTAAGAACAAAGAAGGCCGGGAGGAGAAATACATCTTTGATGCGGTTATGATTTGCATTGGACACCATGTTTACCCCAACTTACCCTTGAAAGACTTTCCAGGTACTGTCATTTTTTTCAGTAACACACTCAATAACAGAAACAGTCTTTTATAAAACATTATGCATCCATTCATGTATTTTCATAAACCACTTATCTAGTTCACGGTCATGGTGATCAGGAGCCTATCACAGGAAGTGTAGGTTGTAAGGCAGAGGACAACCTGGAAATCCATCACAGGCAATCACAAAGGCCCACTCACTCATTGGCACAGTTATACACTAATAAATAAAAAGTATACTCAATTCACCTGATCTCCTGTTAATTTGTAACGTCAGAGTATTTAGATTTTTAGCTAACTTACATGTGTTCAATTGTCACGCTCACTCACTTTGCAAAGTGAATGTCCTGGTCATGATTGTGGTCCAAAGCCCATGAATTACTGGGTGCAAGGCTGGGGGAGTACACCTTGGACAGGATGCCAGTCCATTGCAGTAGTAAAATTCTGTTTGTGGTATATCATAAGAATTACAAGTTGAAAGAATACTTCCCATTAATGTGAGCAAACAAAGCGGTACTTCTTTAGCGAAAAGTCGTAAAGAACACAATGTGAGGATACAGGGGTGGAAAAAGGCAGCTATAATACAACAACAGAGAAGTATGTATTATATATGTAATGTATAATATGTTGACATTGGACGCACACACATCTTACCACATCGATTTTTGAGTTGCAGACATGTGGGGCCATGCATGTCTTAAAAAGTGTGCAGCCACTAGCGGAAAGTGTCCCATTAATAGCCCCCTTTATTCCAGGGATAGAGACGTTTAAGGGGGATTGGATGCATAGCCGCGACTACAAGATACCAGAGCAGTGGCGAAACAAAAGAGTGGTTGTGATTGGAATTGGGAACTCTGGAGGAGATATCGCTGTAGAGCTGAGCAGAGCGGCCCAACAGGTATGCCCCCCAGTGATCTCAGGACAGTGACTGTTTATGTCCCGTTATGGATTTTGCACTTTCGTACATGTTAACACCTCTCTGTGTTCACTGTTCACACTGAAATGGCTTACTCAGTGGATGTAGTCTGAAATTTTTTTTGGTAACAGTAATGAAGTTGAAAACCAGCTGTAAGATCTGACTCGATCTTTGTCTATCTACCTCTGTCTATCTATGACGATCTATCTATCCGATCTATGACTCGATTTTGTCCACAAGGTGTTCCTCAGCACACGGCGTGGGGCGTGGATCCTGAACCGTGTGGGAAAAAACGGAATCCCTCTGGACCTGTTATTTAACAGAGTCATGTACCTGCTGGGTTATGTCCTGCCATTTGGCTTCCTCTGCAGCCTGTGGGAGTGCGCAGTCAACAAGAGGTTTAACCACACGCTGTATTCTCTAAAGCCCAAGCACAGGTACATCTCCCCTCAGTTACTTCTGCCGCAGCCCCCAAGTTCTTGTAAAACACACGTGGTTTTTCAGATCTATATGTATTTCACACTACCATTTAGGGTGTTTTAATGATGAATTTACTTGCATGTTGTTGTACTGCATTGCGCACTTTGCAGGTAAGAATTAAAGATAACGGTGCCAGGCTATGCAGAAGAAAGTTGAGAAATGTCATTTAAAGTAATTGGTTTGAACCACAAGTATCTGTTTAAGACATTTGGGCACTGCTATTATGGGTGTATAATGGTTGCAACATAGCTGAGTTATCAGCTAGATACTACTTTTCTCAGTTTCAAGGTTTGGAGTTTCGCTTTTGTCCCCTTCCTACAGGGGATCTTAGCTAGAATTGATCAGACAATTTTGTGCTGTTCTGTACAGAAAATTATTATTGTTATGTAAGCAGATGGTACTGTGACCTGGCTTTATGGCCCCAAAGCATTTATAGTGCTGTCCATTATTTCTGTGCCATACCCCATGGCCCACTTGGCATTATTCTTTCCATTCTACCATGATGCTGATGCTGATAATAATAACAATCTTATTTGCAGAATAAAGTTTCCATTGCATTCAATTATTAAGAGAAATATGAAATTTACAGTAGAATCTTGATTTTTGACTTGCATCATGGTGACTACTTTGCCCCCTAGGCTGATGAGCCAGCATCCCACAGTGAGCGATGAACTCCCCAACCGCATCATCTCTGGCACAGTGCTGGTGAAGCCCAACATATGCCGGTTCCAGGACTCTAGTGTGGTGTTTGAGGATGGAACCGTGGAGGATGACATTGACCTTGTTGTCTTTGCCACTGGCTACCGCTTTGCTTTCCCCTTCCTTTCCTCCCCTGTGCTCTCAGTTTCAGAGAACCGGGCCAGCCTTTACAAGCATGTCTTTCCTCCTGATTTGGAGCGTCACACCCTGGCTATCATTGGCCTAGTGCAGCCACTGGGTGCCATAATGCCTATTTCCGAGATGCAGGCACGTTGGGCCACACGTGTCTTCAAAGGTATGCAGCTGCTAGTGGAGAGCATACATGTATTTTCCTGCTCGGTTCGGTGAAGGGCACCCTTACTCTTTTTTACAACAATCTGCTTTCAGAAGCATACAAAATTTGTACCTTAGCTGCTTACCCCATATTTAGGAGAACCGTGTTATGAAAAAATGTAATTGAGACTGAACTTCATGACGCGGAGGAATTCACAAAGACTGCAGGCAACATCAGAGCAATCATGTGACGGTTTTTCTGATGTCTCAGCTATTAATTACCCATGCAACCTTGCATAAGTGTTGCGTAAATTAGAGTTTTATGTCGTGTTTTGTGTTTTTTATCTTTCTGAGGGTACAGCATTTAGTAGCATATATAATGTATGTTCATAATAATTATAAACCTACAGTAACATTATTTTCTCCAGAATAATACTTTGTGAAATAGCGCAAAGATAAATTAGGAGCCTTGAAGAGGTGCTTCAGGAACACTCTCTTGTTATGTTGATTTATGAATTGAACTTTTTAGGATAATTTATATCCTGACTGTAGACAATTTGGGAGCAATTATGAAGTTCAGATAAGTTTTGTAATTGTAAAGGTCTAATTGTTTTCTTTTTGTTTCACACCGACTGTGACATTTTTAGGGTTGAACAAGCTTCCTTCAACAGACCGTATGTGGAAAGATATCAAATCGGTAACAGAAGAAATGTCAAAAAGGTAAATTTTTTTGTCAGCAATTGATGTACTTCACTCTTTAAATGTGTTAAAGAATATTCACTGTAGTTAAGATGTTTAAATATTTTGAGTGCCTTGTACTTCTAAAATATGCTCCTTTTTATTTAAAAATTGTGTGAAATTGTAAATTGCATAAATCAGCATTGGTCTATAAACATTTTAATTCATCAAAGCCTTAGAACAACAGAATCCATACAATGTTTTGTATTCACAGATGATCTTAAATAATGAACGCATTTTGGCAAAAAGAAATACACACACACACACACACATTTTCAGAACCGCTTGTCCCATACGGGGTCACGGGGAACCGGAGCTTACCCGGCAACACAGGGCGTAAGGCTGGAGAGAGGGAGGGGACACACCCAGGACGGGACGCCAGTCCGTCGCAAGGCACCCCAAGCGGGACTTGAACCCCAGACCCACCGGAGAGCAGGACTGCGGTCCAACCCACTGCGCCACCGCGCCCCTCTCAAAAAGAAATATAAAACACATTTTCTTATGTATAGTTGACACAAAACAGAGCAGGTCTTCAAATAATGTTTGCAGTTTAACATTATATAAATCACTTCATTCATTCAAGCAACAGCTGTTCAGGCCTAGCTAATTTCAAGCTCAATCACACACACGCTGTCTGAAGCCGCTTGTCCCAAAGAGGGGTCGTGGCGAACCGGAGCCTAACCCGGCAACACAGGGTGCAAGGCTGGAGGGGGAGGGACACATGCAGGACAGGACACCAGTCCATCACAAGGCACCCCAAGCGGGACTTAAACCTCAGACCAAACAGAGAGGAGGCCCTGGTCTAACTCACTCTGCCGCCGCCGCGCCCCCCAAGCTCAGTCAGAAAAGTCGATATATATTTCAGTAGGATGGGTTTTCAGAAGTGCTGTAGCTAAATCTGAATAGTTTTGTATGTTTCTGCATCTCATGTCTCCATAAGGAAAACAATTCTTCATGTGTGGTATAATGGCGTTTTAGTGTGGGTTCTCAGTTATTTTTTAATTTAATGTTTGTTCAGGTATGTGCCCTCTGCCAGACATACCATTCAGGTAGACTTCACCCCCTACATGGACGAACTGGCAAATCAGTTTGGGGTGCGGCCAAACATCCTAAAGCTGCTGCTGACAGACCCTCGCCTGGGGTTCAGCGTGCTGTTTGGACCCTGCACCCCTTATCAGTTCCGACTGCGTGGGCCAGGAAAGTGGGCAGGTGCCCGGAATGCCATCCTGACGGTGTGGGACAGGGTGAGCAAACCAATGATGACACGAGTTGTACCAGAGCCCCGTCCTTCCAGACTACCAAAGTTGCTTGTTCTGAGTACCCTGCTTGTAGCAGCCATTTATGCTGGAAAAAGGCATTCTAAACTGCTGGAAAGCCCCATGGCTGCCCTGAACAACTGGAGGATGTACGTCCCAGCGGCGGTCCTTCGCGTGCTCAAAATCTGAACCTAACAAGAGTTTGAACCTTACTTCTGCAGAAACCCTTACCTGTCAGTAACCTAATTTTGCCTGACTGCCTCATTTATATACATATGGCAAAATGTATTACAGAATTCTCAAAAGTAAATTTGATAATAAAATACAAAAATAATACCAGACCAATAAATATGTCATAACACCATGTCATATGCTGACCACAGACAGTGGCATTCCTGGCAGTGACAGAATTGTAACCTTATTGGGAATTTCTTTTTAAGCAAACAGATTAATAAAAAGTGATTTGTAATTTTATACATTCTGCTGCCCCTGAATCCTTAACCGCTGTATGCTCATCTAATCTTCTATAGCAATCTGAAAAGTAAATACTTAGACAAGAATAGGGTAATTAAAAGAATAATAATTGCTTTACATATTAATTGCAAAAGCGTTGTAATTTTTTGCAGTTTAATAATTAACAATAAAAAAATCACTGAAAGCAAACAGATAAAATTTGGACATGCTCTTGCTGGTTAGACTGGGGATAATTGGTGTTTTAATGTTCTTATAAAAAGTTTTTAGATTCTTGTGAAATGCTGTCAATTTATTTGAAATGGAGTCGCTCTAATGCTGTCATGTAATGTAACGCTATAGCTGTTATGAGGTCAGTTTAGCAATTTACTGTTTCCCATATATTGTACTCTTGTAACATTTACTGTAACAATAAAATTGTACATCTCCTTGGAAAAGCTTTAGCTACTTTAATAATAATGAATGAAAGATGATCATTTTGAAGTTATTTGAATATGAAAAGTAGAGAATAATTATAACCTGTTCACCTACGATTTTCTGTTGATTTTTACAGAAATCTGTTATAGCTGTGCTTTTGAAACTAAATAAAAAAAAATATAAAAATCTTCCTCGTTATACTTGAAGTGTAAAACGAGTCAAACAAAACAATTTTTATAAACTCTTGAATTCATATACTGGTATCCTGGCTAAAACGCAAGCAAGTCATTACAGGTGTAATAAATGTGTATGTCGGTATGGAGCAGTGGCATGATAATGGATATTCTTTGCACCTACAGACAGTAATCTGTCAGTCATCAGTCAGTGTTTACTGTAGCAGCAGGCTGTGTTGTCTCAGTTCATTATAAAGCTATAGGAGGCGCTATTCCCACTAGCACTTTGCAGGATGCCAGATTGGTGCACATTTTGTCCCCCTATAATGTTCGCTTGTGACAACACTCAAGATTCCCCTAAAGGGGGTGCTAACACATTGTTCAATACACACATACTCAACTTCTGCAGGATTTTGTCAGTTAAAAATTACTCTTAAATTAGAGGCGGGGCCTTTCGAGCCTGCTTTCAGAGCACCTTTTATCCAAATGAAAAAAGAATAGAAGATTTCTTCATTCAAATGCCAAAGTGTTGAAACGGAGAAATAAGCACACATGTCAGTACTCAAAAGAAGGTGAGGGGGTGTGGTGGTGTAGCGGGCTTGGCCAGGTCCTGCTCTCTGGTCAGTCTGGGGTTCGAGTCCTGCTTGGGGTGCTCTGCGATGGACTGGCGTCCTGTCCTGGGTGTGTCCCCTCCCTCTCCAGCCTTATTCCCTGTGTTACCAGGTTGGGCTCTGATTTGCTGCAACCCTACTTGGGACAAGTGGCTTCAGTCAGTGTGTGTGTAAAAGAAGGTAAAATTGCTGCTTCTGCATTATGATTGAAGTGTCCAAGTGTGTCATATTTATGTAGCGTTATTTCTCAACAGGTTCTTGTTATTTGGCGAACTTCTGCAAACACGCAGGGGCCACCGAAAGAATACCTTCTGTCATTGACTGGTGCCGCAGCCCTTCCCTCTCTCTAACATCTTTGACTTTCCTTTCTCTGCTTTATCCACTATGTTTTATGCCTAAGCAGCGCAAGAACCAGGCCCAGGGACTGAAAGATCTCTGTCGAAGCACGCAGATGTGGCGTAGAGAGGCAAAGACCACCACAGTCTGACATTTGTGTCTATTGTGAGGATGAAGCACATTCAGTCTCAGCTGTTCCAGTCAGACAACTGTCCACAGATTCCCTCATGGTCAGTGTGGTGCATTAGTCTTTCTGTTATTGGGTGTGTTTAGAACTTAATAGGGCACTGAAAACTGCAGGGTTCCTCTATTTTACATTCCTTCAGTACAAGACTGTCATCCCACCTGTGTTTCCCAGACCTGCCCTGTTCACCCATGGGGGGCACGGTGGCGCATTGGGCTTGGCTGGGTCCTGCTCTCTGGTGGGTCTGGGGTTCAAGTCCCACTTGGAGTGCCCTGTGGCAGACTGGTGTCCCATCCCGGGGGTGTCCCTTCCCCCTCCAGCCCACACCCTGTGTCGCCAGGCTAGGCTCCAGCTCACCGTGACCCTGCTTATGACATGCGGCTTCAGCGAATGTGTGTGTATAATCCAATGTTTCCCACATTATTCATTCAGTGGGATGTTTTTTGGCAGTGTAACAGTAAGCAGACCACATAGTAGATTGTGTGGGGGACCCTCTTGAAACCTTGTCCTGGTTTTCTGGAGCCGATGAGCCCGAGCTTCTTAGAAGTGATGACTGCAGTTACTGGCTGCATCAAGTCCAATCGATCCATCCAAAGAATGTCAGGTAGAACCATCTTTTCTGTCTGATCAATACATGGATCATCGTCATTTTTATTCTTATGGTCAAGGAGATGTGGCAACTATCATCTGGGGGTTTATAAGTGGTACTGGGACTAGTGTAAAAGTGACTCAGTGTCCTTGCGAAACAGGACTACTGATGACTATTAAGCCACTACCAACAACTGTTCAATTGTACAGTCTGAAGGTGAGAAATAAATTAGACCACAGATGAGGTAAGAACCAGTTTTGGGTTATTATTTTGGACATTATTTTAGAAATGTAGAAGTGTTTTTAGGCTGTGTAGCTTCCTACTTTGGTTCAGATGTCTGGGAAGAGAACAATGATTTCTGTTGTGTAAATATCCCAGGCTTGTTTTCTTTGATTTCCATTTTGTCATAACCAGCATGCTCCACCCCCATTAATTTGGAGATGAAAATGCAATCTGGAAGATTTTTTTCTGCATTCATATTGGATCCTTCCAGTCTTAAGGGGGCTAAGAATCATTATACAGATCTGGGTGGTTTTATTATTTATTATTTATTTTATTATTAATTATTTAAGCTTTGGGGGGCACGGTGGCGCAGCGGGACTGGGGTTCGAGTCCCACTTCGGGTGCCTTGTGACGGACTGGCGTCCCGCCCTGGGTGTGTCCCCTCCCCCTCCAGCCTTGCGCCCCGTGTTGGCGGGTTAGGCTTTGGCCCGCTGCGACCCCGTTTGGGACAAGCAGTTTCAGTCAGTGTCTGTGTGTGTGTATTTATGCTGGGGTTTAATTACAATAAAAAATATCTTTGCAAAGATTTAGTAACAAGAATGTATAATATGCTTTCCGATGATAGTTCCTAAAATAATTTTATCTCAGTTTGTCTGTAATAACAATAGCAGATTAGAATGAAATAAAGACAAACATCTGCTAAAAAATTATGGACTAAAAACTCTTACAAAAAGCTGTCTTAAAGTAAAAATAAGAAAAAAATTAAACAAAACCTCTATGTTTCAACTTATACAAAGAAGATTTAAGTTGCTGGGCTTGGATAATACAAGTTAAGGTTGTATTTATTGAAGAATTTCAATAGTTTAATTCATGCTTAATAAAACAAGTGATTCAAATGACAAGTGTATATATATTATTTATTTAAACACTGAATATTAATTAGTACATGTTTTACACACACAAGAACAGCAGCAAATGAAAATCCTTTCTAAAAATTATTACTCTTCTTCCAGAGTTTACAGGGAGGAGAGGGAGTTGCTTATATTTTTATACAGTATATCTCTTATGCACAGTTAAGGTATCAAAAATGGGACAGATGAATGCTAAATTAAACCAGTTATTAAGCTGATCGAAATGCAAGTACTTTCTTTTGTGGATAAAATTCAGTTTAACAATCCCAGCAGCATTTTACAAGAAAACTCTGAAAAATAAACAATAAACATAGTAGAAAAATAATTAATCTTAAACACTGGTGAAGACTATGCCACAGCAAAAGCCATCCCACAGAAATGTATGCCTTGCAATTACTAAGTTCATACAAGTATTATCTTAAAAACTTGCCACCAAAACATGTGTAGTGAGAATTTGGGTTACTGTAACGGCTGATTAAATCTACATTGTAAGTGATGTCAGTCGCTTTCAGCTGAGTAAAAGTCATTAGTGTCAGGAAGAGAAAATGTTAGAGAAGATGTCCTGTGTCAGTTTTTGAGTGTATTTATGACAAACAAATTTTTTGGTGTTTCTTTCAGTTGGCCAGGCGCACAGAGTAGGTCACCATGTGGAAATTGTCCCAGGCGTAGAGCTTCCTGTGGGCAGGGTTGTAGTCCACCATACTATTGTAGCGGTAACGGTTCTGGAATGGCACGGCGATGGCCTTGCTCTTGCCAGTTGCTGTGTCATAGCTGTGGTTGATGGTTGTACTGGGGGAACTGTAGCTAGCCACTGTGTAGAGACGGCCACAGATCATGAAAGCATTGGCCACTGCGCCCTTGCGGATGTTCGTCTCCCAGCTTCTCTTCACCTCTAGGTTGTTGGGATCCAGCTGGGACACGACGATGGCTCCTTTAGCCTTGCTGGAGCTGTAGATTACCCACAGGCCTTGCTCATCCACAGCAAAGTCAATATCAGTGTATCCGCCCCAGGAGTATGGGTACTGACCGTGGAAGCCAGCATGGGTCAAGTCTCGTCGGGCAGCCACACTCTCGGTGGCCAGGTCATAGCGCATCATAGTACGGCTGCGACGGCGCTGGTAATACAGAGAGCCTCGGTACAGTGCGGCACCTGTGCTCTCCATCGGCTCTGGTAAGAGCAGTACCTTAGTAGGAAAGCCACGAGCCAGCTGATCCATATCCTCATAACCAAAGAGCTGCCGAACATCAGTGCCGACAGTGTCAATCCGCCAGATCATAGTAGAACCGTAAGGTGCCACAGGTTCTGGGTCCTGCATCCATACCCCATACTTTCCGGCAATGTTGTCTGCCTTGCGGTGAGAAACCGGCTCCCCGACAGAGACCAGCTCCCCACAGCCTTTAAAACAAACACAGAAAGAAAAAGGAGGCTGGACCGAGAGGATGTGAAAGAAGGGAGGTGTTATTGTAGGGATGTTATTGCTGTTTGAGAAATGGCACGTTACACTGAAATGTTATAAGACATAAAATGAAACAAATCCCAAAGGACCCAACCTCCTGACATACAGTAACTACACTCAGAATGGGCAAACAAAGTAGCTGAGAGAAGACAAGCTGAAGGCGAATCACTTCAAACAACCCTGTATGGCTCACGAAAGTCTCTAGCCAAGCGAACTGTCAGAACTTGTTTACCATTTCCAAAAATATACTGACAGAGGGAGGGAGGAAAGGGTTTCAGCTTTGGGAACATGCAGGATAGGGTTTAGAGTCAACTGCTCATGGCATGAAGGACTTAAGAGTAGAGTCATACTGCTCCCTAATTCTGTTGGATTGATACCAAGGGTTGAACCACACCTGGAGCCAAATGCACATGAGATTTACAAATATAGCAACAGTTGAGACTTGTGGCTATACAAATATACCAGTGGTTTTAACCTTTTTTAGTGATAGCACCCTCAATTCACATATTCTATTCTGTGGCACCCCTAGTCCATTTTGTGTTGGAGGAGTTTCCCCAAGAACAGTTGGTTAGTACTGTATTGATGAGCAATAACGAGATTCAGCACGTCAGCTGATGCAGACCAATCACATACTGGATGACGAACAACAATAAACAAAGAAACTCATTTAAAGCAACTGTCATGTTTGTCTGCGTTATTTTAATCATATATATGTGTACCAGTATAAAAGAAAGGGCATCTGTTGAGGAAAATTAACATCTCTGTTTAGTTAATATTGGTCTGAAAAAATGTATTATGAGGATAATTACAGATGATCAAGACAAGGCAAATTACAAACAATCTTGCGGCACCCCAGTGTGCCATAGCACCTTTGTTGAAAAGCACTGATATGTACAGTACTGTAGATTGTTTCTCGTTCACTGCTGTTTCATGTACTTGCGGAGGCAGCAACTTTTTCTGCGGAGTATTAAAGAATATTGTGAGCATTCATGCTGGAACTAATAAGCAGGGATTACATACAATACAAGCCTGCAGGCATGCAGAGACCATTATTAAAATGAACTGCAAAGTCACTCATGATGGGTGACTGAAATCTTGGGAGGACGGCAGTAGTGTTTGCACGCTCCGGGGCATTACAGACATATCCACCTGTGCTACTCTCTCCGCTCTCCTGGCTGAGCTGGGAAGCCGGGAGCTCCGTCACCTCTGCCTTCAGCTCCTGGAAACCTGGACTACCGAGTGGCCAGGCAGAGTCTGCAGCAAGAGGGAGAGAGGAGATTGGAAAAATGCATGCATACACAAAGAAAACCAAAGGGGAAAAAAACAGCATGATGCACTTGGAGTGACTGGCTGGACTTTGGTTCCTCTTCCATCAGTTTAAGCTGAAGATCTTCAGTGGTGAATCAAGGTAACTCACAGGCAAAGCTAGCACCATGTTTGTGTGGTCAAGGGATTGCAGGTATGGGTAACCCACCTCTCACACTGGTCCTCTCGCTCTGCCCTTGAGATCGTGACCCTAGGTGGGAGGGGACGTTTGGCCCTGCGAGCAGACAGAGACATCACAGCTGACGGAGAAAAGAAAACTGACAGAGCAACTGTGCTGCACAGCAAAAAGCAGGAAGGAATCTCCTCCATCCATTGAAGTCGCACAGATCCACAAGTCAGTCTGTGTTTGGCTGCTCAGGAATACATAAAGGAAAAATACATAAGTAGCACATTGTAAGTCTGAGTTTCAGTGCTATTTTTATATATTCTACAATCACATGTCTGCATCCAAATCTCGCCTTCAGTTGACGTAATGCACTCAATTTATTTCTCTCTGAGATGTATGTCGCTTTGGAGAAAAGTGTCTGCTAAACGGATAAATTTAATGTAAATCATTGTGTGCAGGTCATTCTCTAGTTACTGCTAAACTAGCTGTGTTGTGACAATCAGGTGGATGAAGAAATCACAGCCCTGGTCCTCTGGTAGATACTGCAGGGTCTGGCAGCCCATTGACAAGTAGGAATGTGGCAGTGGGACATAAACACCCCTGAGTGAATACCCAGGCGCCCTGGAGCCTGAAAGACTAAACCCTCCCATCTTCCACACGGAGTCTAGTGCAATGATCACAAGCTGAGCTGCCTTCGACGCACCCAGTTCAACTGGAAAAAACCAAACCAAACCTCATCTCTTCTTTTCTGAGCCATTTTCTCTGCCTTGCCACCAGCACAGGCTTCGCTCCCATAACAAACATAATTCCTTTCTGGGGATGAGCTTCTAATGAGAACTCTTGTAAAAGGAACGCTTCATCACCATCACTTTCAATGGGAAACATGGACATGCTCCTGAGTCACAAGAGTTGCATCCATTTTTTTCACACATTTTTCTCATGCAAAATTCTTACATTATTTTTAAAACGAAGAGAAAGTGTCATCCAAAACCATATCCAGAATATTGAAACTATTCTGTAAACCTATAAGTCCTGGCTTGAAGCCCTCATGTTCAAAATCTTTTATGCGTGATACATTTGCATGATACATTCCTCTGTCCCATTTTCCCTCATAATTTATAATAAATTACTTTTTTCTTTTTTGTTATTATATTTGGAGGGGGGTGTGGTGGCGCAGTGGGTTGGACCACAGTCCTGCTCTCTGGTGGGTCTGGGATTCGAGTCCCGCTTGGGGTGCCTTGCAACGGACTGGCGTCCTGTCCTGGGTGTGTCCCCTCCCCCTCCGGCCTTACGCCCTGTGTTGCCGGGTAGGCTCCGGTTCCCCGTGACCCCGTATAGGACAAGCGGTTCTGAAAATGTGTATGTGTGTGTATTGTATTTGGCGGGGGGGCATGGTTGCATAGCGGGTTTGGCTGGATCCCACTCTCTGGTGTGTTTGGGGTTTGAGTCCTGCTTGGGGTGCCTTGCAATGGAGTGGCATCCCATCCTGGGTGTGTCCCCCTCCTCCTCCAGCCTTGCGCCCTGTGTTGCTGGGTTAGGCTCCGGCTCGCCACGACCCCGATGTATGTGTGTATTATATTTAGCTTTTCTATTTTCTACTAATTACAGTCATAAAGAGTGTAATCACTCATAACCACGCTATCTCCACATTGGGTATCTGAAAACTAACGTCCATTCGCAGGAGAAGCCATCCCTTGTGCGAGCAGTGTCCGCTCGCCTTGTGTAGTGGTCAGCGTCACCAAGGTAGAGATTGTGAATTGAAATTGAAATTTCTGTTTTCCTAAGGTGTTTCTCAAAAGTCTGAGTTGATAGTTGGTTATGCAAAATTTTAGGGTACAAATGAGGTTTTATTGTAACTTGGAGCTCTCACAAAAGGAGCCTTTGTTATAGAAAGGAAACATGTATACAGCTTAGACCTAAATGGTGGAGCACCACAAAAGAACTAATGTTCTGGTGTGCTCACCTGCCACCAGTTATATGCAGTTATTTACTTTTATTCCTTCCTAATATTTTTCTCTATGCATCTGGAAGTTGTTGATTCCCACCTGTGGTTGATATACTGGGGTTAAAAGGACACGATTGCAATGGGTGACGCCCTAGCAGGTGGAGCTCAGCCAGTTCCCCACGAAGAACGTCTTCCTTCAAACCCTCTCAAAGGACAGCGCCATTATTCACCAGAGGCGAACACCGTCTGGTCCACAGACGGGGGAGTGGTGCGGCCCTCGGCGGATGAGAATACAGGGAGTGCAAGGAACCTCACCTGACTGTCGGGATAGAAGGAAACTGCTGTTGAATAGTTTTGCTTGTTTTTTTTGCCCATTCACCTGGAAGAAATTAAGTTCTGCCTCAGCCTGTTTGTTCGCTTGTTGCCGGAATCACGTCACATGACCATTGTTTTTTGATCCTTGTTTTTTTTTTTTTTAGCAGTTCACTATATTTCTCAGGTCATATTACAATTTTGCAGAATTCTGACTGATTGCTATTAAAATGCTTGAGTTTTACGCTGAAAAATGAAACGTGGAACCCAAAATAAGGCAACTTGCGGCAGAGGGAGAGACGCGTGCTTTCAGAGGTTCACCAAACTGCAACGCTAGGGCTTCTATTACTTTAAGGAGCGAAATTCTGAGGCAAATTATAGCTGAAAAGAGAAAATTGTTCTTGATAAGACACTGCAGAAAAGGTCGAGTTAGCGAAACAAGCAGGCTGAACTTCAGCTTTTCAGTAATCACTACCAATAGAAAGTATGTCTGCTTTCCCTTCCTCCCAGTGGACAGAGGGACCACTTCTCTCCAAATGACTTATGCTTTGTCTTTTTTTCCTTTCATGTGTCCTGTCAACTACAGCGTGCTGGTGATTTAGCTCAACTGTGAAGTCACTTTGCTGAGGATTTTATTGTAACGGCGCTGAAGGGAGTTGTAATAGCTTCGCGTAAATAGTTGATATTACTGTTCATGTATCTACATAGTTGTGTGTGTGTTATTCTGATTGGTTGTCGTTCTGCTTATGCGCAGTGGTCAAGAGGGGAATTCTGGGGAGTTCTGGGGGTGGTCCTTTAACCGTGGGGCGCGGTAGGGGGGCTGGGAGTGATCCAGGGCGATCCTCCGGTGTTCTGTACCACTTGTACTGTCTGAAGTGTTTTTGTTAAGACTTTTGGCAAAAGACATGTACCTGTTGAATAAAGAGCACATTCCTTTTACCTTGACTCCTGAGCTGGTTTCTAGTAGCTCCAGGGGGGGATGTTCCATTATTTTCACACTGAGATCAGTCCACAAAATGGTTTCCCCTGGATTTACTTTTCCTTCCCTTTATACCAAGCAGGTGTTAACATGAGGAAAACAGATGCCACAGATATGAAACAGGATTGGATAAACTCCCTTATGAGAACAGCACTAAGGAGGTTTTAGCATTAAGGGAGGAATTGTGAAACAACCAGTGAGCTCCGTGCACCTTCTCCCACTGTTGTGTAACAACACGATCCACATAGTGAGCTACCAAAGACCACTGCTCAGGTTGATGGTGGTTCTCACACATTCTCATAGTGTCTCCCTTGGTTTTCATTCAGAAACCAAGAAAGTCCCATCAGCCTGTCGTAAATACCCACCTAACTATCCCTGCAATAAATATCATGCAAAGGGTTGTGAAAGAGCCATGAAACCTGAGCTGAGACCCTTGACTCTGCACACTCTGGCAACGAAGGCGTAAGCTTTGGGAACATCCCAGTTGTAAAGGTGTGAGACCATATTTCTTCTGGATAGAAAGCGCTGACAGTATCTTTCAAAGCAACTTGCCCAGTGTTCACACATTACACTTTACATAGCTGATAATTTACCAATAGCCATAGAAATTGAAGGGGAGGTGCAGTGGTGCAGCGGTGCAGCAGGTTTGACCGAGTTCTGCTCTCCGGAGGGTCTGGGGTTCGAGTCCTGCTTGGAGTGCCTTGTGACGGACTGGCATCCCGTCCTGGGTCTGTACCCTGTATTGCTGGGTTAGTCTCTGGCTTGCCGCGACCCCGCTTGGGACAAGTGGTTTTAGACAGTGTGTGTGCTTGTGTAGAAATTGAATACCTTTTTCAGTACATGTAACAACAGAGACCCCTGTGACGTTGTGTTCAGCTGGTCAACTAGTCTGAACTACTACGGAGAGCTTGTACCCAGTGACAGACAAGTTTTTTTGGGCTCAAATATTTTGGACTTTTCAGATATGTAAATTGCAGAATTAGCCTGACAGCCAGTATCGATATAAGGGATCAGAAATGGCTCTTATTTTCAAGAAAAGCACGTTACAAGGAATTAGTTTTTAGTTTGGAACTGGTAATTACACACTGATTATGTCACATGCGCAACACTGCTTCCGATTAAATAAAGATTTTGTGGTAAGACTAAAGGATGCAAGGGGTTCACATACTTTCAAACAGCACCATATTTAATGTTATAGTAACGTTAATTCAATAACTTAATACAGAGAGCAGCTAATAGCAAAAAGGTTAGAGCTGCTGACTTTAGATGCAAAGGTTTCCAGTTTGAATCCCACCTCCAGCTGTAGTATCCCCGAGCAACGTATGTACCCTAAATGTTGCTCCAGTAAAAATTACCAAGCTGCATGAATTGGTAAACAGATGTAGGTAGCTTAATATTGTAAAGTGCTTTGATGAAAAGCATCACTTAAATGAATAAATATGAGATGTGTATAAAATAGATAAGGCACAGCAGTGAGAGCTGTCATCTTGTAAAAAAAGAACCTCGATCAAAACCCCCACTGTCACCCTGAATTTCGACAGTAAAAAATACACACACACACACACACATTTTCAGAACCGCTCGTCCCATACGGGGTCGCGGGGAACCGGAGCCTACCCGGCAACACAGGGCGTAAGGCCGGAGGGGGAAGGGGACACACCCAGGACGGGACGCCAGTCCGCCGCAAGGCACCCCAAGCGGGACTCGAACCCCAGACCCACTGGAGAGCAGGACTGCGGTCCAACCCACTGCGCCACCACACCCCCTCAGTAAAAAATATTCATGAATTATTTTAAGTTGCTTAGGATAGTACAGCAAACATTTTAAGCTGCAACAGACAAAACTTTCATCTTAGGAATGCATTTACATTTGCACTTTTTTATTTAGCCGATGCTTTTCGCTAAAGCAACTTATGCTATTAAGCTATTTACAAATATTCACCCATTTACGCAGCTGGGTAATAAACAATATATACTGTACATGTATACGACTTCCATTATTTACAATTCAATAAGATTATTATAAATGAAATTCCTGATGTGCTTCTTCAGTGACTGACGGTCATTCAAATTAGACCAATACAGCAAGAACTCTACGTGGATGTGCATCCGAGGTACTGTAGTCCAGGTACTCACCACTGGAGGGTCTCTGATTGCTGTCCCGCAAGGGAGCAGTGGGAGGCAGGTGTGGTGGGCAGGGTCGTGCCTGGAGCCTCTCGTTCTCCTGACGCAGCTCCTCGAGCCTCCTCTGCAGGTCCTGCGTCAATCTGTCTAGCCTGTCCTTGTCTCGCTGGAGCTGGACCTTCTCCCTCATGGCCTGGCTGTAGGCCTCCTGCAGCCCTGCACTGGCTGCTCCTGCTCCTGCCTGTCCAGCCACCAGACGGCTCACCTGGGCCTCCAGCAGGGCCAGACGTGACTCGAGTGCACTCAGCTTTGGGCCCCCGGCAGGTGCAGGGCAGCTGGCCTCCAGGGGACTGTCCACAGTGAAGGTGTACTGACAGCGGCCATCGCGGTTGTTTGTCCTTAACAAAGTGGCTCTGTCCTGTCCCTGGGTGCCCAGAGCTAAGCATGTCACAAACATGGCTACCTGGAGCCACATCTTGGGGGCTTCACAATGGACTAGCCTCAGATTCGGAAGTGTCTCTATCGATCCTTACCAGGTCTCTCACCGTAGTCAGCGTAACTTTCCCAAGACCTGCTGTTCTTCACACTCACCCTACCTTGGTTCTTCTAACCACGGTCACTCAACAGGTGAGTAAGAGACCACTCTTTTCTACTCAAAGATCAGCTTTGGTCAGATCTCCACCTGAGCTTCCTCCCTTCTACCTGTTGTCTATTTCCCTGCTCTGCACATGAAACCTCTTCCTTCTGTCTCTCTGTGCTCGCTGGTCAGTCTCTGGGCTTTGGCAGACGGCACATGAGATATTTATACAGTCTGGAGAGGAGGGAGGCAGGGAAGGGCGAGAGGGTGGACGAGAGGGGGAGAGGCGGGATGCTTTGTGTTTTGGGTATTTGTATTGCCCCAACGACAAGAACATTCCAGGAAAGTATTTCAAAAAAAAAAAAAAAACAACACATGGAGGTGTGGAACTTTGCTTCGTGGTGTTACTGTGTGAACACGGGATGTTTGTGCATCAGATGCGCGAGTTCGGGCAGATTTGTCTGTTGATTTACTGCAAACAGAAGCAAAGATCCAAATAATTGTGTTGATGCGGTGGAAAAGGATATTATAAATGCGCCCTTTCCACGCAACCTGCATGAGGGTAGTATAGTGAATATGCAGTCATGGGTGGTCACGGGCATCCAGAAGTGGGGGAAATTTCCACAGTTTTGCCATAAAAGGTACAATAGCCTGCTCCCCGACTGTATTCATACCATCTGATCACTGCCGCAAATTGTCTCTCGTTCCAATTCAGCGCTTTTTCAACAGCTCTTCCATTTTCTGTTTGA
This sequence comes from Scleropages formosus, assembly GCF_900964775.1. Taxonomy (NCBI): domain Eukaryota; kingdom Metazoa; phylum Chordata; class Actinopteri; order Osteoglossiformes; family Osteoglossidae; genus Scleropages; species Scleropages formosus. The sequence goes on along the minus strand of NC_041814.1, from coordinate 13,069,000 downwards.
ATGAGAGCTGGAGGACCTCTCAGTGGAATATCCCCTGAGGAGGAGGGGACAAGGGGGGGACGCAGATAGAGTTTCTCCTCCGGAGACAGAGCACCCGAGGTGGAGGGGTGTTCCATTACAAGCTCTGTTGGGGGCAGGGGGACTTTGCAGTGAAATTGCTGCGTGACAGATCTTACGCGGCGCCCTGCGGATCAATAATCCCGCACCTCACTGCGTAACGCTCCATGTCCTCTCTTCTCCAGGTGTTGCAGGACATGGCAGCGCTCCTCAACGGTTGAGTCCACAGGCACCGCGCACATATCAGCTCAGCAGGTGCTTTTCCATTCAGTGCTCACATTTCTGCTCTGCCTTTTAATATCATCTCAACTGCAGTCCTGCGGTTGGAGCAGCTATAACCAGCTCTTGATTCCACCCTGATCTCCCCACCGCACTCCCCTAGAACACACACACACACACACACACACACACACACACACACACAGCAAATTAAATTCCCTTCCAGGCAAATTCCCATCTGAGTTTCATCAGTTTAGTGCTAGAAGACAGCTGTACACAGTCCGCTGTCTTTATTCTCTTCAGTGTAATGGTCATCCTGTAATCACGGCCATTGATGCTGATGGCTTGGCAGGCTGAAGCAGAATAGATGACTGCTGCTCCCCAAAACCGAATGCAATTAGACTCTTCAAACGTACACACAAGTACTATATTCACCCTGTGGTCCGAAACATTTTCCTCTTTTCTGCTTTTATTTATGAACACCATTAAAGAGGGGCACGGTGGCATGGTGGGTTTGACTGGGTCCTGCTCTCCAGTAGGTCTGGGGTTCAAGTCCCACTTGGGGTGCCTTGTGATGGACTGGCACCCCATCCTGGATGTGTCCCCTTATGCCCCGAGTTACTGGGTTAGGCTCCCCCGACCCTGCATGGGACAAGCGGTTTCAGATGATGATGAACTCCATTTAATTACAATCTTTTGTTTAAAAAGTACTTTTTGTTACTTATCTCACTGAAATATCCCACTGTAGAAATTGCCTGAACATTCATGCTGTGGGTGAAATATCAGCTCAGCAACACAGTACGACGAAAAGCATATCTGTACAGCTTTTAAAGGTTTCAAATATAGTTCTTAACTTACAATAGTAGGTTTAGTTATATAACAATAAGGGTTTATCCAAACCCACTAAACCAAGGACACATCTATGGTATCATACAAATAAATATAAGACCTGTCTTTTCATTGTCTGATTTTTGTTCATTGTGACTTCAAAACTGATCAGTTCAGATTAACTAGATTGCTTGAAGGCTCAGACCTAAACAGCCACCATCGGAGTACAGGTGCACGTTTATAAACCTTACATTACACGGTGTTTACTGTGTCCGTTTGCTTTTATACTTTGAGATGTCTGCCATACATAGCATGTGTCTGGTGGACTGTCTCTCAGGGTGTCTAACCTACCCTGTGTTTAGTGGTGCCCCTCCTTCCTAGGTAATCAAGCAAGGGTGGTGAAATACCTCTCTTCTATTCTTGTTTTAAGTAATTTACATATGAGCTCTGACCAGCACTCCATCCCTTCTAGGTATTATACAGCACCAGAGATAACAGGTGCTGATTGCCAAAACATTGCTTCCTGGATCTTGCACCGCATCAGTACTTTTCACTAGCCTACAGAGACATGTGGTATCGATTTTTTTAATATACGCAGCTGAAATACTGGACTGGGCACAGGACCCTGACAATTGGCCTTTGGAGGGAAAACAGCTAAGAACTAAAGTGAACTGTTAGCAGATCCACTACTGCAGTGCAGACAGATGCCTGTTGTAGTGAGAAACCCCAGTTTGGCACTGCCTTCCCTATTCATTGTTTCTAATTAGTGTCTTTATATAACTAAGTGTAGTCTGCTGGGAAGTCACAATCATCCTTCCAGGAGCCTATTAGCCTGAGCAGGAAGCAGAAGGCATGCAGTACAACCAATGAGGCAGAGATAAACAACCGTACGTAACCACACACCTACTTTAAGTGCAAGCACTGCTTGCCACATACATAGCACAATTTACCTCTTTTAATATATAACTATTTGCACTGACCACTGCAATAAAAAAAATTCACTGTTACCCAAAGTAACTTATTGAAAGGGCAATTAAGGTCAAAGTGTACAGCAACCACGCACTACCAGTTTCCCTGCAGCGCATTATTCGCATGGCAGTCCAGAAGGCTTAAAATGTGCAATGCCTTGTTAGAACTTAGGAGGCAGTCCTTATGGATGGAATCCGCATGTCATTTCCCAATCACACATACAGCCCCATCGGATGCAGCAACTGTTACGGCACTCTGTAAAGAGGGTAAAATGCTTTTTCATTTCATTACCATGACACAGGTCTACTTGACTTGCATGTTCATGAGAAGAAGCCCTGGCGTAGGACAGGAAGAAGTGCCAAAATAATAAATCATATGGTTGAGATCTTAAGAACCATGTCATCTCTACTTAGTCTGGTGAAAAGAATGATTGTGAGCTACAGGACTGCACACGCAACTGGCATGGCTACCAATTACCAACTTATCATTCCAGCTTCAGTACATTTCCCAGTATAGTAGCACACTTCCAAACACATGAGCATCCCATTAAAATCACTTTATTCCAAAGAAACAAAAAACAGTTCACAGTCTGTGAATGCAATGCTCTTCTTAAATTTCAGCAATGAATATATTTAAATAGAAAAAGTAAAGAAAAAATACACTAATCCTAATATACAGATATGCCCGTTTACCTCACAATACATGTTACCATACCACTGATCTCACCCCTGCAGTTATAAAAAAATTTCAAGCAGTCAGTGATGGATGGTCAATACACAATCCTTGTCTTCATACCACAAAATTAAGTTAACATCTGAACGCACCACTTTCAGCAATCTTTGTTCTCTTTAACACCATATCAAAATTAACAGTGATAATTTAAACACAGAATTTAACTGACATAAAAGAATCAAAATACACTGTCGCCCTGTGACAAAGTAATAGCAGCAGCAAAAGTTTAAAACTACATTACATTAACATAACTTTGATGTTTTAACTAAAAAAAAAGATTAAACAAGCAGAAAAGTCATTCTAACCCTGTGAGATAATTATCAATTTAAACATATTCTGAAGGAATACGCATCTGTAAAACCCTTACACCTAATGTCCTTGTTATACAAGCCATTACTATTAACCTTCAACATGCTTGTCAATATTAGTAACTGCAAACACCAACTGCAAGGGAAGGGAGTCTATTGTACTAACACGTCTGTTCTGTTTTATACACTATACACTCTACAGAATCCTACAGAGAAATGAGTGGGAGGCCTAACTAAGTGTATTTTTTGGTAGGCAGCAGGCTTTCATGATTCCAGGACTGTATGTTGTTGCTTTGGAGTCTGTACAGATGATGGATGGCATTGACGAAGACAGGAGGAACATAGCCTGCCAATGTAACAAAATCTGTGTGGGATTTGATTTGCCGCAGTACTTCTCATTGTAGAGCAGCTACACCCACTGGGGGCCTGTGTGTGCAGCGTACAAGGTTCACTTCTGCACGCTGATCTTTCCTTTTGTCCTTTCCCCCTTAGTGGTGGCAGAAACACTGTAGTAAATCACACAAACCCAACTTGTCCCGGACTGGCTTGGTGTCACCCTGCCCCCAGAATCAGACAGATTGGCACGGTACAGTCCGGCACTCATCCACAGAGAGTCAGAGCTCCCCTTCTGGTGTTGGGGAGTGGATGCAGGAAACAGGAAGTTAAGACAGAAGGGGAAATGGTGGTGTCAGTCTCTCACATGTCCCAACCCCTCAGGCAAGCACTAGTGGTACTGAAGGATGATGGGAACTAGAGCAAAAAGACAGGAGAAAAGGAGATTATGTCAAAGTGACCATGGTACTGAAAATCAGGTGTTCACATCTACACACTTCACTGTGCATATATACAGTATATTCAAGGGAAAATGACCTGAAAAGAGAATGACTGCTGAGTATGTTGATAATATGTGTAGTTAATGAGACAGTGTACTTGTTACACATGTGCTGTCCATGTGGAACTCACTGATAATGATGAGCAAGAGAATGACCACTACCAGTGCAATTATGGCTTTCATCTGTGGGAATAAAAACAGGAAGTTACTGTATTTAAACTCATTCCTTGCACATGCATTTCAGCAGACTCCATCCCAGTCACAAAAGACAAATCCCAAGACAAAACAATATACTAGAATTTTGAGCTATTTCAAGCGGAGGAAAAAAGACTGTTCAAAGGTGCACTGGAATATTAGGAGATGCTGGAGAAATGATGCTGCAACATCCTCACCTTCATGTCCCTCCACCACATCCTCCTGTGCAGATGTTTGGCTCGACTGCTAAAAGCCGAAGCATTGTCTGACAGGCTCTCTAAATGTAGGAGAACACAAACAAACATGACCAAACACAGATGATAACAGCTGTCAAGAAGCATGTGGAAAGACTTTACTATTTGCTGTGCTTATTACAAAACAAGGGTGACATCACTTGGAGTATCTTTGTTTCCTAGAGACTGTACTGGTGTTTGGACTGAGGACAGGGGTGTCTGTCTTGCATGAGCAGAAATCTCATCTTGCGGCCATCGCGCTCCTGGATATGGACTACATGTCTTAATTTGTTACTTGAATGTATCTGCTCAAATCATATTTGCCTGACAGGAGTCATGTAATAAATACTTTAAATCCAAATATAAATCTAAATTGTAAATATTCAAATTTTTCGATGACAGCTCCAACTGCAGGTCAAATTCTACCTGCAAATCCTGCACAGAGAGAGACAGGAAGGACAGAAGGTATGGATCAATCAGTGGTAGAAGCAGAAGCTGCTCAAGCCATGCCACAGCTGTAATGCTTTTGGCTCTGTGTTACAGCTCATCTGACCCAATGCAACATTCACAGGTCTCTTAAAAACAACTTGTGCAATCCGGGACAACCCTTCAACACAATGGGTCATCTGTGCCTGCATCACCTGCTGTCCCATGGTCGAACCCTAAGTCGCACACCATTAGCTTACAGCACATATCGAAGGAAAATGTGCAACAGCGTCTCACAGGTGTTGCCGTTCAGAGTGAACATGCTCTTTTTGACAAGCTGTTTCACAATATTTATTCAAAAAGACCAACCCTTAGGCTACTGCCAGAGATCGGTATCACAAAATTCTATCCGATTTGTCAAAAGCATTTGGCTGAGTAGAATATAAGATTTTGCAATCTATGACATTTGTGCAGACATGTTAATATTCCAAATATAAGAGACAATTTGAACGTTTTAGGGGCTTCAGCAATTTATATGTCGCAATAACACAGCACCTACAACGCCCACTTATCATAGGACAGGGAGAAAGGCAGGGGCTTTCAACCCAATATCCATTTTCCCCTCACTGCCCTACACCAGTATATACATGGCCATCAGAACTGGTCTAAGACTAAGTTCCACTTGCAGAGCTTGATCATACTTTCAGACTTGCGGAATCTGAATAATCATCGTTCATGTCTGAGGAGAGCCAAGGTACCACTTAGTTGTAGAAGCACATAAATTCATCCAGTGGCATCACCAGGAAATGATGTCCTCATCCAATCACATATAGCCTGAGATCATCCTGCAGCCCATCCTCTTTCAAAATATTCCGGTATGCATTTCTTACCTGATTTGTCCTGCAGTTCATCCAAGCGCTCCCCCCGCTCGATGACTTTGGAGATGTTCTCCTGCATGACATCAATCACTTCATCCACCTGATTCTGCACTCTAACAGGGTCAGTGTAGGAAAATTGAGATATGGGTGTTAGAAGACCTTCACAGTCAACAGTGAAGCAAAGCACAAATAAATACTTTCCTAACAACATTTAAAAAAACCTATTGATACAGCAGCATAAAAGGTGATTTGTGACTATAAGACCTGTAGCAGGATCCATGAATGTTGATGTAAACAAGCATCTGCTTTTCCACTCTACATTTCTTCAGAGTTTTAGGGAAGACAGAAGAGGACCCAAAAGCTGCCAGTCACCTTAGCAGGGAGCTGTCAGATTTGTTGTGCTTTACACTGCCAATGGGAGCAGTCCCAAACTGTGACTGCTTCGCTGCCTAGCCAGTCCTGGGGAGGCACATCCCAGCAGGCCTGTCCCCAAACTCAAACATATGTTGTACCTTAACTTATCACATTATCTCAAAATAAAACTCTGTTTAACAAACCTGGGAAAACCATAATATAAACAAGGCAAAAGTTGTATTTTGAGACTATCTGCACTTCCTTCGTTTTACAGTGCTAAACATTCAAATTTCGCTTATTTTTGTGGATTCAACATCATAAAGAAAAACAAACTGAATGACGAGACTGGTATTTTCATGCAGGAGAAAAAGTACCATATTAGAAAAACTGCAGAAGAAAAGCAAGTCAGAACTTATAAAGCAAGCAGTCATCTAGAGCCAGAAAAGTTGTAAGTTCACAATGTTCCCTTTCACTGCTGTTCATCTCATGCATACTTCTATTCCGGATATCTTTTGAATCTTTTTCCATTGTCTTTGAAAAACAAGTCTCTCCCTGTGAGCACATTGTACAGTGAACTGGAAAAGGCAACAAAGTGAGGATCACTTGAGGAGAATTTTGTGGATTTTAAGCTATTTCCTTGCTGAATCATTTTCTGTTAAGGCTGAGATTTAAAAGTCAGATGAGAATTTTTATCAGCTTTTTTCCTGGATTTCAGTTTAGTCCCCTTCCAGCAAGGGGACAGGAAATCATGCCCAGATCTTTCTTGCACTGACCTGGATTTTTTACATTCCAAAAAAAAAAATGTAGCACTGCACATACATAACAGCCTTCTTGTAAAAATATTACCATGAAATAAAAGGATGGTGAATTGGATTGTAATTGATGGAGGAACACAGGTTGATGTTCAGCAAGAAATCAATGTGTGGAACAATAGTAGTTGCTTGTTCAGCATCAGACAGCAGACAGGGTAAATGCCACTCTAATACTGACAGACTAGCTCTGTTCCTGCCAATAAGCATGACTGTTTCCCAAAGATGAGTCCTTGGCTCTGTCACCCAGGGATTCTCGTCAGACTTATATTATTTCCGGTAAAAAAAGCTTAGTCATATGTCACCAATGACAGCAGAAACATGCAGTTTCTGTGCAATGCAGGCATAGACATTTAAACTTACTGTCTGATTTTGTCATTTTTAGGTCCAAATTTGGGTGCAGTTGGTCCTCTCCTGAAAGAGATTGTAAGTATTTGCTTGTTAAAGAGCAAACACAGATTTTTCTGACAGCTGTGATTCATTTTCAAAACACGTACAAATGCAAACTCACAGAAAAAAGTCCTCCTCTTCATCTGAGTCCTCCTCAAGCAAGTTCCTCTGCAGAACAGGTGTGTGCAGGTAAGACAGTGAAGGCCTGTTATTTTATTAGTAACACTGATGCCAGCAAGATGTTTTACTATATGTCCACGAATAATGTACAATAGCATCATAATGTAACATAATACAGTAACATAATAGGAACACAAGTTTAGCGATCAGTCCCTTTATTACTAAATAATTACTGAGCATTATTTCTGACAAAGTGATTTAAAAGAAAAGTGCTTCTACATTGTTTCCCTTTTAATCCCTCCAACCTGTGTGTGTTTTTAGACATTGCCTATTACATTTTAAAGTGCTGAACATCACCCAATTAGAATGTACTTAGAGTGGAATAAGTAATATTAATCTCTTCCACTATGAACAGTTTATGCTTTATCCAAACAGAAGAGACTGCATACTGTACTGTGTGTCATGTATGTTGTTAATGCATGACCATTTTCCCTCAAGTCACTGAGACCGAGAAATCCTCAGTTTAAAAGAGACAGACATACTGAGTCACTGGGAAACTTCTGGACAATTTGGATACCAATTCCCACAATTTGGGCATTGAAAACAGTACTGTTGTTTACCGTTTACTATAGTATTCCTGAAAATATATGACAGAGTAACAAACCAGAGGTAGTTTTAAACATAAATCTTTCCAGTTGCCCTGATATTTTTTCTTCAATCATCCATAAAAGGAGTCTCAAAACATTTGCAATCAAAGTAACTCATCTCTATGAGACAACACAGCCAACAGCCTTTTGCTGAAAGGAGCTGACAAACAACTACTAGCTCTGTTCCAGCACAGTCCTATCACAATCAAAGCAATCATTAAGCTCTTCTAATCAGCACTTCTGTTTACAGCATTCATCATACACTGGATCACCCTGCTGTCCTTTTATTTCCTTAGGGCAAACATGTCATTCTGTGGCCTTTTGCCCTGGGAATGTAAGAATGAAAAGCTGTGGGGAGAGCTGGTTGCTGTTGTCAGGGAGAAGGTAATGCACTGGTTATGTAAGCACCTGTGTGCTCTTCCCTTTGATCACAGCACAACAACACGGTTTACTTGTGTGGTCATGGAAGGAGGTGGCTGGTCTCCAACCCAAGAACCTGAAGTAACTAAAGAAAAACAAATCTTTTAAGTACTTTTATATAAACACATTCTCCTTCTTCTTTCTGAGCTTAGGCTTCAAGGTTCTCGTCTGTCTAAGTGGCATTGTCATTCTGGACACCCATGGATGCCACCCAAACAAATCCCTGCTCCGACTCGCCATTAGCCCCCACCCCACCATCCGGAGGTACCATCTCACCCTCTCGCTGCGCACAGATCCCGTCACCTCGTCGTCATTGAGATGCCGTTTGAATTTGGGAGGCATGGTTTCTGTGGGTTGCTCCTCTCTTTCTGGCTCCCTCTAAAGGTGGTAAGGTAAGTACATAGCTCAAATACAGAGGTGAGAATTTACAGACATATCACATAAACCTAAAGTTTCAAATTCCAGCACTGATGAATTATGATAATTCTATAACTGTCTGACCATTAATGAGTGAACACCTACAACTTATTACCACAAAAACAATTTTTTTTCGGTGAACCAAAGAATGAAGAACTCCATGTTTGAGCTTCATATTGGAAGGACAGAAATGAAAAATGTGGTAATGAGACCTCTAAGATAAAACACCAAATTATGTCTTTTCAGAGTCTGAATGGATTCAAGCCATGTCACCTTCATATTTATGTAAGAATTTAGCATCATTCTGTATGAGTTGCAAGTACTGTATAAAAAGGTTACCCAATCCTCTTTTACGGATACTGCAGGATTTAAGTTTTAAATAAACATTTATTCAGCACCTGAATGATACTAGAGATAAAAATAAAAACATTGAAAAGCTGGAGACACAGCTTGATTTTATACAGAAGATGAAGACAAATCAAACTCAGTGGTACAACAGTACTGTTTGTGGGCCTTAAAGTAGCTACTTATTCTGGTTATTGCTTTACTTCTCTACCGGCATCAAGGCAAGATTTTACAGATTATTAAGATATTTATTTAGTATTTCAAGAATCAAAAACTGTTCACAGTTATAAAACATAAAATAAGCTATTAATATACACTCCTTCGTATTGCGTGCAGACAAAAAAATGATGACTGTCCTGACAGAAAATGGCTGGGAAAAGTTGTTTTAATTAGAAAAGTACCATTTTTGCTGAATTAACTGTGAAATTTTCAAGCGCTTGTAGTATTAACAGAAATTAGTATTGATTAAGAATCTGAGTCGTTTTCACTCACTGAGAAAGACGCACAATGTCAATAAATGCTCTGGACTTTGTCAAGAAGCCATCTACTAAGGTACTGTGACAAAATCAAGAATGGCATTGAAGAATGCAATGAAACATTAAATCTAAGAAACAAATCAACGTGAGCATATTGTTTACATGCATTTCATTGGCACTAAAACTCACAGTCTTTTTCAGGCCATATTCTGAAGTGACAAAAGGCTTGTAGAACTATTTTTTTTTTTTTTTTTTACTTATACCTAAAAGGCAACATACTAAGAGCTAATAAGGTGAAGGATGTCAAAGTACTGCCTGCCAACATTTCCATTTAGCCGCAGATCTCAATTTATTGCACTGATCTGCTTTGACAGTTTCCTGCTTAGTCAAAAGCATACCTTGATGTAACATCACCTGGAAAACCTGCTACGTGGCAGGTCGCACATTTATCCAGGGAGTAGTAACATATTGACTTGTACGGTTTCACGGTTGGAACCAAGAGAACAACAAGCAGAGATTATATGTGAGAAATGCTGCATTTGTGTTCTGTTCCTGACTACTCCTACCTCATGTACCACACAGTCCTCTACTCCTCTGTGTCCACATGCACTCACCATTAAAAGCCCCCTACACCCAAGGCCTGCTAACACCCCCAAGACTACCTCTGAGTGACTAATACCATTGTATCCACTGTTCTGAACTGTGGCTTTCTGCTTCTCCTCCTGGCAGCTTGGCTGGAAAACGCCCTGTTTCCTGGCCAGGAGTGGCTCTGAATTTTCCAGTAAACAGGAGAGTGAGAGCGACTCGATACAGAGGTTTATCTGAGGCAACGACAGAGCAGAGAGAGAGAGAGACAGAGAGAGGGAGAAAATCCAGTCCACCTGTGGTACAATCATTCAACATATAGAGCAGATGTTAATACAGGTAGGAATGAATGTATTTTAAAAACATCCGGACTTCTCACCAGGCAACCAGATTAAGCATTGCATTACAAATGCATTTACAGTTGTGAGAAAGTCTGGAACCATCTGGATATCTGAATTACTCCTGAAATGGGATCTGATTTTCATCTAAGTTGTACCATTAATTTTTTTTTTTAATGGTAAAATTAAACAAGGTAGTTTTACATTTCTACTACCTACTGAACAAATGATTTAAACAATCAAGGTCATTGATTTAAAAAAAAAAAAAAACATATATGAAGCCTTATATTTACTAAAACATTAGAACCTCTTATTGGATATAACTTCAGCCAATCATTTTCTGCAGCTGCTGATCACACATACGGAGAAGTTTAGATGTATTTTGGTCCATTCCTCCATACAAAACTTTTAGTTTATATACTTTTTGTCAGCCTGCTTCAGATTACACATTTACATTTATTAATTTAGCTGAAGCATTCCTCCAGAGCAAACTTACAATTATTCACCCCTTTATACAGCTACATAATTTTTCTGGAGAAATTGAGGGTAAGTACTTTGCTTAAAGGCACTACAGCTAGAAGTGGATTTGAATCTACAACAGCTAGGTCCAAAGGCAGGAACTCTAACCACTATGCTACCAGTGGCCCATATACATAGTCACATTTATTCATTTCTCTGACACCTTTCTTAAAAGCAACTTACAATATCACAACACACACTCACTTGACCATTCTAAAATAAAGAATTTCTTCTGTTGGAGTTACTCTGTTGTTGAGTTACTCCTGTATTTTGATTTACTGCATGAACCTGCTTCTTTTGAGCTTTAGATCACAGATGGGTGCCCCAAAATTTTTCTGTAGAATTTCCTAATACAATCTGGAATTCTCTGTCCCACACTGAGTACAAGCCACCCAGGCCCTGAGACAGCAAAGCACCCACACACCATTATACTCCCTCCACCATACAGTCATAGCTCAGATGAGGTTTCCGTGTTGGTATGCAGTGTTTTGTTTTCTCCAAACAAAACACTGTACATTTATCACAAAAAAAAAAAAAAAACAAAAAACTTTTGTCTCATTTGTCTGGTGACTGATGGTGAAACTGGATCACTGTTCCAGTAGTGCTGTGGAACATCTGTCTTCAGCAAACTTGAGACAGGCAGGATTTTTTTTTTTTTTGGAAAGCAGGGGTTTCCTTTGAGGTAACTAACCATGAACACCACTTTTCTCTAATGTTTTTCTTATGCTAGATGCATGAACACAGACGTTATCAAAGTGCAAGAGATTTCCACAGAATATCAACTGCCACTAGTGTTTTTGTTATTTGTTTGAGGATAGCATGGCATGCCCTTGCACTGATTTCTGTAGGGTGCCCTCTTCTAGGGGGGGGGTAGCAACATTGCTGAATTTTGTCCATTTGGAAGCCATCTGCCTGACTGTGGATGGATGGAGGCCCAAGTCATGAAAAATCCTTTTGTTACTCTTTGCAGTCTTAGGAGTGTCACCAACCATCCTTCTGAAGTCCTATGAAATCTCATTTGATCAGGTCATATTGCACTTGAACAGAATTCTGTTATGACGGATGATTAACCAACACTGTATGGGAGGGCAGATCAATCCCCCTGATTGCAATAGTTGACTCCAGTTACCATCTTTGCAACATGTTGACATATACTTTTCCTATAAATGACCTTGATTGTTTAAACCATAGGGTAAATAAAACACACCAATGTAAAATGTTTCTTAAACAAGGCTGTCTATTATTATAATTTAGATGACTATCAGGTCATATTTTGGGAGTCTTTTATGCAGAAATCAAGACAATTTCAAATGGTTTGCAAAGTTTTTCCTCACAACTGTACTTTTAAAACAAATTTATTTGTACTAGAGAACCGGACAGATGTCAGATGCACAGCATTTCAGATTTAGACAGCCTTCCTAATTAGGGACCAGAACGTAATCTTAATTTCAGGGCCGTGCTTAAATTTATATTTTATCTTTAGATGAAGTCTCAAGTCCAGTTGTGCTAGATGGACTTTCACAATTATGATGGTAACCAAACTGCGATGTACAGATCACAGGCCCGATCACTGACAATTTGATGGGAGGTTCAGGGAAGGTGTACAACTGTTAAGCCATTTTACTGGAACACCGGGATATGTTACGGGTGTTAGTTACTCATGCAATAGCGGTGGAGAGACAGATGCTGAGACCAGGAGAACCTTGTGAGAATGAAGACTGTGGTTCTGGAATAAAAGATACCAAATGTGCAGTCTGTTTCTGCTTCACTAGACCTGTCCACTGAAAACTCTTCAAGCCTACAACAGTAAGCGCACATTTCACAATCAGCACATGTACGGAGCCTATTTCTTTCCCTTAATGCCAACCAAAACTGTGTCACAGATGTGACCTTATGTTGTCACACACAGGACACAGGGGTTTGCTTTATTTTTGTCACCTTGATCTTTCGCTAAAGTGTTACCAGCAGTTCAAGAAAGTAGCTCACTGTGGCCTAAAGCAGACTCTTCTATAATAAAGAAAGATGTTTCTAATATATATTTTTTTTAGAACCACACATCTCCAGATCTCTTCAGCATAAGACCAAGTAAAAAGCACATCCATCAATGCAGCAATTTAGATTATCAGGTGCCGATCAACAGCAAGCGATGGGGAGCAAGGTCACCCTGACTGAGTGGACCAGGGAGTGGTCTTCAAAACCCTCAGAGAGCCTGAACACTCTAGCGTTCGCCAAACTCGGGTCACGAACACACAACCTTATGCTGAACACCTCGCTAGTTCCTTCCTCTCATAACAGTATCTTTCTAAATAAATTATGGGTACCAATAATTCTGGGTCAGCCCTGGCCTGAGTGTCTTTGGAAAGTGCGCGCGCGCGAAACATCATCATGTTGTCCTGGCACGAGCGCGCGCGCGCGCGCACACACACACACAGGAGAAGAACGTGCTGGAGAAAAAAACCCACCTCAGGTGGAGACCAAACCGACGCCGGGTCGTGGCAGCCCGTCGTCGTTGTCTCAGTCAGGGCTTCGATGTAAAACACCTCGAGCCTGAAACACAAACAAAAACACTGAGTGGCACGAAAACTCCACACACACAGCCTCGTTCACAGGGGGACAGACCGCGTTGTTATACAATTTTATAATAAAAAAAAAAAAAAAAAAAACTGTGTTCCGTTCTGACGAGATGAGGATCATGATGAGAGAGGACGAGCCGAGCACACAGGAAACTGTTTCGTATCGCTGCGGAGCTCACTTCTATCCGCGACAAGGACGAGAAAACGGGTGCCAATAACCACTCACTTGGCCCGGAAAAATAAAAAATAAAAAAATAAACTGAACTGCGTGAGCGGGTTAGAACGTGGCTTCGCGGACTTTGACACACAGCGCTCCCACCGGACACGCACTCCGGACGACCCGCTACGTCCCCACGGCACGAGCCCGTCCACCACGATTTAGCCCATTCTTAAAAAGCAGAATCGGAGGCGGAGGAGCGACCACAAGCAAATCAATGTCATACGAGTGTAAGGCCGCTATGATAATGGCCATCATGATCATCATCTTACCTTCGCGATGCGTCCCGGGCCGAAAGCGTCGTTTCGTTCAATTTTTTTTTTTAACCAGAAAAACAGCGTTCGAGTCCCCGTTCCACACAGTTCCTTTAACCTTCTTTCCAGATGTGGCCAGTTCGTCCCGGGGGTTTTTACACGACTCCAGCCGCGACGGACGCTACGTTGTATCCGTGTTGAACTCTACCACCGCCTTAGAACTCTGCGCAGTTTTCGTACTTTACTACTCTTCCGTTCGTCTGTAACGCTGATTCCGTAGTAAACGTGTTGTCGCGCTGTAATGTTACGCTATTTCCGTACTTAACTCACCCGTCGCGTCGGAACTCCGCTCTCTTTCCGCAGTTAACTCTTCCATCACCTTGGTAACGAAACAGCTGCTGTCGCAAAAAATCGACGCAATTACGAACATATCGCTCCATGTGGAGGTCCATACCCTCCATATCTTAAATTCACCCATGACTGCCCTTTTTTTTTTTTTTTTAACGAAAGCTGTCCTCTATAGCATTTATATTGTGCACGACAAAATGTTTCAGTTCTTCTTTTATTTTAAATTCCATTATTAATCATGTTCACTGATCCGGTTGAATGCTTGGTTTCACACAGCGGGCCTACTGCAAATAACTAGTAGTGGGATGTATTGAGCCCACAGGTGATAATTCAGATTTGACGTTGCTCATTTTTAATGTTTAAAGCAACATTTTCAAGGTGATTAGGGTAGTTTTAAATTGGATTGGGTATATTTACATAATTTTTAGTGCAATAATTTTCTCATAATTACCTGTGTCCCTTTATGGTATTGTCATTTGCCACAGATTAATTTCCGGATGGAAAATGTAAAAATGCATCACTCCCAACACTATGCTTCTAACTAAAGTAATAGGCTGGTCTGGAAAATCAGAGAAAGCTAAAAGTAATTCTTTGTAAAATTGCATATGATGTGGGTTTTTAATCATGACTGGCTGTAGTTCAATGCTCAAAACCTATTTATTTTTAGGATAGAGGTGATAAATTCTGGACTCTGACTAGAATGATTGGTTACAGCTCCTTCAGTTTCTTGTTCCAGAATCTTCCTACTACTCCTACAACCAGAGGGATGGAGTGAGATAGAATAAAAGTAGTAATATATGGACAGCTGGTAGTATCAAGGTAAGAGTTACTGCCTTTAGACTGGAGGCCTCCTTTTAATGAAACAAGATGATATTCATTAAATGCTGACTCTCTCACTTTCACACACACACACACACACACACACACACAGGGCCAAGTTCTTATTCATCGTGCGTCATACTGTCTGTGTTACCAGGTGTTACATGCATTTTATTTTTCCCCAATTGCTAAAACTCCGGGTAGGCTCTGGTTCCCCGTGACCCCATATGGGACAAGTGGTTCAGAAAGTGTGTGTGTGTGTGTGTGTGTGTGCGTGCGTGCGTGCGTGCTAAAACTCCATGGGTCAGTATGAAATCCCTCATGTTGAAAGCATAAAAACTTGCAGTTGTAATTCAGAAAAGTCAAGGATAAGCTGCACACCATCTGACAGTAGCATGACACACTTTTCCCAGGACTTCACAGGTATATTAATTTCACGAGCATAGAATGAAGGTTCAAACAGTCTTGTGTTTCTGCAGAAGCAGCCAATTTGGAGGTTTATCAATATTTCGCAGTTTTCCAGTGGAAGCTTGTTGACTATTTGCAGCACATGGGAGCTCTGGGATTACTGACCCCATGTGGCTGATGAGGATTATATGCAGTCATTTTTTTTTCTTTCCACAGATCAGAATGGATTACCAGACCACCAAAAGTGCCTGGTTCCACACACTGTCAAACTCGACAGGTAAAAATTTCTCCATTCATCATTTCCGGTAATTCAAAGCTTTATTCAGTAAATACACACATCTTCAGAACCGCTTGTCCTATACGGGGTCGCGGGGGAACCGGAGCCTACCCGGCAACACAGGGCGTAAGGCCGGAGGGGGAGAGAACACACCCAGGACGGGACGCCAGTCCATCGCAAGGCACCCCAAGCAGGACTCGAACCCCAGACCCACCGGAGAGCAGGACTGTGGTCCAACCCACCGCACCCCCTAATTCAGTAAATAAGTACCTAAAAAAACTGTCATGCCAAAATAAAATCTAAAATAAAACAATGAAATCAATAAAACCAATTAATATGAAGACTGCATGACAGGACCTTTAAGACACTAAAAGACATACCCCAAGGCTAAAAACCAAAAATTATTAAAAGGAACTTAGCCGGTAACACCACCGCTCAAGAGGGGTGGTCCCTTGGCCTGTTCCCAGGGTGTTACCATACACTTAACCTACCATTCTTGGGTGTTTTCCTTTTCACAAGTCTGCCCTGTTGACATTTTAGTAAAACAGGTGAACAGATACATATACGCAATCAAAAATTAATAAACACCCTCACATTATTATTGGTTATATATAATACTACTTAAATAGACAGATGGGTGAGTGGAGCATTCACACTGTGGAGGTCACGCTTGCGTGGAAAAAGATGTGGCCTGATGTTCCTGGTTTATGGTTGATGCACTGTTTGTTTTATATTTTGAATAGAAGGACTCTGTGAATCAATGCTGTTCTGCCTCATGCCTGGGTACTTCCCTGAACCAGATACATGTGGCGTGCTACACCGTTGTTTCCTATTCTGAAGATCAACCATGTTCAAATGTGCCAGTGAGGCATTTCAAACCTTTTCAAACAAATGCTGCCTGAGTCATTTATTACATTCAGTTTAGATTAAATGACAACCACAAAATTCCTTTCTAACCATTCCATTTCTATAACAAAAATAGTGGGACAACTTTCAATGATCTTCCTGAGGTTAAACTGGCAAATGATCATAGCCGATCATTTTACACTGTGCAAACATCAATAAACACTGGAAGTCAACTTTGTTTGAAGAACAACACATGGAAATGTGATGCTTTGAGACTCTGAGCATTCACACCATAGATGTGCAATGTCAAACCTGTCTCCTCCTCCATGCCATGCTTTTCAAAGAAGGAAATTTCTCTGCTACTCATTACCTGTGTTATAGAGAGTAACTCGCATAACTGGATTCACTTAATTTTATTGCTGCCTTGCATAAATAAAGACCAACCTTCTGTGTCTAACAAAACAGGACACCTTTACAAAGCTCTTCGTGCTGTACAAATCCTCTTTCTCAACATCCAAATTAGTTGTACTTTAAAATGTATATTCTCAACATTTCTCATAAATATTATTTACCACTTAGCAGACACTTTTGTTCAAAGCAACTTACAACAGATACTATGTAGCGTTACAAGCCCATACCTTATTCACCAAGGTGACTACACTACTTACAAGGGGTTACTCATCCATCAGTGAAATACACTCACACACTAAGGGGAACCTGAACAGCATGTCTTGGAGCTGTGGGAGGAAACCCACACAGACTGAGCAGGAATCAAACCCATCTTCTCTCACACCAGCCAGGTGCTGCAAGACAGTAGCGCTACTCGCTGTGCCACCGTGCCACCCAGTATTATGAGCTACACTTAGTTCTGATTTTATTACTTTTACATTTATTCATTTAGCAGACACTTTTCTCCAAAGCGATGTACATCTCACAAAAAAATACAATTATTATAAGAATAAAGGCATAAATACTGTAAATTATTGCTTTTTGTCTTGTAGAGAGGCTGTAGCCTAGGGCATTTAGCGTGTCTAGCAGTGTAAGTCACCTTGGATAAAAGTGTGAGTTAAGTAATGGTTAAAAAAACATTATTGTAAATGAAATAATTGTTTGTGTATGTCATTTTGGAGAAATGTGTCTACCAAATGAGTAACTGCAAATGTAAATCTCATGGTTATTTGTCTGACGCTTCAGTTTCTATATATATATATATATATATATATACGTATATGCACATTGTAACGACCTGTGTTTGAGCGGGAAATGTGTTTATTGTAATTGGCTAGCTTTTGGTGACGTGCGAGGAATATAAGGGGGTGTTTGCGTCTGCCAGAGAGAGACAGAGGAGAGATCCTGCGGGTACCGACAAGGCTGGGAAGACTGCCTCGAGGCACAGGCTTTGGCGGAAACGGAAATGGGGTCCTCGGACCGAGAGCATCTTTTTCCTGGTGCCGGTGTTCGAATAAATGCTCTAGATAAACACTGTCTCTGTCCTTCTTCGCCCCGTCCAAGCCCACGGCGCTGCGCGCCACAATATATTTACATTTATTAATTTACCAGACGCTTTTCTCTGAAGCGACGCCCATCTCATAGAAAACCCTATTTGTGCATTAAATTATTACCAAGAATAAGAGATGCAACTGAGTATTATGATAAAGTACAGTTGGTTTGTTACTTTTCACTAAATGCACCAGTGTTCAACACACGAATAGCTGCACAAAACTTATCAGAATATCCACGATTCCTAATCACCTTCCAAGTAATTTTTTTTTTTTTTTTTTTGAGATACACATTTACGTACATTACAGGAGTAGCTGCGTAACGACTTATCCGGGCATGATCTTAAAGTTATAGTGCGTGAACATTTACACCTTATATTAACCCTTTTTAAATGTGGGCAGAGATTCAGCAGTTCTGAGTGAGAGGGGGAGGTCATTCCACCACAACGGAGCCGGAACCGAGAACCTCCGTGCTTTACCCTTCCTGCAGGGGACCACCAAGCGGACAGATGTGGAAGAGCGTAGCGGTGTGGTTGGGTTTGTAGCGGTTGATGATTACATAACCTCGATTTAGGAATTTTCATGGATAAAGTTCATAGGCAAATTGAGAAATCTCTGTATTATTACACTTTTATTGATTTACGAGATGTTGGTTGGAATTAGGAACAAACTGAGTTGTGAACAGACTTCTGGTCCTCACCTTACAAAACCCATGTGGAAGGCTGTTTTGGTTGTGACTAATGGAAGTTTTAAGTCAAAATCAATAAAAACTTAGTCATAGTCATCCGTTGAGTTGTTTAGGTTGTGTAAAAAATTCTAATATAGCTATAATAAATGTCAAAAAATACTCTGTGAATGTTTATTTAATAGTAGTACGCAACCGTAAGTCGCTTTGGGAAAAAAAGGAAAAAAAAGAGCAGAGGGTGGCACCACAAGTAGGGCACCTGTCTTCCTACGCCGGGGTGGTATGAGAGGACAAGGGTTCGATCCCCACTGTGTGTGGAGCTTGTAAATTGTTTATATCGAGAGATTAAAAATTACCCAGCTACCCTATTTATTATATTATACAGATATCTATTTATTTTAATAAAAGTCGGATACAGATCAGTTGAAAGAAACACACATTATTGTCTTTTTTAAAATTAAAATGATCATTTTAAAGAAAAAAAACTTTGGTTTCTCTAACAAATACAATTTGAAGCAATATCTTGCATCTGTATTTTTCGTTGTTTAAAGTCTTACCATAATCTCAATTTTTTTGCGCATTAAATTAATGCCATCATAACCCTGCGACAGATTTAAAAAAAAACTGACCGTTTTGAATAGGAACGAGAAAGACATCTGCAGAATTCCTCCCGTCACCGAAGCAGACGGACATGCTGCACGTGCGCAGCTCAACCAATGAGCGCACCGATTCGGACACCGTGGTGCCAGGATTGCGAAATGAGGTTTGAGGCGAGAGGCTGTGCAGCTGTGAATATTGTCCGGGTCGATTTCCCTTAGCGGTGAACGTGTGGGACGTAAGCCCACTCTTGAAAACTTTAGTTATGACTTTATATTAATCATTTCTCGTCTTAACTGAAAATAGCTACACGATCAGTAATTGTTTTGTTATCATAGGATTATTATGTTCCGAACGTGGGAGCATATATTATTATAATCTTTTCAACAATTTTTCAGAGATTTCAGATCCCCAGTGTGAGTGACATTAATTATTTAGGCGGTCACAGTTGTGCCAGTCATAGGTAAAACCCGGTTCCTAGACGGTTTGTTTTAAATAATGAACTGAAAGCAGCGAGAATGAGTCTGTTGCCGCGCACTGCCGAGGAGTTCAGTTCGGCTGAGTACTGGGAGCGCTTTTTCCGTCGTCGAGGAGACAAGGCTTTCGAGTGGTACGGAGACTACGGCCAGCTGTGCGGGGTGCTGCACAGGTACATGAAACCGCGGGACAAGGTGAGGAAACACACACACGCCTCTGTACTGTCCTCCACCTGATCCCCTCATGATCGTGCTGAACGCAGGCTGTGAAGTTACTCACTTACTCTGAACCCTCGTTTTTCGGCGGCAAAAAAGTGGCGCAGCAGGTAGCGCTGGTGCCTCACCGCTCCTTCCGCCGGGCTGCGTGTTCAAACACGGGTCTCTTGGGCTCACCCTGTGGCCTTTGCATGTTCTCCCTGTGTTTGCCTGTTTCCTCCCAGTCCAAAGACAGACGGATTAGTGACTTTCAGTTGTCTAGTGTGTGTGTGTGCGCGCGCGCGCCACATTGCTCTGTTCTGAGCCTTGACTTAAGTGAAAACAACTAAGTCTAGTGTGTCCAGCATAATTTGCAAGTTGCCTCGGACAAACAAAGGTATCATCTTAATACAAATTAATAACAGTAGTAATAATGTTTATGATGATAATAATCACAATAGCGATAATAATACAAACATGTAAAAAAATTGTATGTTGTTCAGGATATAAACCTAGTGGTGCAAGTCTCCTTTGAGAAAGACATCAGCCACTGGCATGACGTCCGGCAGCGTCACCTGGCGGCCAGTCTCGGAACTTATCGACCGCGCCGTGCCTGCGTGCCTGCGTGTAACGGAACTTAACGTGCCTGCATGAGGCCGATACGAAGTTGCACAACGCTGCCTTGTGATGCGTTTCCTTGCGCGACAGGTGCTCGTGGTCGGCTGTGGGAACTCGGAGTTGAGCGAACAGCTGTACGATGTTGGCTACCAGCAGCTCATCAGCATAGACATTAGTGAGACTGCAGTGGCTCACATGAAGCAGCGCAACGCCGAGCGGCGCCCAGGCCTTACCTTCCTGCAGGTGGACGCCACCCAGACCCCCTTTGAGAGTGGCACCTTCCAGGCAGCACTGGACAAGGGCACCCTGGATGCCATGGCAGCAGAGGAGGAGGGTCTGCTGGCAACGAGGATGCTGGCGGAGGTGGGCCGAGTGCTCGCCGTCGGCGGACGCTACGTTTGCGTGTCTCTGGCACAGGAGCACGTGGTGAAGATGGCGGTGGAGCACTTTGTGCGAGAAGGCTGGGCGGTGCGGGCGCACTGCCTGGGAAATCAGGATTGTGGTTCGGCCTCTTTTGCGTTGCCTCTCTTCGTGCTAGTGTGTACCAAGTTTCGGAAGCCGCCCCCAGCTCCTGTGCTTGAGGTCTGCCAAGGTGAGGATGGCCCCCCCTGCCGACTGGCAACTGTGCTGGAGTTGCTGCGTGTGGTCAAGGAGCGGCAGGCCTATGCCTTGCTGCGGCAGAAGCTCCGCACAGACACAGATGGCAGTCGGAGCCCCTCTCTCACCCTTTGCCATGCCTCCACTGGTCGCCCCCGCTACACCCTCACTGTACAGGACAGTCCCGCCACAGCTAAGGTGCCCCGCGCCAATCACTTTGCAATATTTATAGGTAAGTGCCACACATTGCCACGCATAGAGTCATATGTCACATTTCATATGCTGAAATACCGGTTTGTTGAAATTCTAATCAAGTCTGTTTGTACCACAAAGTGTTTTCTTGGGAATCACCGAAAGAGGGATTTCTTCTCTGATCGTTCAGTGCCTCAGGGTCGGGAATCTGACTGGTTGTACGGCTCGGCCGAAGGACGTAGCCAGCTGGCGCGCAGTGCGAACTTTCGGCGACTCGTCATTGTTGCGATGCACAGAGATCAGGAGTATCAGGACATGCAGTCTGTCCAGTCAGAGCTCTCTCCTATGGTGATGGAGCTTGCCCCTCCGGGAATGCCAGCACATCAGCAGGTACGTTAGTGTTTGTGCAGTTGCATCTGTGTTACAAGAGGGCGTAAAGGATTCCATTTCTTTCAGTATATGCTATATGACATAAAAAGCACCTACTTAGCAAAGACAAATTGGTGTTTCCTGCAAAACTGAAGGTGCCTTCATGCCCTCGAGTCCTCTGTCGATCTCATGCCGCTGCTCTGCTTCTGTGCAGGTGCCTTTCCTCTCAGTGGGAGGGGAGCTTGGATGGAGGGAGGTGGTGAGTCAAGGTAAGAGTGCTCTCAGTGGGGAGTACTGTGTGGAAGATGTTCGGGGGGAGGATGGCCTCCTGTACCGTCGGCTGGTGTTCTTGGACAATGCTGGAGTGGTGCAGTCGGAGAGTCGGCTCAGCTCTACACCTGCCGGTGAGAATGACAGGAGTGGGAGGTGCTTGGCGAAGGCTGCACTGCCCTGAACAAATGATCACCTTGTTCAGTAATTAAACATTTATTAATTTATCTGATGCTTTTCTCCAAAGTGACTTACAGTTTTAATCTACTTACAATTATCTACCCATGTGCACAGCTGGGTAATTTTACTGGAGTAATTTTAGGGTAAGTTCCTTGCTCAAGGTTATTACAGCTGGAGGTGGGAATCGAAATTGTGATCTTTGAGTCCAAAGACAACAGCTCTAACCATTACGCTACCGGCTGTCCCCAGTTTTGTGATGAGATTAGGTGTCCGAGAGTAACCAGAGATTTCAAAGCATATTATTGAGTGTTATCTGCTATCAGACTAATTAAATGAATAAAAATTGCACAGAACTATGGAAGCAGTGGGTTATAGACTAAGATGTTAAGAGATGTGCTGTAAGAGAAAAAGCATTTTGTAAGTGAATATTCACCGTAAGACCCAAGGTAAAAGTGATAGGCAGATATACAGTACTGTGCAAAAGTTTTAGGCACTTGGTTGGGGGGAAAAACTGTGAAGTGAGAATGCTTCCAAAAATAATGCTCTTAATTAATAAACTTCCCGCAAAGCTTAGTAACCATCCATCGTCAACAACCACTTGTCCCTAGCGGGGACACGGCGGGTTTGGCCGGGTCCAGCTCTCTGGCAGGTCTGGGATTCGAGTCCTGCTTGGGGCGCCTTGCAATGGACAGGTGTCCCTTCCCCCCAGCCTTGGGCCATGTGTTTGTTGGATTAGGCTCCGGTTCACTATGACCCTACTCAGGACAAGCGGTCTCAGACAGTGTGTGTGTGTGTGTGTGTGTGTGTGTGTGTTTTCTTTCTGTAATGACATACAAACCCTTACTGTAATACTGTAACTTTTTGTAAAAGGAATATTTGGAAATCTGAAATATGCTCTTTCCCATTGACACGAATGCAGAAGACATTAACTGTAAAACAAATATTTTTGTGAAACACCTAAGTGCTTAAGACTTTTGCACAGTACTGTACATACTATGATGTTTTGTGTTTTGCAATAGTGTGTGTCTCCCTCTATGCCAACAGCATCAGGTCGGAAGAAGAACAAAAAGAAGAAGCCAAAGCCAGAGGCTCCCCCCACTCAGGGAGGTGCGAACACTGCCACCACGGCTGTAGACAAGACTTTCCTGTGCTGTGCTCACCACCAGGTCATGGTGGCTGGACTATCCTTGCTGCGTATGGGCTTTGGAGAAAGCAATGGTATGTGTGGACCTGTTCACAGATGTCCAAGCCCACCTATTCACCAGATGGGGGATTCTTTTCCTGCCTACCCTATTTTGGCTGTTTATTCTCCTATTAAGAAACTGTTACACTCCTAAAGAGGATTGTATGAACAGTGCATGTGATTGTTGAGTGTGTGGTGTAATATCATGAATGCTTATTTTTTGAATTGCAAATAGTCTCTATATAGAATTCATATCTCTCAGGGCACATTAACAAAATTTTGTAGCAGTATGATGGTTTATTTCTCTTGATTTAGGTTTGTTAATTTTCTCTTTCATCTAGCTCTGTGCTGCTGTTATTCTGTGTACCTGTGCTTCTTGCATCCCCCTGACGGTACGTCCTCCCTTGCAGGTGCTCCCGTATCCGTGCTGTTGGTGGGTCTTGGTGGAGGGGGACTACCACAGTTTCTGCGGGACTTTGTCCCAGGAGCTTCTGTGGAGGTGGTTGAGCTGGATCCTGCTATGCTGGAAGTAGCTCAGCAATGGTTTGGGTTCCGCGTGGACGATCGGCTCAAGGTGGTGCTTGGAGATGGACTTGAGCACATCAACACTTTGGAAAATCAAGGTAGTCACGTTCGTGATGTTGATGAACACATGTCACAATGGGTTAGGGATAACTTTTAAAACTGTTGACTGAGGTTGTTTTCACAGTAAATGCTTAGTGCCAGCGAAATAAATTGCTGGACTCATGGGAGAGTTCTTTTGGACAAAATTAAATGATATGAATGGAAAAGAATTACCCAGTTGGTTAAATACAGAAATTTAGATCTAACAAGAAAATGTTTTACAGCTATGCAAAGTTAAAGGCACATTATATACATAGACATAATTCAAGATCTAGTTTAAAGCCCTGATTGGTTTGACATTGTTGATGAAAGTGCAAATAAATTTTCAAACCTTGATTAGCTTTGCTGATTATGTAGCATCACTGCACTGTCTATGTAATTCTTCTCACTTTCCTCGCTGTTGTTTCTTTTGTAGGTGGTCATTCCTATGATGTTATCATGTTTGATGTCGACAGTAAGGATCCCACTCTTGGAATGAGTTGTCCTCCTCCTGCCTTTGTGGAAACAACTTTCCTTAAGAAAGTTCACAATCTGCTAACTGCTCGAGGTAAGGAAAATATCTGCTCTCTAATGTGGAACACGTTTTTTTTTTCCTGCATTACTGTTTCAGTATTCTTTTCAAGGTT
This sequence comes from Scleropages formosus, assembly GCF_900964775.1. Lineage (NCBI taxonomy): Eukaryota > Metazoa > Chordata > Actinopteri > Osteoglossiformes > Osteoglossidae > Scleropages > Scleropages formosus. The sequence goes on along the minus strand of NC_041814.1, from coordinate 13,044,050 downwards.
TAATTTTTCACTAGTTTGTCGGAACAGTTCTAAAGGGCTTTTCAGCAGTTCACCGTTAGACTGAAAGGACAGTAGAATTTTATGACTGCTAAAACACTGTGAGGATGATTTTAAACAGAGGTGAATCAAAGACATTAATCTGCTAAGAAATTAGGGATTCTGTGTCTGAATGTAGATTTCAAGTGGGTCTGAATGTATGCTTTGATACACCAAAATACCACAATTTCCACAGGACACACTTAACTCTTTCCAAATGACTGCAGAATAGTTTACTATTTTGAATAGAACACAATGAAATGTTAGACAAGACTGTTTTTATAGCTCTGCTTTTTAATCTCTCCCCTTACTAGGTGTGTTCATGTTAAACCTGGTGTGTCGGGACTCTTCTCTGAGAGAGAGCGTGCTGGAGCGGGTCCGGGAGGTGTTTTCGTGTGTGCTGTCAAGAGGGATTGAGGGGGAGGTCAATCAACTACTCCTTTGTACCCATGGAGAGGGAACAAACACCTTTGCAAGTCCACAGGCACTGAGGAAGGCTGGCAAAAGCTTGCAGGAGGTGCTGCATGCCTCTAATGCACCCTGCAAGCCAGAGATTGACATTGCCACACTGCTGGGCGATCTAAAAATTACTTGAGAAAACAGCCAGGAAATTAAGTTGGTGCGATAGTCATACAAAATAAGTTTTTGTGAATTATGTGATTGCTTGTCTGAGAAAGCCAAAGACCAGGGGGCATGACAGGATGGGAGGAAAGAAGTGCGGTTTTATTCTCCTGTATTTGTTTCTTCCTTTTTAAAATATGATATTAAAAGACTTTGATTTAGAAACAAGAGTGTGAATTGCAATTCTCTTCATTTCAGTTAATTGTGTAGTTCGGTCATGGTTTTGGGCTTGCACACAATTATAGAACTTTGGAAGAAATACAAAATTATTAGTCTTTTAGACATATTTGATAAATGCGTACCCAGTTTAGAATGTTTCTATATGTATTGAATGGTTGTTACTCTATAAGGGCAAATTTTACTAAATTTTTGATAGTCAGTCATGTTAGAACCAAATTAGGCCATTAGCCATGTTAAATGTAATTCAGGAAGGATGTTAACAAAAAATTAGACCTATAGCCCTAACCGAATCAGTATTATTACTTTAAAAACAAAGATACAACTATCCATCAGAGTGGTTACCTTTTTACTGCTCTGTTTGCACTTTATTCCTTATTTGTGTTCTTGTAACTTATGAGAATAGAATGAATGACATAAAAATTCTGGCAGAGACACAGCAATTTCACAAGAAACAAACTACAAAGTGTCGTTCCTTTTCAAATAAACTGGAATACAATTTCTCTCCATCCACCTTACTATCAAATCTTTTGATTTAAACATTCCTAATTTGGATGAGCCTTTCTCCAAGGCAACCTACAACACTGTCTATACTATACTATACTGTTCACATTATTTACCCGTTTCTATAGCTGGGGACAGCCAGTAGTGGTTAAAGCTTCTGCCTTTAAACCCAAGGTCACAGGTTCAGTTCCCACCTCCAGCTATAGTACTGTTGAGCAAGGCACTTATGCTAAAATTGCTCCAGCAAAGTTACCTACCTGTATAAATGGGTAAATAATTGTAACATAACACTGTAAGCTGCTTTGGAGAAAAACATCAGCTAAATGAATAAATGTACAGTTGGGTCTTCATGCATGGTACCGCAGCACCAGTGGAACCCGAGACCATCTGATTGCAAGGTGACAAGCCAAACCATTACATCCTCTTCTGTAATTTTTCCCAGTTGTTTTCAATATATTCAACTGAAGACCAAGATCTCAGATATGCGCTCGTTCCCATGAGATATACCGTAGGCTAGCGCAGCCGTGTTATTTCTGTACGCACGCGATGTCCATAAACAGCAGGCGAGGCCTGCCATGCGTGCTGTGGGCGTCGCTTATATAGGCTTCGACTAGAGGGGCGTGGCCATCGTATGCAATTTACCAGACCTGGCTTTTTCATTGGCCGTGGACTGCCCTGTCCGTCTGAGGCGTGGCTTCGCGAGCCCAGCCAGCGCTTCCAGTGTTTGCGTCTGCGCACCGATGAGCCCGTTAGCTAACTGTCAAACGAGCTGTCGGAGCTCGAGCTGTAGCGTGTCGATGAGCCGAACCAAACGGACTTGCACAGCACCCGCGAGACGCCCCCACCGGACCGGCCATTCAAGCAAGACACAAGGAAATCTTAATAAACGACTTACAGTAACATGCTACAGAGCCACTGGTAACTCAAAGGAGCAAATAACAGTACCGAGCCAGGCTCCGGTCCAGTTCCTGCTATTTTTTTTTCCCCGTGTCCAGAACCGGACAGTTCTGGGAGCACATTTCCGGTGAGAATAAAGCGGATATTTCGGACTCTCTGAGAAAATAAACCTTTTTTTTTTGTCGTTGAGAGCGCGTGTCTGTGGTGCCTCAGTAAGGCGACTGGCGGGACAACAACAACGGCGGCGGCGACTGTGTGTGGCTGTGTGTGAGCGCGCGCACGGCGGACCCCGCGAGCGAGCGAGCGAGCGCGGCGTGCTGACAGCGCGGCGCGCGCGCTCTAAGTCCGTCACACCGAGGCAGTTGTGACACCGCTGTGTCGAAGCTCGCGGCTCGCACGGTCGGTCCGGCGGCGGGGTGAGCGCATCTTCATCTTGACAGCCCGCAGCCCAGCCGCCCCGTGTGTGTCGGTGACCCCCTGCCTGCCTGCCTGCCTCGCGCCCCCTCCCTCGTCTCACTTCACCTCACCTCACCTCAAACCCCCCCCCCCCCCCGCGATCCGTCACCATGGGAAACCGCGGGATGGAGGAGCTGATCCCGCTGGTGAACCGGCTGCAGGATGCCTTCAGCACCATCGGGCAGAGCTGCAACCTGGACCTGCCGCAGATCGCCGTGGTGGGAGGACAGAGCGCGGGAAAGAGCTCCGTGCTCGAGAACTTCGTGGGCAGGTGGGAGGAGGCGCTGCTGGCTGTTCCCCAACACACCCATCAGTGTTGTGAATGAGAAAAAAAAAATCACGTTGTACATGTTAAGTGTGTGTGCACCCACAGCCTTATAATATTCTTTTAAAATCACAGTACTCCTTTAGCTTTACCACTGTTTTTCCTTCTCAACCACCCCCCCCCCCCAATAACTGTTTCAGAGAACACAGGTTATTGATAATATTCTCCTTCAAGGTATTTGCATAATATTCTGTCCGATTGCTCCTGGTATTTCCATAAAAAAGAAAGCCTTGCTGTTAATATCCTTGAATCATGTCATTATTACATTGTTAGATTAATGATGCTCACCAAACTAGCTTCTTGTGCTCTTCAGTGTATTTTTTTAATCGAAATTAAGGTGTCTGTGCTTGAAGAATTTGTCAAATGTCTAACATTTCTAGATGTACTTGTTTAGTAAGTAGACCGCTATGGAGGGAATGCCATCCTGGGTTTACTGAGCTCTCTCCATAACAAGGACCTGACACCTTTGTCCAAGGTGACTCGCTGTGTCAAATAATCTCCTTTACAGTGACTTCCCTCTATCAATTCTGAGTTAGTACCTTGCTCAGTGGTACTACAGCGGGAATGGGATTGAAACCCAGGACCTTTCAGTCAACAGCCCTGATCACTATGCTGCCTACTGCCCCTCAATCTGAAGATGTTTTGCTGCTGTTAAAAGTAACAGAAATGCCCTTTGAAGTAGAAAGATGATGGTAATATGTGAGGTCTGTGGTCCCCACTTCAATACCTGGGCACCGCATATGTGTAGTGAGTAATGCTGGTGTCTCAGTTTCTCCAAGATGGGTTCCAGTTTGACTCAGTTTTTGTGGAGTTTGCATGTTTACACTTTGTTTCCATGGGTTTCTTCCAGCTGCTCAGGTTTCCTCCCACAGTCCAAAGACTTGTGTTTCAGCTAACTTGTTGAATCTGAATTGCTTTTACTGTATGTATGCGTGAAGTAAATGAGTGTGTGCTTACCCTGCTCTACAGGATGTACTCTGCCTCATGGCCTGTGCTTCCAGGATAGGGTTTAGATCACCATGACTCATGATCTGCATTGGACAAGTGTTTCTTGGTAATGGCTGGATGGATAGATGGGATGGATGGTTGAACTCATACACAAAATGCTGGCATGATCTTTGTCTTGTGTTTCCCAGATGGTACAAAAATAGTAGCATATCTGTGAGTGACCTTTCTTATTTCTGTAGTTATCGGCATGGTGTTTTTTTTTATAGATAAGTGTGGTTGAAGTTGAATACAGCACTACTGCTTTATTAATCTGTCACACATGTGGTGTTGGTGTTGAACTGGTAGAATGCCTGTTGCTGTTGGAGTTTTTCTCATTCAGTGTGTTTGAGCTTGTCATGGCAACGCCTTCTGTGTTCTCTGACATAAGACGGAGCGGGATGTCTTATCTCATGGAGGCTGGCTTTGGTTTCGGCCTCAGCGAGTACAATGACCTACTGAGACGGAGGTCGAGGCGTAGCCACACATGGGAACTGTCATGTCGAGTCGAATTTCTGATTAGATATGTGATGGGAAGGGCTTGTTGAAGTTGCTTTAAATCACTTGTGTATGTGTACGTATTTATAATTCTCAAATGACATACAACTTACATAGATAGACAAAAGACAAACTAACTTTGAATGTAGAAGTTTTGATGAGCAAATATTACATTATGGCTTTAGGTCCGAGGTATTTGCGATTGTTCCTGGTCTCTGATGTTTTTTCCTTCTTTAACATATTTTTGAAACTGACATAACCTATAGAGTGTTCAAATAATTGCTTATATTAACTTATTTCCTGGTCCAGAGTTTTTAATGTGTAGTATAATATAATTTTTGTAATTTCTATGCCTTTATTTGACAGTCATTGCAAAGCAGCTACCGTAATGTACTCCTGGCAAAGAGGTTTATCAACTTTAAAAATGAAAATTTCATCTCTGGATAGTGGTACAATCATTATGAAAAAGGGACCAAGTGGACGAGTATCTTGACATACTGGATGTGGCATTTTACTGCATTAGTTCATATTATAGATTAAATTATTGGTTATTAGCTGTTGATGTTCGGTTTAATACTGGAAGCAATACTGAAAAGGATAATGTCCTCACCGCCTCTATAGTCCTAAATTTATTGTTAAAAATGTCCTGGTACTTATTAATTACGCGAAACGAAACACAAACTTCAAGCATAACCAGTTAATTTATTTTTAATTCTAACTGTTGGTATCGCTTGTATCATTCTAAATGTACACGTGTGAAAGGTCAAGGTAAGCCGATATATAAAATGTATCTCCTGTAATGTTAGTGTCTGCTGGGATAAAAGGCTGTAGTGAAGTACCTCTGTATTTAGAATCCTTGTGACGAGGTGTTTGTGTCAAAATTGAAATGCACAAGCGAGTTCCCGACACTGCAAACAGCAGACGAAAACCCCAGAAGAGGCCAGAACTGTATGTGAATAGAAGCTGCTGGCGTTTCATCCCGAACGAACGTGACCCTTTGTGTCCTGTGAATGTAAAAGGGATCAGTTTGACAACAGGAGAGAGGCAACTCACCAGGCACCTTGAATCAACTTGTTTTCATTTTATTTGTCAGCGCTTGTCAACATTGTGGAGATTCATCATAGCCACTGGATTTGCATGGACGCTATTTAGGATAATTTTGATTTCAGTGACTGTTTCACTTTATACTGTATTGCTTCAGTACGCTGCATAACATTGTATCACTGAAGTTGTGCACAAACTTTGACCACAATTAGAGTCGGTAATAAAAGGGCATGCATCATGTTCTCATTCGTGTTGCATAATTTAAGATGAATTGTTCTGGCTTTTCTGTGATAACTAGAAATATTCGATTGTTTTCTCTGCATGATCTCTGCCAAATTCAAAACGAAAATGCGGTCCTTTTGTACATCACTTTTACAGTTCATTATTATATTGCTTAACTGTCACTTTTATTCAAAAATATTTCTAATATTTTAGTCATTTACACATCAGGGTATTTTTACTGTTTCGGTTTAGGTTCTCTATCTACTTCAAGGCCTCTTCAGCAGTAGCAGGGATTGGGGCTTTGAACTGAAAACCTTTTCAGTGTCTTTAGCAGCTATGAAAGCTGCTGTTCTGCAAATTATTTGCCATTATGTTCTTGGGTGAAGAGTTGTGCATGTTCATTTCTAAAGGTGTAATGTTTGAACGAAGTTTGATTTACTGGATTAAAATTACTTAGAATTTTTTTTTAGAAATGTGAAATTTAGTTTTTTACTCACCTTTTTTTCTTTTTTTTAACTAATACCATTGTGCTTGTTTCAAATATTTGTAAACCATCAAATTATGTTCTCTTTTTATCAATTGCACTCTGGAGAAATTTGATTACTTGGTCGTTTTCAAGTGTCTTAACAGAATTACACAGTAAAACCATGCATACTAGCTTCATTAAATCTCAGTAGGATATCATCTTCGTCATAGTGCAGTTTTATTTTTTGCACTTTTTATGCACAAATGTGTTTATTATTTACATGAAAAGAATCATACAGAGACTGACAAAATCTCTGTAACATGACAATGCTATCAGGCAAAATTTATAAATGACCCCACATTCATTATCATGCTCATTAGTGGTTTTAGGGTGACTGAGCCTGTAGAGTATTTGGTTAAAATGCATCATCTTGGAAAATTACATCTGGCTTTTGTAGCCATAAAATGATGTCTCCTAGCATTAAAAATTAGTTTGTGATCTGATGTACTTAATGTACTGAACATTTTTTTTTATCCTGGATGGCAGCTAAAATACAGATAGAAACTGCTGTGAAATCATTAGGTTAAGCAGCATGTCTTTGTTGAGCTGGAGAATATGTGCAACCTTTAACAATAAAAAGGTTATGAAAGATACGTACTGTGGTGAAATCTGCCAGATTCCTTATAGTGGTATTAGGAGCGCATGCATTTTCCAGGAGCATAAAGTAAGATATGATTAGTGCGACATGCAGATGGCGTGACCCAGTTTGAGAATTTCGGCCACTAATTCTTTCCTTTCGCCCTGGAGATTGGGGGTTGGGAGGTTACAGATTCACCACCTGCCTCGTTCGGTTTCATTAGCAAATTATTGTGGGGCTCGGCAATAGGAACGCGTTTGATTGCATGACTTATTGCTGTTTGAACTGTGACTGATTACAGTGCCCTTTTACCAGCACAATTTTCATTAATATGCTTCAGAGTGGCATCATAATGACATGGTACAGCACAGGAAAAAAGGGAAATTTTGCAAATAAGTGCCGTGAAATGAAGACTGGTGAGCACTGGAATTCTCTGATTTCTTTTGAATAAACAGAGCAGATCTATGAAAATAAGAGTGCCATTGTGTGCAGATTTCGTTCTGGATGCTGAAATCTTTCCAGTGTAGCGAGTGGTGTAGAAGTGTTCCAGACTATGAGAACAAATTCAGAGATTTTTTAAACAAACCAGTATTTTGATTTCATGTTATGTGATATTTGGGATGATGCTAAGATATAGAGGATATTGTTTAATTACTGCCTTTTTTTTTTTTTTTTTTTTACTATTTCCCAATGGACTAAAGAAAGAAACTATTATGGTGACATGGTTTCACAGTGGGTAGTGCTGCTGTCTCACAGCTGCTGGTTGTGGGTTCAGATGTGGGTTTGAATTTGGCTCAGTCTTGGTAGAGTTTACATGTCCTCCTTGTGTTCACATGGGTTTCTTCCCACAGTCCCATGGCATGTGTTTCAGGTGAATCGGTGACTTTGAAATTGCCCTTAGCATGTGATAAGTGACTCTGTGAGTGAGTCTGTTACATTGCTCTGCTGTATAAATAGAAAAAAAATTATTGCTTTGGATGAAGGTGTCTGTTAAATACCACTTGTCTAACTCACAGCGGGTTTGACTGGGTCCTGCTGTCTGGTGGGTCTGGGGTTCAAGTCCCGCTTGGGGTGCTGGATGGAGGGTGTCGGACGGACTGGTGTCCCATCCTGGGTGTGCCCCCTCCCCCTCCAGCCTTATGCCTCGTGTTGCTGGGTTAGGCTCTGGTTTGCCATGACCCCACTTGGGACAAGCACCTTCAGTTAACAGGTGTGTGTGTGTGTGTGTAAGTCAGGGTTATGATGGTCTGGAGCATATCCTGGAAACACAAGTTGCTAGGCCAAGTCAAGGTACAGCTTAAATAGGACACTGTTCCATTGTAGGGTAACTTTGGAGGAACATGTCTGCTAAATGAATAAAGGTAACTGTTAGAAAGTTGAAGTGCAGGTAATAAAAAGGATCTGTATGAATATTTAGTGTTCAATAGTCTGTGACTTTGCCACCTCTCTGCAGTATCCTTGGCTACTGACTACAGTATTAAAAAGTGACTTTGAGAAGGAAGATGATATGTATTTCAGCTAGGTGGAATAACTGTGCTTTTGGCCTCATTCAGCAGTGGAAATGCTAGTTCAGTGAGATCGGTGAATCAAACAGGTCCATCGGCACTGAACAACAGTAAGAACATTGCTGAGATGTGTCCACTGTGAGGTACCAATTTCACTGCACTGTGGCATGAAACAAGGACAAAATACGTACAGTACATCATTTACCGCTGTTGCTAGGCAACTGCCACAACGAGTTACAGTTCCTGTCCCGTTCCCTGTGGACCTGACATCTTTGCAATGAGTAGAATATGTATGATGTTAAAGCAACAATGCAACTCAATTTAAGTGCCAGAGGGTTCACTCTAAGCACACAGCAGCTGCCTTACTGTTTGATTTAGTTGGTGAACATGTATTTGTTCACTTTCACTCATCCTTTCATTCTTGCAGAAACAAAAGTAGGCTAAAGTCATTGAAAGGTGACAGATTTTTTTCTGTGTAGTTAATTAGGAAATAACTGAATTCTTATATAATTAATCAGAAACATTTGCATTTATATTTACATTTATATTTATTCATTTAGCAGACACTTTTCTCCAAAGTGACGTACACGTCATAGAAAATACAGTTTGTGCAAGGTTTTCTCTTTGTGCTGATGTGTAACTCTTAAGGACAGTTAGTTTCCGTCACCATATGTACCGACATTCATCACACAAGTAGCATAAAACTTTACTAGAATATCGCTGATTCCTATTCACCTTCCTAGTAGTTTTTTGTTGTTGTTTTTTTTTTTTGAGATACATAGAAACATTTTACATTACGTTGTAGGAGTGGCTCTGTAAAGGATTGATCTGAGCATGATCATGAACATGCATACCTTACGGGCATGAACATTTATACCTTAAATGAACTTAAGAGATCATGGGCAAAGTGAGTCTGGAAGAGATGAGTTTTAAGACACTTTTTAAATGTGGACAAAGGTTCAGCAATTCTGAGCGAGAGGGGGGAGGTCATTCCACCACGACGGAGCCAGAACTGAGAACCTCCGTGCCTTACCTTTCGTGTGTGGGACCACCAAGCGGGCAGATGTGGAAGAGAGTAACAGTGTGGCTAGCGTGTAGCGAATGATCAATTCCTGTAGATAGCTGGGAGCAGTTCCATTGATGCATTTGCATGCCGTAACCAGGGTCTTAAATTTTATCTGGGCAGTTATGGGAACCCAGTGCAGAGAAATGAGTAGAGGAGATACATGGGAATGCTTTGGCAAGTCAAACACAACTCGGGTGGCAGCATGTGTATCAGCTGTAGAGGTCTGATGGCAGTAGCAGGAAGGCCACAGGAGAGAGTTTCAGTAGTCCAGATGAGATGTTACGATGACCTGGACAAGTAGTTGTGCAGAGTCAGTAGTGAGGTAAGGACAGATCCTGTGGATGTTATGCAGGATGTATCTGCAGGTCCAGATTGTCGCTTCAGTGTGCTGAGAAAAAGATGGATGCAGAGATGTCTGACAGGCAGGCAGTGTTGTGCGCGGAAATGTCTGATGCTCCAGGTGGAAAGGAGAGGAAGAGCTGGGTAACATCAGCGTAGCAATGGTATTTGAATCCATGGGAGGCGATGACAGGGCCGAGGGAGGAGGTGTAGATCGAGAAAAACAGAGGACCCGGTACCGAGCCCTGCGAGACGCCGGTTGAGAGAGGCAGAGGAGAAGAACAGGAGCCCTGCCAGACTACTTAATAGGATCTGTCAGATAGGTAGGACTCAAACCATCTTGGTGCCGAAGCTGACTAAGGGAGGAGAGTAGAGTCTGATGATTGACGGTGTTGAATGCTGCAGACAGGTCAGGGAGGATGAGGACTGAGGAGAGAGAGGCCGCTGTGGCCGATCAGAGAGCATCAGACACTGCCAGGAGTGCTGTCTCCGTGGAGGGACCAACTTTAAATCCAGACTGATATCCATCGAGGAGATGGTTCCGTGTGAGGAATTCAAAAAGTTGATCACAGGCTGCTTGTTCTTGAGTTTTAGACAGAAAAGAGAGGAGGGAGACTGGCCTATAGTTTTGGACCGAGTTAGTATCCAGAGAGGATTTCTTTACCAGAGGTGAAATGAGAGCAGTTTTGAAGGCAGATGGGAAGCAGCCAGAGGAGAGCGAGGAGTTGATGATCTTAGCGATGCAGGTGGAGAGTTGTGGGGAGATGGTCTGTAGAAGTGAGGATGGGATCGGATCTTGCGAGCAGGTGGTGGGTCTGTGTGATATCAAGAGAAACCCTCCAAGTTTCTTAAATAATGGCATTAGGTACAAAACCAGTGGTCAGACTGAGTCCACCTGGGCAACCTGGCCAACACTTAGCTTCTCTCTTGTCATTAAATGGATCATCTCTTGTCATTGCCCAGCAGTAGTTGCAAGCATTGATGGACTCCATTTGCCCTGCTACTGTTTCTCCATGGATGAAATATCTTGGTGAAATTGCTCACCGTGCTCATCGCTTAATACTCCGCCGTTCGATGGAAAGAATTCCAGATGCGAGTCCAAAAAATGTATCTTGAGGGACATGTTGCAGCCCAGGCATTTGTATGCCTTGAGTAGGTTTTCCACCAACTTCCTGTAGTTTTCTGCCTTGTTATTTCCAAGGAGACTTGTTGCCACTAACTTGAAGGTTTTCCATACCTTCTTCTCCTTGCCATGCAGTGCACGGTCAAATCCATCATCTCCAAGAAGTTCACGAATCTGAGGACCAACAAAGACACCATCCCTTATCTTACCTTCACTTAACCCAGGAAATTTTCTAGTGAGGTACCTGAAAGCTGCATGTATTTTGTCCAGGGCCTTGACAAAGTTCTTCATCAGACCCAGCTTTATGTGTAAGGGTGGCAACAAAATCTTGCTCAATTCAACAAGTGGTTGATGCCGAATATTTTTCTTCTTAGGCTTCAATGACGAACGCACTCGCCAGTCTCTCTTGACATAGTGGGAATCTCTCGTACAACTATCCCTTTTCCGGAGAAAACAGCAGTACTTTGTGTATCCAGCCTGCATGTATTTTAGCTGAGATCGAAGACCCTTTTTAACTCACTTATCATATACTCTTCCCATACGTGTACACATGTACATGTACTGACAGTACCATATTTTGAAAACTACAGCCGATCAACAATTTTGAGCATCTTTTCATTCTCAGTGAGCCAGAATTAGTGAAGTTTGACTTCATTTCTTTCGGAAGCATTTTGGCTGTAGACCAGTGTAATGACTGGACTTGTTATAGCACTGTATTGTTTTTTATTACATCTTCTTGTGAGGAATGTTCACGACCTAACTCAGGAGTTAATACAAGGGCATCTGCATTATCTGTTACTTTTATTCATTTTGGGGCAGGACCATTGAGTCAATTTTAACTCATAGTGACCGCTCGCGTTGTTTTCTTGGTAAGGGATTGGGGTACGAAAGCAAATTAGCTTTGCCATCTTTGACATGTGTCTTAGAGTTGCAGACCCAGGGGGAAAATGCAGACCCTTCACACACACACTGAGCCAATTTCAAATCGAAACCCAGTTTATTTTGTTCTGAAGCTATGTGGCACCTGCATTACCTGCTGCACCACCATGTCACGGCGTTGATTGTGACTTTGATGGTGAAAACAAATTAAGTTATGACAAGCCTTCAGGTCCCAATGATATGTTTAAGTCCAGGAGCCGGTGCGTTGAAGTTGTACCAGCCGCCTTTCGGCGTTGCTGTACCACAACATACAAATGCTCACGGACGCAGGAGGTAATGGTAAAGTCGGAGGTTTGTCCTCAGCCACTGTAATAAGAACTTTGTTACAACGATAAACCTTGTACCAGTAAAGTAGGGGCTGTAGAGTGCCAAGTGTACCTTGCAGTCATGTTGTGAGTTTAAAGCTGCTATATCCACCTTTTAATCTAGAAATGAAAAGAGGTGCCAAATATCCAATTTAATCAAACTGCAGATCAATTCATTAGTGCCCTTGGTGTGCTGAGCCACACTTTCAGTTGTATTGACTTGTCCCCTTGGAAACTGCAGTATTAGAGTTCACATTTCCTAGTTTGTAATTTAGATTCATTTCACATGCAAACACAGTCTGAAACCGCTCGTTCCAAGTGGGGTTGCGGCGAACCGGAGCCTAACCTGGTAACACAGGGCATAAGGCTGGAGGGGGAGGGGACACACCCAGGACGGGACGCCACTCCATTGCAAGGCACCGCAAGCAGGACTCGAACCCCAGACCCGCCAGAGAGCAGCACCCGGCCAAACCTGCTGCACCACCACACCCCCTAGATTTGTTTCTGACATGCAGAATATTAACATGAAAAATCGTACATCAGAACACACGATAGGAAAGATAACGACAAACAGTAGTTAAGGAACTTGTGACTGATGAGAAAACTTCTGTGTTTTGTCTGAGGTGAAGAACTGCAGTTTTACCCTTGTGCTGCGTACTTCTCTTGCAGTAATAATCTGTAAACTCTCGTAAGGCACAATGACAAAGTAAGCGTATGATAAGGGAAATAAATAAAGAGGGATAATCTCAGGAGGCTGAGATGATAATGGCAGAAGACTTTATTTGTCACTGCTGAGCTGCGCAGGTCCATTCATTCATCAGCAGACCTCCTAGTAGCAGGACTTTCTGCTTCCTTTGAAACAGTTTGGCTCATCTGTTATGCAGGTGGCGTCGAGTGAGGTCGGCCGTGTCTGAAGGACAACGACTAAGCTATTTGCTCAGCTTGATGCGTGTGTGTATTTTAAACAGAAGCAACTTGCCACCTGGCAAATAAATAACGGCGCTCACATTACAGGAAGATGACAAGCCATCCGGTGTCATTTTGCATTGATCGATGGCACACATCTCATCAATAAATGTAAAATTGTTATAAACAAAAATTTTTTTTTTTTTTTTTTTTACTGTTGTATCACGAGGGAGAATAATGTCCAGGCTATAATGACAGCATAATTAGATTTGTTTGCATTAAAATAAAATATTTACCAGTTTAAAGCATCTCTGCCATTAGATATGACTGTTGATATGTCCCTCTGGGTTATAAACACATCTCTTATGTTTTAATCTCCTATTGCATTAGTTCCAACATACATAGCTAGGCATCATCATTGTGACAGTGACATTTCTACTAATGATCTGTTGAATGTTCCTTCATGGCACTTTCTATGACTGGGTCATCTTGCTAATGAACGCTGCCCTTGACGTAGTGGGGTATGTAGGGCAGGTCCTACCTACTGGGTCTTCTCCCCAGCTCTTGTTGCGCTCATTAACTGGGTCTCTTCCCTTGCGGTGTCGCCCACTGGCTACCATTCCTTCATTTGTCCTGCCTTCCTTGTTTCACCGATAGAAAATCTCACAGCATTTGCACAGGGAACGGAGAAGGACAAGAACCTCAGAAAAACAAGCACTTCTTTTTTTTTCCCCATTAGCCATTACGGAGCTCCCACGTATACCTAGAAAGCCTTAAATAATAGTTCAACTGTGCTGCTAAAAAGTGCCAGAACCAGGAGTGATTTTGCAAGTGTAATTACAGTTAAAGGCATGAATAATTTTCACTAAGATAAGCCACTCTAAATAGGATGTCTGTCCCAGTTCTGTCCCTGAAAGACAGTTACCATTTAAGTTGAATGAGGAAATAAAGAGCATCCATTTATTAATTGTGTACATCTGTAACCAGAGGATTCATGTGAAATACATTCCTTCCGTCTTTCAGGTATTTAGGGTAGCTGCTCTAACATGCCCCTTACCCATTTCCAGCTTTCTCTGCAAAACTCCCAAAAAGGAGAATATTATGTGTTTCAGTCACGGTGCAGCAAGGCTCCGAGAGAACACCCTCTGAGATGGTGAGACTAACGTTCTAAATCAAGCAGCAGCCTTGGGCCACAAGCGTGAGGACCACAGGGTGCAAGCACAGTTCCATAATCCAAACACAGTGCTGACACCCAGTTGTGTGGATTCATTTTGATGAGATTTCCGCACATCTGCTGCCAAGCTTCACACCAGTTTCTCCCTGAAATTGGCCTTTATGTCCCATAATAAGTCTAATTACAGTAATGTTTATGATACTCATTAACGATCATGAAATGTGCTCTGACAACAAGGGCATGCTGGGAAGACCAGTGGGGTCTTTCTCATTACAAGAGAGTGTAAGCGAGACTCTGCGTTACGCAAACATTGAGATGGACATCAGCCATAAATTACCGAACCTGACAGCTGGAGAATGGCCAGAAGGTGTTCTGGTGTTTCGGGGGACTGCTTCGGTATGCTGGTCACCCCTGTCGGCTGGCACTGTGCCCCAACCTGAGAGGGAGCAGAATGGTAGGAGGGGAAGGGCATTCCGTGGGTGTTCCAAGGGCATTACGGTCCACGCCAGGGAAAGCAGACCTCACCCATCAGTGTGGTCTGTACAGGTGATGGAGAAGGACTCCGCTGTACGCAGCTCCTCCCCTCACTCCTTCTTCTGTTTCCAGGGACTTCCTGCCCAGAGGATCGGGAATTGTCACCCGAAGACCCTTAGTCCTGCAACTCATCAACTCCAACACAGGTACATCTGCACAGTGTCCAAAGTGTAACGAGTGTACAACTGAACACGGCGCACCACAGTCGGCATTAGAGCTTCCATCAAAGTGACAGACCTCATCCTCTGTGCAGAAGACACACACACACACACACACACACACACACACTTTCTGAACCGCTTGTCCTATACGGGGTCGCGGGGAACCGGAGCCTACCCGGTAACACAGGGCGTATGGCCAGAAGGGGAGGGGACACACCCCGGACGGGACACCAGTCCGTCGTAAGGCACCCCAAGTGGGACTCGAACCCCAGACCTACCGGAGAGCAGGACCCGGTCCAACCCACTGCGCCACCACGCCCCCTGTCAGAAGAGACACACAGCGCAAAAAAAAGCCGACCTGTGCAGCACAAATCTCTTTATGCACGAGTGTCATTGCAAATATGCAGGGGTAGGTTGTGAGGTGAGTTATTTATTGTACATGACGGCCTTTAGGACAGCTTTGGAAAGAGCTTCCAGCAGAGGGTAGTATATCCTCTGTGGACAGATTTCACTCAGCTGACAGTCTGCGTACTGAGTCATTCCACCAAGGAAAGGGAAATGTACTTAACTTCGTAAAAATATTATGCTGTTTTCTCTGGAAGAATCTGCTCCTATGCAACTGATGTGTAGCTGGCCACAAAAGGGCTTCGCGTAAAAATAGACAATGGCTGTAGCCTGCAGTGTGGCGCAGTAGCGCAACATGCAGTTGAGTAAACTGGTACAGAAGCTTGACATTTGAAATGTTTTTAAAGATGTGGATCTCGGCGAAATGGGGACAGGGTGCCGTGTCCTCACCAGGCACAAGCTGTCGCCTTCTGTTTTCTTTGTGGCTGATGAATCGGGCAGAATGGTGGTTTACATGCTGCTGCTGTTTTCTTTATTCTGACACCAGGTGCAAATATAATTGACCTTGCAAACTCCTTGTCCGTTTTGATTTCAATACTAGTTTGCTAAGTGTGTGAACAATGTGAAAGATTGCACTAGATTTTTAGTTCCCGGGTTTGTCCCGTGGAACAAAGAAACTCGTCTCGAGGTTTGTCTCTCCAGCCCCATCCTACCATTTTCCTGTAGGTGTTTCTTGACTTTGTCCTTCCTGCTCCCTTCGATGCAGAATACGCCGAGTTCCTACACTGCAAGGGGAAGAAGTTCACAGACTTTGATGAGGTCCGGCAGGAGATTGAGGCAGAGACGGACCGTGTGACGGGGGCTAACAAGGGGATCTCACCGGTGCCCATCAACCTGCGCGTCTACTCCCCAAATGGTAGTGCCTTACCTCTGGTACCTTCTTGCCCGCTTTGCTCTGTGTTCCTCAATGAAGCACCTTTTCCTCACTTGCTTGGCATTCATCTTCAAGAATTTACTGGCAACACAGATATCTCACTGTTTCATGAAAGCTTCACAACTGTACTTATTGAAACTGGTCTTAACATTGGACATTGGTCTTAATTGTGAACATAGTAGGGTACAAAAGGGGTAAAACTGCTTATTTTTATTCTTATGCTGGTAGTATAGTGGTTAGAGCTGCATCCTTTGGACTGAAAGGTTGCTGGTTTGAGTCTAACCTCTAGCTATAGTACCCTTGATAAAGGTGCTTACCCTAAATTGTTCCAGTGGAAAATTACCCTGCTGTATGTATAGGTAAATAATTGTAAGTAGCTTAATGTTGTAAATTGCTTTGGAAAAAAGCATCTGCTGCATGAACACATATATGTAAGCTGTCTATTACTACCATTGGTCACAATATAGCTTGTGTTTCCATTTTGTTGTTTTTTTTTTCTGGGGCTGTTTGAAATGTGTTTATTTGCTTTCATGTTCATCATGTTAGTGGCCCAGTGTGGACTCTGACAGTGTCTGACTAGCTGCTGTTCCTCCGGTGCATGTGTTTTCCAACATGCAGTGCTTAATCTGACCCTGATTGACCTGCCTGGGATCACCAAGGTCCCAGTGGGAGACCAGCCACCGGACATCGAGTACCAGATCCGAGATATGATCATGCAGTTCATCTGCCGGGAGAACTGCCTCATTCTGGCTGTCACACCTGCAAACACGGACCTGGCCAACTCGGATGCCTTAAAGCTGGCCAAGGATGTGGACCCCCAGGGTGAGAGAGAGCGGAAATCATTTTATGAGCTCTTTTGAATCAACAGAAAGGTGTAAGAAGTTTTAAATGTTTGCAGCTGTAGTATATCTGTGACATGTAACGTTGCGATTTCTGTAAGCATTTTTACTGGCAAGGAAATGAGACTGAATGAGGAGACTGAGACAGAAACAGAAATTTGTGTTCTGTTATCAGGCTCAGTAGGAGTTTTTCATTGTGATGTCAGCCTTAGAAAGCCCTCGGTAGTCATTTTGCCCTCTTCTCTGTAGGGCTTCGCACCATTGGGGTTATCACCAAGCTGGATCTGATGGATGAGGGAACAGACGCACGGGACGTTCTGGAGAACAAACTATTGCCCCTTCGTAGAGGTACTTTATTGCACGGCACAACACATTAGAGCAGTACATCAGAATAATCTATCCTACTTATAAGGAAGAGTCACACTTGGCTAATCCATTGCCATAATGTATCATAGACAGTACCAGGGTACACACTACAGAACATTTTTCTTGATGGCTCTCAGCATTGGACATACTTTAAGTGTGGTTGGATATAACTCTGCCTTGGTACTGTGTGTGGAGTTCTGCGCAGCGAATACACTGGGGTTGTGGTGTGTAGGAGCTGGATGTGTTCCAGATGGATCTAGCCTCAGGCTACAGGTTATTCTCGATAAATTACCACCTGGTGCAGCAGATTTCATGCCTTATGGTCCAGTTTATGTATATAACCCAATAAAATGATATTTTAAGGTCTTGCTCAAAATGGTTTTACACCTCACTAGAGAAGATTATTCCTATTAGCCTTTATGACATGCATCAAAAAAGCTTATTTTAAAACAAGGCTGCAATTAATTAAAGTTTTTTTGTGTTTGGATAAAATTCTGTAATCCTCTTGGCATTTTTTTTAGATCTTCAAAACCAGTTCACAGACCCACAGTAATGCTGGTCTTCGCCATACCACGGACAAGCGTATGTGCTGAAAAATAGGAAAATTTTCAGCATTTTCAACATTTTCAATAAAGGTTAATTATATTTTGGATTAATAAATGGCCAGGAATTTTACGTATTTAGGATGATTTCCATAAATTCTTACAACTATTACAGAAGTGATTGCATGTTTTATGTATTTAGGTTAGGCTGGCAAAGACATTTAGCAGGCACTTTTGTGATGTACAACTCAGTGTAAAAAGTGCACTTCACAGCACGAGAAGAACTTTAGACAAAGACGCGATTGCTGAAGTACAGTCAGTTTCCCGATTTGACCGTTTTTGCAGGTGCACATTACATGAGTAGCTGCATGTTGAATTAAGTCTGATAGAAAATACGAAGGTGACTGTGGTACATGAGGTGATGCAACTTGTGATGCAATTAGGAGATCAGTTGAGAAGCACACCTGAAAGAGGTGCATTTTGAGATCCTTCTTGAATGCTGAACAGACAGCAGTTCTGAGGGAGAGAGGGACCTCACGCCATTACATCAGAACCAAAAAACTGTGGACATTAGGTTTTGCACCTCTCATGAGTTCATGTGGAGTTCTGTAAGCTGCCTGTTTGACATGGCAGATTGCAAAGCCTGCATTGGATTCTGTGCTGTGTCAAGTTGTCTCAGATGAATTCCTAATACTCTTTGGCCTTGTCCTCCCAGGGTATATTGGGGTGGTAAACCGCAGTCAGAAGGACATTGAGGGCAAGAAGGATATTAAAGCTGCACTGGCAGCTGAGAGGAAGTTCTTCCTGTCTCACCCTGCCTACAGACATATGGCAGACAGCATGGGCACTCCGTACCTACAGAAAGCGTTAAACCAGGTGAGGCCACTCTATAAGGAAGGTCATAAGGTTCTTGATTCCACCTCTAGACCAATGGTGGAGAGGTCAATTACAATTACATTGCTGCTACAAAACTGCTATTTAGCT
Source organism: Scleropages formosus (assembly GCF_900964775.1). Lineage (NCBI taxonomy): Eukaryota > Metazoa > Chordata > Actinopteri > Osteoglossiformes > Osteoglossidae > Scleropages > Scleropages formosus. The sequence goes on along the minus strand of NC_041814.1, from coordinate 13,025,121 downwards.
GAAAATACTTTCATACTTAGGGGGTGCGGTGGCGCAGTGGGTTGGACCAGGTCCTGCTCTCCAGTGGGTCTGGGGTTCGAGTCCCATTTGGGGTGCCTTGCAACGGACTGGCATGCCGTCCTGGGTGTGTCCCCTCCAGCCTTATGCCCTGAGTTGCCGGGTTAGGCTCTGGCTCTCCGCGACCCTGTGTGGGACAAGCAGTTCAGACAGTGTGTGTGTGTGTGTGTGTGTGTGTACTTTACTTTAATTTTTGCCTCCAGAGGGAGAAACAGGCCTACAGATGGGAAGAAGCATAACTGGAAAATAAGATCATAATAAGGAATTACCTTTTCTGTGCTCAACCCTTGAATAATAGTAGCCGGAGATGCAAGATTTGTTCATTCTGCTTTGTGACCTCTAGTGTGTTTATTCCAGCAACTGACAAACCACATCCGGGACACTCTGCCTGCATTCCGCAGCAAGCTGCAGACCCAGCTGCTGGCTCTAGACAAAGAGGCAGAAGAGTACCGCCACTTCCGGCCTGATGACCCATCCCGCAAGACCAAAGCTCTGCTGCAGTGAGTGTCACCCTGACTGACATTCTGGCTGTGCTCCTTGGGGTTGTATGTCACGGTATCCACACATCTTGAATTGGTCCAGGTTTTGCAGATTTACAGCAGGCTACATGTAGATATAGTGTGTATATGCTACAGTGTTCCTGCTGCATATGGACAAGCAAACCATATGCCTTGAGTTAGGTACTGAAATACTATGATCACTTCACATTGGAACTGCTAATACATTACAGTGAATTCTGTCAAAGTTGAACTCGAACTGAGAAAAAAGAATAGCAGTGAGCCAAAGTATTTGCACGCAGTAAATGATTTAAAGCTGTTAGTTGAGATTGTGAGACAAGATGAAGGAAACAAAGGGCAGATCTATCAGTAAACAAACTGTGCAGAACTCACTGTGGGCTTTATGAAGGAAAAGATTTGAAAGCAAGTTCACAACTTGAAATACTGAGTTGTTTCTGTATAATTTAATATAATTGTTTTATGCATTTACATTCAGTTTCAAAACGCGTCTTTACTGCCCTGTAGGATGGTGCAGCAGTTCTCGGTAGACTTTGAGAAGAGGATCGAAGGCTCCGGTGACCAGGTGGACACAGTGGAGCTCTCTGGTGGAGCCAAGATCAACCGCATCTTTCATGAGCGTTTCCCTTTTGAACTGGTCAAGGTGAGTGCATCATTCTATATTCTGTCCTCTTAACAGTATTATCACCTTTTTTTGCACACACAGAGTAAATGGCATCCTGCATTTAAGTCAGGGATGTCAAACCATGTTCTTGAAAGCCTGTGTGCATTCTGTTTTTCATTTCAGTTCATTCCAATGAGCAGATAATTGCCTGAATTATTAATATTGTGGCATTTTTCCCAGAATATATTGCAAAATCCCCTCTGTGGATTGCAACCTTGCCATGGTGAAGGGGTTTGACTGTTCCAAGGATCCTGAGAGTTATGGTGTTTAGAGTATTGTGCTCTTGGTGGGGTCTCTCTTGGCAAATTGGTCAAAGGTTTGGAGTCAGACAAAAAGCAATACGAATAATAATCTCCTATAAAAGCTCAAAATAGTAACACGAGTCCCTTGCCCAGACTGGGGTCACTGGGACCTGCCCCAAGAGCCAAGGTTTGGGTGTAGTGTTTGTCAGCAGTTGACCAGTATAACCCAGCTGTCTCTGTCCAAAAACACTTCTTGGAGCAGTCCTTTGCGCTCACCAGGCAAGGTGAGGTGTGGGGATCGATTACAATGTCTGCTGAGATATGGACACACACACACACACACACACACATTTTCAGAACCGCTTGTCCCTCACGGGGTCACGGGGAACCAGAGCCTACCCGGCAACACAGGGCGTAAGGCCGGAGGGGGAAGGGGACACACCCAGGACGGGACGCCAGTCCGTCGCAAGGCACCCCAAGCGGGACTCGAACCCCAGACCCACCAGAGAGCAGGACTGCGGTCCAACCCACTGCGCCACCGCACCCCTCAGATATGGACATGTATGGGGCAAATCTATATGACTTACACTATTGCAGTGAAAACAATAAGTATGCTGGGTTTGTGGAGTGTAGGAGCTGGACACATTCCAGTAACTCTTCCATCCACACACAGTATTTCTGTAGTACCTAGAGTTCTAGAGTCTGGTACCTACAGTGTGGTGGCCTCTCTCCTTCTCTGAAGTTGCTCCATGTGGGTTTGGGGAGAGTCTACAGAACGCCCACAACTAGGAGCTGAGCAATAGGAGTTGATTTCAGTGGCTGAGAAAGTTGCCTTGATGAGGCTGGTGGAAAATTTTGACCAATGTTTGTTCATGTGCCACCTGTGTGCCCACAGATGGAGTTTGATGAGAAGGAATTGCGGCGTGAAATTAGCTATGCTATCAAGAACATCCATGGAATCAGGTAAAGCCTTTATCACAGTTGATGACTTTGGTTATGCTTGCTAGATGTTTTCATCCATAGAAACTTGCACAACAGCATGTTTACTCAAAAAAATAAAATCAGTTAAAATAGCTTGCTTATAGGTAGAATTGCAGAGCTCTTTGCAGCCTTTTCATAATGGCAGCTTTTTAGACACTACTCTGTCTACTGCCCCACAAAACTGATTTCAACTTGCGACCTCTCAACGCTGTGGCATTCAAATAGTTCTCTTATATTATTCTCTCCTTCCCTGTAGTACTTTGCCTTTCACTCTTTATGGCAATTCTGGGCCTCCCTCCCACTTTGCTTGCTGTCTCCCAATGCAGGACAGGGCTGTTCACCCCAGACATGGCATTTGAGGCCATTGTGAAGAAACAGGTAGTGAAGTTGAAGGGGCCCTGTGTCAAGTGTGTGGACATGGTCATCCAGGAACTTATCAACACAGTGCGCCAGTGCACTGCCAAGGTACCTGGTGCAGACCTTGATCAGCATAGCTCATTCACACTGGGGACTCTCTAGGGACCACCCACTCCACAGCTAATACACACTGGGGACTCCTTGAGATAATCTACCCACTCCAGAGACAATTCACACAGGGGACCACCATCCACACTGTGCTTTGCATCACTGAAGCTTTACTTTACTGCTACTGATCTTTTATTACAGCTTTCCTGTATGTTTGCTACACCCAACAGGTTGCAGATCAACATGTACTGTTTACCTTACCAAACAGATACTTTTACTTAGCTTACTTTTGTATGTTTCAGCCAAAGGTTACAATTTCTTCATTAAACCTGTTGTGCTTTGATGTGTGATGTGTTTAGCTGTCCTGATGTGCAGGTGTCCTCGATTTGTCATTCCAGCTAGGGACCTTTCCAAGGCTACGGGAAGAGACGGAGAGAATCGTGACCACGCACATCCGGGACCGAGAGAGCCGGGCCAAAGACCAGGTCATAGACCCACATGCATGTACCTCAAGTACATGCGCAAGCATACTCACCGAAATGGGAACATAAAAGCTTATGTGAAGCTCACACCCAGGTTGATGCTGATAGATACAGACCTGCTGTGATACATGAAGGTTTACCTGATGCAGTTTGTATTTTGCAGGTTTTACTGCTTATTGAGGTCCAGCTCGCTTACATCAATACAAATCATGAAGACTTCATTGGCTTTGCAAAGTGAGTTTATTACAAACAAAATCCTAAATTTATTGCTCTAAACACATATCTTTCTGGTGACTGTTGCTCAGTGTACAATACATGCTTGGAAGGAAAAAAGGTTGGACACTTGGTTGAATTTTCATACAAAACTTTGCCCACTTTGCCCTTCTTTTATGAAAATTAAAGAGGACATGAAGCATGATTGTCACAAGTTTGTAAATGTAAAATACTATTGTTAATTAGGGACAAGCGGTTCAGATGATGTGTGTGTGTATTGTTAATTAACTACGTTTAAAATGTTAGATTAAAGCTGTAGTTAAAGTAAGTTGAAATGGAACTGTCTTGAAATCCCCCCAGCGCACAGCAGAGAAGCAACCAAATGAGTAAGAAAAGCTCAGCAGGAAATCAGGTGGGTCAAACCTGAGGACAACATTGACTACTGAGTGGTGAGGTGTGCAAGTGTGTGTGAGTGTGTGTTTGTTCAGATTGTAGGAGGAGTCTGAGCAAAGCTGCGGGACGAACAGTTCAACAGTGTGGTCAGAAGCTGCTATTGCCTGCCTGCTTTCCTTTATTTAATTGTGTGCCTGCTTGTTTATTTGGCTGATGTCCTTTTATTGTCTCGGACGTTTCTGCGTTCTTTCAGTTTGTTGATTTTTTTTAATGTTAAAATTAACAACGGCCCTGTTTTGTTTTGTCCATTTCTTTGTCTGCTTTTTATCCTTATCCCTTATCCACCTTTTGCTCTGCTGACCCCTCTGTTTAACCATGCCTGTGTCTGGAATGTACATCCATGCATCTTGTCCACACCCTCTCCCCCTTGGCATGTTCCTCGTTATTTGTCCCTGGCGTCCTGTCTGTGCAGCTCCACCACACTGATTGACCTGCTGGGGGGACCTGGTAAGTAATTCCAGACTGGAGAGGTACAGGCTTCACCATGACCAGCAAGAGATAAGGGAGAGATTTTGCTGAAGCCACTCATCACCTTGTCTCCTTTTTTCTTTTGGTTGAATACCAAACAATAAGCTTACAGTCCTTAACTCATAAACTTGACAGAGATTGGAGACCTGATTGTAAGGCCATCTCATCATAAATCAACCAGACTGTAAGTTGAAAATTATTCGTAACATTTGCAGAGTTTGCAAACTGCACATAAAAAAATGCAGTATTGAGGTTATTAATTCAGAAAGTCAAAAGGTGACCTTTGCAATGTTCTCATCTGTTCAAGTTTCATCATTATTTTTCCTTTCCTTTCTATAAAAACTGCTTACGTTTTTTTAATAGCACTAGTAGCATTATTTAGACATTGGGTTAAAAAACCAAAACAAGACAAAAGAAGCTTGCTGCTGTAATACTTTTGGCAAATTACCACAGCAGTAAAGGTAGCAGTTTAGCTGGGGGATTCTGGGAGTGCTGCTGAATGCTGAGATTGCCTTCGAACCCCACAAATGGTGGGTTCCCAAAAAAATGTGGCGACATGATTGAATTTGGGATTATAGCAGGCTGCTGGTATCTGTGAACATTTGTAATTTCAAAGTCTGTAAATCAAGGACTTGCTGTACTGAAATGTGACTGGATTACTGTGAGCGGCAATATAAAAGAACCAGTGTGTGATATTATTCTTATTGTCTGTATTAATGATCTTTGATGGAACATCACAAAGTTTTTGATGAAAAGTCATTTTAGTAGCTTCTTAACAAATTAATATCTCGATTTAGGAAATACAAACATGTAGCGTTCCTACTAATGCTTATTTTGTTAGCTGCATTCTTATTGAAGATTTGGATGCTGTTTATTCTTTCAAGTCAATATTCTTTTGTGCTGTTTTACCACTCACTGTAATTTGGATTGACAAGGATTAAAAGAAGAATTTATGTACTTGTTTTTTCTTTTTTTTAACCTTAACTTTTGTCGCGTACCTCAGATCGTTTGAAGGGACGTCACATGGAGTTGTTCTTGACGTTGCCGACAAAGAGGTGCAGAATAGAGAGTCGCCTTGCCCATCCACAGTGTCTTATGTCATGTTTTATTCTCTCCCCTCCCTGCCGCTGTTTCAGGCTGCAGCTCCTCCACCTCCCAGCCAAATTGTACGAGCCCAGTTTCTGTAAGCCTTACTGCTGCTCTCCATTGTAACTGTGTGTGTTGGGGCTGGCGGGCCACAATGGCCACCTTCGCTCTCGCCGTACAGGGTGGAGCTGTCCTCTTGGCCACACGCCCCCATGGGCACAGCTTGGATTCAAGCTCGTGTACTTGTCGCCTAAGTGCAATATGTGTCATCCACATACCACATCTGCGGTTCTTAAATATGATGCTTACACGTACTTAAAATTATGTGGGGGAAAGCTCATTAATGTCTACGATTGGAAATGAGATTATGAAAAAATATTTGCGCATTATTCCCACATAGACTGTTTTGTTGAGTGGCCCGTTTTAAAATCGTTCTTATCGGAAGAGCTTTCGCTGATGACACTAGAAGTAAGGTGATGCTGCGTTTGGGTGGCTGTATTGGTTTGAATCCAGGTTCACACTCTTGACATCCCTTCTGATATCACTGGGCCTCTTCATCAGCACACTAGAGAGTCAAGCTCCTATTAACCCCACTTTAATCCACACCCCTCCACAGCTCTCCTTACACATGGCTTGTACCAGTTTGCAGAACTGTGTTTTAAGTGATTTGCTCGCTCTTACCGGATTGAAGCTGGAATAGCTGGAATAGCACTTTGTTTGAAGATCATTCCAAATGATGTAAATGCAGTTTAGACTAATTGCTTAGTGAATTGTACGTAATTTGTCGAAATTAAAAACGCGCACTGTTCTGCAGGCTTCGGACAGGTTCAAGCACACCTGTGTGTTCACCGACTAATCGCACACACGTCCTGGCTCCTGAGGAGAGCAGAGAAAAGCATGTCCCTCAAACACGGTGAAACGGAAACTCGTGACACAGTGCCTTCTGGAGTTTTCGTAGCACTCGTAAGCGAACTGAAAACTCTGCGTAGTTGTATTGTGGGCCTGCTGCCTCTGTTAACTCCCCAACTTTTCTCTTAAATTCTGAGCGGTTGCATCACTTGTGTGTGTGTCAATACAGTGTCACTGTTCCACTTTATCACCTCAAGGTTGAGGGTTCTCTTTAAAAGTTCCGAGTATAGGTTAAATTGCCGCCGTTCTGCTCATTTGCGTGAATGCTGTGTTCATTAGCATAAAGGAGGATGTGTGTGTCATTTCCCGATCATCTGTGTATCATCTCATCCCTCAGCCCTTCTATATTATTCTCTCGGATAACTTTCCTTCTCTGCTTCCATCATCATTGCTGCCATCATATATTTTTTTTAATCCCATCACACCTTTCTTTCCCTCCCTTGCCACATAGTTTTAGCTTTGCTTTCTCTTGCCGCTGGGATCGAATTGTCTGCGAATTTCCGCTCTTGCCTTTTCTTTCTTTTTCTCTCATGAAGGATGAGAAAGACTCCATATATACCGTCTGTGTGGATGGAAAGTGGCAAAAACAAGTAGTGACTGAGATCTAAAATCTACAGATTTTTACACAAGTACATTTTAGCTGTTCGTTGACCGCCCTTGTATATTTGTTTACGTATTGGAATATTTACTGGGTGCATAAAATGCACATTTTCCCAGTGTTGTGAAGGATAATGTAAAGTGGGAAAGAAAGTTTTGAATTTCATGTCTATTGAAATTACTGTATTTGCTCTTATTCTCACAGAGATCCTCAAAAGTGAAACTGGAGAGAAATAACCTCCAATATTTTTCTTTTGCCTCTGCAGTACTAACCTCCATACCTGTGCACCTATTCCTTTCAGTCTGCGCCTCTTTGCAGTACCTCTGAACCTGCTGGATCATCTGCTGGACTAGCATCTCGAAACCTTAAGCACTGTTCAGACTCTTATGCCCTCTCCCCAAACCGCTAATTCAGGAGTCATTGCTCACTCCTGAAATCTCGACCCCGTACAGGTGATCCGCAAGGGCTGGCTGACCATAAACAACATCAGCATCATGAAGGGCGGGGCCAAGGAGTACTGGTTTGTGTTGACGGCAGAAAGTCTGTCCTGGTTCAAAGATGACGAGGTGAGCTTTGATTAGCATATGTCATAGATGTTTTTTTTGTTTTAATCATTTCTCTACATTTCGTGGTATACGTATACTTTTACAAATACATATACTACCAAACATTTTTCGTGATATTCACACCCTTACTGAAAATCAGTATTCCTCTCTGTGACATCCTTGAACATTATTTTTGAAGGTTTTCAGATTTAACCAAAAAATTGGTTTGAGCTTTTGTAAAAGACCAAATCTAAGCCACCCTCCCTACAGGTCAAGGAATTTCATTTAGCAGAGCTTTATAAAAAAATGTTTTGTCAGCGTGTCCATTTGTTAATGTTATTGCAAAGAAGTTGGTCATCACTCGTCAGTACAAAAGTGGATTTTATTTTTATTTAAATGAGAAAGAAACAGAAGTGTCTTCAGCAGTAAGGGATAAGTGTCAGATTACCTTCACTGTCTTCAGTATGAAGCCTTAGCCCTGGAATGGGTTTGTAAGTAAGGTTAATGCAGAGGAGGGGTCTTCCATTTGGTAATGGGCTTCAAATACTGTCATGTTTACACCAGTTGTGCGGGACACATGACAAGATCCTTTAAAAAGCACAAAACATGAAAAGTACAAGTCGGAGGGGTTTTTGCTTAGTGAACGGTAGATTGCGTTCTGCAGTTAGACATCCCACTTGGGTGGGGTGGGGGTGGTGCGCCTCTTGGTCAGTTCTCAGGGCTGGCTGTGAATGCTGACTTTGCCTGACGGGCTGCCGTCTGTCTGCCTGTCTGTGCCTGCTGTACAGGTGCAGGAAGTTCTGCACAGCAAGTGTAGACAGGCAGACACACGACAACTCCCTCGGCCCACAGGGGCCACGTCACAAGGTGGGCAGCTCAGGTGGAGGATACCAAAGGTGTGTAATTGTACTTTAGTGTCCGATTTTTTTTTTTTTTAATGGTGTATGCCATCAATTCCTATTTTCCAATCCAAAAGGGTCTAATAAAAAAAAAAAATCTTGTTCTCACTAAAACTGTCTTAATTGTCTTAAGTGTTTTTCATGTAACTACTTCATGTTCACCATCATGCATGTTTGGCCCTGATAATGCCTCCTTCCTTCTCAGTGTATTACGCTTGGGAAGCAGAGATTATACCGAAGATCCCTTTGTCTGAGATTCCCCTTCCTCTGCCTCCCACACACCATGTAACTGCTGTCACTCTCCTTGCCGTCACTGGCCCGCTGCAGCCACTCGCCTCCTTCACTATGCTGGATCCTGCGACTGGCTCCGAGGAGACGTGAAAGACTCTTTTAATGCCAAGTAGCACATACTGACTTGTAACACAGCACTGTACTCCCTTTCAAACTTTTGGCCAAAGTCTTATGGTGGTATGCAGAACTAAATAGGACTCAGATTTTGTGTTTATGATATAAAATCATTGATTAGTTTCTTAATTAAACGCCCTTCCAAGGTGGGATCTTAGTCAAGGCTCTTCAGAAGGCCATCGAAGAAGCCCTCCTAAGGTCTAGAGATTATTTCATGGGGTGTGAGGTTCAAGTTAGCTCTGATTTTGAGGACCAAAACCCCCGCTGTAGAAACAGTGGTAAACCTCTTTCCCTCCCTTATTGCCCCTTCTAGAAGTCTCATATATCACCTCCTCTTCCTGTTCCCCCCTTTTCTCCTTTTTTTTCTCCCTCTCTCCACCCTCTGTACCCCTGCCCCCCCACCCTTTGGGAGTTCAGGCATTTGGACGGGTTCATTCTGACACAGCTGGAATTGGCCCAGGCCAAGCTAGCGCACACACACACACACACACACACACACACACACACCCACACATACACACACATACACATGTGCGAGCACTCACACACACACTCTCTTGACTCCACTGAGCTATTGCTTATTACCAGTTTACACATGGTGACTCATACAATCTTGAGATCTTTGGCATATACATGTAGAAAATTAACACTGTCCTGTAGCTCATTAATTTACCATGTAGCATTTTGTACTACAAATTACATTAAACAAAAAAGCACAATCAATTAAAGCATATGCTTTTTATAATCTGATAGCGATCCGATTGAACAGATGCAAACAGACATAGATTATATTAAATAGGTCTTTTGTAAGATTTGTATTTCGTGTTATTTGCTGTTTTATTTGAAATGATCAATAGTATGTTGTATTTTTTAAAAAGTGCTTTGTTTGCTTTCTGTGTTTCGCTCCAACAAAGCACTGGTATTAACTTCTTCTAGGTTCAGCAATCATTCGTTTCATAAATATTTTGCATGTTTTCTATATGGACTTAACTGGTTGCCATTCATTTATTACAGCTGAACTGCACGGTGTAACCAACTGCCAGCGCTTACAGAGCAGCACAGGGACTTGCTAGCAGTTTGTGCTCCATGGCATGTCAGCACCTTGTTCTGCAGAGACTTTTTACTGTCTCAGAAATTTGCCAAACAAAACTTTCACTCATGCTCTGTCCCGCTCTCTCTCTGGTTTTTGCATACGCCCCCTTTGTGCTCCGCTTTTACCGTTTCCCGCTTTCCCTAACGTCTCTTGTCCCCTGTTTCTTTTCCCCTGTCTCCAAGGGACCCCCAGTCCTTACTGGAATACTGTAGGCTTTCTCCAAACACCAGTGTCCAGAGACTTGCGTAGAGAAATCCCACATGCCATTGCTATTTCCACACTTGAACGCACCCCCTTCCCCCAGTTCACCCCCAACCCCTACCCCACCCCACTCCCCTTTCACCCCACAGTAGCTCACCTAGCCAGGCCGGGCTGTGGCTCCCTCTCCCTCTTTCTCCAGCATGTAGCCCGAGACAGAGTTATTAGTCTTACACACAGCTGTACTTCACTGAGACTGTTATGCCCATCTGCGAACCACCCTACCGTAGTGCACAAGTGCTCATTGTGCTTTGAAAAAGTAAAAAACGTCAGCAAGCTAGAGCGCGTAGTGGCTGTATTGGGTGCAATACAAGCACACACACAAACACATCCATCCAAATTGACTTTGCACCATCCATGCCAGTAGCTTCACACAGTACAGCACTGAAAATAATGTCATTTAAGTAACAGCCATAGTTTTAGACAAATTAGTCAGTTTATCTGCACACAGTAGGCTGCATAGGTCTGTGAGTCTCAACTTGATCTCGAAAGTGATACACGGGCTTAGTGGCCAGACACAGAAGAAACCCTCCATGTTACTCAAAGTCAAAATGTGTGTGTTGATTTACTTATTATCGTGTATAAATCCTTCCATACCAATAAAACACGAACATAATAGTTTTTCAGCCTGTCCGTAATGCACAGTGATGCTAAAACAGAGGATCTGTGACCGAGTCCAGTGATCAGATCAAGTTCATTCCCATCACGCTCATATTTTTGGTCTAGAGTTGCTAAACTCCAGAGAAGATGTTGGATTGCCACTGTGCGAAACAGCAGGTCCTTGGGATGGCACGGTATCCGCACCGTTTTGCTCTTTCACTTACTGTGAGCAGCTGCTTCTTTCCTCCGCACAGGGGATGCAACGGGCCTTAATGAATGCCTTAGTTTTTCACACTACGAACACAAGTGGACCAAAAAAAAACAAGAGGCCCTCCGACGAATCGGGGAGAAAGAGAGAGCCCATTAGAGACAGACAGGAGAGAAGAGAGCAGCAGCGCACATTCCGCTAACCTAGTCCCCAGTTTGCGTATCTGAGGAGGATGCCCTTCCTTGCACTGTCTAACCAATGTGCAGACTACTGTACACCAGTATCATCCTGAACAGGTAGTCTGAACACTGGGATGACGGAGCAGGAGCCCTCCTCATTGCTTCTCGTAGCCGTCCCGGGGTGCTGTGGAGGAGGTAAAAGCCAACGGAATGGCGCTTCTTCATTTCTCGCCTCTCCACCATCACTCTCCCATCAATAAGGAATCAAGAGAAGTGCACCTCTTATGGATGTTACTATCCCTGTCTCCATCTCATTGTCCTCTCCGATTTGCTGCCTTTTGTCTTTTTGTTCCTTTTCTGTCCCCCCTGTCCCCGGTCCCTTCTTCGGCTGACCCTCTCCAGGCTGCGCGGAATATCCAGCCTTGACGTGGCACATTCGCTTAGACAACTGGGGAATCTGGCAGTGCATTTAGGGAAGGGATATTAAAAAAAGCGCGAGAGAGGGAGGGACCGAGCAGCCATATATGGGTTGATGCGACCCTTGGGGAAAGTGCTTGAAGTGATCTGCCGTTCCTCTTTCTCTTTCCCTCTTTTTCTTCGTTGTCTCGATCAGACCCTACCTCCCCGACGGGTCGTCCACAGCAGTATGCAATCTGTCTTTCCTCCATCTTCCCTCTTCCCCCACCTTTTTCCCCCCTTTTCATTCCTCTTTCCCGCTCTCCATCTTTCTTTCTCCCTCTCTCTGTCTCCCTGGGCACTAAAACGGTACCAGATGTTGAAGACTTAACGCCAGGCAGTCATTTCATATTTTTTTTCTTTCTCTGAAAACTCAGGCAGGAAGTGGGCCCCTCTGGAATGGAAAGAAAAAAAATGTTTAAGAAAGAAAACGGAGGGAGAAAATGAGGGCTCTCAGAGTTTGCAGCGTGACTGCGGTTGTGGGAGCGCAAACTCTATGTATGAGCGTTCGCGCCGAACACACTCGCTTTGCTCACACTGCAAAGCACTTGCTCAGTTGGACTCACTCAGCCAGACACTTTTTCCTCAAGAATCACACACCCCATTTGTCTCCTCTTTGCCTTTTTCTAATTTACAGCACCACCTCCCTTGCTCTTTATTGAGTCTCTCTTCTCCTTGCCATTCCATCCTTCTGTTTCTTCCCCACCCCAAGAAGTCACTCGCTGCCATGTGATTCTTGCTGTAACCGAAGCCTTTTCCTAGGACTGAAAGCCCTTCTGGATGGAGCAGGAGGAGCTGGGTGGAGGACAGGGGAATGGGTTTCTTTGGAGCAAAACTGTGTTTCAGAGCCTCAGCCTGAGTAATGACTTCCACATGTGGGCCCTTCCTCCATCTGCACCTCACTGCCCCGTTCCTCGTTCTCCCTCCACACGCTCCGTGTCCCGGTATGCTCTCGCACAGCCTTCCCCCCAGCCACCTTATGGCGCCTCGTCCCCACAGGTGCTCGCTGGCATTAACACATAAGATGCATTATTCTCTCTTTTTACTTGCTCTTTGGCCACTTTGTGACGCAGAAAGTCATTCCCGTTTAGTCAGTTGTCATCAACCCCTTGGTAGTACATAAAAAGTGGTTAAAATATTAAAAGTTAAAAATAAAATTAAAAAAAAGATCCCTGCTCTGCCTGAAATTTGTAGCTAAAGACATTGATTATTCTGGTTATTTCATGTGTTGAGGTACCTTTTTTGCATATTCATATATGTATATATATATATATATGTCTTATCCATTTTCAAACTGAATATACATAGATCTAAGCCTTATGGATATGTGTTCGGTTATACAGACTTTTCCAAACATTTTTGATCACGTTGATTCTTCCGTGAGAGTTATGGTGCCAACATGTCAAATGAAAACGTCTTCATTTAAGCTCAGTTTATGTTTTTCTGCTATTTGCTGTGTCCCGTAATCTGGGTGACACCATATAAGAGATTAATGATTGACGATGATATGCTGTCATTTGTTGATCTCTTATAATATTCCTGCCTTTGTCTCCCACGTCCTCCACCTGTTCCAGTGTGTCTCTATAGTGTAGCAGCTCTCCTTCCTTCTTGCCGTGGTCTTAGTGTCTCCTCCCTCTGTCACCATCCTCTGCCTTGCTCAGACATAGCCCAGCTGTCGCTGATGCCCAGGGGTTCCCACGTTCCAGCCCTTTATGGCTGATGTAATACTCAACAGCCCTGTGTTGAAGAGAGAGAGACAGTGGAAGGGTTCCCAACCAGTGCAAAATTATGAAACCTGATTTCTTCCTGGGGATAGCATTGTCATGCCTGTTTAACCAGCTGCTTTTTGTATTACTCGATTCAAAATGGTCTTTATCAGTGCTCACTAAAAAGGATATTTAGCTTTCAGTAGATGCGGTACAGGGGATTTTTCAGATGCAGCTTCATAGTCATAATTCCATAGTACCTTATCGGAAGGCTCTGTTTTATGGAATTTGCATCTTTCCTCTGTCCCCTTAGGAAAAGGAAAAGAAGTATATGCTGCCACTGGACAACCTGAAAGTTCGTGATGTGGAAAAGAGCTTCATGTCCAGCAAGCACATTTTTGCCATCTTTAACACAGAGCAGAGGTCAGAAAATCACTGCATTTGATGGAATGGGTATGGGAGTGGGAATACATTACGAACGGAATTTATTGCGTCGTTTATTCCTTCGATGGTCATCTTCTGTTTGAACTATGGTTGAAAAGACGCAGTGTATTACAGTTCCAGAATTTCAGGACCTTCATTAAGAATTTAAATGGTTTCTTAGACTCCCCCCTCTCTTGTGACATATCTGCCAGTTATCTGTATGGAACCCATTTATACTTGATATATGATCCAAAACAATCTAGGCTACATATCTACTTAAAGCAGTGGGACTATTCGTGATTACAGGATTTTATTGCCTTTTATATACAATCCTTGTGTGTTAATTCATGGCCATACACACTGGCTGCTTGTGTAATGAACATTTCAGTCACAAATTTTCAAAGATCCTGACATTTTCAGTTTATTTATTTTTAGCTGTATTTCTGTTTTCTGACATTTCTGTTTGTCGTGGAGCGAAAGCAACTTGCATTTCCACATCCAACTGGTTTTAAAACGCACCTAAACAAAACACGGAAATGGGACTGCTTTCATTCAATCGCTGACATGCTGTTTACATCTCCGGTCCGGCATTGGTGAGCATTGGTGATCAGTAATAGGATGGTACATGCTTAAAACAATTATGATGATATTAATTGGTCAACAGTCAGCACTGAACAAGACTTTGTGAGAAGAGGTGTTTTTATTTTCTCTAATTTAAATTTCATTTTAATTGTGTTCTAGTACAACATTCTGACATCTTATTATGAACAATCCTAAAAGTATTTTTATTTATTATAGCTTAAGTCAAATATTTTTACAGAACACAGCCTGTAAATAAATTAACGAATACCTGTAATTCTGAAATTTTATCATTAGTGTTGATAATGAAGAAAACTGAAAGTGACCAGAAGCTGAGGAACACGAAACATGCTGATGTGGTAAATGGACTAGCCAGTGGCATTAGGTAGGAGATTTATTTTTTATTTTCAGTAAGTCAGTTTTAAATTTAAGGAAGTGTGAAATTAGTTAAGAATACACACACACACACACACACACACACACACACACACACACACACACACACAAACTATCTGAAACCGCTTGTCCCAAGCGTGGTCGGGGCGAGCCGGAGCCTAACCCGGCAACACAGGGCGTAGGGCTGGAGGAGGAGGGGACACACCCAGGACAGGACGCCAGTCCATTGCAAGGCACCCCAAGCAGGACTCGAACCCCAGACCCACCAGAGAGCAGGACCCGGCCAAACCTGCTGCGCCACCGCGCCATCCCCTTTTAAAAAAATTTAAAAAATAAAATAAAATAAAATAAAAAAAATAAGTGTTACTGTGCAATGGCATGGCATCCTGTCCAGGGTGCCCAATGCTTCTGGGATAGGCTACTTGGCCCCCAACCCTGCATTGACCAAGCAGTTTGATGATAAATGGATAGAAGTGTTACAGGGTATGTTTATTAATTATAGCCTTACCCCAGGATTTATACCCTCTAGCCTGCGATTAAATGGACCAGCATATTTATATTTAGCTTTTATTGATTGCGACTTTGTGATAAAAGTGCCGTCGAAGTTACAATCCGTGAAATCCGTGAGAGACTCCTTTTCCCAGTTGTGTTTGTAAACTGAGGAGCCATTGTTTAATGTCTATAACTGCAGACATGCTAGTGTTGCTGTTGTGGTGTCGTGGTCCAACTCTTCATGAAATGGTTGAACTTGAGAGAGCGTGTTCCAGTTTCGGTGTACCGATCTTACAGAGACTGTCCGCTGTGAGATGTGTGACTGGCTGCAACTTCCCTGCGTTTTATATTCACTCCCTTCAGAGCTATTTCTTGTTCTTCTGCACCTAACAGACTCTCCTAAAATATTTAATTTGAAAGGTATTTTATTACTCCTCCTCATTTTATTTTTGATAATACTGATTTAGAGTTTCTAGTCACACTGTAATGTGTAAATCCAAAGTGGTGTAATATTATTTCTTATTTTATTGTGTTACATACAATATCATGTTATTGATATATAATCACAATGGGGCAATTAGTCCTACATAAAGCAGAACAATTTATCATTAAAGTAGAAACAGTGGTTGAAATAAAACCAGCAGCGTTCAGCATTACCATCTGTCCCAACGTTCAGGTTCTTTTGTTTAACCGGCATGTCTTAATTTTGACACCCGGGTAGATGATCGAGGCTTTCTGTGCTTCATCGTTATTTTGTCATTCATATTACAACCCTTAAAATCAGTTAAAATTTAAGACAAGTGCTTATAATAGTATTGAATTAAATTACTTAACAGTGCATTTGGGCAGGAGTATTTTGGGGAGATGCTGTTAGTCATATAACATGAACTGCACCAACATATGTTATTCAAAACGTTTTAAATAATTATTTAATTTTTTAAAAAATTAGCTGTGTTCATAGTTCTTTAGCATGTCAAAATTCTCCTTTAAATTTGAAGCAATATTCTAATCAAGTGTTCTTGTTCATGTTTTTATTTTGGAAAGAACAGCAGGAACAGCCTGCTTTATTTGTACTGCCGTCAATTTTAATGTTAGGCTGTTTATGCAATGATAGAAACGTGACTTTTTCGTTTCTCCTTTGGAAATATGAAACTAGAGTGTTTCTCTTTGTTGGGTGCTGAAGTTGCATGTTCCCAGGCAGCATTTAAAAAGGCTTAAAGCAGTAAAAATCTTCCTCTTAGACCTCATAATAGTAGGACCTATTAGGTGACCTTAGATGTTGGGGCAGCACGGTGGCACAGCGAGTTGTGCTGCTGTCTCACAGCACCTGGGTGGTGCGAGAGGGTCATAGGTTCGATCCCTGTTCAGTCTATGTGGAGTTTGCATGTTCTCCCTGTGTCTGTGTGGGTGTACTCTGGGTGCTCTGGTTTCCTCCCACAATCCAAAGACATGCTGTTCAAGTTCCCCCATAGTGTGTGAGTGTCACAAACAGGGTGTGTTCCAGTGATGTATGGATGAGTGACCCATTGTAAGTAGTGTATCTAGCAGTGTAAGTCACCATGGTGAATAAGGTGTGCAGACTAGTAACACTACATAATATCCAGTGTCAGTCGCTTTGGCGAAAAGTGTCTGCTAAGTGAATAAATTTCAATGGGTCCTTTGGTGTGAACTTGGCTTGGTTGCTCTGCACTGCAGAAAGTTTGGTTTGCGTGAGTAAGTGAAACAAAACAGTTTCATATATGCTGGGGCACATCAGAACGACAAGTTGCTCGAATTATTTCGGCAAGCGAAGGTTCACAGCGCTCACAGGTCGAGAAACTTCGTGTGCTAACGGTGCGGCGACTCGGAGGTGCGCTGGACGGGGAACGGCGGCACAGCGGGAGAGCCGCAGCGGCTGCTCGGGGAGCGCAAGGAGCGCGCCGAGTTTGTTTATAACTCCGTCCAGCGTTTCTGCAAAAGAGGGAGCCGCAGAATGGCGTCGGCAGGCCAATTAAGCAGCTAATCGAATCCAGGCCCGCCTTTGACTGCGGAACGAGGCTTCTCTTGTTAGGAAAGAATTTCCGCGCTCGCCACAAAGACAGAAAGGAAGTGGGGGGCAGAGGAGAGTAAGGAGCTGGCCAGGAATGTGTCAGAGCGTGTCCTATGGCGCCCCCCCACCCCCGTTCCCTCTCTGCGTCTGTGTGCGCAGCCTTGTTTTTGCTGGTGTGCTGGCCGGAGCCGATTCCAGCGCTCTGTCCCAGGCTGACAGCAATCAAAAACCTCAGGAAACTCCCCAAATCAAAAGCAGCCAGGGATTTGCGCAAAAATTCCACAAAACAAAAATTCCTGGCCCTCACAGATAGAGAAGAGACGAAGAAAGGGGAATATATGGATTTTAATTGCTGGTCGGCTTTAACGGCTGTTTTCGAGGACAGCGCACGTGTGTTTGGGGGTGACTACTATCTCCGAGGGCTGCGGCGATCACACCTGCGCTTGCCGGACCTTTGAGACTCGACCGAGAGATATCTTCGTCTGAACTGAGCTGGAATCCAGCGATCCAGCTGCCTTTTATAACGGGACGCTGTGTGACAGCGCACCGCGATCCGGTCCTGTCGTGCTAACAAGCAGGAGTTTGGCAGTTATGGATCGAGAAAAAAAGATGAGCGTGTTGTTCCCGTTCAGAAGTGTGACATTCGTAGAGTGTCAGTTAGCTGTATCCCATACAAGAGCCGAGCTAACCCCGCAACACAAGGCGCAAGGCCGGAGGGGGAGGGGACACACCCAGGACGGGACGCCAGTCCATCGCAAGGCACCCCAAGCGGGACTCGAACCCCAGACCCACCACAGAGGACCCAGTGAAACCCGCTGTGCCACCGCACCCCCCCATCAGCTTTGACACAGTTTCTGCAATTTAATTGTTGGAAGTTGCAGATGAGCTATAGAGGGCCTTGGGGTCTCAAAGCGTCTAAACTTTAACAGATGATGTGTGCAAATGTGTGTTATGTACGTGTGGCTCCGTGTGGGAGGGGAGCTCTCTTTTCTATCGGTGCCAGACATCCTTAGGAAGGTTTTCTTACAGCAGCCCGAGACTCAAGTGTGTTTGTTCTTCAGAAAGAAAAAAAATGACACACACACACGCACACATATGATATAAAACTGAAACAGAAGAAATAGGAGATGAAAAAAAACAACAACAGAGTAATTACGGAGAATGCTTAACAGATGGGTCTCGGCGAGATTCGGATTTCTGCCTGTCCATGAGTTAGACTGATGTCCCGGCAGCGGCGTTTGGAGCTGCGTTGATCCGGTGGCTCAGATTTGTGCAAACGGGAGGCTGTACGCGTGACGCGTGCGTGCCGTTGCGAGCGACGGCGTCCCTTGACTGGCGACCCTCGTCCCGTCTTCCAGGAACGTCTACAAGGACTACCGCTTCTTGGAGCTGGCCTGTAACACTCAGGACGAAGTGGACAGCTGGAAGGCCTCTCTGCTGCGTGCTGGCGTGTACCCCGAAAAAGCCTCCGTGAGTGTCCGCGACACCCCCTCCTTGAAAGGACCTTCTCCTCGTTCCCGCCACGGTGCCATATTCTTCCACTGGTTCGCGAACCGGGGCTCGATTTAGCATTCCTGTGCTATAGTGTCACCAAGTGAGAGATTAAGAAGGGAGGGGCTCTCAGCTCTGTTTTTAATCATCACCCCCTTAGTCAGCCCACCCTCTTGCGTCTCCAAATCTGTCTTGCTTGCTTTCTTAGATGAGCAGCTAGAAGGCGGTTTAGTCTGACTTGCTTATATGGCAGCTGCTTCGTGATGTCAGAATGCCGCCAGGACTCATCTTCACGTGTTTCAAGACTCGCGACACACAAACCGCAGATGCACAGGCAGGATTCGCAGTGTTACTCTGCTCTTCTCTCTCACGATCCCCTGCTCTCCTTCCTCTCTTCCCTCAAGCCTTCTCTCTAATGTATTTCATGTAATTTATCTTCATCACTGTCATTGCCTGACTTTGCCACTTCTTTTGCTTCTCCCTCTTTTCTTCCTCCATCCCTCTCACGTTTCCCCCAGCAGGTGGATGGAGAGAATTCGGGCCCCTCTGACACCTTCTCCATGGACCCCCAGCTAGAGCGCCAAGTGGAAACAATTCGCAACCTGGTGGACTCCTACATGGCCATTGTCAACAAGTGCATCCGGGACCTCATGCCAAAGACCATCATGCACCTCATGATTAACAACGTAAGGAAGTGGCTGCCATCGTCAGGAAGCTTCTGGATCTCTCCAGTTCTCTATATGCTCTTTCTTAACAGCTACCGGCTTTTTGTCTCCTGCTACAGGTGAAGGAGTTCATCAATGCGGAGCTCCTGGCCCAGCTGTATTCAACAGGGGACCAGAATGCACTGATGGATGAGTCGCCGGAACAGGCGCAGAGGCGGGATGAGGTCCTGCGCACACACCATGCCCTTAAGGAGGCACTGTCCATCATAGGGGACATTGCCACATCCACCATCTCAACCCCTCTGCCACCCCCCGTTGACAATTCCTGGCTCCAGTCTGGGTCGGGGGGCTCTCGCAGGTAACACCAGATACCATTCCTTTTTTAACTTTATACTTTTAGATCCTTGATGGACAAGTTCAATTTTATCAAACCTGCCCAGAAAGTAAAACCTTCAATAAATATGATGTGACACAATGCAGAGGACTGTCAGTATACCTGAAAGGAATTATGCGTTCTAGATGTCAAGTCGCTTCCCTAAATGCCTCTGTCCAAGGCAACTTTAAATGTTGTGTACAACACATAAATGCTTACCAGGGTACAGGCTCGTGTGATGATAACCAAAGACGAAATACCGTGCTCCAGTTAACAGAAAGTTGTTGGGATCAGTGTAAAACCAGACTATTAGCGAGACAATATTGCTGTGGAGCATAGTGACATGAGTAAATGGTAGATGGTTTCAAGGTGACCTGTGAAGAGATGGGTCTTCAGAAGGTGACAGAAGGTCATGCATAGCAGGATGTAAAAGACTCTTTGTTCATCCTTTAGGTCACCTCCTCCCAGCCCCACTGCTCCAAGGAGGATGTCTTCAGGACTCCGAGCACCTGCACGCGGCCCCGCTCCCTCTGCTCCTCCTGTGCCCTCTCGCCCGGGCCCTCTTGGACCCCTCAACAACAGTACCGATACCTTCCCACCTCAAGTGCCCAGCCGCCCTAACCGTGCCCCTCCGAGTGTCCCCAGGTAAGTGACGCAAGAGCCAGTCTCCA
Organism: Scleropages formosus; assembly: GCF_900964775.1. Lineage (NCBI taxonomy): Eukaryota > Metazoa > Chordata > Actinopteri > Osteoglossiformes > Osteoglossidae > Scleropages > Scleropages formosus. The sequence continues at coordinate 13,004,520 of NC_041814.1, read as the reverse complement.
CCACTTCTGCCTCTTACATGTGCCGTATTGAATTAACGGACAGAAAAAACCATGTCATGCCAGAAGGTTGACACACTCTGGCTAAGAAAATAGTTGTAATGTGGAAAAAGCATTTACCACACTGCAAAGAATCTACACCAAAATTAAGAAGGTGTACTTTATTACAAAAACATTTTTTACACTGACATTAGGGCATATTATGGCACCCAACATGCATCAGTACTCCCTGAATTATAGTGTAGATGAATGTATGATATATATTTTAAAGTAGAGTATGTTCAGTGATTTGCTTGATCGCCTTCACAAAAACACGTCATCAGTGAAATCCCAGCCTTCTACACCAACCAGAGGAGTTTTTTGAGATCTCGATATACCTGAAGAACGACTTCGGTACATAGGACTAAGAGAGTTTGTCAGGAGACCTGAAAGAGTTGTAGGATATTTTAAAAATGAAGACATTCGTGTCTTGGAAGCCTATCTCAAGACGAATAATTGTCGTTGTCGTTCTCCTGAGAACTCAGTGTGCAAAGGGCAGTCTTCTCTTACAGAGTTGGGTGTGTTGGTCATAGCAGGACGGACTGCAAGAACTGTTGACTGAAAAGCCTGAGATTTTTCTCTGTTCGTTATTCTGAAGAGCAGTGTGGCACAGATGCTTGTAAACATCACATGGGAGATTCTGTGCGAAGATGGGGATCAGTGATCCCAGGTGGTGGTTTCTCGAAGAAAAGAGGACGCAGACTTGCTTGAAGGCATCCAGATGCTAGGGATGAGATAAGGAAAGATGTGACCGAGAGGGGACTCGACTGGACGTTGGGACTTGAATTACTAGTTGCTGTTGGGGGCAGTGGAGCCAGTGGCTGTTTAAATGAAACCTCAAGGAACCAAAGTCAAAATGTACAGAATGAATAACGGAAGAGTGTGTCGACCAAATAGCTTTGGAAAGAAATGTGGCACGTTGCTTAGATGCATACTGTTTGAGCACAATCTCGTGAAATGCTCACGGTTCACGTTGAAGGCGGCTTCGCACTCACCACTGAGTGGCGCTCTCATACAACAGCGATAGGGTTGGGATGCTTCAGCCTCGTGGGTTTATTTTTACTGTATTCACCTGCATCATGAGGTTCCAGTCGCCTGCTCAGCATCCGCTTACTCTTCTTCACAGCTCAGTCAGTGTGGAGGACTCACACAGTCATGTGCAATAAGATCATCTGTATGTACTTCCAGCTTCTGCTGGCCAGCTTTGAGCATTTAGCTTACGGATTTCATACAAATCGGCGTGTAACGTTGGTTACATTTACATGTATTCATTAGGCAGATGCTTTTCTCCAAAGTGACGTACATCTCGTAGAAAATACAATGTGTGCATTACATTAGGAGAAAGAGACACATAGATGCAGAAGCATGATTCTGAAGTAAAGATGGTTTGTTTCTTTCCACCATATGAACCAATGTTCATGACACGAGTAGCTGCATGCAGTAGGTACATAAACTCACACCCTTTACAGCACCGTTTAAGAGGATTTGAAAGAACCCACTTGATGTTTCTGGTACTTTCACTAACAGCTTGTAACCTTTCCCATTCCTTCTCTTTCCTAACCCTTGCTTCTCTCCATGCCTCGCCTTGTTTTACCACTCTCATTATGTCCCCTCAATGACCTCCACTCTCCCACTTTCCTTTTTTTTCCCCACTGGCCTCTCCTGCTTTTGGCCCCACGCTCATTTTGTGTCTGCCTCATTTCAAATGTGCTCCCAAACGTCTACTTTGGTTGTCTTCCCCTTTTTTCCTTCCCCTTCTCAAATTCCCTCCATCCTTCCTTGCTGCCCCTGCCCCTGAATTTGGCCTCCTCTTCTACTGCACGTCATGTCTTTCTTATATCTCCGCCTTCCTCCTGTATGTCCATCCCTGTCCCTGCGACCCGTAACTGTCCCATCACTACGCCTGCCTCCTTTCCCCGGCTTCTCCTCTCCTCTCTCTTTTTCTGTCCGCAGCCGACGGCCTCCTCCTTCTCCCACAAGACCCACCATGATTCGCCCAGGAGACCCGTCCCTCCTGGACTGAGCACCCCCACAAAGACCAACTTGACTGCCCCACCACTAAACTCCTGCATGTCCCGCTCCCAGTCCATACACAGTAGAGCAGTGTCTCCGCACTCCAGCCCGGGACCTTTGTACCACCTAGTATAGTAACTTTGTACAGTGCTCGTGTTGTCTCTCTACCTGTGCTCTGTTGCCTGTGCTAATTCACGTTCACTGGGTCAAGCAAATCCCAAGCTCTGGATCAGATCCCATCCATTGTTACAAACCTTGGCAGTTGTCAGTAATCTGCTCATCTATACAGTAGTCATATATCTGTCTGTCATACACTTATTAACACAATAATCTACTGCTCCTGTAAGCTATTCCTGTCCTAGACTAGGCTGTGAGCCCAGTATCCCCACAATATTCCCAAACCACAGTGATACAAATTGTCCCAGAACTGCATGCTTGGGAAGAAACTGTCATGGTCTTTGTACGGTAAATAAATTACATAGTATACTCATAACATTGACATAACTTACGCTTTAGGGCCCAGGGCTTGATGTTAGTTTCTCCTAGTTTCTTTTAGAGATAGCAAGACTATCTTTGTATGTGTGATCTGTGTACTTTGTGTGTTCCTTCGAGTACATGTGGGCATTGTTTCTTGTTGTCACTATTTTTATGATTTATACGTACGTTACTGTAGTTCCACTGAAATAAAGCATTTTCTGTATGTGTGTCTGTGAGATGTGTGGTAAAAAGCAAGGGTGTATTCAGAGGTGCGTACAGAGACGTTTCTTCAGTGTATCTGTCTCCCGCTGACTGAGGAATATATTTCAGTTGTACCACTAAACCCAGCTGTGACTGTATTATGAGTGTAACACTAAAGGCTCCTTTTGCAGAACAACAAAAGCTTGTGGATGCACTAATATCCAAGAGTTCATGGGTAGCGCAGGAGCCATCCTTTTTTTCTGTGAAGGAGTAAGAGCATTGCTGAGGTTCCCTTCCGTCCCATTCCCAAAGTTTCCTCCAAATCCCAGCGGCCCCTTTACGCGCCATTTCTTTGCAAGTTGCTAGGCCTCCTCACCTCTTCTCTTCCCCCATCCTCCCATCCCATCCCATCCCATCCCACCCCCCGTGTTATGCGTTTGAGGGTCCTGACTGTTAGCATGTTGGTGTCCATCCTGCCAGTCTTTCACGGCATCTGCTGTTCTCACTCTGCCTTTTTCCAGTCCTCACAGAAAGAGCAGCCCACAGGTTGCACCTTACTGCGTGCTGCAGTTCTCTGGTCGTCTTTGCCCCTTCTGCTTCTGCCTCTGCGATTGTCCTCCATTCTCTCTTTCGCCCTCTTTAATAAATCTCTGGTATTTCCAGCCTCCTAAATCTGGTGTGTGTTTTTTTCTGGGTTCTTTGCGCTCTCTGGAAACCACAACTCGTCCCAACGCATCCCAGGGAAACAGGGAAGCCACTCTCTCCTATTACACTGAAGTACTTTTCCTTTTCCAGTAACATTATTTTTAAAAAAGACTTCATCTAATGATCTTTCCTGGATTAGCACACAAAAAAGTTCACATGTCCTAATTCCACTAACATTTCTCAAAACAAGGGAATGTTTTTAGTAAAAAGTAAAATGCATTTGTGTTGCATAGCATTGAATTTAATATACATATTTCATCGGTGAATTCACATTTTTCACACTTCATTATAGGGCACTCTAATATAATATGTAATCAGGAGAGGCATGTTTAATATTTATCAATTTTACAAAATAATTGAGCAGTAAACATTTGTATTTCATATGTAAACAGCTCATTACAGCATCATTTCATCTGTAGATGTTTACTCAATGTGAGACTTGTTCCTAATACTGTCGTCGTCAGTATAGCCTGGCCTGGCTGTTGTAGAAAATCCTTTTTCTGGGCACATACTGTGTGTGTTCTCCTTGATGATGGATCCAGTGGTATTAATAGACTATTGTGTCTGTGTTCCTGTCCAGGAGACACCCGCCAGCTGTCCCCACGAGACCACCGCACTGAACTCCTCCCCTGAACACAAGGCCCTCCCTATCAGTCAACCGCAGGATTCCAGCACTGGCCTCACCCCCTCCCCCCACCCTGGTTGTAAACACAGACTCTACCATGCAGTGCACAATACCTATTTGTTTTGGATGAACATACCCAAACAACCATCTCCATCAAACATTTCACTATTCATTTGTTATTCTGTTCTCCCTTATTTTTTACCCTTGTACATTGCAAGCAATGTAGCGTTTTGTGCTTGTGAGGCCCATGTTAAATAAGACTGTTGGGTTGAGTGTCCCCTCATTACTGTTTTGTACATATATGTTTATATGAGGGTAAATCACAAAAAGTTAATTTTTTTTATAAACATTATTGCAGATAATTTTTGATTTACCATAGTATATGTACATATGTAGTTGTCTGTCTACATGGTAATATATCTTAGTGTATATAACACCCCTCAGTTACAGTTGTTTGCAAGGCCAAAAAAGATAGTTCCATTTTATTTTTCAGGTTGTAAATTACTGTAAAAAAAGAATTTTGTATAGCTCTAACACATCATATAGCAATAGAATGTTTTTTTTTTTTGATACTCCACTACATTTCACTATGAAACCTTTTTAATACAACAAAATAGAGTGATTTATTGAAGATGAGATTTTGTACTTAGCATTAGCTTTTGAACGTTTGGAACCCTTGCATGTTTTAAGTTCCCTATATCAGGCTATTTCCGGCCAATATTTTAAATGCGTAAACAAATGTAAGTTTAGTGTAAGACTTTAAGTGGTTTTCTATTCAAAATACGCCTGTGACAGTTTATGCATAAGGTAGATGGAGAAGTGTCACAATTTATCATGGATAAACAATGAAAACCTGAAGATTTCCCACAAGCAGCCATACACTGCACCAGATTGAGGAGGCAAGCAAAGTAAGACTGACACCTACTGGATCCTTGCGTGCCTTCCTATCCTAGAGAAAAGGGTACAAGTCGTGGATTAAAGATATTGTGCTGCTGAAAAATCGCTGGCTTGCCCTAATATATATTTTTTAATGAATTGTACTAATTGGTTTCCTGATAAACATGTTACATACAGCCTAATTCAAATGTGCAAATATCAGTAATCCTACTTGTAAGAACGGGCCATGTAACTTAAAGCTATCGGCATTACGTAGACTTTACTGCTACCGACAACAGGCTTCCCACCCAGTGTGATCTGTAGGTAGACACTGTACTACATGCTGTTGGCCCCTTACATCGTAAACAAGGATGGAACGGCATAATGACAGAAACTTGCAATGCAAAAGTGGCTCTACAGTGTTTTTCCAAAAATGTTTTCCCCAAACGTGTAAATCAAAGTGAAGGATTTTTACTCATTCATAGAGCAGGGAATTGTTACGGTATCAGTTCAGGGATAAGTATTATCACAAAGGGTACCACAGCAAACAGAAGGAGTGGGATGTGCACTGGCTACCTACTGGGGTCAGCAGTTTCAATTTAGAGAACAGTTAAAAAAGCAAGACTTTAAAGACAACTGGCCAACCAACGAACGAACCGACTGCGACAGCAAGTTACCACACGTATAGGAGATGAAAGAGGAATAACCAAAGTAACAAGTACGCGAAGTGTGGAACTGGATCTTGGTACTGCGTTCAGGCCCAGGTCCTGCACTTCTCCCTCATTGCCCTTGAGAACAAGACAATTTTCATCACTCCCGTCAGTGCAAGAAGCGGGACAGGTCCTCGTGGATCTCTGCCTCGTCCCAGGGACCGTGGATGTTGTCCTTGTGCCTCTGCAGGCGCAGCAGGAGCAGAGGGCACAGCAGCGTAAGGGCCAGCAGCGCCAGGACCAAGAGCAGGGCCCCACCGAGCGACAAAGTGGCCAGGCCGGTGACGGCAGCCAGGGACAACAGCACTGCCGCCCAGGGGAAAGTCCACGGAGCCCTGTTCCGCAGGCGATGCAGCAGACAAGGCCAAAGCGCGAAGACCAACAAGGCGCACGTCAACATGGCGAAGGCGTGAAGGGCCCCCGGCAGCCGTGAAGCCAGGCACACCGAACCAAAAAGGGCTGCGTTGAGGGACAGGCTGCCTGGAGGGCTGGGCTGAGCGTAAGGGAAGGACACCAGGTGGGCGAGAAGCATCACGGCTGACATGGCGTACACCGTGTCCGTGCTCACCGACTCCGTGAGCGTCTTGAGGATCGGTGAGAAACCGAAGGTGAAGGCGAGGAAGATGGCCGCGCTCTGTAGGTCCGCCCAGCGCGTGCGCTCGCTGCCCCTCGGCCCCCCGAGCGCCTCGTACAGGACGTACCCGAGCAGCGCGCACAGCAGGGAGGCCCCGAGCAGCATGAACGGGGACAGCCGCCCTTGGGCCATGTAGGACCACAGCGTGAGGACCGCGGCCACGCAGGATACCTGCTGGGCCACGAGGCCGGCCTCACGCGCCACGGCGCAGTAGCGGTACCGCCGCACGCCCACATTGCGCCGCAGCTCCTCCAGGAAGCGGCTGTCCACGTAGTTGTCCGGGAAGGGCTGACGCTCATACAGCACCTTCCTCCAGGGCGTGGCGGGCGCAGCCTCCGAGCCGCCGTCAGCGCCCATCGCCTGAGGGACAGAAGCCATAGACAAAAACTGAAACGGGGGCAGGGCTCATAAGTAAGGAGAGAAAGAGCCAGAAAGTGACAACTGTTGCGCAAGTCAAATGTGCCCGTGTTGAGATACTGAGCGACGTGACAAAGCGCACCCCGACGGACGCCGTAGGCAAGGTTCTCAGTCTCCCTGCGCCCCCATGCCTGCGCCCTTTGTCCTTGTCTGATTTCAGCCAGTGCGGCGCTCCACTCTCCCGCCATGTCGCATTGTCAGTTTTCTTGCGTTTTCTATTCAGTTTTGTTACATTAAGCATTATTTGGCATAAGTTTGTACTGTATGTCAGTTTTTAGAAAAATATTCCACATTCTTGAAATTTGCAAATTTGGGCACTGGGTTCCAAGCATGAAATATACAGGAAATGGGACTGTAACATGATTGATAACTATGTGCGGGGGGGGGGTTAATATGGAATGACCCATCCTGTCATCGATGAAAAGCATAGAAAAAAAAATAACTGCACATTGGTGATTTGTAATCTTTGTTGACATATGTACAGAACATGCAGGACATCCACGTAATTTTTTTGTTAATAAATGGTCTTTAAAATCTCTCAATTGTGTTCCTGATATGTGTGAGCAAAAATTCTCAAATTCTTGAAAAATGTCATAAAAATACTGGAGGCAAGATTCTGTGGCTAAAACACACTCCAGAAGAACTGGTGGTATTTCTGTAAGCTGTAGCCTTTCATCATAATCAAGGCAAAAAAAAAAAAAAAAAAAAGGACATACCTAAGAACTTTTTTGTTGCGTTGTCATTTCCTACTTTACCCTCCATACGTATGGCAACTTGAAAAACGTTTGCCTTTTCCTACAGAAAAAGGCAACAACATGCTGAAATACCGACTTGAGATGCGTATAGGGCCAGCGAGTGGTGCTGTGGTTAGAGTTGCCACCTCTGCACTTGAGGTCACGGGTTCAACTCCCACCTCCTGCTGCAGTACCCTTAAGCAGGGCAATTACCCCAATAACTCCAGTGAAAATTGCCCAGCTGTATTACATTTACATTCCTGTTACATTTAGCAGACCCTTTTCTCCAGAGTGACTTCCAACAAACCCTGTATAGTGTTATCAGCCCACACACCTTATTCACCAGGGTAACATACACTGCTAGATACACTACTTACACTGGGTCACTCATCCAGACGCCAGTGGAACACACTCTGTGACACTCACACACTATGGGGGAACCTGAACAGCATGTCTTTGGACTGTGGGAGGAAACCAGAGCACCCGGAGGAAACCCACGCAGACACGGGGAGAAATGCAAACTCCACACAGACTGAGCGGGGTTCGAACCCACGTCCTCTCGCGCCACCCACTGTATTAACAGGCAAATCACTGTAAATCGCGCTACAGAAACTCCGAACTCGTGTAGAGATGGAGCGAATAACACTGGTATCCGGGGACATCGCTGTACGACACCACCGGGGGAAGGTTCGGGAACAGACAATTTTTCACTCATTTTCAATGACATGATGGCGCACATTACTACATTCTACAAGTGTGTGTCCATGATGAGGAACATTCCGCGCCCCGCCGGCTGCGTTAAACAGTCTCCGTTTACCGGACGCCCCACAGAGGCGTTAACAGCAACACTTGTGACTTGTCACCCGTTCGTTATACCTCGAGGACCAAAGGCGTTGCGAAAGACAGCGAACAAAAAAGGCGGTAAAGTAAAGGACGGGGGGGGAGCGCGCGCGCTCACGAGCTACAGTACACACAGGAGAACGAGAAGGCGCGCAGACGTGGACTCGCAGGACACACCGAATCCTGCCGGGGGACCAAAATCTCCGTCACACAGCAGCGCTTCAACGCCATTTGATTTGGCAACTAACCCGGGCCGTTCATTCAAGAACACCGCAACACAAACCCAGCACCACGAGACGAAGCCAGCCGTTTTCCCCCAACATTCCCCCAGAAACGAAAATCATTTTTAAACTAAGTAAAAGGTATGTCAGCTAGTTCAAATTGACCGCGTTTCTGTTTCTGTTTCTCACACACACCGTGTGCCGCCCTCTATCCGCGGGCGCCGTACGAACCTGTACCGGAGGGATCGCGAGCGACCGGCTACTTCTTCATTTCAGGACCCGGAAGTGACGTGATTGCAATCTCTGCGAGTTAACCCAAAGTTAGCGCGCCCTCTAGTGACGTTTTTCCTTTCGGAAACCCGTTAATCGGTCGCTTTCACAATCATGTCTGCATTTGCTTATTCGTTTCTATTTATGCGTCTTTATTCCTTTCTGATATTCGCAGCAGGGCTATTTGGCCCGGGACTCACCTCAGCCGAGGGTGCATTATAGTATAATGTACAAACCAGTACCCAGAGTAGCTGAAGCTAAATGAAATTATTCCGAAGGGCATTCTAACAATGGCAAAAATTACATATACACACACACACACACACACACACACACACATTATATATATATATATATATATATATATATATATTTATATATATATTAAAAAACTAAGAAAACAGTGAGGGGGTCTCAGTGTGAAATATCCCAGGACTCATTTGAGCCCATTAAGGGCCTAACCTCTCAGACAAAACATATATGAACAATTTATGCATTAATTCAACCATTAATGCAAAAGAAAAAAAAAAGACAAAATCCAAACTCGATCCCCATGAACACAAAGAATTGGCATACAAGCCGAAGCAGGACTATTAGTTAGTTATTTAGCAGACCCTTTTCTCCAGAGTGACTTCCAACGAACTCTATGTAGCATTATCAGCCCGCACACCTTATTCACCGTGGTGACTTACACTGCTAGATACACTACTTACACTGGGTCACTCATCCATAAATCAGTAGAGCACACTCTCTCTCTCTCTCTGTCACTCACACACTATGGGGGAACCTGAACAGCATGTCTTTGGACTGTGGGAGGAAACCAGAGCACCCGGAGGAAACCCACGCAGACACGGGAAGAACATGCAAACTCCATGCAGACTGAGCAGGGATCAAACCCATGTCCTCTCACGCCACCCAGGTGCTGTGAGACAGCAGCACTACTCGCTGCGCCACCCCTATTACGTGGAACTGCGATAACTCTGCGATAAGGGCAACAGGGATCACTGTACGGGGCTGCGCTGTGTGTCCGCAGCTCCAGTCCTAACCCTGCTGTTTGTACCGGCAAGACTCGTCTGGAGCCTATTTCACAAGTGCAGGGTACAAGACTAGATAGCGCCCGGCCCTGATGGGACGCCACTCCATCGCAGGGTAGGCACTCACACATTCGCACACTACGGACACATTTTTAGTCAATCAACCTGAAACACGTCTTTACAGCGCGGAAGAAAAACCATGCAGACATGGGGAGAAGCATGTAAGCTCCACACAGACAAACAGAACTGAACCTACACTCAAAAGGCAGTACTACCATGCCCCCCAAGCTACTGGCTGTTGACTTTCAAATGTTACAAGTCTTATTATAACCAACGAAATAAATGCTCAAAGCACAGTTTGGACCTGGTACCAACGACTAGCCTCTTCTCCAAATCAGACCAGTAGAAACAACGCTCTAGCCACAAAATCGCTCAATAGTTCCGATACCTTTAAAAAAATCCACTTAATTCAGTTTTAGGAATAAAACATTTTATTTGAATGAGTTTTTTTTTTACCCAGTTGGCATAGGAAGAAAACCAGGCAACACAGTTATAATATGGAGGCACTTTCACTAAGAGGTATTGGCAGGTGACACGATGGAAGACCACGGCGGATGCATTCAGAGCTGCATCTTCCTCATGACATCTCATTACAGTAATTGTCACAATAATTCACTCCTTCCGCGGAGTAAAAGGCTGCATAACATCAGCCGAACATTTCGATCACAGGCTGCAGCTCTCTTACCGTTCGCCTCCCAAAGCAGAAATAAAAATGACTGGCTGGTGTTAATCATTTGCATAAAAAGACCATTGTCTTGGATTGTTAGTTAAGCTGTACACAGGCATGTGACATATTGCTATTTTCCATTATTAAAGACTAAATATATTGATACCTTGTGACATTGGGACTGCTGCAGCACAACCTCATTATTCATGTCTGTCTAAATATGTACTAAGAAAACATCAAGTTCATTAGTGTTCTTTTGTGCTCATTTCAGTAGCTCCAGGAATACCTGTTTTATATGCCAGAGTAACACCGGCACCAAAGAAAGTGTAGCTGTTGCATTTTTTAAAGCCTATGAATTTTCATATGCCAGGAATTATGAGTTAAACTCATTTCGTTACACAATGAAAACAGTCTTGTGCTAAACATGTTTAAAAGCGGAGATTTTGGAGATACGAAAGATTCCTACGTTCTTGGGATTTCACATCCATCCAAGGTTTACATCATGTCCATGCACTGTTCTAATCTGTTTACTGTACATGGTGTGACTGCATAAAATACCTCTGTGCTATTCTGCTGACGCCAGACAAGGCCAATGGACTGCAAATGCAAATTATCAGTGCACACAAAAAATCCAAGATGTAAAACTGAATTGACACTGAGCAATAAAATTTTAACGGAAAATGGAACACTTTTTATAACGTCCTTTTGTTTTCATACGATGTAACAAGACAATTACTGCAGCGCTCTTAACTAGTCTAAAAACAAAATGAGCACATGCCCCCATGTTGTTCACCCTACCTCCAAAACAGGAAGTCAAACAATGAGAAGGAAAGTGAATGTCAACCCCAGCTTGGAGGTTCTCTAGACAGAGTGAAACCTGACCTGGCAGTTTAATCCTAGAACAACCATCACCTGAAAGCCATGAATCGGACATAATAACAACTGAACAGGACACACTGAGACCTCAAGTTATGCGAGTATCCATTTATAATCAAGTAGCATCCAGTAAGAGACCTGATGGTTTTGTCAAGTGTTCATTAGTGCTACCTGCTGCTAAAAGGAGGTCAGACATTACAGCACTTTACAAAAAAAAAAAAAAAAAAAAAAAGCATGACAGCAAGAAATGGGAATACTGCAAGAGACTGGAGGCAAGTTACAATGGAAGCACATGGGGTTTATATTATGGGCTGGGGATTATTAAAATCTGGACAGAGTGTCTGAAGATTTCAGTGCCTAAACTGAATTGCCACCTAATTTGTAAAGTTCCCTTCTTCATCTAGTTAGGGCTGCATTCAGTTATTTAAAAAGAGAAACACAACAGAAAGTCATATTTATGACAAATAAATATTTTAGTTTCGCATTAGTTGTTCGATGATTTAGAAACACCAACCTTGTTGCTCAAATTCGAAATCTCCATTAAATGAGTCAGCAGCATGGAGATGCGATTAAAATTTCTCTATTCTGAAACTGTATGGGGGGGGGCACACACTGTAATCCAACATTAGATTCTTCTCAATAATAAATTGTGCTGTAATGAGCAATTTGTCCATCAGATCAGTAGCGTAACACAGAAAAGATACATTACAGGGGAGTGTAAGGACATCCCACTGTCCCCATAACCCAAAAAAGCAAAAAAAAAAAAAAAAATCTAATGATAGGATGGAGAGGAAAAAGAGTGGGCGGATGGTTTGCGAAAATCAGTGTATGCGAGCGAATCACTGCGTGAGTGAGTGTGTATGTGTGTATATATGTATGCACGTATGCCTTGGTGTCTGAGGGCTTTGCCTATGCCAGGCAGTGCTCCAGCAGAGGAGGGGGCTCCAGCACCAGCTGGATGTAACGTGGGGCTCTGTCCCTCTGTGGGCGTGCTATGTGCGGCTTTTCCTCTTGTCATCAAAGAGGCTGCGTAGCAGGTACACCTGCACCCCCGACACCACCACCATGACAATGAGATTCGTGCACGACCACAGGTTGACGCGCTCATAGTTGCTCTCCTGCAAGTTCCGGTCTCGAGCCTCAAATGCTCGAAGCACAGTCTGGATCTGCAGGCTCTTTCCCAGCCTTGCCTTCACGCTGTTGATGGTGTCCTGGGGGGGGGGGGGGGGGGGGGGGGGGAACAGAAACCGGAACAGGAATGAGACACTCGAACCGCAACAGGAGAAGGACAAAGGTGTGATGCTTCAGGATTCCTCAACTGAACTCATGGCAAAATGCCCAATACTTTCAGTAATATGCTTCCTCTAACAGCAAAGTCTGTTTACTGAAAAATTAAATCAAACTGGATAAAATGTAGGGGGGTAGGTGAAGTCACAATCAAATCGAGTCCAACTCGCGGCAACCACTCGCGGTTTTCACGGCAAAGGAGGGTACAGAAGCACTTTCTCATTACCTTCTCCTGTGTCTTTGGACTGTGGGAGGAAACCTACGCAAACTCCGCACACTCTGAGCTGGATTTGGACATATGCTTAAACACACAATCCATTCGCTGCGAGGCACCGCCGTTACCTGCTGTGCCCCTTGGATAAATTGTGAACAAATGAAATATGCCTGTACTTCATGTTACACGGCTTCTCTACCCCACTGTTTTCATTCTCCTGTGCTGCCTATGATATGAGGGAGAAATACGGCACCATTTCGCGTGTATAAAATAGAAGACGAAACACTAAATGGGAGACTGTGGAGATTTGTCTCCTTTAAAATTACTTAAGTGATGTTGTTTCACGTTTATAAAAGAAAATAATAAAAAAAACCAGAGTTCCTTCCATGGCGTTCTGTATTTCAAAACTTCCAGGATAGAGACAAAGAGAGACCCTAGAGTGTACAAGCTATTAAAGAAAATAAAACACACGTTTTCAAGCAAGTTTTTAATTTTTAGCTTTATCTGATATTTCTAACCAAACAGGTTGAGGAATTAATTATTAAGCTTTTATATTGCTGGATTTGAATTACAAAAAGTCTTCTGGTCCCATTTTTGGGGGTAGCAGGTGGTTTAGTGATTAGAACTACTGCCTTTCAACTTAAGAGGTCACAGGTTAGAAGCCACCTCTGATTTAGTACCCTTGAGCAAGGTACTAACTGTTCCAGGAAAATTTACCCAGTTGAATAAGTGAGCAAATAGTGTTAAGTAGCTTAGCTTTCTAAGTGGCTTTGGAGAAAAGTGCCAGCTAATGAAATAAATGTAAATGTTAAAATACAAGTGTATGATAAATTCTTCAAATATTTATGGCTATAAGTACTGTTCATAGTTAAATTTTTGTGGACTATATCTGGAGAGGCAATCTGGTCACTGTGACACCAGCGGGGGTAACATGCCACTGCAGCATGCTCTTCTTCTGTGTCAGGACAACTTGGTCTTAACCAAAAACTCTCTAAGGTCAATGGGTCAGTGTGCCGATAATGTACTCATGAGTCTAAATAATCATTTTTCCACATTCTGAAATCAAAGTTCACCGAAAGCATGTTGGGATGTCCTTTCTGATAGGTGTGTGGACAAAGCAAAGGGCTCAGGGAGCTGCTTTACCATGATGTCCTCCAGCTTCATGTCCAGCATATCTGTCCCATGGACGTACTCCTTCCAGTCTGGGTCACCACCTTCTAGATCTTCCATGTTGTCCAGAATGAGCTCAAAGAAGATGATCTTCTCAGAAACAGCACTGAAGGTATTGTCGAAACAGAACATGTAGTCCCCATCCTCTGTCTCCACTCTGCAGTAACAGATTACGTATTTTTGATTACAAACGTAGTAAAGAAAGATCTCAACAACACTGGGATAAAGCAATTTGGAAAAACATCTTTAAATTATGCTAAATTGTTCTCTTAATATTACAAAGTATAATGCACAAAAAGCACAACACCAAAACTAACTGTGAGAGGTGTGTGTGGGGCTAGCGTTCTGCACCCATCTGTGGGAAGGCATCACCTACGTGTGCACACCATCTGACTTCCTGTAGTCAGCGATCAGCATGTTTCCACTGGGTGAATACAGGGAGAAATCCACATCTAGCCCTGCTCCATCAAGCACCTAAACAGCCACAGCATAAAGAAAAGAGGTTAGAGGTCAGGAAAACCACTAAAGGACTACCAATTACTCCTTATAACCAACAAGAAGGTCAGCTCCAAATGACAGTTTCTTTATCATCACCTACTACTGTTACATAGTTCAATAAAATCTTCAGAGCAGAATGAACGTGAACATTAAGTGAAACTAGCTGACAAAATGCAAGGGTACCACATATCCTGGTAATTCCCAGAGTTTACATGACTGATGGAATATTAAAATCTTTTGGCCAGGACAAGCAATGCTATACAAGAAGCAAACAAGTAACTATCTGGTTTTTCCAAGCTTGCGCTATACCCTGAATCCAGAGCAAAGCCAAGATCTGTGATTTCCAGACATGTACTAATAAATATTACCTTGCCGTCTAAATTCTAATCTAATCATAAGAAGGTTCCTAAGCAAGCAGACCATAAAAAGATGACAGACTGAAACTATACATTAACATAAAGAGTATGTCTTCATGGCTACAAAAAGCAGCTTTCAACTCCGAACAAGGGGGGGCGCGGTGGGTTGGACCGGGTCCTGCTCTCTGGTGGGTCTGGGGTTCGAGTCCCGCTTGGGGTGCCGTGCGACGGACTGGTGTCCCGTCCTGGTGTCCCGTCCTGGGTGTGTCCCCTCCTCCTCTGGCCTTGCGCCCTGTGTTGCTGGGTTAGGCTCCGGCTCCCCGCGACCCCATATGGGACAAGCGGTTCAGACAGTGTGCGTGTGAACTCTGAACAAGTAAAGTCTGTGCCGGGAAACTATTTTTCTGCCGTTTGAGCCATGGAAACAGCCAGGCTACACAATGTCGGCAGGAAAGACAAATGTGCCATCTTTAAAAATTTTAAAACACAGTTAGAGTATTATTCTTTATTATGTCCCGCTGGTCAATACCTTAGTTAATGGCATTCCCCTCAGTCCACATACACATAGAATTTCAGGTGTCGCACAGCTCTAACCCCAACTTCCTCATCTTTGATCTGCTTTATCGAAACATTTAACTTCAGTTCATACTTAAAAAATAAAAATTTTAATTAAAAAAACTAATCGCTGGGTAGTCTTAAACCGGGATAGTCGGTGCAAGATCTGGGGCAGTGAAAGTGGACTGACAAGAGCTGCCCTTCTCATGAGAAGCAGCGAGCTGAATTTGGCCTCTCGCTATGGTAGATCTTTACAAACCATCAAGAGCAGGAACAGGAGCCAGGGCTACAATTTAATGTAAATTTAGTCTCATAGACAGCGTCATAGTGTCAGGACAGCTGCTAGCCCAATGGTTAGAGTTACCACCTTTGGATCCAAAGGTTGCAAGTTCGATCCCCCCCCAGCCAGCTGTAGTACCCTTGACCAAGGTACTGACCCTAAATTGCTCCTGTAAAAATTATCCAGCTGTATAAATAGATAAATAATTGTAAGCTTGTAACTATAATAACTGTAACCCTAACACTGTAAGTCGCTTTGGAGAAAATGTATTCATTTAGCTAAATGAATAAAGGTAATAAATGTAAAGGAACCCTATCCTGAAGGTTGTTGGTTCAAATCCCACCATCCAGTCTCGCAGCAGTACACACGAACAAGGCATATTTCACCCCCCCTCCCCCGGCTTCGGAGAAACAGCATAGGTAAGAGACCCAATAAGTGGTTTTGGATAAAACTAAGTGACCATTTGCACGTATTATTATTAAGATTAATAAGTGCGCGGCCGTGTGTCACGGACCCGCAGTGAAGCTCGTGCCCCGGCGTCGTCGCTTAAGTTCAGCCCTGCGAAACTTTGCCCCCCCCCTCGGCTACCTGGGTGGGCAGCCCCACACTCACTCAGCGTGACTAAAGCGCAGTAAAAGTTACTTTTTACTTTCAAACTGGGATCACACGGCTGTATGTATCTCTGGGAAGAGAACTTGAGAAGCGCCGCACCACCAACGACGCGCATCCTGATCCTGCTGAGTCTGAAGGAACTACTTGCTGCTGCTCGGAGAGAGAGAGAGAGAGAGAGAGAGAGAGAGAGAGAGAGAGAGAGAGAGAGAGAGAGAGAGAGAGAGAATCGCCACCGGCCCCGCGGCATGACCATCATGATCATCATGTGGAGCGTCACCTGCCTGGTACTCGATCTCCAGAGAGGCGTCTTTCCTCATGGTTTGGTAGAAACACTCCTTGCGACCGGCGGGCAGCGTGAAGGTGAAGTCGCTGTCCAGAGACTGGGAGAAAGAAGCGGCGGCCACCGCAGCCCTGCTGCTGTCACTGCGCCGCGCCGATAGAAGCGCACATAATATTATAATACACGTGCTCACATACGCCAGAAAAGTCGGCATGGCAGCTAAACTAACGCGGGTACGAGGGAAGAGTAGAGGTGAAGGCGTTAAAACCGTCCGAAAGAAAAGTCTGTCAGGGGAGCACACGCACCGCTGCCGTGGGCTGCTCAAAACTTGCGAGCGAACACGGTAAAGAGTCGAAGTGTAGAACGGCGCCGCGAGTGCGCTCTGCTGCCCCCTGCTGTCGCGGAGGTCTCACGCAGCGGACGGAACAGGGCATCCGGCGCATAAGCGAAGCGCGCAGGAGCCGCGCAAAAGGCAGCGAGGACGCTGCGTTTCTCTGACACCTGCTGCTGAAGTTGCGCTTTTCCGGCTAGCAGCAAGTCATTTTCTTTAAGAACCCAAATTTTGTATTTAGATTAAACTGTGCAGCTGGCGGCGCAGTTGTTGCCTTGGGAAGGACTCAGGTTCAAATCACCACCCTTGCACAAGTCATACCCCGGCCAGCTGTATAAAACGGACAAATAATTGTAAGCAGCTTCGATAATTTAGCTTAGATAAGGGACACGTAAAATTGTAAGTCGCCTTGGAGAAGCTAAATGAATAAACAGTAATAATACACTAAAAAAAAAAACCTAAGAATAACTGCAATGATGACAAGAAGAATTTGAGGAAAATGTACTCGGGTGGATGTAATGATCATGAAAAGAGCCGTTTGTTCCAGACAATTTTGTTTGCACCCAGCCATGAAAAATGTGCCGTCACTCGGAAAGACGGCAACTACCAGCACATGACTGCCCGTTCCTGTGAACTTTGGCGAAGTCTAACGTGGAAGCGCTCTTGCGCAACAGCTCGCCAGTCCGCACGGCATCTGTACCTTAACGTGACGCGTCGCCTGTCAGAAGTTCCAACTCATCTCGGGGGCGCGCGCTCGGTGGGCGGACCCATGTGCTGACGCGTCACGATGAACGCGGGCTTCCTATTGGTGCGGAGGAGAGCCGCAGCGGCGGCGGCACGCACCATACGGCTCGCGCAACAACACGGCGATGAGGAGCGGGCGGAGAGGGATAGAGGAGTGCTGAGGGGGAGAGCCGCGGCAGCAGGGCAGCTATTAAACAGCGCGCTCGCCCATACAGACATTAAATACCCAAAGTTCCGCAAGGAGCCGAGACACCGTGCGAGCGAAAACACACACACGGCTTCAATCCGGCAGTCGCAGAGAACACAGAGGGAAAACCCCAAGAAGAGAGCGAGGATGTTGGTCCCCGCGGGAAGATAATGAAGAAGAGACTGCGCGTCGTGTCGCTGTGCCTCGCCGTAGCTCTCCTGCGCTGGTAAGAGACCTCCTGGCTGGCGCACCTTTCCTTTCCCCGGCGTACTCGGGTAAAAAAAAAAAAAACGGCGGTACTGCGCGCGCCACGCTCAGCTCGTGCACTCTCTGTTCCGCCGTTGCGGCGTCCGCACGCGCTGACTGTCTCTTTTTTGAGCAAGTTGCTTCGGCGAGGCCGCCGACGAAGAAGCCAGGCCACGCACGGACGGAGAAACTGGGAGTGCAGGATGGACTCATGGAGGCTCGTCACCGGGCGCCAGTTATGGCTGTAACACACTGTGCACGCGACACACGCATCTCGCGCCGCCAGTGTGAGTCTCACGCATTTAGCACGGTGTGTTGGCTGCACGCAGTTAAACAGTTACGTGCCTCAGACGTTACACACACAGAGCCCTGGGCGGTCGGGCGCTGTCTCGGTTCTCCCTCTCTTCGGCGGCTGCGTTCGGATGAGGCGGCGACACGCACGCAGCGAGCGAGCAGCAGCAGGTTGTCTGTGTGTCCGGTTCGCGCGCGGGCTCTTCTCTTCTTGGCACTACAGGCCCCACACACACACACACTCGCCGGCGATGGTGCGTGTGAGTGGTAACGGAACAAGCGCGGCCAGATGTCGTGTACTGGTGTTTATGTGCATGTAGACGTGTCACTCACTCGCCCCCCGTCCGTTCGAGGGAACAGGTGGTGGATTAGCATTAGTCACCAAAGTCCCTTTTCACCACGCCACTGACTGACGCAGGTAGGAAACATGTCATATTCATGATGGAAGAGCACTTCTTGGCCCTTTTTTCAGTGCTTGTGTGTGTGTATATATATTACATTTATTTATTTTGCAGACTCTTTTTTTCCAAAGCACCTTCCAGTGAACTCTATACTATAGTGTTACCAGCCCACACACCTAATTCACCGCAGTGACTTACACTGCTAGATACACTACTTACATGGGTCACTCATCCAGACATCAGTAGAACACACACACTCCCTCTGTCACTCACACACTATGGGTGAACCTGAACAGCATGTCTTTGGATTGTGGGAGGAAACCAGAGCACCCGGAGGAAACCCACGCAGATGCAGGGAGAACATGCAAACTCCACACAGACTGAGCAGGGATCCAACCCATGTCCTCTCATGCCACCCTGGTGCTGTGAGACAGCAGCGCTACTCGCTGTGCCACCGTGCTTCCCATACATATATAATGTATTTGTATATATGGAGTGAAGAGGATTAATGATAAATGATATATATGCATGAAGCTCACATCGAACTGCCACTTTGTTTCTACGCTGTTGATGTGCTTTGTTACATGTAAATGAATTCATCTCCAGTTCAAAGTGCTTCTGATGGCACCCGCTGCTTACTCACATTTGAATAGTCCTTTATCACCGACAGCGCACTGCAGTTGTGGTACATTTGCGGTGTTACCCTGGTGTCAGATCTAATCTGTTACGCCAGTAGGGATGTGCTTGCACCCCCGCGCTCTGTAACAATCAGCGCCCCAGTTCCCCTGTTGCAGAGGCTTCCCTGTTCTGCGATGGCTTCCACCACACCTTGCTCGTTCCTTTAACTTTAATACTTTGTGTATTTTGAGAAATGCAAAATAAAATGTTTCTTATGGCGCTCGTAATATGAGCAGCGGCAGGTGGCGTGAACGTGTACCTTAGATCAGGTTGCGTGTGCTTCTGAGCTGGTCTCACATGCTTTTAAAGATTGATTAATAACTTAATTGTTTTATCATAGCACAAGTGGTAACTCATGGCTGTGTGATGAAGTTGTCTGTCTTAAGTTTGCTATCAAAACGTGTTGTATTTTGAAAATGTATTCATACATATTTACTAGTATTGAGGAAAAATAACTTGGGTTTGTGTTGGGGTAGCAAGAGCACAAAGTGGTATGATCTTTCGTAACATTTACATTAGTTTTTTTTTATTTTTTAGTTTTATGCACAGAGTCAAAACAGCATACAGACAAACATCATGCTGCAAAAACACAAATACATCCACGTACATAGAGTGAGGGCTCAGGGTTAGATGGTTACAATATATCACAGGTATGATCGTGCACCGCTTTAATGCCTTCCGGAAGGGTGTCCACATATCCCAGAATTGGAGTCGTTATACAAATCAAATGTCACTTTTTCAGGTAGGAGAGATTTGAACACTTTTGTCATGTACGTGACAAAATATGTAAGAGCGGAGAGTCCGCGTACCATAACATCGCCAAGAAAGGAGTCTGGGCTGTAATTTAACACAGGAATGGTTGGAGAAATCGCTTTTTTTTTTTTTTTTTTTTTTTTTTTTGTTAAAAGGTTTCTTGGATCACTGCATGGACCCCAGTCAAGTAAACTTATATCTTCCCACGTTCCCAGAATAAATGTATCAAGGTGTCCGGAGAGACTTTGCGTTTAAAGCACAGCCGAAATGTGCCCAGGAACATCCTGGGAAAGGCACGCAGCAGTGAGGTACGTTCTGTGAATGAAGCTTTGTTCTTGGATGCTGACGGAGGTGAAATTTACTTCTGTATCGCTGTGCTTGAATCGAGAGCTACATTGACAGAAAATTTAGAAAGTGTGCTTGTAAAACTAGATATTAGTCTTTCTGCGTAGCTTTAGCCTTGCGTTGATTTATTGATGATCGATTCCGTCTTCTCCGTTACATATATAGTATTCCTCTTTTCCTGCTTCAGTGTTTGTTCTTGACTGAAATATGTTGTATTGTTATTTTTGGTGTAAAATCAAGCAACTCAAAGCTGCTGCAGTATTTTTTTTTTTTCCTCCCCCCACGCATACATAGACGAGAAAGCTGTGGTTAAATGATAAACTCCCTTTTAGTAAAGCCCATCAGAATGTGGTGTTCTCTTGGCAAGTTAAAGCAGATTTATGTTACTTTTATGTACCCAGTGAGGTATGTTTTGGCTATAAACGGCTGTTACTGCAACAACAAATAGTATGTTTTTTTTTCTTTCTTCTTCATTATATTGTTGGCTCCTTTGTTAGGCAACATGCCTTTCTTCACTAGTGCAGCTGTCCTCAATAACTGTGAATGCTGGAGTTTGTGGAAGATGAACGGCGTGCGCACATGGTCAGTCCTCTTTTCAATGACAATTCTCATGCTTCAGTATAATAACTGGGTGTCAGGTTTTTTGTGCATTAGTATTTTAAACTTTTAGTTGCCCATCAGTGTTTTTTTTTTTTTTTTTTTATTTAAAGGAAATATCAGGAAATGGCTTACTTTAAGCCCCATTAGAATGTTCCTACTTTTTGTCCTACAGGTATTTTTATTTTATCTGCAACAAAATCATAATGCCATGAGAGTTTTTGGGCTTGTCAGATACTGTTTTGGCAAGGATTTCTTTGTAATCCTCAACCTTTCCACAGTAGCATCACATTTTCTTATCCACTGAGTTATTAGGAGTGGTGTGCGTGGGGTTTGAGACATCCATTTGATCAAGTATATGTGGTTATGGAGTTCTGCATTTTGTAGCCACCGAGCTTAGTTATACATGTAAATTCACGTTCACGTGTAATGCTTAGTTGACTGCTTTCTTGTTTCATTCGAATCCTTGTACACAAAGTATGTACCAGTAGCCTAACATTCAGTTTTGGTTAGGCTGGTAGTCTTAGACTTGTCAGTGAAACACTTTTCTTATTGTGGCTGGTACCCAAATTTATTGTTCACCAGGCATTAATACTTTTAGGCATTGATTTACTCAGTGTTGTTCAGAAACACTGACACTGAATTAGAAGTCATGAAGGAGTTCTAGACACACACACATTTTCTGAACCGCTTGTCCCATACGGGGTCACGGGGAACCGGAGCCTACCCGGCAACACGGCGTAAGGCCAGAGGGGGAGGGGACACACCCAGGACGGGACGCCAGTCCGTCACAAGGCACCCCAAGCGGGACTCGAACCCCAGACCCACCGGAGAGCAGGACCCCGTCCAACCCACTGCGCCCCCCACTCGAGTTCTAGCCGGTCTTCTTTAAAAAAAAAAAAAAAAAAAAAAAAAATAATAATAATTAAATAAATCTGAAGGTCGGTAATGCTTGACAGCAACCTTGAAAGGTTGAGAATCGCATACTTATTTAATCTGGACATGTTTCTTGAGCTAGCTTGGCTTCTCCAATTGTCTGTAAAACTACTTACTTAAAGATAAGTGTAAAATGCACTGACTCAGCATTTGGAACCGTATGTAAAGTTTATCGTCAGTATTCTTTTCATGCGTGTTTGTGTTTTCTTTCAGTTTTTAAATTTCAGACGTCACAGAGTGGTGGTGGTGAAATAATGCTGAAGAAGTTAATTGAAAAGTAGCATTCAGGTCTTTGGGATATTCACACTGAACGTTTTGTATTTTTCTTACATTTAAACCTCTTTAATGCAAATATATTAAAATATGCTCTTATAGACTTGGTCCGCAGATATGCAGTACAGCAACCGTGTAACTGAAGTTAACGTTAAGATAGCGCAGGTTGAACTCGCACTGTCCTTTCCTGCAGTAACATGTAAACCCTAAGCAGCCTGGGGGCTCTTGAGAAAAATGCATTATTCCAAGCACCATTTGCCATTTACTCGCTGATTAACTGTCTGGTAAGGAACGGTGCTTCTGGTCATGCCAACTCTGAGAGCTACATGTGCTCTGGGCTATGGCATATTTTGAACCCACCCTTTCCAAAAGGCCAAGCTGTGAGCTCTCACTATTTCCAGCAAGTTTTCTTTTTTTTTTTTTTTTTTTTTTGCCTTATTATAGCCCATGAGAGACAGGACTCTTAAAAGTTGTTAAAGCAAACACCAGCCTGAGAATGAGTGACTATGTTCACGGGGCTGCAGGGGGTACATGCTTTAAATGTGGGGTTTTAAGGCTCTACCACTATCCCCTAGTATCCCTTGGAGCACTTCAGGGCACCCCGAGATCAGAGGGGTCAGTCGACTGGTTTTACAGGTTCCGTTTCGTCATCGGTTTGCAGGCAGGAACTTGGCGCCAACATTGAAATGAGTCTCTTTTTAATACTTTTTTTATAGCGACGCGAATACTGGTATTCTTCAGTTTTCACGTCAATGTGTCACACAGGGATATTAAGTTGTTTTGAGCAGTATAAATTAAGAGAAACTTAGTGTACCACGACGCATAGTTTGAAAGACCCATAGTTTAGTGTACCATGTAATTTAATGCCAATTCCCTATGGCATTTAACAGACCTTGGTGTGTAGGACTTTTTTCTTTTTTTTTTTTTTTTTTTTTTAATAGTTTAATTCTTGATGTTACCTTTTGTTATTCACTCCTTGTTAATAATACATTTTTGATATAAATGCATAGTGATGTTTTCAGTAGTAAGAGAATATTAATTACATTAACTGTCTCTGCTAAAAAATATACCATGGGTTCATCCATATAGATGCTGCATTTAATCATTTCTGTGGATTTTGGAAAAATGGCTCCAAACATGCAAAATGTTTGTTGCAACTATTAGTTTGTAAAGTATCACAATTAAAACTATTCTGTGCCAACTTTAGTTTGCTGTCATAAAATGACAGGTTTCACGTGGCTGTTTAATGTAGATAACCATGGTGTCTCGTTAATTTTAAAATAATGGTTTAGGTCATGGGTGTGCAACAGGTGTCCATGGGGGCTGCTGGGTATGCGGGTTTCTGTTCAGCTTGTGTTTTTAATAGTGTTATTGAAGTAACTTGATATTCATTTACCTCACCACGCATATCTAATTTAAACCAAGAATTTCACTGTGTTCTAAAACCTGCAGGTAGACTGGTACAACCTGGGCAAACCTCGAGGGTCTATTTAATTATGCAGGTAATGTAAACTATAGTGCTTACTGATACTACTAAGACACTTTGGCCTTATTTACAGCTAGAAACACTGTGTACAGAGCACCTCAGATTTTTGTGGCTGTGTGTAATATTTAATTTGGACACTAAAATTCATTTCCAGTCATTGAAAATCAGTCTGTTCCACACTTGAAGATTTACTTTTTTACTTTTGAATTGCTTTGAATCTGTCCTTTTATCGTTTTCTGTTGTTCAGCTTTCTTTTAAGTGAAATTTCTCATTTAATATTGTTCTTCACCCATCAGGCCCACTTTTTCACTGCAGACTAAGGACTTTACAAAAGAGCCAAATGTACTTTGAGTCCTAGTAAAGCATGGGTGCCCTGTCAGGATATGTTTCTCTTTTTTTTTTTTTTTTTTCTTCAGGATTTACTCTCCGAAAGAAGCACACTTTTGATTGCACTCTGCGTAACGCTCTCAAAGCTTGCCAGACCTCCAAATTGTTCAGTTTTGAACAGTACTAAAGCTTTTTTTGGCAAAATCCGTCTTCATGAGCTTAACTGTTTAAAAAAAGTCCTCCTTGCTGGAGCTAATGTTAAATTCTTCATAAGGTAGCAACCCCGTGTGGCAGACAAATACGAAAAAGACCGGAAAGCTTTTCCAGTAACACATCATGATCTGAGGTTCGCGGTCAGATGGGACGAAATGGCCTCAACGCATTTATCTGTCCTCCCCTTCTCCGCGCCACTCGGCCTTCATGTCGGATGACAGAATGGTGGCTGTCAAAACAGGAGTTAAATCCACAAGGATGAGGCTGGATCCTGTCTCTGTGGAACTCTATTGTTTGTGCTCACAGACCATGGGAGACATCAGAGCCCTTTCTGTGGGACCGTGGTCCCAGCTGACACATCTGCAAGCCCTGAAATCCCCGTATTGAGTCCCATCTGATTGTCTGCTGTTGGTCTGAAAATGTTGACATTGGAACGTAAGAACTTCAGTCAGTGACCTTCTTAATACAGTGTTTTATTGGCAGGTTGAAGCCTGCTTAGTATCACTCATTTTCAGTATTTATATACGGGAGTGAAATCGTACAAGTGTCTGTGCCCCAGATTGTACAGTCCAGGTTTTATGAGCACAACAAGCCGCAGCGCTCATGCATGATCGTCGAGGGCTAAAAGAGTACGGGCTGCTATATCTTGCTGTTGGCTGAAGTGTGGAGGTGAAGAGCTGTTTAGATGAGTGCTTCCAGTGTGAGCCTGTCAGTTGCAGTCCCTATTTATGGCTGTTTATCTTTCCTCCATGTATCACACCTTTTTTTGTGGCAGGTGCTCATTGTAGAACTAAATGTGTACCAAGGCCATTTTATCACCTTACTGCTAAAACCTTGTGTTTCAGTTCATTTTGTGCGTTTTGCTTATGATCTTATATCTGGTAAAGCTCTCCGGGTCTTCGGAACATATCGCGGTGCTTTTTTCTTCAGGCTCCTCCCACGCTCGCAGCCTATCCTTTGCGACTCGTCCCGATGTCCCAGCGCCAGTGTCCTCACGTGTTGTCTGCTCTCACCTGCTGTTAGGAGATTTGTGCCAGGTCTTTGGTCCTGTGTCACAACTGCTTGCCCACCTGGTCTGGGTCCTGAGCTACGTCATGTTTACTTGCACCCTGCACCTGGAGGAGCGGGCTGGCCGTGGTATATCTGCAAGCTATTTATGAACTTTCAGTTGCTGTTCCCGCCTTGTACCCTGCTTCTACGGTGTCTGAGTTCATCTAATATTATGTGACAGTTGAACAGTGAACTTCGTGAACATTTTGACAAAGTAAACTGGTGACGAGCATTTCTTTTGAACAAAAAATTAAAAATGATAAATTATCATAGACTTAGACTTTAGTGCAAGCAAAGAGCTTTGAATCTTTTGGAAGACCCATGATATATTTGCTATAAAATGTTTTATTTTTGGGGGGTGCGGTGGCGCAGTGGGTTGGACTGGGTACTGCTCTTCGGTGGATCTGGGGTTCGAGTCCTGCTTGGGGTGCCTTGCGACGGACTGGCGTCCCATCCTGGGTGTGTCCCCTCCAGCCCCATGCCCTGTGTTGCAGGGTTAGGCTCCGGCTCCCCGCGACCCTGTATGGGACAAACGATTCAGACTGTGTGTGTTATTTTTGCAGTGAGAGGATATTCAAGTTTTCCAGTTATCAATGGCCTGTCTCCTGTCCACTGTCTTTTGCTGTGATTACCAGAGGTCCCTACCAAGGGAGGCAGTAGCAGCAACATCTGGTTGACTCATAGATGTACGCTTTGTACAGTATAGTGTTAACTGAGCAGTTGCAGCTTTGTTTTGGCTGGTTGTCTTATTCCAGGTGCAGTGTGTATGTGTACTATTTTGTCTAGAGGGATTTTCTTGAGCTCTTTAGCTGTTTTACATCTGTTGGCTTGATGAGCAGAGATAGACGCTACGTTGGAATTCCTTCCTACTCTTTAGGAACGCACCCGGGATGTACTGATGGCATCGCAGTGTGTGAACTGGTGGCATTTAAGCTTGAAAGAACAAGAGGTGGGTGGGTCAGAGGGGCTGTAACCATTTGTACTTTAGTGATTGGGGCGACAGATTGCCAGGAGTGTCTTTCAGGGATCTTCAGGCTAGGCGAAAGTCCTTTCGTATTTTGGGTTTGGGTGCCATCAAGTAGTTATGTGGTGCTACTTGAGACATCATCCAGGGATCCATACCATACACCCCAGACTAACTTCATGTGCTGTACTTGTATTGCTCTTCAGAGTTGTATTGCCTGCTTTGCCACAGTTTGCCTTTGGTTAAGTCACTGCTTATCATTTAGTATGTGTAACTCATGCTCAACATTTATTTACTGTGAAGTCTGACTCCCTTTTATTCTCACATGATCACGAAAGAACGGTAAAGCTTAGTTTTTGCTGTGCAAAATCCATAGGTTTCCCTGCTTTAAATCTGACCCCTTTGGGAAGAAAACATTTTTCTCTTCTGGATTTCATGTTTGTTTGACATTAGGTTTGTCAGTGACCAGACTTGGGAAGTTCATCCCTATGCAGGTATCTGTGCAAATGAACATGCAGACTCAGAGAGTAAGGTTTTTTTCTCCGCCTCCTTCTTATGTCCTGAATGTCTTTTTTTCAGTTAACTCTTCATGATTTAGCATTTGAGTCATCATGTAATGAGGCCAGTATGGCTTTAAGTGCTTGTCCTAACCCTAACCTTCATCTCAACAGTTATTCAGCTGCTCTTGTATATGATGTGAAAGGGGAAGGATTATGGCGGATGAGCTGGATTTGCCCATGGAGTTCTTATTGTCTTCCTGTGGAGTACTGACGTACTCATGCAGAGAGGGAATATGTTTGTCTGAGCTGTGGCCTGGCCCAGCGCTGCCCTACTTTACTGGGCTGCCCTGGCACCTCGCCCGGGGTGTTTGGGCTGTGGGACACGTGGCTCACACTGGGACTCTTTCTCGTTGCGAATAAACACCGAACAAGACCTGAATTTTTGCGGTTCCCACCACGTGCCCTCCCCAGTTCACTATATTGCCTTGAACTGGTTCATAATGGTTACTTCTACGGGTGCAGGTTGAGAAAGCCCTTTTGCTTTTTCTGAGATCATGACACAGTTATTCAAGTAAATGAGAATGTGTAGAAATACACATAAATAAAACACTTTAAATATTGTGTGTGTGTGTGTGTGTGTGTGTGTGTGTGTGTATTCTTTTGGTTCTCCTTATGGCCTACAAGAAAAGCTGGTCCAGCACCATCATGGTCCTGTCACAGGTGCATCAGTTTCTGCAGGTGCATCCTTATAAGAGGTGAACAGGGCAGGCTTAAATGTTTAGTTCCTTTCAGTCTCTGCAAAATGTGGTTTTCTGCAGTGCCTGGTGACATTTATTCTCAGCCTTTTTTCCCCTGTCAGAGTTTTCATATTGGCAATAATTTGGTAAAATATGTGCGTACTAAGCATGTGTGTTTGCCCAGAGACAGTGAATAAACCCTGTTTCAGTATCTGTGTTTGAAAGCATATATGTTTTGTGGAGTTTTAAGCTATTGCTTAGCTCTATAGTGGTCTTGGGCAGAACCACTGGAACATTAAATCAAGGTCATGTCTTTGGTTTGGCCGTTGGGGAAACGATGGCAAAATTTCATCATTCACCATGCTCCTGCTCAAAAGTGTGGGGAATCCTGTGCACAGATTTAAGATTTCTTGCTGACACGTGTCAGAATGCTGCAGTTCAACCCAACCCACCTGCCTCAAGGAATCCCGCGGAAGTGAGGCAGATTTCTTTTCGGTGGTCAGCCACAAAAGACTTACTGTTAATATCATAAGCGCTTTCTAATTGCTTGTTACGCAATGAGTAAACGGCAGTGATTTTAGGTTTACGGAAGTCCGGCTTTACTGTTTCATTTAGACTCACCTTGTACTGCAGAGCTGTTTTATGCTTATTTTAGGACATTAACTTGGCTGAAAGTGCTCGATAATGTCTATTTGTACGTGATGCTAGATTTAGGTAAACGGGAGAAAGTGAATTAACCAGTTCCCTGAAGAGTTGATTAAATCTTGAAATGCAATAATATAATTTCAGCCAATATATTTAATTATCTATGGCATAAATTTGGGAAGTGTTTACAAAAATTTTATTAATCTTATTGCCTTAAACCTTTGCTTTTCTGTACATGGCATGAATGTTTAAATCTAGCTAATTGAAATGTACCAGTGACTGTACTTTGTGTTAGTCAATTGGGTACAATGGGGATGGATATATATATACACACACACACACACACACACACACACACACACACACACACACAAACATTTTCAGAACCGCTTGTCCCATACGGGGTTGCGGGGAACCGGAGCCTACCCGGTAACACAGGGCGTAAGGCCGGAGGGGGAGGGGACACACCCAGGACGGGACGCCAGTCCATCGCAAGGCACCCCCAGCGGGACTCGAACCCCAGACCCACCGGAGAGCAGGACTGTGGTCCAACCCACTGCACCACTGCACCCCCTGGGGATGGATAAAGACCCGTTAATGAGATTTCAAAGCAGGCAAAGCTGAGGCACCATCAGCACTCGTCAGAGAGGCAAATTTAACAGCTTTAATTATACAAATGAGATTAGCCTTATGTTGAGTATATAGTCTGCATGACTTTTTTGTATGTAACCAGAGTTGGACCTTCTTGCAGGAGCAATTTGAAATGTTGAAGCAGCTCAGGTGGGCTTCAGGATTACCCCCCCAAATAAAAAAAGCTATCCATCTCAGGCTCCAAGATATGCTGCTTATCTTTTTATCTGAGTTCTCTTGGCTTGAATGTTTGAGAAAGACTGACTTAATTAAACTGATCTGCCTCTTTGTTCAGATAATGCAAAGACGTGGTTACATGTGCAGGGGACATGAAGGCTATTCTGCAATGCAATGCAGTTGTTTAGAGTTCACTACCCATATGGGCAGTGAATTAAACTACATAAGTTTGAAATATATTAAAAGTGCTTGGAGATTTAACAAAACTTTGCAGAGTCCGGTTACTTAGTGTGATGTTTTCTGAATAGTCATTTTGACCTGTCACATAGTCATTCTGTAACATGCTTTTCATCCTTGCTACATTTATTTTGTTTCGTTACATTTGGTACCAGGAGTACAGTAGTATCTGTGGTTCCCGTAAAGCCTACAGGAAAGGTCAGGGGATTTGGCAGATTGTAACAAATCAGTGTTATGGGACGCAGGTGTAAAGAAAAACAATTAGGACAGTTTCAGATGCTGCGATTGTTTGAGAAGCAGTGCTCAGTATGTATCGTGTGGCACTTTGAGTATACACTCATCGTACCGGTAAACAGTTGTGTTACACTGCGCACACAACGGGGTGTCATCTTGAAGCCTTTGAAGGCTGATGTTGGGCCTTTATCTTCAGCCGCCAATGTGACAGGGCTGGTGAGATAGCAGCTCAGCATTTCTGGGAGCAGAAACAGATAATCATTTCCCTGTGTTGCTGAGCACTACTTCAGTTACCAGAACCTACCTAGTCATACCATCTGTTTTGTGTGCAGGGGTCCCCGGTGGTGCACCGGGTTTGGCCTGTGCCTGCTCTCTGGTAGGTCTGGGGTTCAAGTCCCACTTGGGGTACCCTGCGGAGGACTGGTGTCCCGTCCTGGGTGTGTCTCCCCTCCCCCTCCAGCATTGCACCCTGTGTTGCCGGGTTAGGCTCCAGTTCACCGCGATCCCACTTGGGTCAAGGGGTGTGTGTGTGTGTGTGTGTGTGTGTGTGGTGTGTGGTGTGTGCTGTTCTCCCAATTTAGGTGTGGCAAGTTACTTAGTCTTCATTTTCCCCTTTAGTAGGCACTGATGC
Source organism: Scleropages formosus (assembly GCF_900964775.1). Lineage (NCBI taxonomy): Eukaryota > Metazoa > Chordata > Actinopteri > Osteoglossiformes > Osteoglossidae > Scleropages > Scleropages formosus. Next base: position 12,974,259 of record NC_041814.1, on the reverse strand, counting down.
CAGCTGGACATGCTGAATGCGGGTCTATGCCTCCTTCAGTGTGCATCCTGTGAGTCATTCACTTCTTTTCAGTCTACAGAAATAATCTTCATCAAGGCTGTGTAGCAGACTTTGAGGAGAGTGCTGTTTGCAGTTCTCCTAGTATATGTCTGCCTGACTGTTGGTGTTGCTGTGAGTACTGAGAGGGTTAAAGAAACCCAGCCATCTCAGCGCACCCAAGGGAACATAGGCATCAACATAAGTGTCTTATTTATGGACTGTGGTGTTCATATTGCAATACATTTTTTTTTTTTATTTTCATGTGCATGGTGGGTAGTGCCACAAAGGGCTGTCCAGACATGATTTGTCTCTGCAGCTGAAAAGTGAGATTGGAAGTGGAATTTCAATGTCATCTGGAATTTTGGATGGCATTACTACTGTTCCTTAACAAGTCTTCCAGAGAGTACATGTATGAGAAACCTATAATTCTTCTTAAAGATATTTTGCTATGTCGTCGGAAGTCTGAATATTCTGGGGCAACCTGGGCAATGCTCGTGTGGGACGAACTGGAGAGAAGAGTCAATGCTAAGCAAACCGCAGGCGTTGGAATTTCTGCGGAACAGTCCGGAAAATGTCAGCAGATTTCCTGCTCAGACCAGTTATCTGGATGTGAGGAGAAACTGGTTAGCAGCAAGTGCACTCAAACTGTTGACTGCTACTGTATATGTCAGTCTTGCTTATATATTAACTGCTGTCTGAGATTTAGAACTATTAATATTTCAAGGAGTGGAATGTCTGCGTTTAGTGTTGCTTGCACTCCCATTGAAACTATGTGTAATATGTATGCGCTAGGTGTCAAATTTCTGAGAGTCAGTATTTTCATTCTGTTTGATTCAGTGCCCTATATTTGTTAAACTGCACATATTTGTGTGTGTGTGGCACCAGTTCCTCCGGGTTGTAACTAAATTGTGATGGGACTTGGAATTCAGATTTTTAAAATGGACACATGCATGCTGACACGCTACATTTTCATTCAGATTTGCACGTTGTGTTGTGTCGCCTACGTTGCACCCATGACAGTCCGAAGTTTGTAGAATGATGCAAACAGCCTTTTTCTACAAAGCGTTTTCCGGCATAGTCTGTCCTGCATGCTTTACATGGTCATGTATCTGTTTGTATCCACACTGGGTGTGACATTGGCCTTCTTGTCAAGGTGAAGTTCTAGGATTTCAATGGGGGACTGTTGACAATCGCAGCCCACCTGTTGTCCACTGTCGGGTATCCTGACAAGGTTTGAGCACGCCTTGCACCCATGTTCAGTTGCACTGTACACCCTTCGTCTACTCGTCTTGTGTGTGTTTTTGCACACATGTGCGTGACCAAATGGAAGTATTTGTAAGGAAGTGGGGAAAGTGGACTATTTGGATAAGGAGTTGTGACGCCAGGTTGGGTTTCAGCATCAACAAAGAAACTTTTCCTTCAAGGCAATTTGCTTGTGACATTTGATATTTGACTTTTCTGCTGAGTTGAAGCCTACTTAAATCTCTGTCTTTTGTTAAAATTATAAAATAAACATTAATCACATAGCACATTTGTTTAGCTGATGCTTTTCCCCCAAAGCGACTTGGTCTTAAGCTATTTACAAGTATTTACCCATTTACTTGGGTAATTTTACAGGAGCAGTTTTTAGGGTTGCCTTGCTACATTCCTAAATGTTTGAATTCTGATCAAACTGATTTTTTTTTCTCAGCCTTTATTTGGGAATCTGCTCAGTGATGCACATACAGAAATTCTTTTTCTGTCTGTCTCTTCTTTATCGGCCAGTTGAGTCTACGGGGTTGTGGTTAGTCAGTTTCTGTAACTAGAGCTTTTGACTGGACTTAAAACCTCTGTATACTGATTTTAGTTGGAACTGACTAATCCAATCCATCCAGGTTTTATCCATTCTTTTATGCAGTGCTTTAAATTGAAGGAATGATGAAGGAAACATTTTACTGCTACAGATGAACTTCCACCATATTTTTCATACTTATACCATTTTGTTCTCATATGACTAATAATATTGAGTTCCTCAGATCAGCATGTTCCGAGTTGTCAAATGCATCCTATCAGCAGTAAAATGGTGAAAAATGAATACTTTAAGTGTCACAAATATCGGAATTTGCATCAATACACGAGGACAAGCGCTGAAAACAACTAGGCAAAAAGTCCCTCAGCTGAACATGTCACAAGACTCTGTTACATGAAGTAGTGCAGAGGTCATTCCCATTTACAGACCACACAATGCAAGATGCTGTCTAATATTATTTTACAGTTTGAATGTTTCATTTCAATATTGGTTTCTTTTTAAATGCTTTTTATTTGCTGATCCCTTCAACTGGGACTTCGAGAGCACACTTTTAAAAATGAAATTAATCAAAATGAGAAAGTCCTGTGATTATTTTTAAAACAATTGATAGCACTGCAATGAAAATTACACACAGTAATCACCGATATGATTAATCTTGTGAACGTGAGGCATTTCGGTGTTGAAAGTACTCGTGTAAAGTGTTATGTCCCAACTCTAGGGACTGAAGTAAGAACAGTCAAATACTGTGAACCTCTAGAAACTAGAATTCTGGGTTTTATCTGTTTCCCCAAATAGAAAACTGGCAAGAAACTGACACCATGTATTAAAATAAATTTTTGCTCCAGAAATTGAGTAGAACATAAAACTCCTCCTTGGGTGTATAGCACAGCGTCACATGGTGCGTTCCACTGAGATGTGAAGAGGTCTCCCACTGTGATGTTGTGGCTCTCTGCCCCACTCTCCCCATGAGCTCCATCCTGCTCTCTCATCCTTCCCTTGTTTGATTGCCCATGTCAGGCTGTTTTCGTCAACCTTTGGCTTTCTGCTGCTCCTTTGTATTTTCTGTAAATTTGGAAGAATTACACAAGCGAGAGGAGGTCAACATGTGACGCGGACATTGCCCAGCTCAGCTTTGCGGAGATGCTCTATCATCCAGGGTCATGAGTTGAACCCCCTGCTAGACTCCACATGGTTAGGACTTTATCCCTCTCGATAAGATAAAGGGCTGGGCTCCACTACTGCCTGGACCCTCTTCTTTATCTTTTCTTATGACGCCTACCATATAAATTGTCTAAATGTTTAAAAAAAAAAAAAAAAAAAAGGAAATGTTTAATTTTTGTAAGGTGTTCCATGTATGTGGCTCGTTTATTGTGTTTATGCAAGTTTACAAAACTGCTACTATTTTCAAAAAGGTCAGGTTACAGATTATTATTACACTAGAATTAGGTCAGGCATACTGTATACTTTGTTTTTCCGAAGAATTTTGATAACTATAATTTTATCTGTCTGCTGGACTCAATCAGCTGTCGTTCACTGAACATGCAATAATTCTGACCTCACTGACCTCTCTGTGCTGCTTGCAGTTATTGCTTCTGTGATGATTTGACCATTTCGGTGCAATGGAAAGAGCCTTTTAATTGTACTGGAGAGGCACCCCTTGCAAAGTATTTAACCAGTTTATAAACCCATTAACATGTCCTTTTCTCTCCTCAATATCCGCAGGTACCCCAGTCATGTCCGCTGTTCAGATGAGACCTCTGCTAGCCCGTTACTGCTTGCACAGGATAGAATCCCTGAGGCAAAGCAGGAGGAGGGGTCTGAAGACAAGGTAAATCAACTTTAATTCCCCATGACAAGCACATAGTGCAAACAGACCTCATATGGAACGGAGCAGGCATGGAAATTTACAAAATGCCTTGGTCTCCAGTCCTTCAAATGGTGTTTGTAAACGAACCTGTCCCGTTCCACTGTATATCTGCATGAGGAGTTCATTTTGGAGGCCACGCAAATTTCTCCATGGAGATAACAGCAAGAGTTGTTGTTGTTGTTTTTTATGAAGGCTGGTTGCAATGTTTCAATGTTTTATGGTATTGCATATATTTCTAATAGCCAGTCTGTCGTCAGACAGCATCATTGTGCACTTTGTTGTTGATTGCTGTCTAGGAGGGTTCGTACCTCATAGACCCTTTTTTCTCAACCTTTGATTTTGAAAGCTCATCTTCTGTTAGTTGTAGCTTGAATTTAGAACTAGGTTTTCAAAGGTTTCAAAAGAATACCATCTATCAAGTGTATAGTTTGAATGTGTCAGTTCCCAAAATGTGCAGGAAAAGGACATGGAAAGCAAAGTTAAAGCAAAAATCCGAAGCAAGTTCTATGTATTGCTGCATTTATAAGTAGGACTGTATCTTGCTCTTCCTTGAGTAACTGGAATATCCACTTAGCCTGTAAAAGTCATTTTTCATTGTCAGTTGACTTTAAGTCCTTTCTTTAATTGTTGGGTGAAAGACAGATTCTTTTAAGGATGAAATGGCACACATGGATTTTTTTTCTTTCTTGCGTCAACAAAGTGAGCTTGCTATTTGTGTTTCACGTATGTCCGACTGACAGCAAGCTGAAGAGGAATGGCCGACTCCTGCCAAGTTGTCCTACGACGTGGGCCTGGAGGCAGAGAGGGCTTTGCTAGAACAGGTGTCGACACAGGACTGCAGAGAGGATGAGGACAGAGACCAGGTGCGTTGACTAAGCTTTGTTCAAAATTGTTGCCATTTGCTTTGTGTTATGCCTTTAGTGGCGTGCGTTCAGTATTAATTGAGCCAATCCGAATTTGTGCACAATTTCATATTTCATTATTTTTGTCTCGCTGTGTGTTCTGGGGCAGACTGTGAAAATGGCAGAGCCTGCTGTGCCAGCCAAGTCAGAACCAGTGACTGACTCTGAGCCAGAGCCACAACCTGAGTCTGAGCCATCTGCCAGTCAAGACCAGACTCTGCTCACCGGAGCTGCCCCTGCTACCCCCGCTGCTGCCCCCGAGACCCCTGAGATGGCTCCTGGCGACATTCTGAGCACTCCTACCTCACACATTACCACCCCCAGCACCCCTTCTAGGTGAGTTTATACAAACTCTCCCACCGACTAGTGACCATAAGATTTAAAGGTTCAAATTACTGAAATTGAATTTTTAAGGCGACAGACAGTTTCTCTTTTTATAAGTCTGAGGAGAAGCATTTTTTTATTTAGTTGGTGATCGTGGTGTTTTCATTAGTTGCGTGTCACTGAGTTTGCTAATAGTTCAGTTTTTTAGTATAGATGTTTCTTTGTCTTTAGGGTGGAACTGGGGTTTTCAGCTTGAGGGTCTATGCATATGTAGTTTTATGTGTTCATTTTAAGTATCTGAAGGATTTATTCCTTTCTGAACTTCAGCTACATATCTTGTGGGGTTATCCATGATTCTTTCCCCCATGTAATACATTGGGTGGTGGTGGGGGGGGAATCCCTTACTTTTGGGCCGTTCAAGGTCCCGCAACTGTTCCTCGGCTTTCTGCCTACCTTTCATAATAACCGTTGTGATCAAGTCACGCCCTCTTTTACTTTATGGAACATCTGCCTTCAGGCCGCAACGGACGTCATTTCAAAATGCAAACAGTGAGCATTGTTAGGAAATGTTAATCGTCCCATCGCTCTTCCAGTCTACATTAGCTCTACGTTTCTCTATCAGCTCACAAATTCGGGTCTTCTGTCTTACCACCCTTCATCTATATGAATGAGGAAGAAACTGTTTTCCGTACAGCAGCATCTCACGGGAGGCAGTGTTCTCCCTAAATATTCATACGGGAATCTTCTCATCAACATGCTTCCCTGCTCCCTTTCCATTCCCTCTTGTCTTCCTGTCCCATCAGGGCACTGAGGTAAACAGCCTGTCGTTTCTTTTCCTCAGTGCAATAGGGGCTCCCAGTGCTGACTCCCCTGTAGACAGCTCAGTTGATGCTGTGCAGTCAGCCCCTGACTGTGAGGTCACGGGCCGCCCCGTGGCACTCTCTCCCAGTGACCCCCCTCCCTTTGGCAGCAAGCTTGGCAGGTGAGTACTGACTTGACGCAGTCAATCACGGCAGAGCCAGGCTGCTGTTGCCACACCCGCTCTGCTGAACTGCATTCTGCTGGTCTTGCCCTCGTCTGCCATGGCGTCGCAACCCACAACACCAGTTGCTGACTGTTCTCCATTCAAACTGTTTGTTTCTCTGTGTGTGTTTTTTAACTTGACTCAACCAACTTAGACTGCCAGTACATTGTATCTTGGCCCCCACCTTCCCATTTGTTCCCCTGCTTCTCTTTCTGCAGTCTGGTTGAAGATCACATAGAGAATGCCTCCAGCACCCAGGGACACAGCAAGGGGACCAAGACAGATCTCGACCTGCTAACTCATGTGGACCAGAGTGTGCCAGAGCTGAAGCATGGTGGGGTTACCTCCCACGTACCTGAGGAGGATAACCCAGTAAGGAGAACACCTTTGACATTTGGATTTATTAGGGCATGCTTGCTACTTCCATTGTGGTTATATATTTGATCCTATTTGTTGTGCATGCCGAGGAAGTCAGCCGTGGATTATTTCTTAGAAAAATAAGACAATGGCTCAAAATGTTGTTGGAATAGGGGGAAAAAAATAGTCTGTCTTCACATTAATCACTATACCAGAAGTGCTCACCCTTTATTTTAGTGGGCTTTTTTTGTTGAAGGATCTTGAGATAATAGCAACCTGAAGAGTTGAATACATATAGATTTCTGGAGTAATAATGCTAAATATTAAGAGGACCCTTACAAGGGTTATCATAGGGCTTCTTTGTGGTTGCAGAAGGGATGCTCTGAATAATCAGTGGAGCGAAGCCACATATCAGCGTACTGCTTCTTAAAGGATGACCTAGAAGTTTAATTCAGTTCTGCAAATATCTTATATAACACAGGAAATTCACAGCTTAGAATTTTTCTCTTTGTGTAGTTAGGCTTATTGGCTGTTTGTCAACCAAAACCAAGCAAAGACCAGCGACTGACTTGTAATTGTTACGTTCGCAGCCTCCTGATGTACCTGTAGTCAAAGAGACGGACCCCTCAGTGCCCAGCAAAGAAGACATCCCAACTTTTGATGAGTGGAAGAAAAAGGTTATGGAGGTTGAGAAAGAGAAAAGTAAGTTCAAGCTTCATCATGTTTCATCAACCCTGCCAGCATGCACATAGTCAGAAGCTGTCCATAAAAGGGCATGACTCGGAGAATTCCCTGAATTTCACACTTGACTGAACTGAAGATGTCCTGTGACGGTGAAAAGATAATGGATTGCATGTAGGTCTGCACAAGATTTGCTCAGCTATAGGATTTTTACAGGCCTGTAAGTAGGAAGTGGAGCGTGCACAATGAGTGTTGCGTAACTGCCAAGAGCAAACGCAGAATTAAAGGATGGACTCTCTGGAGCAGAAGAGTGGACACTCCAGGAGCACGATGAGTGTGACTCTTGGAGGCTTTTAACCCTTAGTGGTCTGTAATGATGGAAGCATTTCAGATCTTGTCTCATGTATGAAGATACTAAAAACTCAAAGGCTATTTACCATTTGAAAGTAGTTTTTAAGATTAAATGAGTACATATGTAATGATTAAAAAAAAAAAAAAAACCCACCGATGGATTAGATGACTCTTTGACTATTTTCTTTTTGATAGGTTAAGGGCCTCCTTGTTTGTTTGTGTCTTTCTCATGCCTTTCTTTTCACTGTTATAAAACAGATAAATATTCCACATCATGCGTACCTGTATGTACCCAAAAACACAATTGTCTTTGTAACCTGGTGATGGGAGGAAAAAAAAAAAATGTTGAGCTTTTGTGAGCTCCTGCATCATCTGTTTCTCTGGCAGGCCAGTCCCTGCATACCACCTCCAGCGGAAGCTCACACACAGTGAAGAAGGTACAGAAGAACTTCAACAACTATGCCTCTGTCGAGTGTGGGGCCAAAATCTTGTCGGCCAACGCCGAGGCCAAGGTACTGGCAGGTTCTTCTGAGCATGTAGAGAGCAGCAGCCATCTTGTCAAGTCTACTAGTTTTCACCTAACTGCTGTACTTTATCAGCAACTTTGTTGTTTTTGTTACAGAGCACCTCTGCAATTTTGATGGAGAACATGGATCTTTACATGTTAAACCCCTGTAGCACCAAGATTTGGTGAGTCATTGTATGCTGTTGAAACTTGTTTTGCCACTTTATGCTTGAACTGTGCTGACTGCATTATTTTTTCCCTTCATTTTTGGCCCTTCTCAAACTATGTATTTTTTCCTTTCATCCACATGTGATTTCATATGCATTTGTATGTATATGCCTGCAGGCTTGTGTATATATACATGTGACAGATATTGTGATGGGCCAGTAATTCTCCTAATGGTTATTCTCCTTAAGAGGTAGCTCCGTATTGGGGATCGAGTGCCACGGGTCAGTTCTTCTGTTTTCCTAGTTCTCGTCCTACTCCTTTTTCTGGCCTCTACAGGTTTGTCATTGAACTGTGTGAACCTATTCAAGTCAAACAGCTGGACATCGCAAATTTTGAACTCTTCTCTTCCACTCCCAAAGATTTTTTGGTCTCCATCAGTGACAGGTTAGTTGTTTTTTGAGTTGTGTTTTCTGTCAATCAATGTGAAATTGTTGAATTTTGGTGCATCTGCCTTAGTCATAATGGAGAGATTTTTACAGAAAACAAAAAAAAAAAAAAAATCATACATTGGGAATTGCAGATATCCAACCAACAAGTGGATCAAGCTGGGCACATTCCATGCCCGTGACGAGCGAACAGTGCAGAGCTTTCCTCTGGACGAACAGCTGTATGCCAAATATGTGAAGGTAGGGCTGTGTACACACTCCTTCAAACCAATAGAGACCCTCTTCCTAGATCTGAGAGGTTAGGGACTTCTTTCTTGAGAGATCTCTTAGATTATATGCATGAGGGAGCAGGTGGATGTTGCCCTTTCAGATAAATCATAACATGTGGTAGTAATTTATAGAGACTAGCTAAATGAGGACTGCACAGACAAGAGAGGATGCGTTAGACATGTAGTACTGCCCTGTAGCAGACAAGGTCCTAATTGAATCTGCTTTTGTTCTTCAGTGGCAGATTTTGCTCTTGTTTTTAATCCCTGATGCACTGGAGTGTTTTTGTCCTTGTCACATGGAAAGCTCAAAGACCACATGCTGCTGCACAGTTAGTGTTCGGATAATATCACTGGTGACCTTGCTTGAACTAAACATGTGGCTTGCAGTAAAAAAGAGCTGATCAGTGTTGCTTATTGAGAAGAGTTGTTTTTTTTTGGGCGGCACGGTGGCACGAGTAGTGCTGCTGTCTCACAGCGCCTGGGTGGTACGAAAGGACGTGGGTTCGATCCCTGCTCAGCGTATATGGAGTTTGCACGTTCTCCCATGTCTGTGTGGGTTTCCTCCCACAGTCCAAAGACATGCTGTTCAGGTTCCCCCACAGTGTGTAAGTGACAGTGTGTTCCTCTGGTGTATGGATGAGTGACCCAGTGTAAGTAGTGTAAGTCACCTTGGTGAATAAGGTGTGTGGGCTGACAACACTACATAGAGTTCTTTGGAAGTCGCTTTGGAGAAAAGCATCTGCTAAATAAGTAAATGTAATATAACTTTTTTTTTTTTTTTTTTCAAGCCTATTGGAAAATTGAATCATCAAACTACTTTTCAGCAAATTACACCTTTAAATTTTGGTTAAGAAAACAGGCAATGCCAGGGTAATTCCAGGGATATGCATTCTGATAGTTTAAGAATGTGTGTTTGTGTTTTTTCTGCAAATGCTTTATAAGAGCTGGAAGTAATTTCATGTAAGGGGGAATGCTTTTCAAGCACTTCTAGATTGATACTAATCTTTTTTTTTTTTTTTTCCCCCCCTCTGTCAAACAAAATGTATTCTGTCTCTTCTAGTGTTCTTTGCCATCTGTGCTGTGACTTTGTTTTTAAAATGTATTTAGCTATGTGGGTTACAGCCTTCAAAGAAGAATCAAAATTTTGAATCCACAGCAACCTGATGGTATGAATTGGATTTTTGAGCATCCTAAATTAAAAGTTTACTGCTTTTTCCTTTGCTATTTGCACTTATGACTGAAAATTTAATAAAAGCTCTTAGGAGAAATGTTTGGTATAAGAGTAGATGAGGACCTGTCCTATTTCTCTCTATGCTCCTGATGTGCTCATGTACCTGGCTAACCCTCAAATATCAGTCACAGCAGTTCCAAAGGTGATACTTAAATATACTAAATACTAATATACTAAAATTTCACACTGTAAAATTAATGTCTATAAATCTTTGATTATGCAGGTTTACACTGCTCATTCTGACTAGCATTATCCTTTCAAATTGGCAGTTTGTGATTTTGGGTATCTTTTTTAAAAAAAAAAAAATCACACCTGATTTTTATCAGTTGCTAAAGACCAACTACTGATTACCACTATACAATACAACTATTCTGCTTACCACTAATTAGGCAGGTTATAGATGATAAAGCTGAATGGATCTATTACCAGTTTCAGTATTTGGGAGAATTAATGTTGTTAGGATGAATATTTGACCTCTGCTGTAATGCCTCTTCAAAAATTTACCATTTTACAAATTGGCCAGATTTAAAAGAAAATAGGTATGTTGATTTCAACATTTCTTTGAAACTAAATAGCCCATAATCAACTCTCCAACTGAAAGAAAGTGGTAGGGCTTTTGCACGGAATAAGAGATTTTACTACTGAGCCACACACAGACTGGCTGAAGCTGCTTGTCCCAAGCGGGGTTGCAGCGAGCCAGAGCCTAACCCGGCAACACAGGGCGCAAGCCTGGAGGGGGAGGGGACACACCCAGGACAGGGCGCCAGTCCGTCACAAGGCGCACCAAGTGGGACTCGAACCCCAGACCCACCAGAGAGCAGGACCTGGCCAAACCTGCTGCGCCGCCAGGTTGATTTAGTCAGTTTTGAGTTACCCAAGATCATTAAGGTCTCTGACATTGTCAGATGTTCCATAAGATTCCATCCTTACCTGAGAACTTTGTCATATTCAACACACCTAGTTTGGACAGACATTAAGAGATAATTTGGGATCTCAAACATACCATCATTATGTTTGCCAGTGCAAATTTCCCCCAGTTACCCATAATGGGCTCCACAAGTGGTTATCTAAATTGGCATTGGATATGTTATGTTTATTTTTTAACAAATAAAAAAGTGGTCAATTTCAGGTGCCTAAGAAATAATTTTGGTTTACCCGATTTGGACTTCTAAAGATATCTACAGCTACTACATCTTATTAGAGCCCTTGAAAAGGAGGATAGGCTACAGACAAAAGTAACAAGAGTTCAAAGCGTATGATCTCTGCATTACATATCATAAGTGTTGATACTGGCACTTAGAATGCATTTAGGGAGACGTAGGAATATGACCATCGCTTGGTTTAGTGATGAAAAATGATCGTCTATATGTGCCAAAGCCTTCCCTGCCTGCAATTCCGTCAGCATCCAGGAACAAAACTTCGAGCTCTCCCAGAGAATGTACCTCACTCCTTTGCAACTTTGCAGGATGTTCCCAGAGACATCTCAGCTGTGTTTTAAATGTAAACTCTCCCTGGGCACTTTGATACATTTATTCTGGGAATGTGATGAGATGCGAGCTGACTGGAATGGGGTCTGCCCAGTCACACAGAAAACCTTTGAGGAAAAATTTTATTTCTCCCCTGTAAACTGCAACCCAGATTCCTTTTTTTGATGAAGTTATGAAACATAGTCTCACTATTCTTATGTACTTGGCAATCAGATGTATTTTATACACCTGAGGTTCGCTCTATAAATGTGTGTATAAATAGTGTTGAGTTTTCTTTCCTTGAAAAATTAATTTTGATTTGCATGACAATTCAGAGAAAATCTAGAATGTCTGGATGACCTGGAACAAACTGTAGTACATAGTGCTACATGATCACACCTGTGAAATGTTGCAGCTATTTGACATTCTGTCTTTGTTTTATATATGTGGACATATTTGCAGTTTCTCAGTGTGCTGTCCCTGTCTCTACATTGTGACCCAGTGCTGTTCATAAGACTAATAAAAAGTATACTGTAGCTTTCTACAGCTGAAGGTTTGCTCTGCCTTGGAGCAAGACCTTGGGGTAACACTCCTTGCCCAAATTGATCTCCTGCCAACTGAAGCAGTGTTTGGAAGACAAGGCTTTCATTTTCTCTTAGCATGTGTTGTCTTGTACATGCACAAAATTTTTCTCTTCAGATGAGCATGTATGTTGCTTTCACTCTCTCCTGTCTTCTGTTGCCCCTTTGCCTCATTTTGTGAAGTGCTTGTGTTGTCACGGTAAGAAACAAAATTGCTTGACTTCCTTGCAGCATGTCTCAAGTCTCCTTTTTTTAACTTTCTTTTTTCTGTTTTTCTCTCTGCCCTGTTTCTCTTGCTTCAGATGTTCATCAAATACATAAAGGTTAGCATTCTTCTTTTTCTGTGGTTTTCGGTGCACGGTCGTAGGGAATGTTGGTGGCACCATTAATGCATGGCAGTGAAGCACTGAAAAATTACAGTTTACACTGTTAATACTATAAATGAATATTAGTGTGACGTTCCCATTTCTTAAGCTTTTTATCGTTGGTGTCTAGGTTGAACTGATTTCCCACTTTGGATCTGAGCACTTTTGTCCCCTGAGTCTGATCAGGTAAGAGTGTAATGATTTGAAGGCAAGTTTTTAAAATCATTTCCATTCAGCAGAATTTACAGTAAAGGAGTTAAAGACCTTGGTTTGTGAATAATAAAAAGCTGCAAACTGCTTGTACAAATAATCACTTCTATTAACACAATATTCTTGAATGAAGGCAGATTTCCATGAGAGCTACTAAAAACGTAATAATTAAAAGAATAACAGTATTGATAGTATCTGAGAATATAGCATATGGTTTCATTTAATTTTGTTTACTGTTATTGAACAAAAACTGGTCTGAAAACCGCAAAGTGGAAGAAGCAGCAAAAGAGATGTGGAACACCGAGTTCAAATAAATCCTAGTGGATGTGTCATCTAAGATGTTCCTCTAAATTGTTTGTTTGTACTTTTCTCTAATGTGCTTTCTGGCCAGTAATGCAGTATTTGACAGAATAGCAGCACACTAAATTGACACTTTCATGGCAGTTAATTTAGACAACACTTGCATAACAGTCAGGGACCTCTCTGGCACTGAAGGGCTGAAGTTGGCCATTTGCCCCAAACCACCAACTTCAGCTTTACTTACTCTTGCAGAATACTTGAATTCATTTCTCCTTTTGTCTCCTGCGGTCCATAGACTAGGCCAAGGGCGCTATTGACAACTTCTGAGGACGTTTGCCAGTGTCACTCAGCGCATCAGTTCAATGTTCGTTGCAGTTCGCTGCAGAGTTTGTTGATTACGGAGTGATTAGTTGAAGAAGACTAGGGTGCCTCAACAATGCCTGTGTTAGTGATGCATGGTGCTCATCTGTGGATTTGCATAGTTGGCATTCTATGCATATAAAAATACCGTTTCATCTTTCCCGTTCAGAGTGTTTGGTACCAGTATGGTGGAGGAGTATGAGGAGATAGCAGAACCGCAGTATGCCTCTGAGAGACTGGAATACCTGGATGAGGACTATGGTAAGTCCACTAAGTCAACAGTTTGTCTACTGTTTGTGTTAACATGTTTAAAAATGTTAGTTTTTACATAAATGCTTAATCTATGGTTATGATGTGATTGTTACCCTAAACTCCATAACATAATTGTAACAGTTTTGACATTGAAAGTTGCCCAGGGCAAAGTTATCAGCTAAAGCTGGTGGTACATGTAACTCATGACTGTACCACCAGCTTTAAGTGATCAGCAGAGCTATCAGACGGATCGTACACACACTGAAGTACAAGTTCTCCACTCTACAGATTACCCACCTGGCTATGTACCAATGGAAGACAAATCTTCTAAGAACCTCTTGGGATCGGCAACAAGTAAGCATGGGAAGAGCCATCTCTGACAGCTTAACCAAAGAAATAATTCTGAATGTAGCATAGCAACCAAAGAATGCAAATTTGACTAAAGTTAGTTTGTTTTTCTGTGGCTGTAAAGAAGTAGGATACAGAGGCTGCTTCCCTAAGAAGCATAAAAGGATGTGTGTGATTTTACAAACAGCTGTAGGCAACACTGATCCTGTCCACTGTTAGAACCTCAGTAGGATGAAAGTGGGAGGTCACAGTGCCTCAGTCCTATTGGCTGAGTCAGCTGCATATTCAGCCCCTCCTCCAGTGGATTGAGGTCTTCCAAAATATTACTGTGTCTTCCTCTGGGGAAAAATAAATCGACTCCATATACCAGCCCTAGTGTTCTCTTTGTGGGCCCCCCTCGGTCTGCCAGTTCTGTGGTTTTTGTACGCTGGAGGCCTGCAGTGGTGTAACTGCTTATCATTGGGGCCTGCTCTGCCAGCAGTTTAATAGGAGAGGGTGTTCATGTGTGTGTTTGCACGTGTGTCCGTTCACCCTGCAGATGCCATTCTGAACATGGTCAACAACATTGCTGCCAATGTGCTGGGGGCAACACCAGAGCTTGAAAAAGGGGCAGATGCAGAAGGTAACAGAATACACATTATAGTCCTTTACAGTCCCTCTTCAGTTCTGGGTGGGTGTAGGAACACTTTGGTAATTTCTGTCTTAAATCTACTTGCGTAATTTTTGCAGTCCTCTGCGTGCACTGATTTTTGACAAGATCAGAAACTGCTCTGTCAGCATTTTTCCCTTAACTACTGCCCTGTAGCAGTTAGCTAAATAGATTTGTGTTGATAGAATGAAGCTTGGCCCTGTTCTGGATGGTTTTTCCTTATTTTCTGCATTCCTGGCTGCTGATTACTAAATCCTCTCCATTGTCTGTTGCAGTAATGAAGGGATATTGCGGTAATTATGAAACTGAGCAAAAGCTTTCATAATGGTGGGATACCAGGTTCCACAATCTGAAAAAACAGAAACCTGGCAAGTTTTGTTTTATTGGAGAACACGGCAGAGGAGTTTTATTATTGTTCTCCTATGGCTTGCTATCGAATATTATTTGGATTTGGTTCTGTCACATGCTATTCCTTACAAGTATTCGTTTCAAAGTTGTAGAAAAAATAAATGCTAATTGAGCTTGTTTACAGTCTATTTAGCAAGCTGTTGTGAACTGTTGCCATATATATCTTTAATAAATGGATTAGTGCAGCAAAACATGATTTGAGTTGAGCTCTCTAGTTTCATTTGCTACACAAGTCTTTGGACTGCTTTACAAAGGTGTGACTGGAGTCTGCTTTCTTAGATCACATCTTGGAGCTGGCATTGCCTCAGTCACTTGTAAGATCACCGGAACAGGGAGCAGCATAAACCGTTTAACTTCCTGCATCTTTTCTCCCTCAGCATAAAGGATGTTCTTTGTTTCATGCTTTTAACCTGCCATAAGCAAATGTTTGCTAATTGGTAACGTGACTAGGTTCGCTCTCAGCCCTAATGGGGAACAGATGGATGTGTGGTGGCTATTTTCCCTAGCACTCACTGACCCCCATGTGCTTTTTTACATTGACTGTTTTTGATCTGATTTGGCTCCAGATGTTCATTTGGCATGCAGCAGTGAGGGACTTTGCACAGTGCACATCTTTGTTAATTGTAAGGGAGTGAAATATTACTATTTTTTTTTATGTGTGTTTAGTTTTTACTTCTGAAGAAACATAACTCCCCCCCACAGCCAACTTTTCCACTGAAGCGGAGAATGTGACGATCACGTCCACAGACTCTGCATTGAGGTCCAGCCTGCCCTCCACCCCGAGCCCCGCCCCCTCCTCCCCTTCAGGGTAGGTGTCAGACCTGCGTCATTCAGCATTATGCCTGTGGGGACTTAACAGCCTACACACTGTTTCATGGATTTTTTTTTTTTTTTTTTCCTTGGTCTGTCAGTATGCTTGGTTTCAAGAACTCTTTCTTGCTCCTATCCCTGTCCTAAAGCTGTGTCCTTTGCATTGCACGTGTGAGGATCAAGGGCTGTTTTTCTTTCAAAGCAGTCGACATACAAAAGCACACTGTACTTCAATATTTGTGAGAATGTGTGCAAGTGGGATTATAGAGTTGAAAAATGTTTGAGATGGATAAAGATGCTAGTTATTGTCTCACTGCACTTTTTTCCCCAGTCAACTGGACACTTTGGGGTTGAGCCCTTCTGCAAAGGAAGAAGAAGTGATGGCTGTCACAGAGTCCCCTGCTCCAGCACTCCCAGAAGAGAGCCGCATTGTGACGTTGGTGCTGGAAGATGAGGAGGAGCCCAGCCAGTCAACGGTCACCCTCCTGGAGGAGGAGGAGGAGGAGGAGTCAGAAGAAGAGCCAAAGGAGGAGCGGGGCCCTGACCTGCGGCAACAAGAGAGCCTCACACAGTGTGGTGGCCTATTTGCCCTGTCCTGCGTTGCCACCCTGCAGGAGTTCCTGCACCGCTGCTGTTCTGTAGCTGTGGCTCGGCAACGTGCACGCAGTGGCCACCGGAAGGGACGGGATTCTCAGGCCAGGATCCACACTGTACCAGCACTGCCAAATGCTCCCCCCTCACCGTCAAAGCAGGAGCTACCGTCACACATGGAGAAAGACATGGAAACGGGGCACTCTTTGCCGAAAGAGGAAGTGGTCATCACAGTGGACTCATCCTCTGTCCCGCTGTCCCCCCTCGCCAAGGACGTTGTGGGGCTTGCCCCTGAGCCAACCCTGCTTGAGCCAAGCCAGACAGCTTCCTTTCCCCATTTCAGCATCTTTGAAGCCAGTCTGCCTGTGGTCACACCCACAGAGCAAATCCCAGAGACTTCTGGTGGAGCTGATCTTGACACGAGTGCACGATTATTGAACGGTGTCCCCGAAACTCAGTTGGATGGAAGAAGCCCTTCCACCAGCAGTGCCTCCAGCAGCACCCCTAGCTCTTTGGTGGAGCACCCCAGTTTGGTCTCCACACAGCCTGATCCACAATCCCACACAATGCTGGAGCATTCCTTTCAGTCCTTCCCTACAGCTACCCAGGTCTCTGATGTCCTTAATCCATCTGATCATCCAGTCACCTTTCCTGAGACAGATGCTGATAAGCTAGCGTCAGAAGAGCCCCCCAGAGCTGGCCCTGTGGTGGAGCCCTCCGAGGCGCCAGTGCTCCACCTGGAGCCTAAAGTCGAGGAACCCATGGAGGACAGTGTTCTGACACCGACCTCTGGCAGTGGCCCACTACCTCGTACTGCCACAGATTTCTATGCTGAGCTGCAGAACTCCTCTGAGCTAACCTACAGCAATGGCAACGGCAACCAGGTACACGGCTCCAACCAGAAGGAATCTGTCTTCATGAGGCTCAATAACCGCATCAAAGCCTTGGAGATGAATATGTCTCTTAGCAGTCGCTACCTAGAGGAGCTCAGCCAGAGGTGAGACTTGTATGTGTCTTGGCAGTTGGCAAACATGCACTTCACTGAGAACTTGACTGACTTAAATGATGTATGAGAATGCACTTAACAGATTCCACCTGTCTATTTGTTCTTCCTGTCCGTCTGAATGTCTGACTGAAATCTGTCGGCTGACTCAGGTATCGAAAGCAGATGGAGGAAATGCAGCGGGCCTTTAACAAGACCATTATAAAGTTGCAGAATACATCCAGGATTGCAGAGGAGCAGGTGATGAGTCTCTGAAACATTCAGTCCTCATATGTGCCCCCCTCCCAACGAGGATCCAAAGTATCTAAAGTTCTGTAGTAGTTAAAGGTGTGACAGACAAGTAAGATTCCTTTATTTCCGTTTAATTTCTTAGGATCAGAGGCAGACTGAATCCATCCAAGCCTTGCAAAGTCAGCTGGAGAATGTCACACAGCTGGTACTGAACTTGTCCCTCACAGTCAGCCAACTGCAGAATGAGGTAATGAGGATGCTGCAGGCCCCTGGCTCTGGTCTCTGCTCCCTACTGTACTCTTTGTGGTTAAGGTATTTTTGTTCACACTGACTGACTGCAATAGGATATTTTACACACACTAGCCTCGTCCCAAGATGTGCCTTTTCAACCTTTCCTGTGGATTTGTAGAGGCTGAAGCAGCAACCTTTAGGCATCAGTTGAGTGCCTTAATTAACCATTACAGTTCTTCCAGACACTTGTTTCTACCTCTGCCTGTCTGCGGACTGCATCTGTGTCTTTGGCTGACTGTTTTGTTCTGAGTATGTTTCTATGTGCTGTTTTGAACTGAAGGTGTCAGACCGGCAGAGCTACTTGGTGGTGTCCCTGGTGCTGTGCCTGTCACTCAGCCTCCTATTGTGCATCCAGTGCTGCCGAGGCTCTGCCGCCCCTCCCCCAAACTCAAACTCTTCCCTCCCCAAGAGCAACCACTATCCCAGTCCCAAGAGGTACCCTATAAATAGTGTGCATTAGGAAAGGCGTGGCTTAATTTTTTTGAATTTTGATGATTTTGATCAGTTCCCCTTCCCTCCCCGGTCACAATGCTCTTTTCGTTTAACTGTGCTGTCTGCCTTTCAGGTGCTTCTCTTCATATGACGACATGAGTCTGAAGCGGAGAGTCTCATGCCCTCTTGTGCGGTCCAAGTCATTCCAGTTCCCCCCTTCAGAAGGCAAGTGTGCTGAGAGAACTCGCTGTAATCCCTGGAAAGTGAAGTCTGCCATGATACCCTGCCCTGTGCAAATGGGACCTTTAACCTGTGTTTTCACACACAGTTCGTTGTTACCCTTGTGCTCTGTGCAGTAAAGTGTGTCGTCCCTCTTGTAAATCCATTGGATCTAAGAAATGATAGAGATCCTCCTGAGACCCAGAAAAAAAGGGTTAGGGTTATGTTTGTAGAATTTCTAGAATGTTGTTCAAGCCCCACCCCAAACATGTGCTAAGGTGCATTAGGACCCCACATTAATGTACAGTTTTGGAAATTTGAAATGGCTGGATTTCAGGAGGATATCGTACACTGGAACAAAGAACTTGTTTCCCAACATTCACAAAGTTAAAAATTTGATTCCAAGTACAAGGGGAGGGGAGAAGAGTTTATTACTTGCATTAATGTAAGGAAGCCAGGATGCTGAAGGGTAGGTTCATTTTCCATTTTCCATCATTTGATCACAGTCATTCCAAGTACCATCCCAGCTACAACATAACACTATCAGCTGAGCTACAAGGATGGAGGATAGAAACCTCCAGCTTACAGTCTCTCATGAAACATTACTTCTGTCTCTCACGTTTGCCTCATGCCACAGTTGTGCTCAAGAGCTTGTGCAATTACCATTGCTGGTTTGTCTTCCAGACATCGTTTTGGTTAAATCACAGGTTAATTAGCTCACGGTTTGCCTGGCTGGCACACGTAGCACATTTGCAAGTAGTAACAACAAATTGGGTCGACTTTACCCGGCCGAAATGTGTGAAAAGGCTTCGTCATTCTGTGCAGCTTTGCGTGAATGTGCACATTATGATGCCCACGCTGTTTATTTAATTTCATTTAAAATTGTCCAGAGGGCATTTAATGGATTCAGGTGAATATTTACACAGCTTTTCTGTCTTTTCAAATGAATTTGAATTACTACCTGCAAGTGCACAGCTCATGCTTTGAACTGGCTTGTGTTCCCATACCATCATTTAACCTCCATCCCTTTTTTCCCTCTTTAGTAGGTCCAGATGACTTGTACATTGTAGAACCTCTAAGGTTTTCGCCCCAAAAAAAGGTACAGTTTACTTTAAAGGTCCATTTACCTACTGGTGTTTTGGTTGGCTGCAGCTTCCTTGTCAGGCTCATGTACTGGTGATTCTGTTGAACTGTGGGTCAGCTGCTTTCCAGTAGAGCTTTAACTGCTTCTGTGCTTGTGTTGCTGCCAGTGTCTCACTGGTGAGGACAGACTGGAGTAGAGTAGAGTATCCTTGTGTAACCTGTACTGTTTTGTGAGTGAGGTTTTATCCAAATTAATTTTCCTTGGAACATCCCATTTCCTGCCCTGTTTGGTGTTCAACTTGATCAAAACAACTTTTATGTTCAAGATGTTGTTAATCATTCTCATTTGATTTCATGTGTTTTTGTCTTTTTTTTCTTTCTGTACTTAAAGTCTGTGACATATCTGCTGTACAGCTACTTGTGTGACAAACTGTCAAGCACAGATGTGGATAAAGTTGCTTTTGAGAATTTTCATTTATTCACTCCTGTTGTTAGTGCTTTGCACCCTTTGTGACGCCTTCTCTCTTCCTACTCAGAAGAAGCGATGCAAGATGAAGGGCGACAAGGTGGAGACACTGAAGCCTTCCGTCCCCGGGCTGCTAGTAGCTAACGGAGGGCCTAAGTGCAATGGCACCCCACCGCCGCCGGGGGAGGCCTGCCCACCTCCCTCTAAGGACCCTACCTCCGAGGGTGGCTCCGAAGGCTCCTGTCACTCAGACGAGCCACTCTCCAGCAGCCAGCCTGCGCCCATGACCCGGATGGAGAAGAAGGCATTCAAGCGCCGTCGCTCCCGGCTGAATGAGCAGGGCCGGAGCACGCGGGAGCTGCTGCCAACTCTGGAGGACATTATGAAGGGAAGCAAAGATATGGGCATCGGGACCTTTGGGGTGACAGCGGTTTCGGGCCAAGTCTGATATTTGCACCATCACCACCCCCACTCGACCACCCTCTCTCTGTTGTTTTTCCTCTTCTGGCCCTCACCCTCACCTGAGTGGAATCCCCTCCACTGACAGGGGGCAGAAATGGGGAGGTGAACAGGACTTGCCGGCCATGGCTTGGGGATGGCTGAGAGATCCTCCACTATCATGGCGGCAAGCACAGGACAGTGATTCCCCTGACCTTACACATGCGCTCTTGAAACCTCTTGTTTATGTGCCTTTTGGTCCCTTTTAGAGCTTTGATAGGTTGAAGATCTTTTTTTCTTTTCAGGAGAGCATTCTTATAAAAAGAGGAAAAAAATAAGAGGAGATCATTTTAGCGTGGTTGGATTTTTTCTACAGGATTAGCACAGTGTTTGGATGGAATATGCATAGCGTCTGGAGTCCTGCGCTACAGCTGGCGGTGAGCAGGATGGGAGTCCAGACAGAGCAGGCAGGGAAGAGCCCGGAAGCCTTTCTGTGTTTTGGAGATATATAAAGCTACTCAAATTGGCATGAAGTGTGCAGCAAGACAGGTCCATTGTTTTCTTTGGTTTTCTCATTTCATTTCCTTTCCTTCAGTATAACACTAAACTACCTTCTTTGTGGGACCAGTGTTTTTTTCGTGCATTTAGAACCCAAACCTCTTAAAGCAACAATGTGCAACGGGTGATTGTGGAAGGGAGTATATACTGCCATGCCCCTTACTATAATTTAGTCCTCCTTTAACCTGAAAGTGTTACCGAGCATGTGACTCATTCATTCTGTATGCTTCTTAAGCAAGTCAAGAATGGCCCTGTAATCAACACTCACATCCTTATGTGAAACAGGATTTTATTTCCTCACCACATCTGAAATCCAGCAAACCCAACTCAACAGTGGTGTGTGGGGGAGGGAATGTTGCTTCGACTAGTTTGTGTGAAGACGTCACAGTCAACAGAAAGGTCCTTGCAGGTCTGGCTCTGCCAATGGTTATATTTATGTATTTATTTATTTAAGTGTTGCGCATGTCTCCCTGCCTGAGATTTACTGTTGGGAAATTCCTCCAAGATCATTTTTGTGTCCACTGTAATGACCAGAATAATGGCACACAGCATGGTACTGAAACACTGTTTTTGTCAAATCTGTTTTTACCTTGAAAATGGAGCTGTTGTTGCTTTATACACAACTGCCGTGGAATACAAGATTTTACAGTAAAAATTAGACTTGTATGTGCCAGAAAGTATTTGACACTTCTTGTACATTTTCTGTCCCTGGCCCATCAGGGGTTGCAATTCACAGTGCAAGGACAAACTTGTTACAGCCCTTGGTTCCTTTGCGTTTCCTGATAAGCTCTGTAGTTCAGCACATTGGCATTTGCACTCGTTTGGTTCCACTCGGCACAGCTTCCCTGAGTCCTGTATCTTTGAAGCACTCCCAAAGTCCTTTCTCCTTTTTCCACTAGTCGCCTTGTTGAAAGAAGTCTGTCCTTTTGAATAGTTTTTGGCTTGTCATCAGTGTTTTGTCAACCAGTGATAAATGAGCGGGGAACAGGAGAGTGTAAGAATAATTCCCTTGGTTCAGTCATTTTTATTCCCGTTGCTGATAGTTAGATCAGTTGCTGTATTTAATAAACAAATTCAGAACTGGCTTTGAATGCAATTTAGCAGTTTTAAGAATGGTCCCATTTATATGCCTGTGGGTGATGCATCTTAAATCATGTTCACTTTTGTACCCTTAAATGTGTTTGAAAGTATGAAAAGCTGTGTGTTCAGGTGAGAGTAAAGCATTTTCATGTGTCTTTCTTGAGCGCACATCTGCGAGGATGGTTGAATGTTGCTGAATGTTCTGTCTTGTGACAGTGAATAGTGACTCTATTGGTCCACAAGCTCAGTGTGCACTTTATTTCTCATGCCTTCTGTTTTTCACTGTACCTTGTGTGTCAAGTGCTTTTTCTCCTTTCTGAGCTCTCCTCTCCATGTGGCACCCCAGTAGTCCCAGGAGGGTGCAGGGGAGCACCTCTATTTTATTTTGTGTAAGGATGAGCTGCACAGCACTTGTGGAACAAGAGCAAGTATAACTACAGAGTTGTAGTGCCATTAGAAACTGTGAATTTCTAAATAAAAACACTGACTTTCATCATAGTGCCTTTTTGACTCTTCTTTTGGGGATGAGTGAACTGTTCTTTTGATGTTGTCATTTGTGGGCGCTCAACTCTTGTGAACAGATGGGCAGATATTCTGGTTCGGTTCTGAGAACGCCAATGAATTTGCTAGTATACAATCAAACGTGGTACCGTGTTTGATTCTATACTAGTCAATTCACTGGTATAGAACCAGACACGGTTGCTCATAATAGTACTATTGGAGAAGTTACGAAAAGCTGGGTAGATACCTCAGTGTTCGCTCAAATTACCTTGCAATTTAAACGCTAACTTTTCTAGCAGACAAACAGTCTCTAGAGTCCGTCGCAGGGAAGGAGCCTCTGGTGTGGACCACAGCAAAGCACATTCATTTGACAAATGCCTCCCTCACTGCGTCATAAGAACAGGTTCTAACGCCGGATGAAATCAGCAGTGCGGACTTTGTACCCCCGGAACTGCTCGATGAGAGGGGCTGCTTTCCATTTCAGCTGCCTTTGAGCATAGTGCCGCGCTGAAGTAAAATAGTGGTTTAGCGTAGTAACGGAAATCGGTTTATCCACTAAACCTACTTCCACGAAGAACCAGGTGCGGTATCGCCTCTTCAAGCGTGACCAGAGGCCTAGTATCTTTAACAGAACGTGTGTCTGTAAGTGCCAAACGCAACGGCCAAAAGCCACATTTTATCAGTGCAGTTACATTTTAACGTGCTTGAGCTGCCCTCTTTTGCCTTTGGTCAAATGGAGAGGCAGCAGGGGGCCCAAAACAAGATGGAAATGTGTCAAACTCGAACCATGAAGTGTCTACGGAACACAAGGCTAATAGGACCAACTGGGCATTTGGTGGCGCTGCCTGCCACTACGTCACCGTGTTCTGCCAGAAACGGGAAACGTCCCTCTTTCTTTGTGACGTCATATCCGTCTGGGAACATGGCGGAGGAGCTGGAGGTTGTAGATGTTGAGGGAGAAGGAACCGAGGTGAATTTAAGGTAAGCAGAGCATTAATGCGTCGATAGCGAGCTTTGAGGAGTTAACGGTTTGTATCTCGGGCTCTAACGACCCGCATTTATGTCAGCAATTGATTGTTTGCCATACTTTAATTTAAGTAGACCGCGTGTGTTTTCTCAGTACGTGACGTGGTGCTGAATTCCCGCGTTTAATTCATACAAAGTCTTCTGCGACTTATTTATAATAGTTGCGCGTTGCAAAGGGAGTGGCTCGCTCTCTTCCGGTAATTACATGTTCAGTAAGAACAGAACAGGCCAAGAAGAAGTGATATGCATGATGATAGTCCTTCTCATCGTACGTGTGCGGTGGTCGTTGTGTCGACGTCACGAAGTAACCTGAATTAAAGAAGCTGTCTCAGATTACTTGGGTGGGAAAACGGTTAGCTTGGGCATTATAAAATATAATAAACAGTTTTTTTTTTTTCCATTTTCAGGGCTTACTTTGTCCATTTCATTGCACAGTACATCTTTAAAATATGGCAACATGATTTGTTTAAATCTGTATTGGGTGATTTTGAAATACTTGCTTAGCAGCTGCAATGTGAAACCTTATCTTACCATTTGCTTAATTTTCAGCAGGGACTCTGAGGATGGAGGTGTCCTTCAGGATCAGTATTTGCAGTCGGTCTGGAAGGCTAACAGTGGCATTTTAGTAAGGGCTGCATTCCACACGTATTGTAATCAACATGGTCATTTTTTCCTGTACTTCCCCCCCCCCCCCCCCCCCTAAACTTTTGCATTAGATTTTTCTTAATGCCTTTATATACTGCTCTTGTCTTTTAGCCCTGGACTTTAGACAGTTCCATCAGTGCAGAGAACAGGGAAGCCATTGAGAAGATGCTGCTGGAAGAGGAGTATCCTTTTAACGCATAGCTACATCTTACACTTACATTAATTTATTTAGCTGATGCTTTTCTCCAAAGCTATTTACAATGTTTGCCAATATTTTCCCATCCATCCAGCTGGGTAATTTTTACTGCAGCAATTCAGGATAAGTACCTTGCTCAAGGGTACTACAGCTGGAGGTGAGATTTAATCCCGGGTCCTTTGAGTGCAAGTAAACGGTTCTAACCACAACAGTCCCTGTTTTTCAATTTTTTTTTTTCTTACTGACTAGTCTAAATGGACATTTTTATGTTTTTTCTTAACTTGTTCTGGATATTATCTGGCTGGTAAGGAACTGCCCAAAAACCTCTGGACTGGTGAAAAGCAGAGAGTTAAAAAGTAAGTGATTTTGGCCTGCTCTAAAGTACAGAGACATAAAGTCTTTCAGTAATGAACCTCACAATACACTTGTATTTAGCAATAGAAGACTGATGGTTTCGCTACTTATTTTGCACCAAGCAATGGGTTCTTTATATTTAAATGCCAAATTGATGACTGCTTTCTACTGGGGAATATTGACTTGAAAGTCATTTTGAACTGTAAGTCTCAACTTCTGTAACTTGAAACATGAGTTTCAGGTTTTTACACCAAGATAAGTGCTCTTAAGCTAAATTCAACTCATGGTGACCAGTCTTGTAGTTTTCATGGTAAGTGAGCATGTGGAAGTGGTTAACCGTTTTCTTCCACGCTAACTCAGCGAGAACATGCAAATTCCACACACTCTGAACTGGATTCGAACCTGTGGCTGATTCTGTAGCTCAGACACAGTGGCGTTACATTTTCAACCTACTACACCTCTTGTATCGTATTTGCTTATATATTTTTAAAAAAGGCCATAATTGTTTAAGAACAGTGAAGTTTAGCTATGCCAGAATTTATAGAAGTGACATGTTTCTGTGTTGTAAAATTTTCTCGTGGTTAATTTCTAGGTCTCCTGTGAAACCGGTGGGACAACCTGTTCGCTGGGCTCAGGAAGAGAAGGATCTTTTTGAGAAAGGACTAGTAGGTGTTTGTTTAGAATTACTGAATATAAGAGCTGTGACACATCTGAAGTAAACAAAAATTTCCAGTTGGAATGCAGGACAGTTTTTACAAATAGGCTGTATTTTTCTCTTTTGTAGCCTAAAACATTTATTTTTTCAGTTTGATAGTTTTATTTAACACTTCTTACAGTGGAATTTAAAGCTAAGAAAATTATTATAGATTCATGCTTTGCATTCTTTTTTCTGGATGGTTACACAGGCTCAGTTTGGTCGGAGATGGACAAAAATTGCCAAGATGATTGGTAGCCGCACTGTTCTGCAGGTCAAGAGCTACGCCAGGCAATATTTTAAAAATAAGGTTGGGCTCCGGTATTCTTTTTAAACTATTTTAAGTGCTTGATAAATTCAGATAAGATTTCACATAGTATTTAATGGGAAAATATTTCAAATTGTTTTTGCTCACCAACTTGTCACTTTATTAATTTTAGGCTAAAATTGATAACCCATTGCTGAAGACCTCAGAAGTGTCTTGGGGGTCCATGAGTGAACCTGCATCAAATGTAAAGTGGACATCTGGAAAGTCAGCTGAAGATCGCAGTGCTGTGCTGTCCAATGCGGTGAGGATTGAGAGGTTGTCCGATGATGAAGATGTGGACGTCACGGATGACCTTAGTGATGATGCTGCTCCCTGGGAAAGCCAGCCAGATCTGTCTGAGGCGACATCTTTAGAGGGCCCCCACAACCAAACCAATGCATCCTTCTCCACCCAAAATTCCAAGCCTTCCTTATCCACAGAGCTGTCCCATGATGCATTGCCCAGTGGGGCCAAAGAAGGGTCTGCAGATACACGTTGTGACGCCACACCTGTTGTTGAAGAAGATTCTGAATTAGCCAAGCCTGACAGCCCAGGTGAAATGTCCATGTCCGAGATGGAAGGAAAAGAAGAAACAGGTAGGCTCAGTATTAACAGTTTGGCTTGTTTTGATTTTTCTGCATTTCTACTCAATGCATTGCCTAGACCAAGCAAATAATTATCATAAAGTAGTAAAGAAATTACTCAAAATATTGGAATGTATTTAACGTGCTATACATATGCTGCACGATTCTTGCTACCAGTGCATGTTTAAATCTCCACCAAGGACTCTTCAGTTGTCTGTCCATGCATTTTTTTCATGTTTTGCTGGATGATGGCTGTGCTGTTGTCCATTTGTAGGCCAGATAGAGCCAGTGATAGGGCTGGATGTGGAGTTTGAGGAAGACCTGAAGGTCCCAGAGCAGGAAGTGCAGCTGTGCAGATTGGACATCACAGAGGAGGAGAAGCAGGCAATCTCTGAGTTCTTTGAAGGCCGTCCATCCAAGACCCCGGAAAGATACCTCAAAATCAGGAACTATATCCTGGACCAGTGGTATGTCTTGCATCTGAAATTCTGCAGTTGAAGATGTCACTTGGTTTTTACTGTACAGTAAATCGCACAGTTATTTACCAGAAGCATATAAAAGCAGATCTGATAGTTTCAAACTGAAACAACACCTGTGTTGGTTTTGGAGGGTGAACGGTAAACAGAAATTAAACGAGAATGTCTATAACAGGGAGAAGTGTAAACCTAAGTACTTGAACAAGACATCGGTACGGCCTGGCCTTAAGAACTGCGGTGATGTTAACTGCATTGGTCGAATACACACCTACCTGGAGCTCATTGGGGCCATCAACTTCAACTGCGGTAAAGCCCAACAACTGGGAATCTCTGTGTAGAACCAGTTTGCTCTACCTTTCTCGTCTACCTCCTTTCATTGCTTGAATCTGTGTGTCTCTGCAGAGCAGGCAATTTACAACAGGCCCAGGACAGTGGAGCGCTCCCGAGCAAAGGAAGCCAGGGACACTCTGGAGGCATACCAGCTTGCTCAGCGGCTACAGTCCATGGTGAGAGCAAGACAATGGCTTTACTGTCATTTGTCCAGTTTACTTGTGCTGACTACCATGGTGTTGGATACACCTGTGTAATTTCCATTCTTCCAGCGCTCAAGGAAGCGGCGGGTACGAGATGTGTGGGGAAACTGGTGCTACCCAAAAGATTTGGAAGGACACACGTATGAGGTAGGGCAAGTTTTTTTTTTTTTTTTTTTGTTTTGTTTTTTGTCACTCTATGCAAAAGTCCTCAATCCTGCCTGTTGTGCTGGTATTTATGCTGTTTTCATTACAGTTGAGTGCTCACTGCCAGCAGTGAATTGAACTGTTTCACTTACTAATGTAATTTGGTCTTATCTCAGTGCTGTGCATGATAGCTGTTTTAAAGAAAAACAAGAAATGTGCATCACACAGCCTGCTGGAACCAGATACAGAAACACCCTGCAATAAGGCATGGCACTGTGAAAATGTTATGCGGTGCATTAGGGCACCAATTTTAGGATAATAAGGTGTCTGGTTGTCTGTCAGCACCTCAGTGCAGAGGAGCTTGCCAAGAGGAGAGAGGAAATGAAGAAGCAGGCCAAGCCGGTCAGGGTCCCCAGGCAGAGAGGGTGAGTACCCATGAGTACTTGAGGCTGTGTGAGTGGCTCAACCCTTTTTACGGCATGCTGAATGACAACAAGCTGCAAGTCAGTGGCTTATGGGTAATTTCTGCGTACCGTTCATTTTCTGCTCTCTACTTTGTTAGCTCCTTTGACCCATTTCAGCTCATCCCCTGCCAGGCCTTTGGTCAAGAGAAGCAGGTCAGGAAAACCTTTTGCTCATTAATATATTCAAATATTAATAAAACTTTTGTGTGTGTGTGTGTGTGTGTGTGTATGTGTGTATATATATATATATATATATATATATATATATATATATATATATATAATTTTGCTGACATCCTTGTTTAAAAAATAATTTGTGAAACGAACATTTATGTGTATCATACTATATATTAATGTGTGTACGTCATTGTTGACAGCAGTAATTATTGTGTATATTAATATGCTTCTACAGTTATTGTTATGGGGTTAATAACCAGAGAATTATGTTGTTTTTTTTAATTTTATTATGTCTTTTACTTAGGAACCGTTTCAGGTGCTAGTTTGTGCAGAGGCTCTGGTTGTTATGGACATGGTATGTTTGCCATTTTGTAAAATATTTTGATTGTGGAATCTCTTTTCTGTTCCCAATCATTGAGACTTTGGGGATTGAAAACAGATTCTTCTAATGTAAATAAATGAGCTTCCTCTGTGGCTGACTACACTCTCTACCACTTCTCTTGACTCATCTCACTTTGATCCACTCGTCTTTTGCACATTAACTCACTTTCATTATTTTAAATTTTTCGAATCAATTAACTTGCTAACTTATTTTTCTACTTATTTAGATGTTTAGTTTCTTTAAATTAGTATGCATGCACATATACATTCATACACACATACAACATATTTTATGTTGTATGCTGCAGCAACTAAAGTTAGTTTTTCTTCTGGGATTGTGAAAGTTTTATTTTTTTGATTCATTCTTTCAAATTACTTATCTACACATACTGTTTGTAGCTTTGTTGCTTTGTTTTCTAATTATCCTGTAAAAGAGACACTAGACATGTTTTTCCAGTCTGTCCTGTGTTTTTACATTGCTCACGTTTTTTTAAGTGTACTATTTTGTATCCTCTTTGTTGTAGAATAAAGTGCGAATTCTGCCAATACTGTGAATAGTGAGGTTTAGTAGCCAAATGGGAGTACGGAATTGTAAAAGCCACAAACTTGCCCAGCTGGTACTTTGCAGTGGCTGTTTAAAGGACTTTGAGACCTGCAGAAAGGAAGCAGATCTGTATTTATGACTAACTTTGGCTATTTTCTAGTATGGTGGTGCTGCCCTGCTTAATTAGTGATGAAGGAAATTCCAGTGTGTTGTTTTTAGACCTATAATTGTCAAATGTTTTATATCAGGGTGCACAGTTGTGGTTCTTGAGGATTGCAGATCTTCCCCCTTTCCAGACTTATCTGTGGTTCTCCCTATAGCATGCACATGTGTCCATGGGCGAAGTCATTGGGCTCCTGGGAGGAGGTTATACCGAAGGCGAGAAAGTGTTGAAGGTGAGGACAGTATCCTGAGCAGTCACTCTTTGCTTTGGTGATGGGACTGGTGTTGATGATGGCCTTAACGAGGAGTGTGCTGATTGCTGCTTGTGTGTGAAAGTGGTGCGGATCAAGATGTTGATGATTTTTATGTTTGAAAAGTGAAAGTTAATGAGGTGATTGTGAAAGTGCTATTATGTTCTCTCTTATAAATTATGATGTATAAGACCTAAAGACGGGTGGAAATGATGCATTGTGGCAATCTGTACCAGGGTGGTGAAAGCAATGGGTATGCCGTAATGTGATGAGAATATTACCATGATGATTGTGATGCATGAGGGGGGTGATAAAAGTAGTGGTGATGCATGGGGACTTAAAGATGATGACTGTGGCTATGCTTTATGTGATGGTGATAGCACTGATGACTGTCAGCAGTGATGTGTGGGATCTTTATTGGAAGTAATTGCTATGATGCTGATCTTATATGAGGTGCTGAGAAAAGAAGTGGGAGAGATGGTGACACTGATGTATGGCTCTCCACAGATCTGTGCTGCAGAGCCCTGTAACAGCTTGAGCACAGGGATGCAGTGTGAAATGGATCCAGTGTCTCAGACCCAAGCTTCAGAGCTCCTGGCTGGGCGGGGTTACAGTGTAGTGGGCTGGTACCACTCCCATCCTGCCTTTGACCCCAACCCATCAGTTCGTGATATTGACACACAGGCCAAGTACCAGGTTTGAATGAATATTGAATGCAGCATCTCATGTTCTCAGATGTAGAAATGCAGATGAGAAATTATGTCTGTAGTCCCTGGTGTGTTCTGACATAGTGTTACCTTCTCTCGCTACAGAGTTACTTCTCCAGAGGTGGAGCTCCCTTCATTGGGATGATCATTAGCCCATACAACCCCAGCAACCCCTTGCCTTACTCCCAGACCACTTGCCTGGTGGTGAGCGAAGAACAAGGACCCTCAGGATCTCACAGTATGCCTCATGAATTCATATAGCTTCATACATCATGTAACAGTTCTCTTGTGCATTGTGTAATGGGATATTTCTTCACATCCCTTAAATCACACTGACTCTCTTGTGTAGCTTTTTACCAGAATGCTGAATTCATATGAAGTAGAGAGCAGTAAATTCATTGATTGTTTTATATACAGGCAGTCCCTGGGTTACGAATGTGTGACTTACGTAAAACCTGTAGTTACGAACCATCACCCCGTAAAGCCTATTACGTTAAAAATTAGTTACATACAATAATTCGTAACAACAAACGGGCACTACTTTGCAACGCGTATCAGCTTGTGGGCGGGGCGCGAGCCCAAGGTAGGACAAAGACTTCCTTCTTTTCAGTCAGACCACATTGCTGTTAACAGTTTCTCATGTGTCACTGTATTTGGCTTTAATTTTTTTTGTTTTTACTGTCCTAACCATGGCACCGAAGCGTAAATGTGATGCAAGTATCAAAGAAAAGTAAATCAATCACGATCGAAGCTGTAGTGGAAAAAATGAAGCGATCGGGGAAAAAAGGTGAAACTCCAACGAACATTGGAAAAGCGAACATTAAAGTTTCTTTAATGTTTTTTATACCTACACACACACACACACACACTCTCTCCTTCTCCTCCTCACTCTTGTAGTAACATTTTTCAGTATTACATCGTTACATTGTATTATTATTATTTCTGTATTGTTAAAGATGTTTTAATGTATCCGGAAGTGTTTCTTTTTTTAAAAAAAAAAAAAAATACATAGAAAGGTACACAATATACTAAGTCAAACATTTGACTGATGTTAGACATGAACCTTACTTAACAGTTCTGACTTGCATTCCTAAGTCTCTAAATCATATTTCTGCACAACTCTTTTGTAATCCAGGGACTGTCTGGACTTGGGGATGAGTATTTTTAATGATGCTACATTTAAAGCCAATGCATCAGTTTAACTGTAAAGATTCACAAGTTTGTTTCAGCTGTCTCAAGTAAATTTTTGCCCACTTACCATGATTTGAATTGACATTAACAGATTATAAAAAGTCTGTTTATTTCAGCCCTTTTTGACATTCAAGCTGATGGCCAATTGAAAATCTGCCTAAAAGTTGTGAGATGTTAAGATTTGTGTTAGAAATACAGTATCTTTACTGTCATCACAGAAATATTCATGATAGATTTTCAGCTTTAAGAATCTATCAAGGAATTGTTCTCAGCAGGTGAACATTATGGTACATGTGAAAGGCTTTCTTTTTATTAAGCAGTATTTACTAGCTTCTTATGCCTTCCTATGTGTGCTGCAGAAATTCCTTTCAGGTTTGAGATCCACCAGTCACATGAGGAGCCAGACTGGGCCCAGATCATGAGAAGGGCAGAGTGGGTGGTGCACAAATACAAACAGTGTCACGGGTGAGAAAGGAAATACCATTTCACAAATGGCAACAGAAACACGTCATCTTACTGTAGTACAGGGAACTTTGTTGATGTCATTAAATCTGATCATGTAATTTTTGTCTTCTCAGCAGTGTGCCCATGGATAGGTTTTTCCGTAGAGATTCTCATCTCACCTGTTTAGAAAAAGTAAGTACAGTGAGGCTTTCAGATGTTTTTGAGTAGGTGCCAAAGATGTTTATACTTTCCAACTGTATTATTTACTGCTATTCACATGGCACATTCTGCATGTCCTTAAGTCGCAAAGGAATATTGGCACTGTATATTTTACCGTAAAATGACTACATAAACCCTGGGTTTATGAAATTTGGTAATATCAGGAGATTGCATATATATTTTAAACAATCATTACAGTGGGATGCATGACTGTCAATTTTTATATTAATATTGCACATATGACTAGTAAATATTCATAATTGTTTGTTATACTTTGGGTAAGGTAGTTAAATGATTTATATTTACCATTATGTTTTCCATCCTCTTACTTATGCCTACAGATGCTGGCTTCACTGAGGAAGTTCCTGGAGCAGCTCGAAGATTGTGCTGTGACCGCATTCCTGGCCCAGATTGAGAGTCTCTTTCTCTCCAAGTTCTTGACTGTTAACATGACTGAACAAGATGACATGCATGCATTAAGTCCACATGCTGAGTTGATTGAGGCCTTTAGATTCTCTGCATCGCAGTCAGACAGCAGGGAAGAATTGCTAGCGTCCCAGGCACTTAGAACAGAAACATTAGCCTTTCGAGAATCAGACAGTCTCGATGGGGTCTTTAGTGTGCTGCCAGTAAATACAGACCAAGTCTAAGGTGTTGCTTGGGGACTCTATTGTCCTGTCAAAAAGCCAGTTACATGTCAGAATTGAAAGTTTTATACAGCATCATTACCCTTTTACCCATGTCATACTGAAAGAAATTTATTTTCCTTTTTTGTAAATTGACATGAATGTGGTGAATTTAAATTGTTATATGTAACTCTTAGGTTATGTAAATTTTCTAAGAATGAACTGTATTATGTGGCTTAAATGGTACAAATCAGTATTAATTGAATAACTGTGGAGAGAAAATGGGTACACATCATGGTCCACCACAGATACGAGTGTATAGCCTCATCTTCCCATCTGGTCTGATGTGGAATTTTCAGCAGGGTGTGTAGAGGACAGATGATTAGTTTGGTCTTCATACTTACCTTAGTGTATCGATACTTGCAAAGCTGGGACACTTTTATAAAATTGTGAATTAAAGCAACTGGCATGGTTCTAAAAAAATGATATTGATTTAACATTTTCAGCCCATACTTAAAAATCCAACTAACGCAAAATGTATTCATATTTAAATATGGAACATACTCAACAGTGAAAACATAATAAATTCAATATATTTATGGACTTGGAGTGCTGGAAATTATGTATTATTCTTCATTGTGCTGATGCCTTTGTCCAAAGGTGATGTACACTGTTGGGAATCAAGGTAACAACTGGGACAATCCAGAAATGCAATATGGAAATTGAGAGAAGGACGATCAGTGTCCACTTCCGGAAGAAATTGGCGCCATCTAGTTAATGACACTGAACCATGTATTAACAACAGGGTAAAATGGGAAAACGATGTCCAATGTAGTTAGCAGGCAGTGTAAATATATAGCCCAGCGCTCGGAAGGTTTCTCAAGGTAAAGCTAAAACACTTTAAGAGAAGTGCGCGCGACACTCGGCCAAAGTCGCGCGCTTCTCGCTGGCCAGAGAGCTGTTTTTGCGGCCGGTTCAAGTGTTTTGAGACAAAGGTTGGTTTGGTTGCGTCGCGAGGGAGACGTTATTAGCGGAATTTAACCGTCTCCCGTCAAAGGACGCGTAGGATGCTTATCTGGCTGCTCCTATTGGCATCCGTGCTGAGGCGAAGCGTCCTTTCATACGAACTGAACTCGGCTCGTACCAGTTCATGTTAAAGAGGAGCAGCCGCGTGACTCCACGACTGTTCGGGTCTGTTACGCGGCTGGTTGAAACATCCACGGAATTACAAACGGACGAATGCAGACATTCAAAAAGAAGCTAACGGTCGTGGGAAGCACAATAAATGAATAAGCGACCTCGTAAGATGAAAAAGATAGACGAAGACGCCATACGTGAACAAAATATCAACTCTAACTTGGGGTGGGCATTCACAGTACAGTCAGTCGTCCAAGGACTAATCGATTGTACTCGTCAGAAGAGCTGAACATCAGAAAACTTTATATAATGTTCACTGAAAAGTACAGCGATTTTAACGTGTCCTATGATACCTATCGCAACATTTTTAACACCGTAACCCTACAGTATATTTATTCTGGATTGCCGCTGCTTGTTCACCGCGGCTGGAGAAGACATTAACTTCAGTTGATAGTCTGAGGAGCATTTTGGAGCTTTGCTGTGACATATTTACATACATGAGGATGACTCGTTGAGTTTTGAAAAAATTTGAATGTAATTTTCTTGGAATTAGTGTTTATGGAACTTCATCGTTCTCCCTCTGCGTCTTCATGTGTCGCAACTAATGGAAGATCATTGAAGCCCTGGGGGAATGGTTTTACATTAGAGAATTACGCACTTGCCAACAGCAAACAAGCAGAGGCTGAGAATACCCAGTGAATTGCTGGGAAACTGAAAGAACAGATGCTTCGACATTCCAATCCAAGGCGAAGGAGGGAGAACATGAGGCAGAAGCTGACGGAAAATCCGAAGACCGGTGACATACGGCGATACTACGCCGCACTGCTAAGCTGCTACTGCTGCGATTTGCGGTCCTCCAAACAGTTAACAATAAGTTACGCCACCGGATGTTAGGGGAAGGTTAGAGTTAGGATCTTACTTTGGGTTCTTATGTGTGTAGCGATTTATTATGTATTTAAAAATAAAAAAAAACCCTTCGTAACCTTGTGAAGATTCACCATAGCGTTGCAAAAGGGGAGCAATTTGCATAAAACACGCGCACATTCGTTACGATGGTCAAGCGCCAACATTCTCTAAAAGGCTATTGGTCCATTTATGTGAAAGGGCGGGATTTCGACAGTGACTCTCACCATGAACCAAAGAGAACCAATAGCACTGAAGGAGTGTTAGGCTGTCACACGGAAACGTGTACGAGGTGCAAGGAAGGGCTTTATGCAGTACAGGTCGTTTCAGCTTAATTTGTAAGAGTAGTTTAGGCAGTATAATAAAATGCCAATAAATCGGACAACGAAGAGTGGCGTTTTGGATAATAGGTCATATTGCACTAGATGATGTAATTGGACTCTACAGGATACTTAACTATCTAACCGAGGCTTCGCTTTGTTTTCTGTTTTGTGCAGTTTTCCCCATCGTAAGTATTAAATTGAAATTTAATGGCAGTCCTTCACGTGTAACTATAAAATAAATTTTATGTATTTAACACTTCTGTCCAAGAGTACTTATAATTTTAGTTTTATACAGCTTTGTAGCTATTGCAGCTATGTAGTCATTTAGTGTATCAATTCACTTATTCAGCAGGCCCAATAAAATACCCCCCTGACCTGTTGGGTGGGTCATCAGAACTGGAATTTTAATGCTGAGCTGCTGGAGGCTTGTAAATGGAAAGAAAAGCCTCGACGTAAGACAAAGAATGGGTGGTAAATGAAACTGCTTGTAAAGCTGAATTCTCGTAACTCGAATGGATGTATCTCGGGAGACAACTAAAAATACACATACTATCACTATGTCCCACCCCTATTTCAGCCATTGATAGAAGGGGGGACAGCTGGTAGTGTAGTAGTTAGAGCTGCTGGCTTTGGAGCCAAAGGTTGCAGGTTCAAATCCCACCTCTAAGTGTAGCATCCTTGAGCAATGTACTAAATTAAATTGCTCCAGTAAAATTACCTGGTTGTATGATACTGATGATACCAGCTCTTCTCCTTTCCACCTGGAGCATCAGACATTTCTGCATGCATTGCTGCCTGCTTCTTGGACATCTCTTCATGGATATCTGATCACCACCTCCAACTCAACCTCTCTCCAAAACAGAGATTCTTCAGCTGCCCTGTCACCATGGCCTGACTCTGCCCAACATGGTGACTTCCCATCTGGACTACTGTGACTCTCTGCTATGTGGCCTTCCCACTACTGCCATCAAACATCTGCAGCTGATACAGAATGCTGCTGCATGAGTAGTGTTTGATTTGCCAAAGCATTCCCATGCATCTCCTCTACTCATTTCTCTGCACTGGCTTCCTATAGCTGCCCGGATCAAATTCAAGACCCTGGTTATCATCTACAAATGCATCAACAGAACTGCTCCCAGCTATTTGCAAGACTTGATCAACCACTACACCCCAGCCAGACCCCCTTGCTCGTCTACTTCTCCTCGCTTGGTCCCCCGCATGAAAAGTAAAGCACGGAGGTTCTCGGTTCTGGCTCCGTTGTGGTGGAATGACCTCCTTCCCTTCTCACTCACAACTGCTAAAACTCTGTCTACATTCAAGAAGGGTCTGAAAACTCACCTTTTCCAGACCCACTTTGCCCAAGATCTCTCCAGCTCACATATGGTGTAAATTTTCATGCACCGTAACTTCATGATCATCCTCAGATAAGCCTTTACACAGCCATTACTCCGGTATTGCATGTGAATGTTTGTTTGTCTACCTTATTATTTAAAAAAAAAAATGTATTGTAGACGGTTATCAGGATTCATCTATCCTGTGTTTCGTGCACCTGCTCGAGCAATGAACATCAGTGCATCAAGTGGAAAGTAACAAACTGGCTTTACTTAAGAATCACGTCCGCAGCCGTGTCTCTTTTTCTAATGTGATGCACAAATTCTATTTTTTCTGAGATGTACGTTGCTTTGGAGAAGTGTCTGATAAATTAATTAATGTAATGTCATGGAAATGTATAAAGGGCTGAATAATTGTGAGAAACTTAACACTTTAAGTTGCTTTGGAGAAAAGCATCAACTAAATGAGTAAATGTAAGCAAAAAGAACTGACACAATACATCAGATGCTTACCAAAAGTGATTATAACACATATGCATTATGTGACCTCGATGATGGGAAAGTTCCCCTCATCCCACCACTACAATATACATACGTATGCCGAAACTGACTGAGAATACTGTGTTCCTACTGTATTATATAACCGGTTGTTTGTCTCTGGCTGCAGCTCTTCCAGCAATTAATTAGAATTCTGTTATCCCTAGGTGTCTGCATATCGCCAGGAGAAGCTCATTTCAGAACGCTGGAAATAATGTCTGTCCGACTCTTGTGGAGCAAACAACGTCTCCTTAAAGTTTTTATTCGAAGGCGACAGCTACTTCCAGAGTGGTGCTGTGAGAACTTTTTCCACAGACCAAGCAATGATGTTGGGACAGCGCGGCATAGCATTGGTAAGAGCTACGCTCTAACGCAGTCTGCCAGTGCTGACCAATGGGGGAAATTGCTGTGTCTCACTGGAGGAGCTCCGCCTTTTGTACCTGTCCTCGCTGGACAATCCGTGCCTCTCGTGGCTCCGTCCACTGTACGAGCTATGCGTCTTGTTGCTCCGTTCCCTGAAACTCCACTCCTTGCGGCTAGATTGGGACTCCTTACTGGTAGTCCGTTGCAGAGGGCGCCTGTCACATATGTTTCCCCATGTACAAAAGTGCAACGCTTCCACACCTCCGCTCCCCTCAGGGCCCTGCCTGCCCCCATTGTGTGGCTGGTCCTCAAACCACTGCAGAAGCTACTGGCCATTGTTTTGGGCAGGTGAGGCTTTGCAGTATAATCCTGTGATTTTTTTTTTTTTTCTTTTCCTCTCTCTCAATTGAAATGTGAATTATTTTAAACTGCATTAAATTTTCCCTTTTTTATTATAATTTAATTAAAAAAAAAAGTAATTCTTACATATTTTTTCAGAAAACTCATTGTATTCTGCCAAATATGTTACTGAAATGTGTGATTAATATACATGTAATCCATTTTTAGATGGATTACATATAACCAGGACATGGTGGAGATGATGACTGTATTTCTGTGAAATTCTGTTACTTAGTTTAGTCTGTATTGTGGTATCCACAATTCACATTGACTTTGCTGTGCTGCTATGTTTACTAAATTCCTATTACTCTTTCAGAAAGGACTTACGAGGAGCAGTAGGACTGATGCTAAAGTTCCTTTTCACTACCTTTTCTGTAGGAGTATTAGGAAATGGTGGGCATCTCTACCTCCCAATCGGCGGGAGCTCATGCGACAGGCAACGTGGCAGCGCAGATGGCAGCTGGCAGCCGGGGGGGCGGGTCTGCTCTTGCTTCTGGCCATTTTCTTTCTCACTCACCTGGACGAGGCACCCATCGTAGGACGTGCACGCCTGCTGGTTTGCAGCCGGGAGGAGTTCCTGGACCTAGCCAGGCAGATGTCAGAAGTGGTAAGTGAGTCTGGAACCTTGAACACAGGGTTCACATGCAGACATGCTGCATTTTTGACCCAATCTACTGGACCGCTATGAAATATATCAGTAATGTTGAGTATTTAGCATTTCCACATAGGACTGTACATGACTGCTTCAGAAAAAAGGCAAATAGTTGCATTCTACAACACTATTTTCTTACTACAGGGGAAGACCTCATTTCTTTTTGAAACATTATAACATTGATGGAAATACTTATGTGTTATGACATACATAGTATGTTATGTATTGGAAGAACTTTAATTTTGCTGATATGTAATATTCAAAAGGCATGTAATTTATTGTGTGTGAAAGTTCTTACTCTGTATCATTTGCTTCATTATTTGTATTATTTTCTTTTACATACTTTTCGGGATTGCTATTGTATTGCCTGCTTGAGTACGGTATCTCAGTTGAGTCTTACTGATTGCGGTTCTGCTGTGTCAGTACATGGAGATGTTCAAAGATTCCTTAATTTCCCCGGATGACCCAAGACACAAAGTGGTGGAGACTGTGGTTAAATTATTGGTGCAGAAGAACCAGGATGTTGCAGAAATTGCCACCATGCCTTGGAATGTCCATATTGTGGAAAATTCCACCATCAATGCCTTTGTGCTGCCGGTGAGTAGTACATCATGTGGCTCCTCAGTTTACAGTGTGTCACAGCTA
Organism: Scleropages formosus; assembly: GCF_900964775.1. Classification (NCBI taxonomy): domain Eukaryota; kingdom Metazoa; phylum Chordata; class Actinopteri; order Osteoglossiformes; family Osteoglossidae; genus Scleropages; species Scleropages formosus. Next base: position 12,935,249 of record NC_041814.1, on the reverse strand, counting down.
AGCTTTGTACACACAAGGTTCATATTTAATCAGAATACTGAAGCAGTACGTCTCAATTATTTAACAAAAAGATCTTATATGTATTTTCATATATGTGCCTTAGACTGGCCATGGCTTTCAGTTCTTTTTTTCCCTCAATGTTTGTTAGTGCTAAATCCATGTCCTGCTAAAATCCATCTGTCTCTGTGTTTTTAACAGAATGGGGCTGTGTTCCTCTTTACTGGCATGTTGGAGGCTGTAGCCGACATACATCAGCTTACCTTCGTCCTGGCTCATGAAATGGCCCACGCTCTGATTGGTCACGCTGTGAGTGTTTCTTTACTGACATGTTATAGAGAGGAGGCCTGATCTCTGATGCCTCTGCTTATTTTACGTGTGTGTGTGTGTGTGTGTGTGTGTGTGTGTGTGTGTGTGCGTGCGTACGTGTGCGCACGTGTGCATCTGTTGATTCTCCTGCAGGTAGGTCCCTGTGTGTGAGCAGCTCTGACTTGATACTGTGTGTGACTGCGGCCTGCCTGTCAGACAGGCAGCCTCTCTTCTGCATGGTGTGTGACACGGTTCTGGATGATGGAACTGAGACCATTAATGAGCTTTTCTGGTGACACTGTGTTGAACAGTCAAACTAGCAATGTTTCCAGCAAGCGGAAATCGAATGTCATCCATTGCAGGGTTATTACATCAGCTACAAAACAAGACATAAGAATATTAATTTCACTGTAATTCATTTTCTTTTTGTATAGTGCCCTTCCCAGCTGGTGTTCTCAGAGTGCTTAACAAAGAATAATGTAAAAAACACTGATTAGCGTATATAATAATTAAACATGGTAAAAACAATTATACAGAAGACCTAGAAGGCAGTAGATGAGAAGAAATAAAATTTCTGAGTGTTCCTGGAGGAAAAAAAACATTCTTTGAGTTTCCAGGGCCAACAGGGTGCGCTTTCCTCCTGGGCATGCTGGCACTTTATCAGTATAGATTTCCATATAATATTTCTGCCATTTTTTTCTGATTTATTTTTGGTGGCTTCAGGGATCAGTTTTATTATGAAATTAAGTCCATCTAGAATTTTGATTGCAAGCGAATACAGTTTTGCACTGTTTGATTTGCCACATCTTCCATTTATACATTAGTGTAATACATTCTCTCCAGCTCATGTATGGTGTAAATGTTCATGCACCATAACTTCATGAGAATCTCCAGATACAGCCTTTATTCAGCCGCTATTCCAGCATTGTATTTGCTTGTTTGTGTATCTTCTAATATTTTTTTTAAAAAAAAGGAAAAATTGGTAGGAGGGTAGGGGGCGCGGTGGCGCAGTGGGTTGGACCGGGTCCTGCTCTCTGGTGGGTCTGGGGTTCGAATCCCGCTTGGGGTGCCTTGCGACGGACTGGCGTCCCATCCTGGGTGTGTCCCCTCCCCCTCCGGCCTTACGCCCTGAGTTGCCGGGTTAGGCGCCAGTTTCCCGCGACCCCATATGGGACAAGCGGTTCAGAAAACGTGTGTGTGTGTGTGTGTGGTAGGAGGGTATCAGGATTTATCTATCCTGTGTTTTATGAACCTCGGTGCAGCAAGTGGTAGGTAACAAACTAGGTTTACATGAGACTTACATGTCTGCAGCTATGTCTGTTTCTCTTAATATAATGCATAAATTGTAATTTTGCTGAGATGTATGTCACTTTGGACAAAAGTGTCTGGTAAATGAATAAATGTAAATGTAGTGTGTCTTTACATTTATGGAATTTACTTGTGACCAGAAAAATGCAGCTCCCCCCCCCACATAAGATTCTGCTTTCGTTTATCCTTTATGGAAAGTACTGTGATCTGAGTAGTTTGAGAGCTTGACAAGATAAGGTAACTATGCAGATAATGTGAAATATCAAGTGAATAGATCAATACTTTTCTTTTGGGCATCACTAAGTTTTATATACAGAAATGACCAATAAAATAGATCATAGCTTCTATGTAGCAAAAGAGCATGGACTTTCTAAATATCATTACTCATCTTTTCTGAAAGTTTTTTGACTCAAACTTCTCATAGCAAAACAGTGAACTGGACTGAGTAAAACTTAATAAATATAATAACTAAAATATCAGTGATTGGTTAGAATAAATATCTTGTGTTTAGCTGTCACTCCATAATTTATTCAGCAGATTAGGCTAAACATACTCTGTAACTTGAGTGGTTTGCTATGTTGGGTTTATTGTGTTTAGGGTTAAGTTTGAACATCTCTGGCAGTAGTGTGTTTGCTGTGTGCTGCTATGTATGTGGCCATAGAGTTGCTGTGAGATATTTCCTCCATACGTGAGGTAGTGGTAGGGGAGCTCTCACAACTCGTTCTTGTTTGAAAGGATGGTGGGAGCAGATAAAGATCACTGGAGAGAAATTTTTTGGTGAAGACATTTTAAATGGGTTTCTGGACAGAAGAAAATTTTTGACTTTGTAATTTGATAATGTGTGGTATTTCTACTGGGTGATCTTCCTTGAAACTTCAGCTAATTCTTAAAAAAAAATAGTGCACTTGGGGCATATACAACATTTCATTGAGATACCAACACCAAGTGTCCAGCAGTGGAAAATACAGTTTTTTGTGTTTCGATACGTTATTGTTAGGTTAATACTTGTTGGTATATGACAAATGATTATTTCTTCCTCCCTTGTAGGCGGAGAAGACCAGCATGTCTCATGTAGTGGACTTCCTGTCCTTCATCTTCCTCACAGCCATTTGGCTTGTGTGTCCACGGGATAGCCTCGCTGTACTGGGCCAGTGGATACAGAGCCAACTGATGCAGGTGAGCGTTAAGGCAACTGAGTCTTTTCAAAAAACTGTAACTGTACAACTAAATAATTAGTTGAACTTTCAAAACTACATAATGAACGGGGGGGTCAACCCTCGCCTGAAAGTTTGCGGACTCAGGAGTGAGGATACCTCCACCCTACGGGCTATACATTTGAAGCCCGTGCTTTATGTATACATGCTTTATGGGAACAGCTGGTAGCGTAGTAGTTAGAACAACTGCCTTTGGACCCAAAGGTCACAGGTTTTACCCTCACCTCTGGCTGTAGTACCCTTGAGCAAGGTACTTACCCTGAATTGCTCCAGTAAAATTACCCAGCTGTATAAATGGATAAATAATTGTAACCTTAACATTGTAAGTTGCTTTGGAGAAAAGCATCAGCTAAATGAATAAATATAAATGTAAATCTGTACACAAGCTGTACTGTAGTAAAATGGGGGGATTAACTTACAGGGCATCCTCTGTTCTTTTTTTTTTTCTTTGAACAAATGGAAATGTGGATAGCACTTGGTATGGTTGGGGCAGGATACAAAGCAGTATTTCCAGGTGATTTTTGTAATGGTACTCTATGTAATGCTCCCTTTTTTACTTCTTTTTGCAGTTTATGTTTGATCGCCCATACAGCAGGAAACTGGAATTGGAAGCTGACCAAGTGGGACTGCAATTGGCTGCTAAGGTACTGTATTTAACTGGCCAAGACACAGATATAGTAGTTCTGTAAAATAAAAAATGCTGTTTCTGATCCTTTTGAACATTCGCCATGGAACTGAAAGCAGCAGCTGTTTATTAGGTTAAAAGTTAGGACATTCAGTGCTTTTAACAGCTCTTTTCCTTAGTCTGTCATCATTCACTTCTGTATTTGAATTAGGGTTATTTGGGCTGCTGTTAGCTTAGTGGACACAGGGTGGTGCTGCAGGTAAGAGAGAGAATCCTGTCACACGTATGGCCCTGTACAAGATGGCCATTGTGTTGTTTTTGGCTTTGGTTTTGGGTATTTTTTGTGATAATACAGTTCTCTAATTTCCGTACGTAGTCCATCCTCCAAGGTGACGGACGCTACCTCCCTCACATAGCTTATTTCTCTGAGGAGCCGTTGTTCCCAGTGCTTTGTATGTTTATGTACTATACATATATACGGATGAGTAGTAAGTGTCTTATCTAATGCTGTTTGTCACCTTGGACAAAGGCATCAACTAAATAAAGGTTAATGGTAATTTTGTTCTGCTCTTGCAATTCCTTCTAATTTTTTTCTCTTTTTTTTTTTGCAATCTTGTGTTGTATCCTCAGATTTGTGCTGATGTACGGGCTGCACCTGTGTTCTGGAAGCAGATGGAGCTTTTGGATCAGCTGACGGGGAAAGACATCCCAGAATGGCTGTCTACTCACCCATCCCACAAGAACCGAGCCAACCAGCTGGACCGCCTGGTGCCACAGGTATGCACCCAGTGCTGGTATTCTCTGAAGCGCCACATATGAACATACTCACGCAAAAGGTTACCTGTCACTGTCTTTAGAAAAGAGTCATGTCTTTCATAAAACACTGCTTATATACAAAATGTTTTTTCCCCCCACCTATTACTGATCATAACTTGTTCCATATAATTTTAGTAATGACAAACACAGAGATGCCAGTGATGGCTTTGTGCCTGCCATACATTGGTAACGAAATACTGAGAGGATCACCTTCTTTGACCAAAAACATGTACATGAATAAATAAAAACTAAAACTTTCTTAATGAGTAAAGTGGTGTGAATTGCATAAATGAGTTTGAGTGAGAGTACAGTGGTGCCTGGATACCTAGGGCTCTTAGGAATTATATACAGTTATCCCCATTATTTGGTCTCCTAATAGCTCGTTTTTCTTGTATGCAGTCTGGAGCTAACAACATGGCTTTTCATTAATGGGTTTGCATTTTCATATATCACGTCTGTGAAATGGGGTCTGTGCATGACATTCAATCAGAAAGTGAAGGATCTCTGTCTTGGAGAGGTCCAGTTGTAGGCTGTGACCAGACATTCAAGCAAAGATGTCTGAGAGCCAAGCAGCCACACATGTGGAAGCATCTTTAGCTCCGGGGGGAAAGAGAGGAAGAGCTGGATATTGTCAGCATAGCATAGTAGTTATAGCAGAATCTGCGGGAGGCGATGACAGAGCCAAAATGTGATGTGTAGATGGAGAACAGGTCTGTGGAACGTCAGTTGACAGAGGCTGACTGGATGATCGGGAACCACGCCAGACCACTTGGTACTGTAAGATCTACCAGATAGATAGGACTGAAACCGTTTCAGTGTTGTTCCTTTGATGCCAGGCTGTCCAAGACAGTCTGGTGGCTGTTAATGTCAAAACTGCAGATAGGTCAAGAAGAATGAATACCGAGAAGAGGGAGGCGGCTCCAGCCAACTGGAGAGAATCGTACACTGCAAGGAGGGATGTTTCAGTGCAATGGCCGAGTCCGGACTGATAACCATGAAGGATATCTTTGTGGTCGAGGAATGCATATAGTTGGTTCTATGTTGCCCATTCCAGAGTTTCTTGACAAAAAAAGGGCAGCTGGTAGTGTAGTGGGCAGAGCTGCTGCTTTTGGACCCAAAGGTTGCAAGTTTGAATCCCACCTCCACCTCTAGTACCCTTGAGCCAAAGAACTTACCCTAAAATTGCTCAAGTGAAATTACCCAGCTGTACACACACAGAGCAGAGTCATACATTGTAAGTTGCTTTGGAGAAAAGCATCAGCAAAATTAATAAATATAATATAAATGTAAAAGGGAGAAAAGAGGCTGACCTGTAATTCTGAGCAGGTAGATCCGGAGAGGTGTTTTTTTTTTTTTTTAACAGTGGTAAGATGAGAAAAGTTTTAAAGGCAGGTTGGAAGCAACCAGAGGGGAGAGAGGAATTGATGACTGCAGAGATACTAAAAGAAATAAGTTGAGGAGAAAAGGCCTGTAGGAGAGGTGAAGGGATGGAATTAAGGTAGGTTGTCACTCTGTGTGACTGCAGGAGGTTGGAGATTTCACCTTTTGACAGGAATTGAAATACAAAGAATACGGCTTTGCTGGGAGACCCAGCATGATTGGGACAGGTGGATGCTGAGAACGTGTCTGTCATGGAGTCGACTTCGTCTCTGAAAAACAGTCAAAATCATTGGCAGTGAGAAAGGAGGAGGAAGGAAGAAAAGGTAGTGAAGAGTCTGTGTGGTCTGTTCGTCCCAAGTAGAGAAGTTTGTTGTGGAAGAAGGTGGTTTTAGTCAAAGAAGTAACAGAGTAGAAGGACACTAGGAGCTCTTTGTAAACTACCAGGTCTGTGAGAGTGTTTTGATTTCCACTATCATCATTCAATGTCACAGAGTTTGGTCTTGTTGCCACTGAGAACATCTTGATAATCATAGGCTGGAATTAGGGTGCACTACTCTGGGTGTTTATGGACACGGTCAAATGGAATTACTGTTATTATTACTCATCATGTTTTAATGAATTCAGGCATCATTTAGAGTAGTTTTGGAGTGAACTTGGGATGCGCTTGGGGCAAATTGGAGTTTTTCTGTGTAAGAAATAATTGAACGAGTAATTTCATTACCCAGATTCTAGATATGAATTGGGTCCTGTTAAGAGGGCTGTACACATTGTAGAACAAGCTGTGAAAAGCTGTGGGTATCGTAGGTTGAATTGTCTGAAGCCTTGGAAGATATTCAGTTTTTCAACTCCGGTCACACTAGTAAAGCTACTCTGCTACAGTAGTTCTCCACCTATTCATTATACACTAAAAACATTTGTCTTTTGGGTCACACATGATTTATGATTCTATTAAGCATACAAGATTTTTAACCTTTTTGTGGTTGTGTAAAGGAGGTGGAGGAAACATTACTAAAACTGCTTGAAAAAGGAATCTGCAGTAACAACCCAGAAATTATAAATATGATGCCAGTTACACCGGTGGGTTATACTGTGTTTTTACAGCTGATACATTAATAATCAACAATCCAGCACTCATCTCTGTGAATATACCACTAGTTAGGTGAAATATGTAAAATTGTTGGCACAACTGCAAATTTGGCTGCGGGAACAGTGTCAAGAACCATGTAAGTGTATCTCAGATATTGAAATGCAGCACTGTGAAAGAAGAGTAGTTGCAAGTCAAAGCTCAGCGATGAGAGTGAACAGGCATGTAATAGAACAATGGATAAAAACCACAAAAACAACCTATAAAATTATCTTCAAGCTGTATCACCTGGGACAGCTCACAGCTGCTGCTTTCAGATCCAAAGGTTGCCAGTTGAAATCTCTTCTACTGCCGTTGTACCCTTGAGCAAGGTACATACCCCACGTCGTTCCAGTAAAATTACCCAGCTGTATAAATAGATATAGGTAGCTTAACGCTGCAAGTTAAGAAAAGAAAAGCATCAGCTCACTGAATAAATGTAATCAACACCTTGTCCTTTGTTTCACAAAGTGGGTATTTTTGTTGGGGCTGCCATAGGGAAACATCTTAACACCCCAAAGAAAATGCATAACATGTACTAATCAGTACAAATCCTAGGTACGTGATATTTGAAAAACAGTGGCTGAAACCTATTTTGTCTCCTGCCTGATGTTAAATGTGCTGGCATATCTAATATAAAGGCAGACATCTTCCTTGAGCCATTGGGTCTCATTGTCAGATGAGAGCCATTTTAATTGACTGGTCATTGTTGTGAAAACATGGTTTGTTCACAGTGTTTGTGTGGGAATACGGTAACAGTGTCCTACAGATTAAACCGAATCAAGTGACATCCAGAAAACTATGATAAAGTCAGATTTTCTTCCATCTCCCGTTAATGCTTACACATTATTGACATTTTATGCGAAGTCCAAAACTGCAGAGTGAAGTGCAGATTTGTACCTCCTTCATCACTCAAGAACGGCTGACTTTCTTTTTGTAAGTTCGGTCACATTTCTTACAGTTCTTGCTTGACAGCATTCCCATTAGTATTGAAGCTGTTTTGATTGCAAAAAAAGGTCACATTTCTGTTACTTATTTTATATCCCTATGTGGTTTGGTGCTTCCAATATTTTATCCACTGTACACCCACACATTGCAGACCAAAAGTTTGGGCCATCTTTGCAAGTAATGTCTTCTGGCATTACCATGACAAACAGACCCCAGTGACAGGAAGCTGGTAGCGGCACCACTTCTGTCTCTGGTGATTAACAGGTATATCTCTCCCCCCCCCCGGATCTCACTCTTAAAATATCTGAAGGTTCCGGTTCAGAGCTCCTCAGTGAGTGCTCTGCGTTTTTATTTTGCAACGCTGCATTTTTATTTTGCAGTCTCATCGCTCTCCCCTCTCTGTCTCTGGTGTTGTCTAATTTTCTTGCTGCTGAACCCTTTCCCCCAGAACACTTACCATGCAAGGGAAGACACAAGTAGCATTTTGCCCATTAAAACCAACGGATAGTCTGCTTTGAAGGATCATGACCATTTCTGCTCATGAATTATTTTGGAAACTTAACAGAGTGCAGATTATTATCATGACTTTAATTTTGTACAGTATTAAAAATGTGAATATGTAGTACTTCATCTGTTGATACTGCTCCAAACTAATTAGTAATGCTTCCAAATGGGCCTGTTTTTCTTCACTTTCCGCATTCACCCTGAACAAAACAACCCTGTTTATTTCCTATTTAATATGGATGCAGTCGTCGTCCCCCCCGACTGACCTTTAATCAAGCAATTCTTCAGAAATTTATTTTGCAGAATTCTTGTATATTCTCAGTTGCACATTGCATATGTCAAATAAATATGAATGAATGGACAAAACTGCAGATTCTAATTTTAATGATTCTTTAATGGTAAATGATCATATCACACACCAGTGGGTATTAGAATGTGTGCTCAACATGCAGTTCAAAATTCAAAGGGTTCTCAACAAATGTATGTGAACTAAATCACAAGAATGAACTTAATCATCAATTAGTCTTTTGTCAGGAAGCAAATAATTAGAATTTCTCACATTGTTGGTAAAAATGCACGTGAAGAGATGCTTTTCTCCACTGTTCTGTCTGCATGCTTGTCTTTGCAGAATAAATTGTTGTTTAATAGAACTGATAAAGGTTAACTTCCTTTATCACTTTTGTTGCAGTAAGCAATTTTTTGCTGTTTTTTTTCTGACTGAAGCATTGGTTCATTATTCTTTGTATGCTATTCTCCTACGGAAATAATTTTAAATTTAATTGTATATAATTTTATGTTTATTTCCTTGAATAAACTCCAGGAATATACATGTACAGCTTTTCATATATCAGCAAATTGTTCTGTGTTTTCACTCTGGAGGAATTGTTGCGGAGTACTTTGTGATGACCATCTTATAACAAAAAAGCAGTGTACTAAATTATGTTTTCGATTGACTTGTTAATCAAGACAAGTATGAGACAGTACAGTCCACAGAAGCTGAAGGGTCTCCTGATTCCTGGTTTCTTACAGTGAATCTTATTGTCATCTGGTGTATCATGCCAGTTTTAAAGCCTGTAGGTATGTGGTTCTTAGATCATACCTCATTGACCTAAATGCCCCTTATCTTTCTTTCTTTTTTTTTTCCTCCCTCTTTTTCCCCTTTATTTTTCTTTGATACCCAGGCCCTGAAGTTGAGGGCGAGCTGTAACTGCCCTGCCCTCCCAGCTCAAGATCCCCTTGTCGTGTTCTCCACAAGTGTACACAAACTGCTGGAAGCTCAACAGGAGAAACAAACGCAGCTTTTGCCCCTGAACCAGGATTCAAATCCTCAGCTACACTTTGATCTTAGCCAAAAGGCCAAGAAGCGATCAGTTCAGCGGAGTGGTGTCCCATAGTCTGGTGTGCAGCAAGTAGATGATCTCGACCTCCTCCTCAGAACTGCCTGGACCTGGGCTGCCAACCAAGGGTTACCATCCCTATAGTCTGAGCTCTAGTCCCGAGCCTGCTCCTGTTAACTCTCAAGTTGCTCATTGAAAGTTCAAAATCCTTTGCTGTTTTTTCTGTCTATAGAAAACAACTGTGGTTCTTCTGAAGACTCTAAGGCATTGATCTGGGTCCTTTTCCTAACAGGCTGGTGTTTCACAGGGTTTCAATGTACCTCAGCACACATGGTCTTGATTGAAGTGTTTCTGTAAGTTAACCCCTGAAGTAGTTTGCAGTATAAAGGTGACGCTTAACTATGAGGTTTGGAGGCCCCTTCTCTCACTGCTTTCACGTCTGTAGGGGTGGTAATGTTTAGAGTCATTGCCTTCCAATCAAAGGATCCAGCTTCCAGAACTCTTGAAGTATTTACTCTGAAATGATACAGTAAGAATTACCTGCTCTACAAATGGATTAAAAATTGTAAGCAGGTCAGCATTCAAGCCTTGGGGCAAGGTGTCAGCTGAGTAATAGTTAATATCTATAGGGCAAATAAAATTATGTAATGTTATAAATAATGTAGAAATGAGATGCATGTAAATTAGTAATTTTTTTGAAGGTTGCTAGAAACTATTTTTATATCATTAGTACATTTACATTTTTTTATTTAGCAGACCCTTTTCTCCAGAGCGACTTCCCATGAGCTGCATGTAGTGTTATCAGCCCACACACCTTATTCTCCAAGGTGACTTACACTGCTAGATACACTACTTACACTGGGTCACTCATTACATAAATCAGTACATAGTACTGTATTGTTTGTCAAATGGGCCTCAAGCAGGCAACTCTTTGCACAGTTCTCAAAAGCAAAATGATGTTAAGGTTGCTATTTCATACTGTACCTCAAATGTGGGATACAGTCCTGCAATCTGACTGCAGAAAATTCCATTTCAAATGCAGATGGTCTGCAGGAATTTAGTCATCACACCTTTTGAAGTCCGTGTCTGTGTTTAACTGGTGCTTAAAGTACACCCAAACGTCACTCGGTAGTTTTGCTTGTACAAAAGTACTGCAGGATTTAAAAAAGAAAAAGAAAAAAAAACTTTGAAGAACAAATACTGCAAAAGGGAGTTTGTGTTAACCATGATTCTCCTTATCTTGAGCTTACAGTCAAAAGCTTCATTAGGGCCTTGGAGCCTTGAAGACTTGAGCTCTAAAAGTCTAGTGTCCATTTTATCTTTGCTTTCAGCATTTGCTGTACTCCTGATTGCTGTGTTTGAGAGAACTGACAGCCTGCTGCTTAGAATATTCTATATTTTTCTTGCATTAGACAAGTGTGCTGTGTGGCCCCTCCCCCTAAGGCTCTAACAGAAGAACCTCATTACACCTTCTAAAACTGCATTAGAAATGACACGGCACAACATCTACATGAGCTTATTCTTTCTTTAAGGAAATGCACTGTTGAGAACTGTGAACCTTCATAACTTAAGAAAAAGAATTATGAATATGTGTATTAGGTAGGGGGGCACGGTGGCGCAGTGGGTTGGACCGGGTCCTGCTCTGTGGTGGGTCTGGGGTTCGAATCCTGCTTGGGGTGCCTTGCGATAGACTGGCATCCCGTCCTGGGTGTGTCCCCTCCCCCTCTAGTCTTACGCCCTGAGTTGCCGGGTTAGGCTCCGGTTCCCCGTGACCCCCATATGGGACAAGCGGTTCGGAAAATGTGTGTGTGTGTATTAGGTAATTAAGTCAGATTAAAGTGACTGCTGCCTGGTTGGTCAGGGTCAAGTGCAGGTTTGGGTGTGTAATAAAGTCATTTTTATTTTGTGACTTGTGTCAGTTTAGGCATTTTTCTGTTTCAATCCTCAGGTTTTTTAGAAAGGGGTGCATCACAAGTTTGTTTGCACGTTTTGCTCAGATGATAATATTATATTCCATTAAATGTAGTAAAACATCTTTGAAGGTGCTAAGTTGCAAGTGCAATACATTCACTTTTTTACTTTTTTTTTTTTTTTTTTAACATAAAATACATTGCAGTGAATGAAACCGCAAAACTGATTAAATCTGTCCAGCACAGAATGGGGTTAATTAGGTGTAAATACAAATTGAAGAGAGGTGACAGCAGTGTGCAACCCAGGCTGCTCGCCCCCCCACAGCGAGGGCTTTCGCAGCCTTGCTGAGCAGACGCCTCCCGCCTACTAACAGAAAGAGATGGAAGGCACCATGCTGGGACTTGCCAGGTACAAGCAAGAGTGGAAGGAAGCTGTGTTGGAAATACCGTTTCCTACAATATAACATCCAGAAAGGGCATGCGAGCAATGTGGGGGTGGGAGAACGAGAATATAACTGTTGCTGTGTAGGTGGCCAGTTGAAACAATTGATCCTGCTGGCGGGACAGTGCTGTAGCATCTACAGACAACACCTGGTGGACCTGTGTGTGTGTGAGAGCACTGTACAGCCCTGAGACGTCAGACTGCCGCCAATCGCTCCATCTCTTCCATCCAAGTTGTCTGGCATAGTTAAATTTTCCTTGAGATGTCGCTCACTATCTTTGCATCTCATATTCTGAAGTGCTGTGATTTGCCCACTGTTACTGTGCACACACTTGTGCAAGTACTATACAAGGTTCTGTTAATACCCATATATAAATGTGTCCCTTTTCAGCTGTGCTCCCCATGTGACTGTTGTTTTCTGTAACGTGTATTTGTAATTTTTAATTTATTTCAATATTGCATATTAACACAAGAACAGAAAGGCCCGAAAGCAAGCAAGGGAACTTACTGGCACTGTTCTAAGAGCAGAGCTACTACAGATTTGGACTTGGGTTCCCATCTCATAAGTATCTTAAATGAACAGACCACATTATGAGCAACCCTCTCGTTGACATTTCAAGGACAGTCTGTGGGCACGTCCGGTTTGATTGTTAATTTTTCAATAAGTCTGCAGCCTTTCAAAGTGTTTATTAAGAATTAATGCAATATTCTAAAGTAAATATCTACCTCAAGGGTTAATTAACGGGCCAGTGAACAACAGCATTGCCCTCTACTGAGCAGTTTTTCACAGCTCTTATGTTTGAGAGGGAACCTGTAGGTGTCTGAACTCGGGACCCTTAGGTTGTCATCTAAAGTCCTGAGAGGGACTCCTTAAACCCCTGAGAAGGTATTTCTTTTGAAATATTTAATACAGCTGTATAGATGGTTTGCAATTGTTGCAATTATATATATATAAATATAATATAAATATATTTTAATTTCTTTGAATAAAAATCTCTGGTAAAGCAATGAAAATTTTTAATGACTGGGTAGACGTCATAACTGCAGTGTGAAACCTGGAGGTCTTTAAGAAAACACCATTAATATTTCTGTAACTTCTGTAAATGGTAGGTACTCAATACAAGCTTGATCCCCTTGTGATTTGCCTCATCTTTCATTTCTGTTTTAATCTACCACACTCTGGAGAGTAACACTTTGCTTGGGGAATTTGTTTGTATTACCTGGGTAATTAAATGTGCTGCCTTTAACCCCCAAAGCCAAATTTTGACCCACTTATTAAAAATAGTTTCTGAAAGGCAACAGGAGAAAATATTTTTCGTAGCCTACCACTGCACCCAGTTCCTCAAAATTAAATTTCGTTGTAGAGTTTGACAGCTGTAAATTAATTTTACCCCCTTGCCTCATAAATGAAAGTGGTGTTTAGATTTACTCTGATGTGAGAATGTAGTTTTTCGCACCAGCACTTTTTGAGACAGGCTTATTTCTGCACTCTGTAGTGCAAATTAGTGTTATTAAATCCATTAAAAGAGATTGTGCAGCTTTTTCACAAACACATGCTTTTTCTTCGATCTCCCAAGTGCTGGGCACTGATTTAATGCTGTAATCCAGTCCGGCGAAAGTGTTTACTGGATTGATCCATAGAATGTTATTTGCCATTAAATGTTTTGGTTCATCATACTATTTTGGTGTGTGAGGGTGGATGGTTATACACATATGTAGGAGCATTCTCTCCCACTGGACAAGTTTTGCATCAGCCTAGAATTAAGGGAATGGCATTATGTATGGGATGGTTCCGTTCTGAGCTTAGCTCATTTACCTCTGCATATTGTCTCACTGGATTGCCACTGGAGGGTGCAAGGTTACTTTATCTTACTTTTTTTTTTTTTTAAAGGCTGACTCTTACACAGTGTTTTCAGGACTGGTTTCGAGTGGTTTATTATGTCTGTACAGTTTTTCTAGCATACTCAGTGCAGTTTTTTTTTTTTTTTTTTTTTACCATTTATCACACCATCTTCATGATTCATCTTCTGATAGCCATTAGGAGGAGGATAGTACAGCTCCTGGAACCCGACATTTTAATTAATGCATTGATCCCTCAACGTAAATGCAAACCCAAGGAAGCCTGACTCATTTGTGTAAGTAGGTCAGGCTGCTGGGACAGTGAGTGAACTGGTAGCAAAGTAGGGAACTGAACGATGGCGTTGTTTTTGCCTTGCTGTCTCATGTTCGGGATTCGACTGAATCTTCTGGAGTTTCAATCCCTGTGAGGAAAAAGAGTTGCTGGAGCTCAAGGACATGGCTGTGTTGGCGGCATATCAACATCAAGTCAAAGTCAACTTTACTGTCACTTCCACAATATGTTTGGAACGTACATCGGAGTGAAATAGCGTTTCCCCAGGACCACGGTGTGACATAGAGGACGACATATACAACATATACTATTACTACTAGAGTACAATTCACAGTAACTAACTACCTCGCTAAAAATGAATAGAAATGTGAACAGATTTAAAAGTCGTAATGCAAAAAGTGAGTTTTTGTGCACAAATTGTTTGGAAAAGAGGGTTAGTGTGACCTAATGTAGGTCGATATGGAATGTTGTAAAGAAATACAGCAGCTATATGAGCAGAGGTTCCATAATGCATAACGCTGCAGAAGTCTAAGTGGCCTTCTTGGCTTTAGTTTAGTTGGCCAGTGCAGCGGTGCGCTTTACACAGCTTCCACAGGGACCTGGCACTGTGGGACAGGGCAGAGAGCATAAAGTAAATATAAAGTAAAAGGTTACGCAGCCTGTCAGACACGACTGCTGAACCGCTTAGAACTTGCTTTACTTATTAATCTCTTAAAACATACCTTGCCTTAAGACCACGACTTTTCCTCTCCGATTCCGTGACCCAAGATGTGTGAAATTGGTACAAATACTGTGCACTGACACTACTCCTGTGATCTGGGAAAACTAGTAAGTCAAATTTTGGTGTAAAATTTATTTAGCAAATTGGACGTATTAGGTTTTACCTCGTCATATTTTCACGTTAAAGTGGAAAAATCCGTTCTTGTTTGCATCTTTTGGTCTGGAGGAACATAGTAAGTCATTTAGTCCCGAGCAAATCCAGCTCCCTGATTTCTGTAATTTGCATACAACAGACTTACTCAGTTTTTGCAAATTAGAGGAGACTAGAGATGCACTCAACTACAGTGACAGTCAAAAGTTTGAGTGCACAGCGGCAATACTTGCATGTGACAAACCGGACAGAAGAGTCAAAGCAACAGAGCCCCCAAGTGTCCTACATCTCTAGGAACTGCTAGAGAAGGGTTGAGAACACATGGCAGTGGGTTTCTAATGCAAACTACTTAACTGAATGCCTTGAGAGAAAAAAAAAATAGTTTCCAGCGAAGTTTACCAAAGTAGTTCCTTAATGGATTGACTATACTATTCCAACATAAAGAAAATTATCCCTTATGCCAAGCAGACATTCTCTTCCATCCATCCATCCATCCATCCATCCATCCATCCATCTAACTTCAATAACCACTTCTCCTGAACAGGATCACAGTAACCCAGAGTCTATCCTGGAAGAATTGGGTGCAAGCCTACGTTCTCTTACACTGCAACCATAATTTTTTATAAAACCTATGTATACTGGTCATAACAAGGGTCACGTATTCTCAAGTGCACATTGCATTAACCTCACTTGATGCTTCTAAAAAAAACTGTCCACTTCAGCACAGAGACTTGCAGTTTGGCAGGCAGGCGGCCGGGTTCATTTGCAGTAAGGTGGGCCATCGTGATCAGCAGCTCCCTCGGCCACCTCTCTCTCTCTGCACTGCTTTGCATGCAGAAAGGCGTGCTGTCACTGAAGGGAAGTACAGGTTCGGCTCCGCCGTATGGATTTTGTCCTTACTCACTTAATCAAACCATCGCTAGGCTTCCAGTATTGAATACTAATTATTTCAGTCATGCTTAGATTCATAACACAATAATGCGACCGTAATATTTATTCATTTGAGCTGTGTTTAAATATGGTGTGAGTGAAATAAAAAGTGATATGATAAATTTGGTCTGGGGATATTAAATGTGTTCTGAGTTACTGTAGGAATCAAAAGGACAAGAGATTAAAATTTGTATATATTTGAATAATTTTGTATTAACCTGCTGACAACTAACACTTTTGTTTTGCGATATGTATTTTAATCATGACATTATAATTCAATGTCCTTTCAGTACGATGGTTTCCTTCTAACATCCGTGCACCTTACGCATGTCCAACCTAATTAAATGCGGATGCCAGTCACAGTCACGTTTGTAGGGATTGGGAATGTTTTGCATACATATTTAATTTATGATATGGAGAAAGTCAACACAGCTGTAAAAATATTAGCAGTGGTCTTACTAACAGTTACTGTTAGAACTGCTAGTTAGCATGCACATTGCTGAAGGATTCTTTCCCATCCCCAAACAATAGGAAGTCATAACAATGATTTTGACACACCGCGGCCTGTGAGACTGGCTGCGTGGGCTGTTGCGTTTTAATACTAATTGGTGCCTGGTAGCTGGAGAGCTGGAGCCGCCGTCGAGATCTGATGCAGTGATTGCTCGTGTGGACCAGATTGGGGCTCCCTGTGAAAACGCACCATTGATTATTTTTCAATCAGCAATCAAAGGCTCGGAGACAAAAAAAGAAAAAAAAGAAAAAAAAAGAACACAAAGTGGGCCATTTCTCTGCCTCTGGTCCCTCGTCACTATTTATACACATATAATTCCTTCCACCTCCATCGCCACATTAACTTCTACAAAGAAATGAATTAAGACTTGCTCCAAGCAATGAGTCACTTATATCTCAGGTGTGAAGTGCAGAAGGGTGGGGTTGATGAGGGTTGGGGGGCATTAGGTATGATGAATAATTGAAACGAACATGGTGGCATCCTCTCAGTTCCAGTGGCGCTCTCCTACTGCCATCCCCGCTTACCCCTTGTACCTGTGTGAGCGCAGTCTCGTTGCCATGGTTTCCATTATGCTTAATGCCTTTTCTTTTTTGAAGGACAAAAGCAATGATGATTACGGTTATGAGCAGCGTGTTCAGTTGGCCTCATTTCTTTAATGAAAACAAGCAACGGAAAAAATCAGCTGCTGAGAGCCGTGGGTGCTGAACTTCATGAGACGTATGTTCCTTGCATGCGTTTAAATAATAAAAAAAAAAATGCTTCTCTTTTCTGGTAGAGGGTGTGGGGTGTAAAAAAAAAAAAAAAAAAAAAAAAAAAAAAACATGAGTTTTTTTTCTCAAAGAAAAAGCGAGTGTATTTGTGCATGCGCGCAAAAGAGACTTGAAAGCAAATGAGTTTACTCTTTGACAGAGCCGGGAGGGACTGAATCTATTCCGGTCAGTGGTGACACAGCGGGAGGCGGGCTGAGTAATACCCCAGTCAATTCCCCACAGTTGTGGGATCTGAAGTGCTTGACAGCGTTTTGTTCCGAGGGTGAAGTTCCAAACCCCGGGGGCCCCGGGGCCCGCTCACCTTGAGCTGCTGGCTCCTCGAGGCGTGCGCGACCCGGTCGCCTCCTGATAGAGACACGTCCTCCGTGTTATCTGTGTACACAGGCCCGGACGGTGGGCATTGTCCTTCTCGTAGGCTTTAATTGTCTGTTTATCCGAGTGAACGTTCCTCCTCCTGAGCGAGCAGATTACGAAACGGGCCCGTGCTCTGAGTATCAGCACGCCGGATCACCTGTGGTGTGTACACTGTGAGCCTGCGCTCCCCCCACTGGCTGGCTCATTTCTCCCTCCCCTGTCGTGGCTCAGTGCCGCATCGCGGTCCTACGACCAGTTTGACCGCATCCACTAGCAGCTGCCTTGCCACTCTCCCTGCGCAATGATGGAGCTCCTCGGTGACGGCCGGCGAGGGCGTACGCACTGGAGGAAAGCTGACAGCTTACGCCGTCCTTTGTGTACATGTTGAACCCCGTCAATGGGCACAAAGGAGACGCCGTGTTTCACTGTAATCTCGCCCGAGTGCGTTAATTCTGTCAGCAGTTCCCCGTGAAGCAACCAAATGGACCTGCGGAGGCGAAGGCCAAAGGTGCAACATTCCCTGCGTGAGCGCAGTGACCCGGCTGCTCTTTTGGGCCAGGGTCCATTACAGCGGCACAATGGTGTTTCATTAGTGTAGGGCAGGAATTCTGCAGGAGAGCATCCTGTTGTGACCCCACGTGACCCCAGGGAAGCGGTTTTACTCTGCTTCCCGGCTGCGCAGAGGAATTGCAATCATTCACCTCCGCCGCACAGTGATGAGGTGGAGGAGATGCACCCTGCGAGCCGACTGCAGGCATCTGCACCACGCTGCTGTGGATCTTCTTCAATTTGCAAGCCTCACGGTGGAGTCTCCTGGATTGACAGACACATGAATGCTCTGGAATACATCACAAAAAACCACCGGTAGTAATGCGTCGTCTTCAAATCGAAGAGGACCCTGTAAAGTTGGCATTTATCTACAATTTTCCCTCTGAAAGTCCACCAGCTCTTCTTTGTCATGTGCCCTTCAGTGCTGCACACATCATCATCCATGTCTCCTGTGCTCATGTGAACCTCACACAGATGTAACAGGGATGCCAGGGACTCCAGCTGCCCCTGACTGCAGGCTGGAGACTTATCCCACGGGTAATCGCTGCACATCGCTGGACAAAAGTCTCTCTTATCGGTGTCTCTCCTCTTCTTTCTCAGAGCAATGCAATTATGACAAATAGTCACTCTTAAATAGAGTCCCATGCCAGGCTCTCCAAAGATGCCAAGAGCAACCATGTGGGTTTGCTCTTCAATCCCCCCTTGCGGGTGAGGGTTGGAGGAAAGGGCAGGAAGGATTGACAAACCCGAAGTCTCTGCAGTGCCCTGTACAGAATGCTGACGTGCGCATAACTCAGCTTTTACACGTCAGTGAACAGGTTGTCTTCCTTGCTCTCACCTGTCCTAAATTTGCGATGTGGATCTTGGTGGAGATCAACAGCTAGCACCGGGGTCCATGTCCCCTCCCAGCCCCTACTTTAGGACCGCGCCGGTTGTAGAGATGCAGCCGTGAAAGACATGGCTGCTCCAAACAGAGACTTGCTGAGCTGAGCTGAGCCACACACTACGGAACAGGGTGCAATGGGCTCGCATGGTGGTGTCAAGACTCAATGCACACTCAAAAAGCAAGAGGACGGGAAGTGGACTTGTCTAAATTTCTCAGTTCCGTGCTTGGAGCACTAAAAACTAGGACTGGGGACTCAGACTGGGGCCGTGGGCTCTGCAACATTTCGTAAGATTAGCGAATGATTTTATCCCTACCCTTCCGTACAGAACAAATACATTTCCATTAACGACATGTGACTATTTGAAACGACCAATGAAATTTTAGACATTACAGCAGGAGTCTTTATCGTTTCTCCTTTCATACACAGATGGTACATTTAGTTCGTTCCTGAAAACTTCTCCATTAACTCCTGTCTCAGGCTACATTTGAGTCAACTTACCAACTGGCGTAATATGTAATAACTCGTGACCATTAAACATCAAGTCATGCATGTGACGCTATCCTGTCCTTTTTTATTATCAAATTACTGCGGTTTGGGCTAAAGACTGGGCAGGCAGTCAATTCTGATGCGAGAGAGGTTTCACAGTCCTTTCCGGTCAGAATAATCCAAAGCTCAGAACCAGGTACCATGTACTACATCAGCATCTTCACCTCATCTGATTCACAACAGAAAATGAAACAACTACCGCTTCATTATTACTACTCTTCATCAACATTCCTTTCTGAATTTACTTGCAGTTTTGCAGCTACTCATACAATTTGTAGGTACTCATTTCAAGAATAATGGAAGAGGGACCCCTGGGGACGTCCACCAGCAGCAACATTCAGGTTGATTGGTGGAGAAAGTGATTAATTGGAGTACAGGAAGTGGAATTATTTATAGTGGGTAACACCACAAGAAATGCGCAGATGAAGATGCAGTCCATTAACTGGCAAGAAAATGCAAAAAAGAACAATCATAACAAATATACAGAGTAAACAATTGTAAAAGTCATTGAATAGGAAATCAATCAAATCAAAGAAATTTTAGTATACTTCAATGGTCAAAGTCAGCAATGGATTAAATGGATCCTTTTCTTCTCTTTAATAGTTTGGAGCATTTTTTGAATTCTCCATTTTAATTAGGCTTGTGGGTTTGGCAGCCATCCATTCACCTTTGCTGAAATCAAGGGTCCAATTCCGGTAAGTACCTTCTATGTCCTGTTAAAAGCAATCTGAAACAGCTGACATTTAATTCTTAAAGATGCTCATTCACGGTGTAATCCTCAGCACAGTTTATATGTGTTTGAATATACATATATGTATTATGTATTATATGTAAATATATGCAAATATATGCATATATGCATTTAAACAGATTACATATGTTTAAATGCTCGTAGGCCGTGTAAATGATTGTATTAGGGCTGCACACAGTTTCCTGAAAGCGTTTACACTAACCAAGTGACCTAATCGTTCTGTCTTTTTATGTTCTACCAACATTGATATTTATGGCTCATAAGGAATATCTTCAGCCCGAAACGGGCCTGTTCGTTGCTAGGCACGTCTTCAGCATAAGATGCACCCTGCCATCACCAAGGTCACCCCGGGGTCACGGTCACTGCTCTCGCTGCTGATTTAACTGGGAAACACACTCGTAGTCGGCTGCATTCCTCCAGTATGCGACCACAGGTGTATGAGTTTGGATGTTCTCTCTTGTGCCACTTTGGATTTATGAATGACTGCAGACTCACCCCAGAGGTGTCAGTCTTTTGATGTAATAGTGAAATAGCACACATTGTCACCACAGTTAAAGGTTGCTGCTCATGTCATATTTACAAGTTTACACACCCAGCAATGCTGTACTGTAACTAACACAGTGACTGCAGTAAAAGTACTTCTGAACATTTTTGCTGTTAGGAATGAAAACGAAGCAATGCATGACTACTAGTTGGTATAAAGAGAGTTTTACTGTACTTTACTGTGGTTAGTACATTTTTCACATGATTGGTTCTGTTTAAACATAAAGTTGAAAATAGGGTTCTTTTAAGACATTTCTAGTCTTTATCTCCCCAGACTATACTTGTATTGGTGACTGATGTTCAATATTAGGAAATACAACTTCAACTTTATTTTTGTGACCCAGTTGGAGAGCTGAAGTCAACAGAGATAAACATCCACGTTTTTCTTTTTTCTTTGTGGAGAAAGCAACCCCCCTTTCCTCATCTCCTCCTCTCTCTGTAGATAATCCACCAACACATTGCCAGTGAAACCCAATCCTCTTTATAGGGTTCTCTCAACTTTTTTGCTAACATTTTTGTTAATAACTTCCAAGGGCCTCTTTGGTCGACACAAAAAACAACTTTATAAATCCCTTCCCCCAAGCGTGAACTTTAAAGTTGGATCTCTTATTCCCGCTTACGCACGTGCACATGTACCATACTGTCGCTATAATGATAATTATTTCCAGAAAGGCTTGCTCTGCTTTTAATGTGCACTTGGAGCGTGCTTAAAATTAAATCTGAAGTCACTGTTTCTCTAATAGGTTTATTTTCGGTGAAAATCACGTTGATAGCCAGAGCAAAATCCCATCTTAACAGTGTTTCCTGCAAACAGACCTATCAATTACCATTTCCCAACGTGAGAAAAACATCTGATAAAACAGATCTTAAGTGCTGTTGCAGGTGTGAAATATACATACTTGAATATGTACAATTGTACATGGTTTAGGAGCCACTGGAGTCACTATGTTGCCAAAAATATAGTGAATGAAGGAGATGATATTTTTTGCTTATTTTCCTATTCATGGCAGGTTTTAATCCTGCACTTTAGTACCATACATGGAACATCTTGTGTTTCAGCACAGTGCACAGACATGTTGCACACGTAGTTTTTTTTCTGGTGTTGTGCACCAGTTCTGAGGTGGACTTCAGTTTTGTGGCCTACTTAAACGTGCAGAAAGTAGCACAGCTTCGCTTCTCCCCACAGACCCAGTCTGAATAATTGACTCTCAGAGCCGACACATACAGTAATAACCCCATGGACAATGTACCAGTTGGGGTCCGGTAATGACTGTCATTATTTCACGGCTCGAGACGAGAAATGTGGTCCGTTATGTTTCCAGATTGGTGAGAGAGCGTTTGGTGGGCACAGGCATTTCATCCTGTGTAAAATCATCCTCTGCCTCTGCAATGGGGCGTCATGTGGGCTTTGTTATCGGCTTTGCCTGCCGGGGAAAGAACCCCGTTCCCTTCTGAATGTGCTGTGTGTAGCATTGAGATGAATCTGGGTGGTCCTTCAGTATTCCACAGGAAGGGGGAAGAGAAACAAGACCCCTGACAAGAATTCATATTGTAAGATTCTCATTCATAACATAGCGATGGAAACATCATCATCTTTGTTTTTTTTTTTTTTTTCTTTTTTTTTGAGCAGCACCACACTTTTTATGCTATTATTTTTGGTAGGGTGGAATTTGGCAACATAATGCTACAATGTAATACTTACTTAATATCAATTTATATACTGTATTGCAATGCATAATGTTTTCCTCAGCTGCTTTGATTACATGAAAGCGTGCAGAACAGGTCCCTTGATGAAGGAAAAACTCAGTTTCTCTCCATGTTGGAGGAGACAGGCTGGTGCCATAGCCACCTGCCATTTAGCTGCAGTGATACCACTACCTCTGAAGTCCTGGGCTGAGCAATCAAAATGCACTCTCCTTCCAATGTCATTTAGTTTCAGTGAATTCTTAATGGTATGTACATCCACCTGATGTCAGTTTCCCCATCCCTGGGAGCCAAACAGCAAGTGTTCTGTTTACTAAGGCCTTTCCAGGAAAAGAGGGGAGGAGATATCGTTGCAGTTATTGTATGTTTAACTGCATTAGTATGGCTTTTTGCTTTATAAGTGAGAACAATGGAGACATTCTGGGAAAGCAAATGGGACTTTTTAACTGCATCCTCATTCCACACACACACTGACTGAAACCGCTTGTCCCAAGCGGGGTCTCAGCGAGCCGGAGCCTAAACCGGCCGAGTTTGCTGCCCCACCGCACCCCCCACATTCTCATTCCACTCTCTGATATTCATTGTCCAGTGTATGAGCTGTCAAACTCAGCCGTATCCCATAGGAAGGAGTATTTTCTCATAATTTTCTACGACCTGCCTTGAAGAACATCAGTGATAAGATGATTAGATGAACCGGTACTGATCGCATAGGAACCTCTTTGTAAGCACACTGGGCTGAAATGGCTGCACAGGAAGACCTGATATTCTAACACTTGCCATAAACATGTGAAGTAAATAATGTGGAACTTGGCTTTCATTCTGCGCTGTAAGTACTGCTCAGGAGTTTTTATTGGTCTTTGTATCCATTTTCAGCAGTTATGAAGGGAAAATTAACTTAAGTGTTGGTCCTCCTGTCGGTTACAATGTTTGGCTTGGATTTTGAGCTCAGGGGTAATCTTATTAGACAGATATCCAATCCATTTAAGTGCCCCACCCAGACCCAACCCACCATTTCTGTCATCTCAATCAACACAGTCCTCTGAATAGTTACTGTGACCTCCAAGCTGTCCCCATGATCAATGTTGCTCTTTAGCCAAAAACATTCAGTGCAGTAACCTTGTAAACTACTGGCACTGGCCAAAAAATTTACGCTTTGCAATTGTGTGTGTGTGGGTGTGTTGGAGAGAGACGGCAAGAAAGTAAAGACGGTGAAATTTTTGATCAGTATAAAATGTTTTTTTGCAATCTATGAATACTTTCCAAGGAAAACCCCTATACCCCATATTGTGGCTCGTATGGGTGTTTCAGTACCTGAACCGTCTGATTGGGTATAGATTCAGTCTCAGTACAGTCTGTGTGTATCGTTTGTATTGTAGCGTCCTACCCTAGTGATAGGGACCCCCCTAGGAGCAGCAACAGGGATTGACTGAAAATAGTTGTTGTGAAGAAGAGACTGCTGGGAAATAGAAATAGTTATGGGACCACAGAGATGTCTGTGAGAGTCTGGAACGGGGTGTACACCTGTTTCTTAATTTGAAAGGCTAGCTTGAGGGTGTAGGTCCTAAAGGAGATGGGTTCCTTAAACTAAGAACAATGTTTCATTGGAATGTCCAAGTACATCGGTTTCCTTCCCTTTCCAAAGACCTGCATTTCAGGTGGACTTCTAGCGCTAAATTACTTGTAGCATGTGGAGGTGTGAATGAACTGCTGTGTGGGGCTACCCTTTGATGGACTGGCATGCTGAGCATGGTGCATTCTGCCTAGCCTAGCGCTCTCACCTTCCAGGATAGGCTCTGGGCCTCAGCCAACCCTTGCCCAGGACAAATGGTTACTGATAGTGAGATAGTGCTTTTAATAAAAACTGTGATTTTGTCGGATGGTTTTGTATGCCAAGTTTCAGTCAACTCAGTGTCGGGTCTGTGGCTTTCACATACAAGGTATTTCAAACTGAAGCTGGTCTTTAGTTGTTTTGACAGTGATGGGTATGCTGTGGTCATTTAGTTATAAATATGCTGGGACCGATCTAATATTAAGGTTTTGAAGATTCTTTGTTTGGGTTTTGGGTAGTGTAGTGATTACAGCTGTTGCCTTGCAATTTGAAGGTTGTTAGTTGAAATTCCACTTCTGCTCCATTACCCTTCAGCAAGAGGCCCTGAATACCCTACTGCGCCAATAGGCAGATAGTTATCAAGTTCATTATCTAAGAATTGTAACCTCTTTATATGCAGATAACTAAATAAAGGTCAATACTAAATTAATAAAGCCTAATATTTTGGGGTCCCATACAATACAGTTAAAAACTGGGGGTGGGGACACACCCAGGACGGGACGCCAGTCCGTCGCAAGGCACCCCAAGCAGGATTCGAACCCCAGAGCCACTGGAGAGCAAAACAAATTGTTAAGAAAATAAAGCCAGTTGTTTGTATTGCATTATTTAAGGTAGTAGCTTTAGAGAAAATCAGTCACTCTGGGGTCCGTACAAGCTGGTATAAGAACAGCTGAACAAAAAGTATAACCATTAAAAGTGTTTTTTTTTTTAAATATACTATCTCTCAGTGCTTCCCTATTGTTTGTGAGTTTGTTTGCAAGACTGCTCACAAATACCACACTTACCTTGATTGTCAGCTGTGCTGTTCTAACATCCCCAAAAGTACCGTTTAAAATGAGTAAAATGGAGCATTGAAAAAACAGATAGATCTCACATTACTCCCCACAGCTGCTGCAGAAAATGAATCTTTTAGCTGCAATGTGTTTTAATTCCAAAATAAAAGAATGGAAGACACAAGTAAAGCACTTCTTCAAAATGAAAAGTGACACCCATGAATTTGTTTGGTCTTTGAAGATTTTATGGAAATGGATTATATACAACTATTGTAAGTCCAGTATTATGCTGCATATGTGCTTTGGCTGGTTTTAGTCCTACCACTCCAGTAAACCAATAAAGGTAACAAAAGCTCACATTTTTGCGACTCCAAATGGTCAGAAAACAATTACCTCATGAAGGTCGTGGATTTGTTGTACTTGTTCTCAAACTCGTTCCTTATTTGTGGAATATCTGGTATGGGAATATCGGTCCCATAAAAGAGCAACAAGTGAGTAGCTGAAGAGGGGCAAATGAAGACAAATTCCAAGAAAATAAATTTAAACTGCAGTGGTTGTAATAGGAGGGGGAGTTTGGTTTTACAGATGACAAGTTCTCCTATTGGCTCTTTGAAGCGGGTCTCCACATTGTTTCTGATATGTGTGCAGCGAACTGTGGGCGTCTCCTCACCCCCCTCCCGGTATACACATTGGCACCTCCTGCTGCCTCCACCATTCGCTCACAAATCGAGATTAATCTAGGCTGTCTCCACCGCTTGGTGCTTGGGCACAAAACCAGCCCTGTCCTTACACAGGAACCACTGGAAAAGAAAAAGGTCTTGCTGTAGTTGGTGTACTTTGTGAGACAGGCAATGCCATCAATGCTGATCTGTAATCATCTCCATGGAGCAGGAGGCAGGAATACAACGGCCTGTCGATAACATCTTGCCCGCGTCTGGAGAGGCTTGACGGGGACGATATTCCAAGACTTCCTACAACCATCTGAATCCATGTGCCATATGACTGCTTTGACCCATAACTCCTTTCTGTGTGTTCTGGTGCATTTATTACTCCTTTAGTTCTCACTTGGTAGTGGAGGCCTCTACCGTGTGGGGAAATTCAAAAGGCGAATAATTAATGCATATAATTGACTAATTAATTATTAATACAAGCATGTCAAGACCAGTACAATTGAACACTGCTGATATTAAGTTGATTCCTTCACGGTGTTCCTAGAAAGCAGATGGGAGGGGAGTTACCCTGGTACTGCCACCTGCCACGTGAGTTGTTGGAGAGACAAAGAGCTGCGTGGCATGCTGACACCTGCCTCCCTCCCCTTCTTGATATCAAAGCAGAACAGTTGGTTAAAGCCACCTCAGGGAGCTGGTGTCTGTGTAAATTTGCCTGGGGACGCTAAATTGAGCACCTCATTACACACAGCGCTTGTCAAAGATAAAGTGGGGAAGGTCATGCAAGCCTTCCTCCTATAAATCATTAGGTATCGATCATCAGAGGTAGAGGAAAGAAGGGGTTTGGAAAAGGGGCATCTGTAGCGATTAGGAGTTGTATAAATCATACCCCACCTCTAAGACGGTGCCCCTCAAAACACAGTGCTGCTGCTGCCCCACTCACGCATACGCACTCTCGGGCACCCTCAACACCCGGAATGGTATTCTCCAGAAATAGGGACTTATTTACATTTTTATTACCAGGCTTGCAGGCCTTTGAATTAATTGTCTGCAGTAATGTGTGGCAGTATCTGTGGGCATGCTTCAGTGGTACAGGTGCTGGCAGAGCTGTGGCTGAGGGTCCCGTGTGACATTGTACATGAAGATGGATGTGCCTGAGTCTCGAGGTTAGTGGGAGGTACTTCATTCGCTCTTCTGCTATTGGCCACATTTGCTTTATTGGAGCACAGAGGGATGTTATGAACCAAGGTTGATGCTTTCATACACGGGGAGAGGAGCTTTTCCTGGAAGCTGGGCATGTCACCTAAATGGTAACAAGCGTCTTCTATCTAAGTGGCAAATAGTATAGTCAGGGAGCCAAAATGGCAAAACAAGTGCTTAAAGTTTTGAGTCCTAGCAAGGGAATCTTGGAAGGAGTCTATTGTACAACTGAGACCGGTACTGATTTATAGTATCTATTTATAGTATCTGCTTGTACCTGTCCATAATAAAGCAAGTGTAAAACTGTAAAAGTTTTCCTTACAAAACCAATTCACAAATGAAACTGTCACGCCCACACCCTCGAGCCGATGCGGAACACCTGGGAAAACGACGCAGACTGGGCCATAAAAGGCTGCGTCGAACCACCAGCCGACGCGGAACCTTGTTCAGCCTTATTGTTAGCGATCTCCTAGCCTCTTGCTCCACTCCTTCCTGTTCCCTGACGCCTTCCCCGATCCCGTCCCTTGCTCCTACGTTTCTGCGCCTTCCTATGATCCTCGACCTTTTGCCTGTGTACCGACCTTGCCTTTTGGATTCTCCTTGTAACGACGTTCGCGCCTCGAAGACCCGTTGCCTGTCCCTTGACCTCCGCTCTTGGATTTCCCTGAATGAACCACGAATCCCGCCCCGCGCTTGGGTTCGCCGCTTCCTTCCGGAACCAACCATGACAGAAATGTTCTTTTAGGTGATTTCCAATTGCAACAAGGCTTGAAACTGATTATAAACAGTCCATTTTTATGAATTATAAAATATTATAAATTACTACGTTATATTTTATAACTTAAGCCGCTTGGAAATATGAACACGCTTCTCATACAATTAAAATATCAGTCTGCCCTAGACAAATGAGTAGTGTGGATAAATCAAAGATAATGCACGTTTTCTTCCTCATGTCATAAATGGAAGTGATGGCTACATGTTTCTGAGTGGGTCTGAACCCGAGGGATATGCGGGATGCTTCGTATTCATGCAAATAGGATCTGACATTTCAATATTCATAAAGCTGCTTTGACAGTGTCTGCTCTTTTGAAGTCTATGATTTATGGAGGGTTTCCTTAAAGTTGGAGATCTGGCAGTTCTGTGCCAGCGTTCTGTACTTCTGCTACAGGACGCTGGCACCTTAATCAGTCCATGCCATTAAGGAGCACAGCGGTGGAAATGCCCAACTGCACCAGGGCTCCAGGGAAAGATTCCTGCCGCTGTTTGCTTCCATGACAGTTGTGCCCCCTGCTGCAGGTTGGCACCGTTCAGCTCATTGATTGCTGGCCTGAAGCCAGGACTCTGCTGCAAATAACCCAGCGTGGCTCTCGTGCCTGCAGAAGGTACACTGGCCGCAGTGTTTGTTTTAATGGCTGTGATAGATGGAGTCTTCTCTGACAATGGACCTCAAGGATCAGACCTCAGTCCTCTTAAAATCCTAATCAATTCCCAAATACTTTTTTTCTGTGCTGTCTGCATGCGGCTTCTAAATCGTATTTTCTCCTTTTTTTCTTTTATGTAAATTCGGCATTTTGCTAAACTATTCAGATAATCCCTGTAAGATTCATGATTAGCAAGGCGTGGTTAGTTTAAATTTTAAGTTATAACATGTAATTTGATGTCATTGTTAAATTAACAGGCAAGGACAACCACAATAAATCTCAGAAACAAAAATGATTTGTTTTCTTTAAATGTTAAAATGTGTGAGTGTGTAAATCCGCACACACACACACACACACACACACACACACACACACACACACACACATGCACGCACGGGCATATATATATTTGTACACATACTGTATATCCTGTATCTACGATGGACTGGTGTCCTATCCACAATGTACCCACTCAGCCTTATGTCCAGTGCTTCTGGGATAGGCTCCAGATCACTGCGACCCTACTCAGGACAAACCGGTTATTGAAATCGGACGCATGGATATATCCTGTAACTGTTGACACTCACCCGCCACTTTATTAGATGCACCTGGCTGATTACAAATATAATTTTCCTTTCTGAGTTACTGAGTCACATGGTTATGAGCTCATTACATAAAGCCTGCAGACAGGGTCAAGAGGTCCAGTTACGACTTGAACGAATGTCAGAATGAACAAAAAGTGTGATATTGATGACTCTGAATGCGGTATGATTTATAGTGTCCCACGTACGCGATCCTTGCATCTCAGCCACAATCCTGGTATTTTTGCATGCTAGTGTCCAGAGTTAACAAACGATCAACATCCATTCAGCATCGTTTCTGTGGATGAAAATTCCTTCGAAACAAAAGATATCAGAGAAGATTGGCCAGACTCGTTTGCAACTAAGAGTAAGGTCGCAAGTGCAGAAAAACGCTCAGTAAAACAGCGGTGTACAGAAAGGCGTTTTACGGACGCACAACTCGTTGATCCTGCAGCTGCACAAGAGCGTGCTGGATTCCACTCCTGTCAGCAAAGAACAGGATGATGAGGCTTTCGTAGGCACATGATTACCGAAACTGGGCAAAAAAGACTGGAGAAATGTCACATGGCCTGACAAATCTAGATTTTCTGCTATGACATGCTAATGAGAGGATCAGAATTTGGTGTCGACAGCATGAATCCATGAATTCATCGTGCTTGTTATCAATGGTACAGACTGCTGCTGGTGGTGTGATGGCATAGGCAATGTTTTCTTGGCACACATTAGGTTTTTTAGGACCAGCATCATCTGAATACCACAAAGTACCGAAACATTGTTGCTGATCTGGCATATCCCTTTGTGGCCAGTCTAGCCTTCCTCAGACTGACACTTCCAGCAGGATCATGCGCCATGTCACAATGCACACATCATCTCAGGATGGTTCCACCAGTATAACAGTGCCTTTACTTAACTCCAATGGCCTGAACTATCCCCACCCCTTGGAGGCAGTTATGCATAATAAATGAAAATACACTGAAAGATGATCCATCTCAGAAATCCGCAAGATGCCGCAAACCACCCTCTGCCTCCCACTACCCCGCTCCCCACTTCCTCCTCCTCCTCTCCCCTTTCTGAGTGCATTTTACCGCTGACTAGTGGCACAAAACAGAAACACGACTGTTACTGCTTTGCAGCATAGAAATTATAGAAAATTGAACAGTGGGAAAAAATGCCATTAAACATTAATAAAATTGCAAATGTTTGTCCTTCAAAAATGCATAACTCGGTTGTTCGTAACGCAAGGTACAAGCGAATATGTATTGCAGGCCACGCTTTCGTTCCGTAAGACGTTAAAGTGTTATTGAAATCACACAAGCCTGATTACCTGTGGCTTCAAAGTTCTTCAGCAAAATCCCTGAGAGAGCAAGCAGAGGCTGTGCTCCATGATTCAACAGAGCCTAGCAGCCAGTCCTTTGAGTGGCAACACTGTGATTCAGCATTCGGTTATAAATCCAATCCTTTTGAGGTCTAGCCTGGGGCTTGGGGTGAGGGAGATGCACTGGGCTGCGCTTGCATCCGTGGCGTGAAAAAAGAGTAAACCCTGTGCATAAACACTTAGTTGTCAACCCTCTGTAGCGTTAATAGTGAAATTGGTTGTCTTTATTTGGAAATAAACCAGCTGCAGGAAAAATATCAGAGAAAGGCGCGAGAATTTGTTTTCAAATGATCGCCCTTCTCGGGTTGCCGCAGAAGCCACGAGCAGCTCGGAAGCCGCAAGACTCAGTGAGGTGCAGCACTTTATTTCCGCTGTTTATGCAACACGGAGGCATGCAGGAGGAAGCAGTGTGTTGATAAGGTCAGCTGTCACCCTGTACTTTGTTTGTATGAAACATTTAGTGTCAGATTTCTTGAGGCTTTTCTGGGCTTCATGCATAATCAAAATGATGTGAGCGAATGGCCTGCGAAGCTGGCGAGAACTTGAGCGAGTGTGACGTTGTGCAAATTTTATAAATTAAAGCGTTCCCAAGATTTTGGTACAGAATCTGTTTTTGTTTGCCTGCTTTTCCATCTGATCTACACCTATCACAAGAGTGCAGTCATGGAAGGACGCCTCTGATTTTGCTGGGTGCTGTTTTCCGGGCCCAACAAAGACCGAGTTGACTGGAAGATACAGACGGAGGTATGACTGGTGATGCGGTAGCCTCAGAAAAGCATCTCTCTGGCATTGCTTGACTCCCAACGTCCTTGACCGGAGAACACGGTCACATCAGCCCTCAGGCTTGGCCAGCTGAGCGAAGCGGTGCTGGCAGGGCAGGTGGGTGTACGTCTCGCTAGGGACACGACCCTTTTCCTAACCTGCCCGGGCGAGCACCGCAAAGGGATCTTCCGACAAAACGCTGAAAATGTACTGCCAGGAAAATAGATGGCAGCCCAGCAACGAGCCTGACTGTCTGCGCTCTTAGGCGACCTTGACTGGCATGGGGGGGTGGGGCGGGGGGTATGTGGAGTAGGAAGGGAGATGAGTTAGTGCAATCCAGATTTGTGGCATCGTCTTCTCTTCCAAGAAGAAGGCGGTAAGCTTCTGCCTTTGACACCGCGTGGGCATTTGATAATTCGCCAGAGGAATACACAGAAATGTTTTATGTGACAAAACGAGACACAGAACACATATCTTTGTTAGGGCGTTTTTGTTACAAGGACAGACGTCGAATTCTGATGGGATGCAGGGAGGGAGAGAGGGCAAGGTTTCTCCTTGAGTTCCAGGAACCCCGAGCGCTACGGTGAATTATAGGATGCTTTTGATTGTATGCCTGAAAAGAAGCAGGAGCTGTTCCAGAATATGTTATGAATACTGATAAAACCCAAGAAAAAACAGAGGAGACTGAGGCTTGAGGTAAATAACAAACTCCTGACATCTGGGTAATACACCACGGCGAGTGATGCCTTGTGAGCGGGATGTAAGCTCCTGTGCAATCCTGTTTGGTGCTCCTCTGCTTCTGCACAGCCAGACCAAGTGTGCTTTGCCTCTCCTAGAGTTACCTTCCCTCTCTCATGTTGTATAACGGTAATGACACAGGACTTATTGATTTGGCCCACTTGGTACGATAGCCTTGACAGCCTCCGCGGGGTTCCTCAAAATGAGGAGCAGGATCCGTGGGTTCACCTAGTCCAGCGATGCACGATAACAGCCGTGAGCCCACGGAGTCGGGACCAGCATGAGCCCTATAGGGACAGCTGGGCTGCTTGGCCTAGACAGGCCAGTTTCAGGTGACTTATCTGAGCACACACACACACACACACACACACACACACACACACACACACACCACTGCGCTGAGTCAGAAGCGCAACCAGTCAAGGACCCTTCTGGGTAGGAGAGGGGAATCAATGAAATATCCCAGCTGTGTGAGGAGCCAAACTGAAGGCAGAATGACGGAAACAGAGCGGGAGCGAGAGCCTCTGCCCGGGAGTCACATTATGACACCATGGGAAGTGACAATTTGGTCGGAAACAATCCAGCAAGTTTCGGCAATGAGCTCTCAGAGGTGATATTTTTCATCATGGTCAAATAATCAAAACTGACTGAACAGAAGGTTACCGAAAAGACTTCATGTTTAGAATAATTGTGCCCGCAGGGGTGGTGGAGGAGCGGTATTGCATTTTCCGTTCCTCCCGATGCGTCTATAAACTCACGCTATTGAATGCTTTTTAATTACTGTACCTCAAAGTTGCATTCTCATTTAGCTGTTCAAACAAATTATACTAAATAAGTGTCCTCGTTACATGAGAGGAATCAAAACGCGCAAGCGGTGTGGATAAATTGCCTCTTTTGCATTTTGTATTAATTTAAGTTGGGAATTATTTCATTTTATTTTCAATATTGTGGAAAATTACTTTGTAAATTGCTAAACTGTTGCGTAATATAGTTAAATGAAGTGAACTGAAGCCTTTCTGCTGTTTAAGAGCTCATTTCACAGTGACAATCACAGCTCGGCGTGTATGTCAAAAGCCGGTGCGGACTGCTTCTTGCACCCTGCAATTAATTTTGCCGTCGGACCGAAGAGGCAGCGGGCTTGTGTTTGACGGGGAATTGCTGATCAGCTTCGGGCCGATGCTCCAGCAGCGGACCGCGGCCGTGCAGCCGCTCGGCGCTCGCCGCAGTCCGTACACGGTCTCGCGCTCCTCGACAATCGCCGGCCTTTTCATCCTTGTTAATGGTGCGGCGTTTATTTGGCCGCGCTGATCGGTAAATACGATGTTTTTTCTGCCATCTCAGCAGCTTGTGTGGGAGACCTGGATGGGGATCAAATAGCTCTGCAGAGGGGGGCCTGTTTCCCTTGGGCTGTCAGGCAGGCGAGCAGCGGAGCAATGGGAGAATGGAACAAGGCTCCTTCATCAGCGCCGCAACATTAACTCCACGGGCGTTTCTGGAAGAGAGCCAGATGCACCGTCCTCTCAGGACCACGAGCTGGGAAAGGGAACTCGGGGGCCGGTTACCAGCAGCTCCCACTCCTCCCCTCACTTCAGCCTGAGCGCCCAGTAAAAAACAAATGTGACACGTCTGGTAATCCAAGGCCTCTACTGTTTTGGCACAGAACATTGTATACTTTA
Source organism: Scleropages formosus (assembly GCF_900964775.1). Taxonomy (NCBI): domain Eukaryota; kingdom Metazoa; phylum Chordata; class Actinopteri; order Osteoglossiformes; family Osteoglossidae; genus Scleropages; species Scleropages formosus. The sequence continues at coordinate 12,901,767 of NC_041814.1, read as the reverse complement.
CAAAAGTAAAAGAATGTTTTGAGAGAAGTTTTTTATGCTTGTTTATTTTCAAGAATTCTTGAAAGATGACTCTTCGCCGTACTTCGGTGGCTGCTACCAAAAGGGTTTCTTATTAGAGAAAGGAAATGATAAACCAAGAGTGGCGCATGTCATATTGCTACTATTCTACTTAATTGTAGGATTTCACTAAAGGATTTTATGACTCTGCAGTGGGGGGTGTGGTGGCGCAGCGGGTTTGACCAGGTCCCGTTCCTAGCTGGGTCTGGGGTTCGAGTCCTGCTTGGGGTGCCCTGCCACGAGCTGGTGTCCCCTCCCCTTCCAGCCTTATGCCCTGTGTTGCTGGGTTAGGCTCTGGCTTGCTGCAACCCTGCTTGGGACAAGCGGTTTCAGACAGTGTGAGTCCACAGTAGAAAGAGTTTGTATTTTATTTGCCGAGTCAATATGATGGAGCCATTTTCTGCGTTCTGCACTTTGAAGTATAGAAATCGATAAAAGGTTTAACTAACACAAACATGAAGAGTTTTGAAACCTATGTATTGTATCGCCTCTTCACGTTCTATCCTTAAATCCCCATGCCCTAAATCACCCGAATGCTTCTGCAGTAAAAAGTGTGTCATGCAAAATTTGTCAGATAACACAGGCATGATAACCCCTGTGTGAATGTACCGCCTCTCTGTGGCTATCATAAGCCATCTGCCATTTTAAAGCTTGCTGATCATTGATAACAGAGGTCATTCATTTTCACACTTCATTCTGCAAAGAAGGGTTTAACGATGCTGATTGTGCTGAGATTTATTTAATAGTCTTAGGGTAGGGGTAGGGCCTTTTACCATTTACTGATTTAAATTTAACTAAAGGCATGTGCTACAGGCAATATGGTCTGTGTGGAATATATTTGCATTATTTTTTGGAGCTGTTTGTTGAGGAAATAAACTCAATATGAAAAGCACACCCAGTGTCAAACTGTGAGTGATAATCTTCATTGAAACCCAACACCGAGGGAAGGGAAATCTGTGTCAGTTCAGTAAATCAGCTGTAAGGAAGAAAACGACATCGGTGTGGGCCTTGGACAGAGGATGGCAAGAGGTAGAACCTATCACAAAATCTGATGAAGGCGCGGCTTTCAAAAGACCCCCATTAATCTCCAGTTCCGATTGATCAAAATACTGCTTGGGTATCACACACACACTTTCTGAACCGCTTGTCCCATACGGGGTCATGGGGAACCAGAGCCTAACCCGGCAACTCAGGGCGTAAGGCTGGAGGGGGAGGGGACACACCCAGGATGGGATGCCAGTCCGCCGCAAGGCACCCCAAGCGGGACTCGAACCCCAGACCCACCAGAGAGGAGGACCCGGTCCAACCCACTGCGCCACCGCACCCCCTAACCCTTGGGTATCACAACCCTTCTAACTTCTAACACAGTGTTCAGTTAATTTGTGAGGTGCAGTGCACATTGCTTGCTTCCAGAATAATTCATATCATTGTCTTTACAAATAGGCTTTCAGCGTCTACAATGAGTCTTGTTCAGTAGCTGCTGCCCCGAGGTTGCATCTTCCACTGCGTACAACGCAAATCAATTTCCATCTGCTCCTTTAGCTCGTACTCAATTTTTAAGGGAATCCAGTAACCAGAGCTTCAAGTGCATAAAACAGCTCTCATATCTTTAGTAGCTGTAGGAGAATCCACCAATGTTTGTGGTTTCATGCTGAGCACAGCTGATAAGGCACAGGTTTAGTTATATTTGAATCTCAGTCAGGTCACACATTTAGAAGTGAGAATGAATTTCAGCTTTCTCTAATTAAGAGTATTGGAGGCTCTGGGTCTTTCTAGCTGTCTTTATTTGAAGGATTTTCACCAAAGTTCTGGTTTTTTTGAAGAATAATTCAATGCCTTTGGGCTTCTTTTATGTGAAGTGTGGTTTCACAGTCTGGCTCTCAATTCCTACTGGATATAAATTAAAAACTTTGACAAATTGTGGGGGTTTTGCAATGTGGTAAAGGACTGAGAGTGACTGTGGGGAGCCTACACAGGAGGAGTGGGGAGGATGAGGAGGGGGAAGAGGGGGGACTCGGGGCCTGCTGTCCGGCGGCTCAGCTAAGCCCCTGCCTGGGTGTGCAGTCCAGTGCCACAAGCCAGCGATTATCTTCTTTCACCAAAATCCTCTGTGGAGCTCTATGAAATCGCAACTCTGAGTGCTGCTCCTGCTTTCTAGCTTCCTCTCTGCATGCCTAGTGTCTTCTGCCCGGCCCTGTGCCTTCGCTGCCAGGGGTAGCCTCCTTGTCTGCACCGCAGGGAACTGATTGAGCTCTCCTGGGCCACGCTTCAGCACCGGCAGCTTGGATCTAGGGCAAGTACAGCTGAAGAGGAAGATATGGAACCGCCACTGGTAACACAGATTATTGACGTGCCCGAGAGAGGTGAAAATGGAGGACGATATAAAGAGCGGTAAATATCATGGCCTCATTATTTCAGTGGAGTGTCACGGGTGGTGCAAAAGAGAGACTTGTAACAGGAGGATCACTGATTCTCTCCTTTGCGCCAGATGTGCATCTGCTCTAAAAGCCCACAGATCGCTCTCTAATACACTCAGGCAAATCCCTCACGAAAGACTGCAATAATGGATCGCGGTAAGTGTTGTGCCTAGGAACAAATGATTTCTTCCAGGTTTTAGCATCTGCTGAGGTATCACACTGCATATCAAAGAAAAACTGAATATGACTTAGTGTCCCTGACCACAGGGTGGGCTCCACAGCTTGGGTCACAGTTGGGGCACTGAAACTAGTGTCATTATGCGCCTGTGACCTGCAGGTCTCTTGTGCTGGAACCAATTGTAATTGTTCCTCCAAATGGAGGGAGGGTCTAATCTTCTAGGGGTGTTTTGACTGGCTGCTAATGTAGAATAATTATCCAATCGGACACCTGGGAGTTGCCGTCTGGCGTGGTGATTTGTCTTGCTCCCGCTCTAAAGCGACCAATGATTTGGTGTTGCAGGAGAATGATTGAAAAGAACACATACTAGGAACCGCAGGCTTATTGGCACACAGGAGAACACTGTTGACAGATACACGTTTAAGTGCATGTGGCGCGGGGGTGGTGTAAACAGCAAAACACCTAAATATGCTCTTTGAACGAAAAAGTGGAAAATAAATTCTCAGTGTAAATCGTTGAAAGCCTTTTAATAACCTGTTAACCTTACCAAAGCATTGATTATCAGTGTTGCAGTTTTATTAAACTGTATCCAAGACTCGTATGCTTGGTAGTTACAGCTGAATACACACACACACACACACACACACACATACACCATCTAAAAGCAGTTGATCTAACTGGGGTAGTGGCAAACCGGAGCCTAACCCAGCAATGGAGGGCTGGAGAGGGAGGGGACACACCCAGGATGGGACACCAGTGCATCACAAGGCACCCCAAGCAGGACTCGAACCCCAGACCCACCAGAGAGCGGGACCCAGCCAAATCCACCGCACCACCACGCCCCCCTTACGGCTAAATCACAAAGAAAATAATTAGGCAAGAAAAAACACTGAAAAAAGTCAAGAAAATTTTTCCTATTGCAATGATAAGACTCCATGGTTCTAATGTTTAAACACAGAAGCACATTTAAACATATCATTAAATAATGACGATCTGACAAAAATTGGCATAATCCTTTGTTAAGCCCAACAAATATAGCCGAAAAAAAATTCTAAACGTAAAAGACAAAATGGGGGGGGCTACAGTAATTGCATGTTTCCTCTTGAGGGATGTGAGGGGCTAAAAAACTACTGACTTCATCATGATAGTAATATGATGAAAATTTATATAATTTGCATAAATTCCTAAAAAATATATTTCATGAGTAGTATATGGAGAGGCGTAAAGTGTAAGTTAATTTTTTTTCCTTAGACAGAGATAATTATTGTGAAATTTGTAATATTTGTGTAAATTATAATTGGTTTTCTTTTATGTTATTAATGGTAAATTGAATTACTTTGCTTAACACTACCATCACGTTGATTCATTGTACATATTTATACATATATTGTAGTACATATTTATTCCAGTCCATTTATTGCTATCAATAACATCCACTGGAACATTTACATCTAAAAATTTGGACCTGTGGCTTTGATTATGCTCTTAAATACCTGTTTATCACATCTGAAGGTCCTTACACCAAATTAGCAGAACACAAGGAGGCATTCTAAAGCTCCTACAGCAACACATAATCAGATGGTTTCCCTTACAAGTTCCAGGTGAGGTTATTGCTCTTGTACCCTAGAGCAAGATACTCAGTCTTTTATTGCTGCAATAAATATCCAATTGTAGAAAAGGGTAATACCAGACAGGAAGGCCAAGATGTGTTAGTAGTCTTTCTGTTTCGGGGTTTACATGTGGAGGAACAGTCTGGAAAATCCACAGCTCTGCTGCTGTTGGAACCAGAAATATTAGGTTAGCACAGTTCTCTGAAAGGTTAATGGCAGCTTGCACATAAAGAGAAATGACCAGCCATTAGAGTGGGGGATTGACATCAGAAAGGTAATATGATTAGCATGAACCGCACAGCATTCGGATTAATACTGTAATTACTTTTGCCTTTGTCTTTATTTTTGTTTTAATTACCTCCCTCCCTGCACTGTGCAGGTGCAGCAAATGTCAAGCATTCAGCTCTCTGATCTTTGTGACTGTTATTTGCAGAGCAGCAGTTCGTTCTTTACAATCCCATCTAACACAGAGTCCTTTTCATGTGCCTCACAATTTCTTTTTGCGCCGTGTTGTTAAAATAATAAACACATGTTAACATTTGGTACTTCATCAGCTGATAATGCTGGTAAATTGGCTTCAAATTTGAAAAAGTATTACTTAGCGTCATACATTTATTGTATATAAAAGATGTATCTTTTGTTTGTACTTACAGTGCCTTTTTTTTACTAAGGTATTACATTTATGTGGTAGATATGTTTTACTCTACTAAAATTTCTAGTAAATGATGCTTTTAAGTGTTATAGCACTGCTACCTTAAAAGGTCTGGTCATCTCAGATAATGTGGCTTCTGTTTGGGCTTTCAGATGTCTTTGTCAGGTTTCATCATAGAGCACCAGTTCAAATCTGTGCTTATGATGTATTAAAATGCTTCTTTGCTAGCCTGTGGGTCACTGAGTTTAAACCTTGCAGTGACTGAAATACAGCTACAGTGATGCTTATCTTGCCTTGGTTGGACTTTCTAGGAGCAAAAAGGCATTTCATTTGGAACACTACTGTTATTCAAATATAAAGCATGTAATATTTCAGAGGAAATCCCTGATTCAGCTCTTCTTTCACCTCTTCCATAGCTATGTATTTTTAAGAAAAAGTATGGAAACAATATCATATGTCACTCAGTCATGATTTTTAAAACTGCAAGTTAAAAGTTCCGGCAGGAATTTGAACAGAGTCTATAATTCCCTCAGTAGTACACAACAGACGAGTCTAATCTATATGTTCCGTCATGCATTTTAATAATAAGATAGCTGTGTTATTTTATTCATTACTAGCCATTAACTGTGTGCTTGCAGTACAGAACGAGACAAGAAATATGGCAAGGGTGTGCTGATGTGCACATAATCATCGTGTTATATAAACGGATAAAAAAGAAGATGCATTGGAAACATGATTTATACTGGTGTAAATATTTAATTGCGCATTATTGTGACAATTATAATTAGAAAAACAAACAACTGGAGCGGACACTGAAGAGAGCAGGGTGACATCAAAGTCAGGGGGGTCTCGGCACCATCTTCTACAGACAAGCATTCAGGACCATGGACAGCGGACTGCTTCATTCATTTGTTCTTGAGGATTAGTACAACTGTTGGATGCCATTTTAATTCGGTGTCTATGTAATTATTCTAGTATCAGCAACATGGCAAGGCAATCAGTAGAGCACCTGCAGCTAAATCACGTGTAATTTGTTATACCAATCTAGCTAGCTAATACAAATCAGTTTGGGTTAACATTATATGTGTAATCCAATTTTATCAATACAAAGACAATGACAAGGACAAAAAGTTGTTAATTGCACAATAATTGTTAGGAGGGTATTTGCAAGTTGCCACATGAATGCTCCTTTTTATCAGTATTCTCTGGCATCCAAGTGATAAATCGGGGGAAAAAAAAAAAAAAAAAAAAACAAAAGTTTCTGGGTGATTTTACTGTAGTGGACCAACAAATAAAGGGTTTTGTCCAAACAGTGTATTTTAATGTGTTCTCTACGTAGGGTGCTTGAGAAGCATTGATACTTTTCTTCTGCATGTGTGGGTGTCACATAGGAAATCTAGTGGAAAATGAAGAAAGTTACTTTTCTATAGCAGGTCCTATAACTTTTCCATTTTTGAATTAGAGAAAGCATTTCAACACTGGGGTGTCTGCAGTTCTGGAACTAACGCTATGAAATAGAACCTGTTCTGAACTCGAGTACAATTTGTCTTGGATTGAAGGGACTGAAGTACAACTTGAGCTGGGAAGAAGTGAAGATGCTAAGGCAAAAGTTAAGTGTATATGTGCAGAAGGAAAACTGTGCCTGTGAAAAGTGCATTTGTATATCAGCCAACAGAAGATAAAGAATAGAGAGAAGGGAAAAAAGAGGGAGACTCACTCCTCAAATTGACTTCTGAGTAGCAATATGTCTTGATAAGGCACAAAATATGGGCATTCTTATCTGCCTTTAAATGTTCAGGATCTTTCAGAATTTGCACACCAGCTGCACACAGTAGGTGGGTATATGCTCATCAGTCAAAAAACAAACCATCACTGCAAGAATCATAGAGGGACTTTATTAAAAATGTTTTAAATTTGCATGGCTGCTTATTTTATGGAAAACGGAACATTATTAGTATAGTTGTAAGTAGGTTTGTAGTAAGTTTGCAAGGAGTAGGTGTGGAATGCAATAAGAAATCAGGTTTCTCTCCTGACAAATGTATTCCGAGATCAAATGTTAGAAAAAGCTTCTTGCCAGTTAGAGGTCAAGAAGAATTTGTGTACTTGCTTGTTATATGTGAAGCTCTTTCTCATTAATGTGCCTCTAATCAGAACCTTTAAGTGATTAATAGAACAACGTGGATCCTTTAGTGATCGATAATATTAAGTAATTTAGCATGTGTCTGACATTTCCCAAGATTTCGCACAGCTTCAGCTACAGAGCATTTGTCAGATGAGACAAAGAGAAGTGGAAAAAGAACTGGAACTGATCAACCCAGAGCCATGCTCACAAATGCAATATCACACAACATTCAGATGTTCCGTGTTATTGTGAAAAAATAATATGATATTCTCTGGTTTCAGCTGATGATGGATGTGCTAGTATTTGAACAGCAATTTGATAGATTAACTTAATAGTCATTCTCCTACAGTTATGATTTAAACCCTTCCTAGGGAGATACTTAAATATTATACATGAAATATACATCATGTTCCTCAGCAAAAGAGTTAGAGGCACTGGTCTTCATTGGGTTATACAATGCATAGTAACTAGAGAACTAGGTCAATATGCAAATATACACATCAACCAGAGTAATAGAATGGAACCCAGCTCCGGCCACACATAAGGATTAAGGTTAGAGATAATAAATATGTTTTAAGTTAACTGAATGGAATATGAATTATACATGGGGCTGATGAGAGAAGATGGGGATGGGCCTTCTGGGGGGGTATGAAACAATGTATGATTTTCTGCTCTGGTGGGATTCTTCTGACAAAAACCAGGAGGTTATTCCAAGTGCAAAGACCCAGATACCTAAAAACCTTGCATCTGTCATCCCTGAGCCCAAGAGTGTTTTCAGTCCTTCAATTCCTCACACTGAATGAAATGACAGATTATGGAGTTCTAAATGGGATCGAAAGAAATGCAGACCAAATGAACTCCAGAAATTACCATATTCCCATGAATAGGGCCATCACTGACAGCAATTTTGTTTATTGTTGTTCAGCAGTGCCATACTACTTGCATAATGCAGGCTGATTCTTCTAATAATCCACAATCTGCTTGCCCTAAAACAATTTAAATTAATTAATTTTATTTTCCTTTTTAATGTCAAATATTACTTATAGGAAAATATGTGTTACTGATTAATACTTTTAAGAAAATACTGAAAAAAAACGGGATGTCCCAGATGGGTTACTAAAACCAACAGTATTCAATGGAAAGTCGAATTGTCAATGAACCCTTACATAACCAGCTGTAATTCACGTTATGCACAAGAAAAATCCAGCTAATTTTCTGTATCAGAAATGATTGTCACACTTGCTCTCTCAATTAATTGACTATTAAAATTACAAACAGGCCACATCTCTCCTTGACTTGCCCTGTGCCCTGAGCAATGTTGATATACATCCTCTGTTTTAGGATAAACTGAACTGACTTCCACTTGCCAAAATTACATTCAGATACCAGATAGATCTGGAGCAGTAAGCGAAACTGATGAGCTTGTCTTCAGTAATGCCAGACAAGGAGGGAAGAGATGCTGGAAGTCCTGATCAATAAGACAAGCACACAGAAAAGACCAACGTGGCAGGTATGTTCTGTATTACTGCAGGCTGAAGGACCTCTAAATGAGTACAATTCTCTTTAAAAGCTTGGTATTACTTTTTTTTTAACAAAATTATGTGAATACATGTCAGATTTCAATATATGAACATGTACCAGTTACATTTTTCTGTACTATCATTCCAAGAGAGAGTCCCACTTGAACATCACGCCTGTTATTCTGACCCCTCCTGCCTCCTGGTTACACACTGCTATGGCAAACAAATCCATTTTCAGAGTTCAGCTGAAAAAACTGAGGGGTCCAAATAATGAAACACTTGTCTGAATGGCTGCTCACCCTACGTGAGTCTCGATCTCATCATAATAAACATGACCCAAATTTTCCCTAACCCTCAAGGAGTTCTTGTTGCTCCACATTGAGGTAGGTGGTCTCTGTGGACGAACGCTTCAAGAGCTGACTGCACAGTGTCTCCCCCCGTTTTTCTAATCACTGTTTACAGAGAAGAGATATTCAGGAGGAGGTGGCACCACTCATGCCTAACGAAGCTAACGACAAATGAGAAACACATGGACATTGTGCTACAGCGGGATAGCCTCTTTTCTTTGTCTCCATTGTTGCTGGAGCCATTTAGATGCCTGTCTTTCTTGCTCATTGTTTTTCCTAACCAGAGAATTCTGGATTGCACAGATTTGACAGGATTATGAATTTAGTTGTACTAATTTGGCAGTAACACTGAAGTAGCGATTGCAATTCACAGCAAGGGTCTGTGCATCTGTTACTCGACTGTACAGTTATTTTCATATGTAAGAGTTATAGAAATGTAAATCATTTGACTTTTGCAAAATATTCAATAGATACTCACACATTGTCTGAAACCGCTGGTCCTAGGCGGGTGTTGTGGCAAGCCAGAGCCTAACCCAGCAACACAGGGCGCAAGGCTGGAGGGGGACACACCAGGGATGGGACGCCAGTCAATCACAAGGCACCCAAACAGGACTCGAACCCTGGACCCGCTGGAGAGTAGGCACAGGCCAAACCCACTGCGCCACCACGCCCCCCGCTCAACAGATACTGTATGTCTCAATACCATACAAAAATGAGAAACAAAGCATGAATGAAAGAAATGCCTCTAAATTTTTATTGCAATACTAGTAGATACAGTGTAAGGACAGGGAAAGGTGGAAGGCCAGGTGTGGTAAAGGTTGTTGCAGTTGTTGTAGATTCAACGACCGTGAAGGCACTCTGTTGTTACCCTTCAATGAGCTGTTTTGTCTGAATGCCCTCAGTGAAATATTGATCAGATTAAATGTGTGTTGCATTACGGGATACTGTATGATAGTCAATTTTAAAGTGTCTCCTGAACAGCCGAACAACATAAACTAAATAGCATTGTTTGTTAACAGCTTAAACTTCAGTAAAGGATTACAGCTGACCGAGTTTGAGATGGCAGCATCTCTGGAATCTCATTAGCATACACAAACCCTGCAAAGTGTTTAAAAGTTTTGCAAAGACTTTCTGATCGAAATCTGTCAGTTCAGCTATTTAATGCACCGGGGTCCGGCTTTACTGATCAAATGTACAGTATACCGTATGCCTACTTGTAACACTCTATCAACTATTATCAAATTATTAAATTATTATCCAAGCACAAGCTTATGTTTTTTAGACTATACGATTATTCTGTTTAATGAAATCATTCTATTGTGTGTGAAATACCAGTAAAGTGCTGAAATTCACCACTTCAGGTTAAAAATGAGTGAATATTTTGAAATTATTGACAATGACATGATTACTGATGTTTGAACATAAGTGAATAACATCTACCTACGAGTATTTCTTACATTTTATTGCAGCTGCCGTTGTTAGTGTATACAAATACCGAATTCTAATTTTATGCAAATCCTAGGAAAGATGTTCTGACGCTTCTATTGGTTTACACAGTATGTGTGGAAGTATTTTAGAGATTGTAGCAACATGACTTCATCCTGTTCATCCTCATGTTAACGGATTAGTAATTTTGTTAACCTAATGGCTTATAAAATCACTTTTGAACATCCCATTTACAAGACTTTCACACTTTCATATTTTGACAGTGACATTGCATTCCTGGGCATTGCTGTAGACTGAGCTGTAACAGTAGTAAAGGGGTGTAACAGCTACAGACAATTTTTACTATTTGTTCGTGCGTATGGATGAAAAGGAAGACATAATCATAGGATGTCACCCTGTCTTATGTGAACTGGATGTTGCTGAAAAGAACAATCTAGATGTTTTTCCTCAACCCTCTGAGGCCAAATTGTTAGGAGGATGCAAAAAAATGTGTAGTATCTTGTTTGCCATACTGAGAACTGCCCCCATATAGGAGTTATGTTGTGCAGGTACCTGGAGTATCACTGCACATTGTGTGACATGTTCATGTTTTTCAACCTACTGTTTATATTGGTGAACCAAGACATTTACCCATGTGTTTGCCAAAGAAAATAACACAAACACACACACACACAAAAGAGGCCCATTTCCTCGCTGGTCAAAAATTTAAGCAATTTATGACTGACGTAAAAAAGAGGGCTTGTGAAAGAGATTTATTGTCCGCTGTCAATCCCTTTAGTTATTTGCTGCAAGTTTGGTGAGTAGCTATACTTGGCACTTGCTTGACATGAAAGTGTTGTCAATTCATCATTAGCTCTCTTATTTTTTTTTTTTACTTAGATTAAAATTTGAAATGTGACTGACATGAGAAACGGACAAGCAAAAAAATCTAGTCAACTTTGATTCAAAATTGTCTGAGTAGAAAATTGGTGCTTATTCCATTACAAGACCTTATACTAATATTATACAGACTAATAAGCACAAAAAAATTACTGTTTATTTTTTGTAACATGGATACCTGTAAGGGAGGGGGATGTGGTGGTGCAGTGGGCTTGTCTGAGTCCCACTGTCTGGTGGGTCTGGGGTTTGAATCCTGCTTGGGGTGCCCTGCGGTGGACTGGCATCCTGCCCTGGGTGTGCCCCCTCTAGCCCTACGCCCTATGTTGCCAGGTTAGGCTCTAGCTCATCAGGACACGTGGTTTTGGACAGCGTGTGTGACTTTTGTTACCATGACTGACGTTACAATTTGCCCAATTATAATAAGCAGTCAGTAAGGCAGCACCTTGCAAAACCAACTTGGTTATGCAGTGTAATATCAAGATTTCTATAAAATATAAGGTTTTATATACCAGAAATATAAATTGAATTGTTCAAATAAGACATCTAATCTAGAATAACAATTTTACCATCGAATTATGCCACGTCAAATGGTAAAACTTCTTAATTCAGTGCATGTTGCAGTTTGTAAAAGGTACTAAAATAACTAAAAGAAACACGTGTTTTGTGACATATTTCTTGAATTCAGTACTGATTAAAATGTCTTAATGAACATCATTTTGAAAGTCTGAATTGAATGTATACAATCCTTGTCTGTTTACAATAACAGGTGGCTCCTGCTGCATCTCAATTTTATAAGATTTTGTCTTCCTTCACAGGCCATTTCCAGAATCTACCAGTTTTCACCATGACGGACACTTCATAACATTCTCCAATCTTCGATGTGACCTCACCAAGGAAGAGTTCATTGTCATATTTGTTTTTCCTTTTTCCCAGCTTCATTTCTCAGTGACTACATCTTTTCTTCCTGGAGCTTGGTGGTTGATATCATCCCTCTAATAAAATTCTTTGACTTTGTCAATGGTCTCCTTTGACCGAGGCGTCTGTCCTACTGACTGACTGTGACTGGGGCTTAGTTCTTCATTGCCAGCATGGAATGTCTTTGGGACAATTCACGATGTGGTGTCGATGGCAGTGGGATAACAATTTTGCTGTCTGATTACGCCTGTGCACTTGTAAATGACTTTGTCATAGCTGGGGCCTGATTTTTGCCTCTTTCTTCAATACTTTGCTATTCGCTTTTTGGTTTCTACTCAATTTAAGTCCCGGTTGAGCTTTTGTTGATGCTTTGGGAGTCTTAATTCTCTCTCTTTCTTTTTCTGTCTGCTTTTCATTTGGTACTGAACATTGCTCTTCGCATATTCATTATACTTCTCCATATCCTCTTTTAATTCGGCTTGGCGTTTAGCCTGACATTCAGCAGCAATCAACATTTTTATCTACAGTACAGTTAATTAACATTTTTTACCATTAGGTATTCCTCTGCTTTTGTTTTTGAATTTACAGTATATGTAAATCTTTTTGTTTTTAATGATTTTAGTCTTCCATTTTACAACCACATGAGTGTGGCAATGCAGTGGGTTTGGCCTGTGCCTGCTTTCTGGTGGGTTTGGGGTTCAAGTCCCACTTAGGGTGCCTTGTGATGGACTGGTGTCCCATCCTGGTTGTGTCCTCTCCCCGTCCAGCCCTATGCCCTGTGTTGTCAGGTTGGGCTCCAGTTCACTGTGATCCCCACCTAGGACAATTGGTTTCAGACAGTGTGTTCTGTTTTTGCTTTATATAACTAAAACTCACAATAAACTTTTTAGTATTATTTTTCTACCTGATGAGTTAAGATGTAGCTGATGTCACTGGATGAAAAACTTGGGTAAAACTTTCACACATCAATGACCATAAGCAATGCATGACATATAGAGGACTGCGGGTCATAACTTGTACTGCCTTCTGTTGTACAAATACGATGGGCTGCCACTTCCTGTTTAGGATGCAAATTAACCGTAAAACAAAAATGTGACTGACTTTACATGATGTGACTGATCTTACAGACTTCAACCCCTGTCCTGTTGACAAAAATTGTTGAACTCCAGTTTTGTTTGCCATGAATAAGTTACTCATAACCTCTAGTAAGAGAGTTAGGAAAGAGCAGTGTTTAAATCAAAGGGTCGCTTCACAAAAAAAAAAAAGATGAACATTTTTGTGACTGTTACATGCGTGCTATCTACTGTCTGACTATGTAAGGAGCTATATGCCGAGGAAAAACAGTCGACTGTTTCTTCAAATTTGAACATTCTGCAAATTACTATATTATCGGTTATTCTGGCTAAAATATCATTAAAGCCAATCTGTTTGTTGCCAAGGAACTTTCAAATATAGCATAATTTCATTGTTTGTGGTGATAGTAAACTTGGGTATTTTTGACAGCATCACCAAAAACATATAGGAAGCGACAGACATCAAAATCTGAAAAACTTCCAGTATCTCTCCTGTCTTATGTTCTTAAAACACCAGTTAATAAGTTTCTAAAGTAAAATTTTTTTGGTCCATGCCCATCTATTCACGGATTTGCCCGACAGTGCAGTGATAAACTTTCAACCATTAAAATTTGGCAAGCATTATAAATTTATGTGGTACAGAATGTCCTACAATATTTTAATGGACCCTTTAGACAACGTCCAGCAAGCAGTCGTCATCAAATGAAAGCAGAAGTGAAGGTAGGAAATGGATTATTGTTTTCCTTGGCACACCCCAATTTTAATAAAGGATTTATAAGAAAAGCATCACAGAAAATCCCAACCTAGCCTCATTCTGTTTAATACACAATTTATTAAAAAAAAATGTTTCCCTTGTACGTTTTTAATTATGCACAACAGTTTCCTGTACTATTTTCTTTTTAAGCCTTCTTTTAATTATACCTTTTGTATGTCCTACTTTATTTCTTTCACTTAATTGTCTCATGCAAATTCTTAACCATTTCTAGAGAAAAAATATGCAACATTGTGTTCATTCCTTTTCTTTACCAGTCATACACTTACTCAGTTGAGGTGAAATATCAGTAGTGTGCCTGCCTGCCTTTGTTTGTGTTTCTGTCTCAGGGAGGTTACAGTGCGATCTCTGTAGACTAGTACAGTGTCATTTGTCTGGCTGCAAACATAATCTTCAGGGTTTAGAGGTTTGGAAGAGATTCACATACAAAACTGTGTGCAGGTGCTCCGTATCCAAGACTGCAATAGAGTGAGGAGCTCCGAAAAGGAGGTTCATGTGCTCATCTTTGTTTTGCAGGAATATGGAAAAACAGGCACTCCTCACTTAACGACCTAACTGTTTAACGACCGCGCGGGCTTACGATCAGCTCTCCGACCAGTCAGTATTGTACGCTGTACGAGAACTTTGGTCGTGGAAACGACAGCGCGGCGTCTCAGCATCAAGCATCTTATCTCGCCTCACCCTTTCTCAGTCTCAGTCTCGTTCCCACAGTCGGTCAGTATTCACTACAGTACCGTTCGCAATCTCCAAGACTATAAATGGTGCAAAGGTGACATAAAACAATATCTAAAGATGATTGACACAAACCCACTACCAGTACAGTATGCTTGAAATATCGGTAAGGAGCGGCTCCTCGCTTATCGACGAATTCGCTGAAAGACCTAGTCGTAGGAATGGAACTCGGTCGTTAAATGAAGAGTGCCTGTACATCTGTTGTGTATAATTTTTTGGGTAGTCACATGATGACGTTTGGTTTTTTTCCTCAATAGATGATTCCCCCCTGTTGTGGGTTCAACGCTGGTGTCTTAGTCAACTGACAGTCTTTTATCTACGAGCAGACACTGGTGTCTACCAATCCGGCCATGTCCACCACACTGCCACGGAATACAAAGAGGAGGCCTTTCCAAAATATTCAGCACTTCGAAGGTCAGTGGTCTCCCTTTGACCACCACCCTCCTTCCCTTGTTTTTAATGACCTGGGTGTGACCAGAGTTGGCCCCATCATGAATTACATGTGAGGATGTATTCATTAACCGTGGAGGATATTAGCCCTCAGGTGCAGCGGTGGGGGATGCTGGGAATCTCATTAAAAATAACTAAGGACTTTGGTTTAGCCGAAACTCAATTCACTTAAAAGCCACACAGGGAAAGCTGCGGTTGCCTTACAAGGGAAATATTCATGAAGTCCTCCCTCCCCCACTCCCGCTTAAAGTGAAAGCAAATAGAGATTATAATTACTGCACTGCTTGGGTAATATCCTCATTCTGTTCACTGACAGGTGCGAGCTGTGGTCCGTGGGTCTTCTTCAGCAGAACAAAAGGAAATGATGGCATTACGAAATGTTGCCCAATTAAGGCGGGAATATGTAACCATTTGGCGCTGGGATGCTTTTGTGCAGCTCTTTCAAACATTAGTGATCCCAATTAGTACATGCAAATATTTACTACAAGTGGCATCTGTAATTTATATCACTGGATGTTTCACGCCTCCTTGCAGAAGCATTCTGAAAGTTACAAGAAGCAACTGGCCTCAGATCATTAAAATCTTGCTTGGCGCATACATGCGTTACAGGGTCACTGGTGGCATAATTGTTTATTTTAGTGGATCATAGATTTAGAGGAGGGAAAAAATTCTCACCCTTCCGAGAAAGGGTTAATGAAGCACTAAAGTAAATACAGTTGGGAGCACCTTGAAATGTTTGCACCCATAGAACTTGTGATTCATTCCTAAGACCAGGCTATCCAGACTTATAATTATTCATGAGCTAGTGTGCAGTGAAAATGAAATATTTCCTTGTAGCAAAAAGGCACAAATGAAATCTGTTCCAGACCTCCCTTGCTTCTCGATGGCCGCCGAGGAAGGCGGCGCCGCGACAGGGCTTTGTGAATAGGAGACCTCAGTGCTCGATGTGTAACCAAGGCAGAGTAGGAAAGGCTTCATCACAGCTGGAGGAAAAGCGTAAAATTGATGATTTCATAAAAAAGCAGGGTAGGCTTGTATAACACGTCACTTTGAAGACTATCACAGCAGCACAGCGTTCTCCTTTTCTTTCCCCCTTTTTTGATGATGGAAACTGGACTGTGAGCAGATGAATAGTGGATGCGCTACAAGAGATTTTGGTTCCTTCTCCCACCCAGAGATGAAATAATGCCTCCAAGAGCTGCAAGAATGGTTATTAATAAATGAAATGTGTGCCTTTGATCTTGTGTTTCCTACTGGGTCGGCGTGGTAGAACGCTGATGCCCACCTTCTCATGTCCTCCTTCTTGAAATGTCACCAAACATTTAAAATGTTTTTTCATCCAGAAGCTCTCAGATCAGTGTTCACATTACCTCAGTGGAACGGATCTCCTCTTGACGGTAGTGCTTGTTTTTGACCCTACAGTATCTAGTAAGATACCCGACATCTCCTCTTGCTGGCTAACTGATGAGAGGAGGAATGAGGGTGGATCCCAATTACACCCCCCACCATTCGGTGCTCGCATGGGACAAAATGTTCAGCCAGACGGTGGTGGTAAAGGCACCGAACATGCGCATGCAAACGATCCAGTCATGTGTCTTTGATGTCTGAGCACTTTATTCTGGCACAACGTGGAATGCATTGTCTTATAGCGGAGTGGTCTGGGGCCCTCCTTTGTGTCTGGTCCCTTACTGTTAATCTGTCCAAAAACACAGGCTGTGCAACGGTGCGCTGGGTGCTTTTCTTTGTGCAATCCCAGTTATTTTCCGGATAGATAGTGCCTCTATATTTTATTTATGCAGCAAGGATTTACTGTAGCAAGAAAAGGAATAACATGATAGTATTTGTATTCCTGTACACGTACTGGACTTTGTCACATAGAAAGAACTCCCAGTACTTTTTTTAGCTTCTGTGATTTCACTAGTTTAGATGTATAATCCACTCTGTAAATTAAAAAGGGATGAGGGAAGATATTCGGTCACATTATGATTAGAAAACTGTTGCTTGCCCTAGCTGTAAAGCTTGGTTTAAATAAATTAAGAAAAAAAAAAAAAAAAAAACTCAATGAAAACAGTCAGTTGAAGAAAAAATGTCACCATCCAGAGGAAAACACAGGAGAGGGAATACTCTTCAGACATCTCATACTAATACTGTAAGTGCTTTCTTAAAACGATTCAAAGGATATCACTCAATTTTTTTTGTTACTCATCCATATCGCTGTAAATATAAGTGATTTGTTTACCCCTGAGATTTATCATTGTTTGGAAACGTGACTGAGGATGGCCCACTGTATTCCGATCTGCAGGCAGCGCAGCGATGAGGCACATGCAGTGTTTATCTGAGGATAGCAGTAGTAATGGAAAGATGCGGAGATTCACCTCTGGGCTGGTCCCGACCCTGTTATTTTGATTAGTAGGTAGGCCCCTATCTATGGGTCTGTTTCAGACAGCTTAATTTATGTGTGTGTTGCAGATGTGAGAGGCAGAGCCGGACTGGAGTGCGCTGTAATTTGTATTGATTTGTTGCAGAGGACAGTGAAGGGAAAGAAATTAAAGTTTGCAACTCCCTCTTTGGGAAGCACATCAGTCTTCATTGGAGTTATTCCTGCAAGTCCTTCACCCCTGGTGAGCTGCGGCTGGCTGGGGGGCACCGGGCTTAGAGATGGGATGCCACAGGGCAGCTTTCTGCCTCCAGGCAGATGTGTCCCCTCTGCTGTGTGGTGCCCGCTTATGTGGTCTAACAAATGGGAGGGAAGTGACACATGAAGAGGTCTCTGTCTCCTCTGACCAGTGGGCTCAGAATGCATAAAACTCGACCTGCAGAGTGAGTCCCAGAACGAAGAAGAATGGATGTCCTGTCCCTGCAATGCTGAGCCACTGAGCCCAATAGTTGGTAACAGTCCCTCTACAGTGCCAATGGGTCTCATCTTTGCTCTGTCTGGAAATATCTTGACAAAATGCAAACAGCAAAGACACAAGATCATCAGGCTTCTTTCTACTATTTCTTCCTTTTATATCATCAGCCCAAATAGACTCTGTTATTGTCACATCCACGGCCGTACCTCAAACAGCAGCACCTGGCTCCGATTAAGCACCTGGAGTTAATCGGAGCACTCAACTATAAAAACACTTCTCAGCCTCTTGCCAGTTGCGGAATCTCGTTTGATACAACCATCGTCTGCACTCTCCAATTTACCTCGCCTTGCTTTTCCCACGTCCTGTTCCTCATCATTCCCCGGTCCTGCTCCACGTCTCTTTGGTAACAACCACCCACCTTGCCCCCCAACCACGACTCCTGATCCTCGCCTCTGTCCAGTTCGTCGCTCGACCAACCATTCGCCCGTCCCCAACCACGAGAACAAGTATAATCCCTTGGTTCTGAATCAGCGTTACTGCACTTGGGTCCAGCCTCCTCCGAGCCCTCTGTTCTCCATGACATTTTTTCAGTTGGTGTAGTTTTTTTTAAATCTATTTGTTCACTGTGGTCAACAGGCACTGCACTTCACTACATTATTTGGTGGGAATTGCATAGCTATAGACTGAGACGATAATTAGCTGTTATTGACTGGACTAATTAGGCCAGAGCAGTGGGTAGAAAGGAAAACACAGACACAGAGAGCCTTCCAGGAACAGAGTTTGTTTGCCTCTTGCATGCTTGTCTTTTCTCTGTCTATCTCTATCTGTATCCCTGAAATCTGTCTCTTCCACACTCCACCGTATTGGGATTCAGCTTCTCGCTTACTGCTTTTCCCTGCTTCTGGGTCACGTCTATTCAGCAATTTGGTGTTATACAAATAGCGGGAAAAAATCACTTCTCAATGAAATTAAGTTCTCTCCATGTTTTATGTGTCGTTTTTGGTTCCTCTACAACCACCTAAAGCCGTCAGCAGCAACTCAAATAGTTCTCACTCGAGAGATATTGCTCGTTGATGTGGTTTTCGTATCAAAGGGAATCTGCAATTCATATTTTGTCAAACAATGACACTATTTATTAAAACAAAGTAATTGTATCCCTGTATGCGGTTAAGCTGAATAATCCCTTATCCTGTTGCAGTTATGGTTATACAAATATATGTTAGATACGTGACTGAATTTGACTGATAAAACATCTCTTAATGTTCAAATATGTGCTTCTTCAAACCACAAACCGGTTAAACTGATTTGATGCACCTACTGCAATCGGTCTGAAAGATCTTCCGTAGTACTTTGTTTTCATCGCACACCTTTTGCGCAGTCATTACACACGACTGCAGTGTAGAATTTCTGATAAAGCCTAATAAATAGAAAATACCGAACATTATCAAAGTATGAAAATGCATTATGCGCCGAGAAGCACAGCAGCGCAAATGGTGTTTCACTCTGTGTTCTCCTGCAACGACATCTATGGCACCGTTTCCCATTAGAGCCCACTCTGTGAATTGAGTGGCACACACGTTTACTGCAGTGGCCATAGCAACAAGCCACACAAGCTGATGTGGAAATAACAGTTTTCGCTGCGATGTGCTGGATGTCCTTGCTCAATGGTAAGCGTGACAAGAGGTGGGGAGAGGCTGTTCAGCCTTCGCCTGCCTCCCGAAGCAGAGACAGGATTTATCACTAAGAGACTGGGGATGGGCACTTATTCAATAATGGGCGCTTCAGATTTGCATTTTCATTACTTTGAGTCTCCGTTTCGCTTTTGATTTTCCTCTGCTCTTCCTAATAACCCCTCGCCATCCTTAATTTAGATTACCATGTAACACTGTTGTCTACCCCTGAACCTCTGGTACTTGTCCTGCATCATGC
The DNA here is from genome assembly GCF_900964775.1 of Scleropages formosus. Classification (NCBI taxonomy): domain Eukaryota; kingdom Metazoa; phylum Chordata; class Actinopteri; order Osteoglossiformes; family Osteoglossidae; genus Scleropages; species Scleropages formosus. Next base: position 12,881,816 of record NC_041814.1, on the reverse strand, counting down.
TTATTCCAGGTACTGGCATTTTCCCCAAAATTCCACAGCTGTCACCACAGGCATGTTTATCAGTTTTATTTGGAAAGACATTTTAAGCTAATAATTGTAACGGGAAGAGACATGGCAGGTTCCCTTTTGGAGGATGACATTGCTATGGATGAGCACCACCCTGGTAAAACTGAGGCTGTCTGTGGATTATGCATAATCTATCCCCCCCACACTGCCTTAACAATGCAATTCTGATGAGACTGTTTAGTTGAGTGCTTACCAGGACACTGATAAGGACACGCTGCCTCTGGAAGGCAGTGCAGCCTCACTGGTCCTCTCCTTAAGCCTGAGAAAATCCTCATTGCCAAGGATACCGTGGAAGGGAGGAGGAGTGAGAGGAGGGGTGGAGATCGTGCATGTGTGCTGGGGTGGAGCGTGGCGGGGGTGCGCCTATTAGGAGGAATGCGGTAGTGATGTACACTGTAGGGGCAACGTGGCCTGAGTGCTGCTGCTCGGGAACCTGTGCCTCCACTGCCGCCGCTGTGAGTGTGACTGTGTGCTGAGCACTGCATGACCATGTGCTGAGCCCGGCCGCAGCCGCCGAGGATTGTGTTCACCTCCACTGCCCCCCCAACCTCCGCCCCTCACTCGGATACCGGTCCTCATCTGCCCGGGAGCAAAGCCAAAAAGAGGTGGCTCTGGGTGACCTTCCTTGGCACTGGAGGAAAGGGGAGGACACGAGGCGTGGGCCAGCAAGACTCTGGGGGTCTGCTTCAGGCCAAAGCTGCGGTGCAAGGTAGGGGACATGTCATGGGGCACGGACACCCCTCCGGAGAGCTGCTGGTGAAGATGGCGATAGGAACCAGTGCGTATGGGAAGTGAGATGTCACTGAGGAAGCTTAGTGCTGAAATGCTTTGACACTGAACTGAAACAGCATGTCACTTACAGTGACAGCAGCAGGGCGCTCCCATAAAGGTGACTGACATGAAGTTTTAACTTCACTCTGCAGGGTGGGAGACTGAAGGGAAAGCTTGAAAGGGCGTTATTTCTATGTAATTTGTGTATGTGCTGTGTGTGTGAAAGATCAGTGCCCTGGAACCTTTCCTGCTGTTTGCGCTTGCATGCCTGTGATGTTAATTACGGCTGGTTAGAGCGTGCTGACTACACAGGAAAGATATGCTCCATATTTAATGCGAAACTGTGCTTGTGCTTAATGAGAAACTGAAAGGTAAAATGGAAATGCGAACCATGAAAGAGGCTTTATTGCCACGTGGAAAGGGCAGCTGTACGGTAGCATACTGTTTCTTTTTAATGTTTCTTTTACGCGTCAACATATGCATTATTGCTTTCTGTGAAATGGGTGCAGTGTATGGCAGTAGTGTAGAGAGCTGGGGTGCGGAGTACAGATGTGATGTACGATGCTGGGGTGTGGTGTATGGTAGAGTGCATATCAGGTACAGCCATGACCTGGATGGTGCTGGAATGTGAAGTATGCTCATAGGTTATGGGACTGGAGTGTAGTGTTGGGGTGGGGTATATGAAGCGGAGGCTGGCAGACTAGGTTTACTTGGGAGTCGCACGTCTGCAGCTATGTCTCTTTCTCCTAGTGTGGTGCACAGGTTGTATTTTCGCTGGGATGTACGTCGCTTTGGAGAAAGGAGTCTGCTAAATGAATCAACGTACATATAAATGTAAAGTGGTGGTATGTGGTGTTGGCTTTTAGTGTAACAGTGTTTGGTTGTGGTGTAGGGCTGGTGGTGTATGGTGCTGGAGTGCGGTAAACGGGAGTATACAACGTGTTGGGTTGCAGAGGGTCGAACAGATAGTTCACATTTGTTTCGTAATACTGCTGACATAGTGGGGACATGGGTTCCTCTACCTGGTGATCTCCTTCAGCTTTCACAAGTCGTGGTGCTCCACACACCCCCGTCGTATTAGAGATGATCTCGTCATCACACACGGAGGAAACGCCTGCTTAGTTTATGACATACTCTGAAATATGGCAGAGAAGAGTGTGTGGTTGGTAGTCAGATGTGTTGGCAAGCTTAGAAATTAAGATCTGCAGTCCCGATCATGGGGGGAAGTGCAGGAGCTGCAGGAGTCCAGCCACTTGCACCCTTGCCAGTTCCATCACTGTCACTGCATTGAGTGCGCCACTCTGAGCACAAAGAGGATTATTTCCCTGGTCTTTTGGGTGGCTCTTTTTTCTTTTTCTGAAAATCAGAAGCCAAAGTCCTTGAATTGAATCTGATTATTTTGTTTTTCCATCTTGTAAACGGTTCTATTGTTTTGCGCATTAAAGAATCAAACTATTTCCACCTGGCACAACATTTCCTTGTTATGTTTAATGTTCTCTGGCTGCGGGAAGCTTCTTAGCACCCCCTTAGCGCTGCAGAATGATTCAGTGCACGATACACAGCAGGGGTTACTGAAGTCTGGATCATCACCACATCCCTCTGAGTCACTCGATGCACTTCATTGCTATCTGAGGCCTGGTTTCGGGACAATCCATATCTTCCCTGCAAAACTTTCTATACACAAATATACCCTGACCTCTGTATCACAAAGACAGGATCCATCTCTGCTATAAATATGGTTCTCTGAGTCACTGCCATTGCTATTGGTATTTAAGGCTGTCCAGCAACATCAGAGCAAGCATCATCTAACACTGATGCATTAATCGTGTCTGCATGTTGGTAAAACGTTGTGCCTTTACATTTATTCATTTAGCTGACACTTTCCCCTGAAGCAACTTACAAAGTTAAGCTACCGATAACCATTTACCCATTCATACAGCTGGGTAATTTTACTAGAGCAATTAAGGGTAAGTACCATGTTCAATGGTACTATAGCAGTAGGCAAGATTCAAACGTTTGGATCCAAAGGCTGTAGCTCCAACCACTGCACTATCAACTAATTATTATTGTCTCTTCGGAGCTCCTGGTCGTCCAACGCTAACAGAAAATTCAAAAACGCATTCACTATTGCCATTGTTCAAAAAAGTTAATCTTGATTAAGATTCATAACACAGCTCTGTTTTTTGTTAGAGCGATTTCTTTTACAAAAGAAGTGTAGCATGTCACTGTCGCTGACGAGGGAACGAGACAGAGGACTTAGTGTGGACCCGATTGCGGGTTTGTTTATTGGGATCGCAACAAAGAGCAAGCAAGAACTGTAGTCGGGGAGTGGCGTGGGTCGACCGGGTAGCAGACGTCATTCTTTGGGCAAGACAGGAAGTGAGGTTGAAGGAGCAAAGCCGGAGATCTGGAACCGTGGATGCTGGACTCAGGGAACAACGGGCAAAGAACGAAGAGGGTCTGGGAATGATGAGGAGGTAGGTGAGGATTCTGGTTGTAGCACAGAAGAAGCGGTTTTACTCAAAGAGGTTTCGCAACCAGGTTTGCAGGCACGGCCTTTTTATATCCTGCTACGCTGATTAGGGGCAGGTGCAGGTATTTGGCGCGAGGTCCTGGTCGTGACAGCCACCAGTGCGGAAATCCAGAATTTTTTATTATTTCTTATTTATTACCTCAAAATCATAAGACTTCTTATCATTACAGAACTGTTGAATAAGTAGAGGACTGCACTGCACAGCTGTGTAATGATAACATGGCAATAGGAAGTCATATCTTTATATTAAACGTCAACCACTTTCATGTTTGAAATTGTCATGTCTGTGCTTTCAAATATATGTTCTGTTTCACCTTGGACTCCATTCTCTTGAAATATGACTACTAGTATTGAGGTCGAGTTAAAGGTCCTTCCCAGATTTATTCCAAAAATAAAAAAAATTCCATTATCCCTATCAGTGTTTGCATGAATTTAATGTCATGCCATGTCACTGTCAACAACTGCTTGTCCCGAGTGGGGTTGTTTTGCAAATATGCTCCGGACAACTGTGGTCTTTCTTTGGGTGCCCTGCTTTGGATGTGTTTCCACAGTGAAGTATCCTTACCTCGAGAGCAATTGGAGCTGCAGCATGTGAGGAAACCACGTGCTTCTCTTGGAGCTCCTGCAAGTGGAAGGATTCACTTTTTTGTCAGCCTTCCAGCCCAACGGCGATCATCGGGCCTCAGCTAATAAATGACATAATGTTGCCTTTGTCCCCATGCCCACAGAGATTCCATTAACCCATGTCTAATTCCTGCAACTTTTCGTATGGCTCATTTAAAAGGGAAGGGAGGAAAACCAATGAGGAGCCTTCGGGTATTCTGGGAACAAATCTGTCACCTGGTGTATTACAGGTGTCAGGCACATTCCCGGGATGCTACATTGGCAATGACAGTCAATCCCTCAGCGGTCCCCAGGCCCATCACTGTGGTCATACTGCAGTCTCCGTTGCCTTCAGTCACATAGGCACACACACGTCTACAGATGCTTTTTGGTAACAGACACATGTTAGCAGATACGTTTGAATACATATTTCTCTGTAACTGTATATCTTAGCAGTAAAAGTAAAAATAGCAGTTTGCTTAATTTCCCTTTTACCATGCTTGAAATATATTTTTTAGATCCTCCCTTAGGTCATAACGTAGACAAATTGATATGTGGTGCGTGTTCTCTTTGCTCAGAGTGAAGACTATCCTGTTAGAGATGCTTGTTGCACAAAGAGGAGGAACACAAAGATGTTCTCAGCTGTTAATATGGATAACTGGATTGAAGCTGTGAAGAAGTATGCAACACAGTTGTGTGACAGTCATGGCTGGAGACTTTCAATATCTGCAGGCAGAAGGAAAAATAATGGATAAGGAGCTGGAGTTGTTTCCAAACTCGAGGTTAAAGTCCCAGCTTGAAATGCTACCGCTGAATGAAATGCCTAAAGTGAACAGCATCAGTAGAAGAATTAACCAGCACATTAAATGGGCAAAACGTATTAATAAATTCATTATTGTTAACTGCCTGTCTGAACGCAGGGTCCTAGTGATCTAGAGCCTATTCTAAAAGCATAGGGAGTCAAGTTGAGAAGATGCTAGATGGTTGCAAGTCCATCACAGGGTAATCACATGCACATACACACTCTCATTCACTCACAGCCTAAGGGTAACTCAGAGTCAGTAGTTTGCCTGAAACACATGCCCCTGAACTGCAGGAGTAAGCAAGCACAAACATAGGGAGAACATGCAAACTGCACACAGACTGAGTCAGATTGAAATCCACATGTGAACACAACCCAGGAAAGGTGAGGCATTGGCACTACCCGTTACAGCTTTGTGCTGCTGTAACTGTACCTTGCTTCTGATAAAAGCAGTAATGTATGATACATGTCTTCACTTCGGGGGCACGGTGACGCAATGGGTTTGGCCTGATCCCACTCTCTGGCAGGTCTGGGGTTTGAGTCCTGGTTGGGGTACCTTGCTGCGGACTGGCATCCTGTCCAGGGTGTGTCCCCCCCTCCAGCCTTTTTCCCTGTGTTGCCGGGTTCGTCTCCGGTTTGCTGCGACCCCACTTGGGTCAAGCGGTTTCAGCCAGTGTGTGTCTTCACTTCTGGTATTCAGAGTTTCACTGGAGTTCACAGGCTGAGTAATGTCCAGTTTTGTACTTCGAAACACTAGTAATGTTCTTTCACAAAAATATAATAATATTTCTAAAACTGAGAAGGCATATCGGCACCCATGTGCCTGGAGCCAGAATAGGGTAGAGCTAGAAACACTTGGAAATGGCATATTGAAATGATGAGCTGCCAAACAGTGTTGTTTTCAGGTGTTTAACTTTCGAGACCTAGTTGAAGTCAGAGTCACAAGTCACCGGACACTTTGTTGCAAGTCATGTACATTTCCATTTACATTTATTCATTTAGCAGACGCTTTTCTCCAAAGCGATGTACATCTCGTAGAAATATGAGCACTTAAGAGAAATTACTTAACAGAACAGAACAGAAACACTTAACAGAAATTTGAGCACTTGAACACTTAAGTTCAAATCATTCACTTTAAGAACTGCAAAAAGCTTGTAGTTGCTAATTTTGGCTAAAAACACAGATATCTTAATAAGCCTGTAGTTGTGAATTACGGTGTCCGGTGTGACATTGAATAGGGCTTGTTACAAAGCTGCTGCACTGGATTGATAATTAATTCTGATATATCAAGGCGCTATCTAATAACATGTTTCTGTTTGGAAATTTGCAAACAGGTACTTGCGAACATGCCTAAATATGCACACCTCAGTTGTACTCAAAACCTTCCTTTTGAGAAGCTATACAAGCTACAGCTGTATTTTGTAATCTTAAGAACATCTGAAATTGCTGTGTTTTAAGAAACGGGTCAGGTTTCTGTAGAAAAAACCCGGTGCCATCATAATGAAAGCACATCACAGTTTTTATGCTGGCTTTTCGTTCTTTTGCATGGGTGTTTATGGGTGCACATAAGTGCGGGCTTCACCAAGGTAGCAGCAGAAGAGAGGGAGGAAGTCAATAACGGACCCACAAGGTGTCGAGAGCTGAAAGTGCATTATTACGTCTAGAAGGTGTCAACTGATGGGGAAGGTCTGGCCATGTCTTTCCAAGTGCAGGCACACTTTAGAAGTGATGGGGAGTTTAGTGTGGTGCAGAGGTGAGGGACATCCGGTGCTGGCAGTCAGCCAGCTCAGCTTGGCCAGCAGTACAGGAGGGGGGATGCCGGCACAGCCACAATGGACCGCCGTAGCCTGAATGTATAACACAGCTCCTGATATTCATTCTAATCAGGTCATAATTAGCTGTAGCATTGTCTGCCGAAATGAAGTCATCTCACCACATTCTAGTTCTCAATCAGCTGCTGCCCATCCAAAGTCTGAAAGGGACCCACAATGCAATTCTTCGGAGGAGAATGGCAAAGCATTTTTATTTTGCAGTTACACCACAGCATCCCAATGAACTCGCTCAGAGTCGACTTACCTCCGCTAATGTTACTGTGTGGACATTTAAAAATGACTGCACGTGTTCTTGTGGAGTGAAAAACCTACTTTGCAATGTTTATTCGAGTCATTCTGCCTTGACAAAGAGGACGCCCTGCTTCTCGGTCCTCCGATAAGGAGTCTCCTGCTCTCCCAGAAATATTTACGTCCTTCAAAAATATGACTTTAGAAGGATTGATTTTATTTTTTAAGTAAAAAAGAACTTTTGGGTCCTACAAAGAGAAGAATAAGCCTTGAGGCTGCCTAAAGCGTGCCTGTTTTAAACAATTTTTTTCTGTCAGATTTCAACATAAAGGTTTCAGGATGGTGCACAAAATGTAGTTTATTAACCTGTCAATGGATGACTGAAAAACTGTTGAAAGGAGAATAGGACTGATCCCCCCAGGTGTTGCCAGCTGATATGATGCCCTAAAGGAAATACACAAACATTGTGTTTCAGTAGTTTTGAGATATTATACAGCAAGAAAAACTTCAGTAGTGCAGATGGTGTGAAACTGATGTAGTGTCTGGACGGTACAGCATGTTTGAATTGTAACATTCAGAATGAAAAAAATAATGTTGTAGGCTATGGACCATGCAGAGCTGGGTCAAAACACCACCTTTTGCGTGTCTGCTGTTGTCAGTAGAGATAAAATGCTTATGTTATGGTTTCTTGCACTAAGCATCTGCTTAAGATCTACACTTGCAAGTGACTATTGGATATTTTTTTCTGCACTGGCACAACAAATAATTTTGTATTCCACTTATGGTATTGGTGAGCACCTGCATATACTTTCTTTGTTCCAGTTGAGTTATTAATTATTTTGTTTAGGCAGGTTGATTGAATGCATAGCATGACTGAAATAATGTTCAACTGAATGTACTAGTTATTGACAGTCATTTCTGTTATATATAATATGGAATATATAAAATGTTTTCAAAATGTTTTTCTTTTCCATAAGAATGAGTGATTTATAAACCATTATGGCAGTACATTTACATTTACATTTGTTCATTTAGCAGATGCTTTTCTCCAAAGCGACGTACATCTCAGAGAAAGTACAATGTGTGCATTACATTAGGAGAAAAAGAGACATAGTTGCAGATGTGATTCTTAAGTAAACTTAGTTTCTTTCTACTATATGCACTGATGTTCATGAGTAGGTGCATAAAACTCAGACTAGATGATTCCTGATCACCTTCCTACAAATTATTATTATTTTTTTAAAGTACACAAACAGTAAAGAGTTATTACAACAACAGCACACTTAATTGTTCTCAACCTTTGACAATTTATTGTGGAAGTCAATCTTTTTCACATTTTATAACTTTTACCTACTTCATAACTTTTATGAGCCAATAACTTGCAGGTATGTCACTTAATTTTACTATAACTACTTTTACAGAAACATATATCTTGATAAAGAGGGGGGTGCGGGGGCACAGTGGGTTTGGCCTGTGCCTGCTCACTGTTGGGTCTGGGGTTTGAGTCCTGCTTGGGGTGCCTTGCGATGGACTGGCGTCCTGTCCTGGGTGTGTCCTGTCCTCCTCCAGCCTTATGCCCTGTGTTGCTAGGTTAAGCTCCGGTTTGCCGTGACCCTGTATGGGACAAGCAGCTTCAGATTGTGTGTATATATGTATTTTGATAAACTTTTGCTTTTGAAAAAGGGATGTTGTATGTTGATTAGAAGCAGTGGCTAAGGTCTGGAGTTAAAGGGCATCAGCTTAACTTGTTACAAAAACTGAATTCTTGAAAACATGCCATGATTGCAGTATAACTTGCTGTTTTGTATTTTCTCATGAAAAAGGGAAAAAGAATAGATTGAAGTTATTGTGTTCACAAGCAATGGCACATTTATGGGAAATGCCTAAATATTTAGTAACGTTAACGTCGCTAAATACGGAGAAATGATATGACATATCTTCAGTGTTGTACCTTCTTTCCTTCTCTTTCTCGCCACATCAGGGGCATAGAAAGTTGTTGGGTATGGGGCGGGGGGGGGGGTCAAAAGTACCAGCAATACTATACCATGATGTGCTTCACATTTTGGCGAAGAAAGATGGAGATGGAGAAAGAAAAAAACTGAGGAAAAGATAGAAGATCTGTTGAAGTTCTGTGAAAAAGACATTTTCTTTCTCTCACTCATTTGGGTTTTGCTGTTGTATTCGCTCATGTGGCTCCCTGCAGCGCAACTCCAGCAGGACACTCCAGGAGAATGCTTGCATTTTGTCCTTGTTTGCAAGCGTTCAAGTCAAACCTGTTTGCAATGAAATGGAAAAAAAAAAATGGCAAAGCACTTTTATATTTCTCCTGGGAGTGATTTTTCTAAGTGATCTTTCATATGGACTTAGCAAAATAGAGTAGGAAGGGAATTCTCTGACTTCTTAAAACATACTTGAAAAATCCAAATAAAGTTTTCATAAGACATCTGCTACTTCTGCACAGGGAGGACTGAAATTAACATGAGATCCAGCTGGAAACTGCACAGCATGTTGGACTAAAACAACTCAATTAGACTGGGTGTCACTGTATTATTTTAAGGGTTTCCTACATCTCCATTCCATTCCATTCTCCGAACTGGTTGTCCTTTAGGCTTGCAGTGGCAATAAGGAGAGCAGATAAGCCCAGACATCTCTGTCCCCCGCAACTTCCTCCGGCTCAACCCGGGGGATCCCCAGTCGCTCCCAGGCTAGCTAGGAGATGTAATCTCTGCAAAGGGTCCTGGGCCGACTTCAAGGTCTCGTCCCAGTTGGCTGTGCCTGGTATATCTCCAAAGGGAGGCACCCAGAGGGCATCCTTAGCAGATGCTCAAACCACCTCAACTGGCTCATCTCAATGCGGAGGAGTAGTGGCTCTACTCTGAGTTCCTCCCAGGTCTCCGATCTCTTCACCCTATCACGGAGAGTGAGTCCCACCACCCTGCGGAGAAAACTCATTTCAGCCGCTTGTATCCATGGTCTTATTCTTTCGGTCATTATTTCACTAGGTCTGTTGCACAGATATTTCATGTGTGCTTGCAACATTTTGTATGTTTTCTATACCTTTCAATTCCACCGAGGGAGGAAGCAGCTGAGTTCTCTAGTGACTGCAATCAAGTGATCACCTGGGGCTTTACGGTTGCCACTTAGGCGAAACGCTGCAAAGTGTTGTCTTTTGAAGATTTCAGTCAACTCAAAGGACACATAGTTGCCAAAATTAGGCTACATATCTACCTAGGATGCAGCTGAAAGAAAAACAGCTAGGACAGCCGGTAGTGTAATGGTTAGAACAGCTTGCTTTAGACCCAAAGGTTGTAGGTTTGAATCTCACCTCCAGTTGTAGAACCTTTGGGCAACATATTTACCCTAAATTGCTTCACCAAAGTTACCCAACAGTGTGAATGATTGTAGGTCGAACAACATTGTAAGTCACTTTAGGGGAAATAAAGCATTGGCTAAATGAATAAATGTGGGGGGAGAAAAGGTGCTATAGAAATAGAGCCAAAGCTGCAATTTAAACTGCCAACTCTGACACCATGCAGTTCAAGCAAAACATTATGGAAGGAAAGAACAATGGTCACTAACCTTAAATACTCCCTGGAGCACAATATAGCTTAACACATTGTTTCAAATGTGCAGCTTGGAAAACTGGGACAGGTAATGCAACTAAGTCATTGATTTTTAGGAGGAGTTGAACTGTTTGCTCATAAAAAATTGTCTTTCTTAGCAAATGTGACAATTAAGGAAATTGAAATTATTTTTAAGTATTTTCAATGACAGTTTCTGTAATTTTACAAAGCCCAAAACTTTAAGCATCATACATCTGTTTTGAATATGGTGATACTGCCAAAAAAATGCCCACATAATATAGGATTTACTACAACTCCTGCTGGACTGAGCAAGAGCTTTATTTTAGCAGCAGGTACATGTGAAAAAGAGAATTTGCTGCTGTACACCCTCCTGCCCATGATTTGATGAAAATTACTTGCATTCTCAGTGGCTGTTAGTGTAGTTGCTGAATTAAATTATTTTTTTTTCATTTAATTAATTCCATTTTGTTTACTGCCCCTCAGACAGTATTTCCACAGAACACCTTAAAAGTGGAACAAAAGAAGGTAAATAGAAGTGTCAGCATGGTAACATAGATGATAAATAAGTTCAAGAACCCAGAGGGCATGGAACAGAGGAAACAAAACCTGTCAGAATAATTAGAAGAAAAATATCCCTTGGGCAACATATGCAATATAACTGGTTAAAAGGGTAAAACTGTTTAATTCATGCAATCGAAAAACACCACCACTTAAATTGGGCTTGAATTATTCTTAATGTTCATTTATAAGAGCCAGCTGGCACAGAAAACCAATCAGTCAGCACATGAGTAATGATTGAACTTGGGTACATCGGGGAAGCCTTTGTCTCCATTGTTGCTGATAATGTCCATGTCCAGCTACTGAAGATCACAATTTGGTAGCTGAGGAAGAAAGCAGTCGATGAAGTGTACTGTGATGTCCTACTAGTCCTAAACAAACAACATGTATTACAGTTACAGCAGGTACAGACTGACCTTGGCTACTGACAAATGATGAACCGTGTAAGCTGATCCCAGATAGTGGTGGTAGCAGCAGATGTCTACTCATTCTCTCCAACACCGTGGATGGAGTATGCATCTTCACGGTTTTCTTCAGTGCACATGGAGTCATCTCCTCAATGAAGACGGGCTACATGTGTACAGGTCTTGCTATGTGTAAACAAATGAGCACATAGGCATGATTCTCCCATCTTTGAGATGCATATGGGACTATCTGTGAAGGTCACAGATAGCACAGAGCCACACTGCATACTTCTCTGCCCTCTTCTCAATTAGCTCACACAGGTCTTGGAAAGGACTTTAGCTAACTTTATTTGTCATGCCATAATTAATTAACATTTAATCCTCAATGCAACATGCAGTTTCCCCCAGGGTTTATTGTTAATTTTTCCCCTGACTTATTTGTTAATGGCAGTTTTTGCCATCTCGGCGGCTGTCAACACTGTGACATTTAAGGTTGGTGCACTGAGTAATGATCAACCGGCTGGGGACAAGTGAGGTTAACATATGCACTTTGACCTCGGAATTTTAAATATCTGACCAGTTTCACGACTGTATTGTCAGTGATAGGCTTGGTGTCACTAAAATCAGGCATCAAGCGCAGAAAGAAGCAACCTGTTTGACGCAATGCAATTATCGTGTAGCTTTTTTGGACGTGTTGTATGACTGTGTTGTTCTGGTCAGAAGAAGTTATCAATGAGTCTGTAAATATGCTTTCTTTATGTGCTGTTTGAGCTCCTCGCAGACATTAACCGTTAAGCAGGGGGTCCTTGGCCTTTTGTGTCAGTAGAGTGGCACAAGATTACCCAGTCAGGTTTATACAAAAATGCCCAGCCTGGTTTTTTTGCGGGGGGTGCAGTGGTGCAGTGGGTTGGACCGAGTCCTGTTCTCCGGTGGGTGTTGGGTTTGAGTCCCACTTGGGGTGCCTTGAGAGGGACTGGCGTCCTGTCCGGGGTGTGTCCCCTCCCCCTCCAGCCTTATGCCCTGTGTTGCTGGGTTAGGCTCTGGCTCCCCATGACCCCCGTATGGGACAAGTCGTTTCAGACGGTGTATGTGGCTTTTTAAAAATACAATTTAGAAATTCATTCAGTATCCACACCCACTAGTCCAATGCTGAGTCGCAGAAAAATTTGTATATACAGTATTATTGTGTTTTAGTAGTTAGTATCAAGCTTATACTTTGCAATTTAAAGTTGAAAATAATAAACGGATCACAACAGAATTTGTTTCACATACAGGCAAATGAAAACTGTATTTAATTTAGGTTGTAAATGGTAAATTAAAGGTTGTCTTGCTGGCTGTTTGCATGAGCTGCATTTTTTTACACAAAACAAAAAAAGTCACAGTGTTTTGCATGGGTGGTGGAATTATGTAAACAGAATTATACTACAATATTTACTGTTTTTTCATGTCATGCAAACTAGTGCTATACTGAAATTGTTTAAGAAGATTTAAATGGGATATTTATCAGACTAATTAAATGGTTCTTTATTTGCGCAAAAATGGACTACTGATTGAAAAAGTTCACCCAACCGGAGAGCACTCTGGATAGCTCTACCACCTGGTGAGAGTGGAATAATAAGGAGAACACATATAAGTGGAAAGCAGAGGATTTTTTTTTCCTCCCTCCCAAGTGAAATTCATTTTACCGGCGGAAGTGACAGAAGCAGCTGTATGTAGAGACTCCAACTGCAAATACATTTAACGGTGCTAATGAGTACAGAGTACTCTGCTGAAGTGGTGGGAACATATCATAACTACTGCAAAGTTTATTTTGTGTGGTTATTGAAAGAACTGGTGCGATACCATTTAAGTTAATAGGCTCTTATGTTGTATACCAGTTAAATAATTCATGTGTGAGCCGTGTCTTTGTAAAAGAAATGTTTGGAAAAACGCACCAAAACGTTGCAAGTGAGATACTAACTTAGTTACTGTACTGTGTGTGTGTATAGAATACACCATTGTTTTGTTTCAGAAAGGAATTCCAGATATTCAGTTTTAATTTTAAAGACAAGCATTCCTGGTCTTGTGACTGGTTTGAATGGCACTAAATCCCCTACAACAAATGGAGGCATTACCACTCACTGAGCTGCTATTTTTGTTCCAGAACGCAGTGAATAACATAAAAGAGAAATAGGTGTTACTTATCTATGCTAAAATGAGAATGCAGGATTATCCTGCAGTCCTTTATGTGGGCCATAAAAGCGTTGCATGATGAGATGTTCGATGCGTGTTACTGGAACCATGGGACACAGGCTGCATCAGATGTGATACTGACCACGAGTGGGCCTCATATTATGAGGGGCTGTGTATTCCTGCAAATAAAACCTTTCATATAATACAGGCACAATAACCCAGCTTAACCCAACAACTCAGAGAAAGAACCTGCTATTGAACAGTTTCAGAAGTTTCGATCACAAAGAACTAAAACATCAAAACGCACTGCAGTCGTACAAAGACAGAGGAATAAACCCTGTTTCCTATATGCTGTACACAAAACCTTCTGTCTCAGAACCTCTGAAGGCTTGTAAGAACAACTGTTAATAAAAATAATTAAAGAAAGGGGCAGCACCTGAGTCTAGAAGACTGCAAATGAGGCGATTACACAGCAAGCAGCTTCTCAAACGTTTTCCAATATATTCTTCCAAGACGGATCTGGATGAGGCGACTGTTGAAGGCGATTTCCAAAATCTTTGCTTGTTTAGCTGATCGCAGATTGTAATTGAAATTGATGAAACTGGTGTCTCACCCCACATGTGTCACGTCCACGCCCACAACACAAGCGACAACACCTGACTCCGCACTAGCTCCTGATTAATCACTCACCCTATAAAGACCCTCTTCAGCTCCTATACCGTTGCAGAATCTTGTTTGGGACAACTGCCCTTCCTTGTGTTACTACACTCTTGCTCTGTCCATGAGCTCCAGTTTTTTTGACTCCTTGCTTCGTTTTCCGACCACGTCCATGGATCCTCGTTCCTGTCCTGTTTGCCGATCGACCCACCCTTCGCCTGTCCCTGGTTTTGAGAACTTGCCTCAACTCCAGACAAACAATGCTGCATTTGGGTTCAGCCATCCTGGCTCCCTGTGTTCCGTGTGACAACATGCAAGTGTTTAACACAAGCAAGTGGGCATGCAGTTCATTATTACTGTTTCACATAGGATTTTGGAAGTTATGATTAAAAAGCGAAAGGAAATGACACACTTTCACATTGTATCATTTGTCAATTTTCATCTTAATCAAAAACATTGTGTTTAAATGTACATGGTTCCTGACTCCCCATTCATACAACTTTCACTTTTTGAGACAAGTGAATACCTGAAACTATTAATGCATTTGTGAAAGTAAGCATATAGGGGTTTCATCTGAAATAATCTTATCTCGAAAAACGGGAACGCCTGAGCTCAGGAGGTGGGAATACAGCTCATTTGCATAATTCCCATCTGAGAACAAATGTGGGTTCAGACCAAATTTAGTTACCCACTTTTTGTGATCCAGCACTATAGTAACACGTGAGGATTATGTAGGCCCATGTGCCTTTTCATACATACAGCACTGAACTTGCTCAGACCTTCGACAGATAACAGGTTGGGAGAACATTACAGGAGGATAGAACAGCCAAATGGAAAAGCTGGTAGCTTTGTGTTGAGTTTCCTTTGTGTTTCCCACATGTGGCAAACACTGTGCCCCACCGAGGCTCTTAGAGCCCAATCCTGGGACCCCACGGTCAACGTTCTAGAGATGAAGCTGGAAATAGCATGGACTTATCAGGATAACATCACCCCTCGAGGGGCTCTTCAGCCCATCAGGAGCACATAGACATTTTTAAAAGGTTTAATTTCTTATTTATCTCTGAAGCACAGCACAGTGCTGCATATAGAATGATGTTCACTCAGTGAGAGAGCACTCATCTTTGAAGGTCATTGGCAAAGCCTTAAAATCGGGGGAGAAAAATCCTTTCATGTGAAACAAATGTGCTGTTTGTGATCACATTAAATTTTTCTAATTTCTGAGAGGTTAATTTAGAATTTGATTTGTTTTTTTTGGTAATGGAACTTTATATTTCCTGAGCTCATACATATAGGTAAAAAAAAAGTACAATTTCTTAGTCACTAATATGGTTAACACCCTTTCTCTAGCCCAGTATCACGTACAGATGAATTTTGTATTTGTACTACTGAGTTTGGAGACTGATAAACCTTAAGTCTGAAAGACCTGGAGTCATTGTTATTTGGACTTTTTATTCACAAGGAATTTATTATTTCTTGGTTATTCTTCCTGGGGGACGTGGGGTAGAGGACTGCTCAGATATGTTTTGCTGGAGGGTCAGCTGCCCAGTACACATACAAGCTCCTTATTTTTGAAGTCAGAAAAGGGGGGAGGAGATGTATTGCATGAACACTGAAAAATATCCTAATATTATGAAATTTGCTGAAACTCAGTTCTTTTTTTTTGGGATGCAGGAGTAGACTGCTTCGATTTATTTTACAAAAGACGTTATCTTGCTGATTCTCCTGAGATCATCTGGACTCCTGGCAACTACATGCGTGGTTATGCTGGTGCGGGAGGGTCTGGACCTGGTTCAGTGTAGCCTTCTTATATGCAAATCTTTGAACTGTGGAAGGAAAATCTAATGAACGCTGGGATATCATGCAAATTCTGCACAGAATGAGCTAGATTCAAATCCGAAACCGTAACCTAGGAGCTGTGAAGTACCAGTTAACATTTCATGACATCCACGTTATAATAAAGACTATTATTGTTTACTTATCGTAGATTTATACTCGGTTTTTGCAACCGGGCATTTTACCGAAACAGTTCGGGTGCTAGAGCAGAGGTAAGAGTACGATTCAAAGAAGCAGTACTCAGGTTACATATGCTGTAGATATTCCAAATAACTGTGTTGCTCTTGTACTGTATGCAGTTGAAGAGAACACATATAAAATATTGGTGTATACACTTAATGTGAGAACTTCCAGCAGCTCACCTGGTACTCTTTTCAGTCTTGTGGGTTTGAGAATTTACACTCTGTTGCTGTGGTGCTGTGTACTGTATTCCACCATCAGCTTGATGCTGTCCAGAGCTAGTCGTACACCGCTGCACCTCGGAGTGGATAACGCCGTAATCAAAAATGTCTGATGGATAGAGTATAAATAAAATTTAATCAGTTAAAATACACACACACACATTTTCAGAACCGCTTGTCCCATACGGGGTCGCGGGGAACCGGAGCTTACCCGGCAACACGGGGCGTAAGGCCGGAGGGGGAGGGGACACATCCAGGACAGGACGCCAGCCCATCGCAAGGCACCCCGAGTGGGACTCGAACCCCAGACCCACCGGAAAGCAGGACCCGGTCCAACCCACTGTGCCACCGCACCCCCTGCTCAGTTAAAATATTGACATTTATTTACATTTATTCATTTAGCACGCTCTTTTCTCCAAAGCAATATACATCTCATGAAACAATAGACCAGTGCATTACACCAACAGCAGGGGAGATCTATATGCAGCCACGTGACTCTACACTCAATTTGTCACATTTTACTGTACAAACCAGTATACATTACATGAGTACGTGCATAGAGAGTTTTCATCAGCTTTTCATTACCCTGTAATGTAGATGCATGTTTTTCTTCATTTCTGTTTTCAGAATACAAAAGAAAAATGAAGAATATATGTACAGTTGAATAAAATATGCTGTGCTGAAGAAACTCCTGTGAAGTTTTTATAATAGTGTAGCACCCCCTATGCTGATTTTTGCTTTTCAGTTTATGATTTTCCAAGTTTGCCTCAGCAGGTATTATAATCTGTTTTGTGTCATATTTTAGACTTGTTAAATTTTCATGTGATGGAAACTTGAGGAACGGGGATGTCTTTCAGGAAGGAAATTGTGTGGAGCGCTCATGAAAATTGCTCGCAGACAGTCTTTATGTGTGTGTGTGTGTGTGTGTATGTGTGTGTGTGTGTGTGTGTGTGTGTGTGTGTGTGTGTGTGTGTGTGTGTGCATGGTTTGAGTGGGAGGGTGAGCTTAAGATTTCATCTCAGTGACCTTCAAAGGCAGCTGATGTCCACCTCATTTAACTTTATCTATGCTGCCTTAGACTCTCAAATGCTTAGTTTGATTAATAAATCCCGCTAAAGACATTTAGGATCTGGAAATCACTCTCAGCTAGTGGTGCTGCTCTCTCACATTGCTTGGGTGGTGTGAGAGAACATGAATTTGATCCTTGCTCAGTCTCTGGACAGTTTGCATGTTTTCCTTGTGTTTGTGTGGGTTTCCTCCAAGTGTTCTATTTTTCCTTCACTGTCCAAAGATATACAGTTCAGGTGGACTGGTGAGTCTAAATTGCCCTCAGTGTGTGAGTGGGTGATTGGCTATGTGTGGCTACCCTGTGATGGACTGGCATCTCACCTAGGATGTACGCCCCACTCAACCTTGTGCCCAGTGCTTCTGGGATCATGCTTAGGACAAGCGCTGGTTTAACTTGGATGGATGGATGGATGGAAATGGGTGTACCTTCACAGAAATGACAGACAGTCTGAATGATCCAATCAATCTAAAGAAAAAAATCTGTTCTTAGACTATATATATATGGATGACCATTGACCTTTACCATAGAAATATCAACGTTGTTTTATTAATAACGGATGATGTTCTACCCCAAGTCGAGGCAATGCACTCTGTTCCATGGAACTGAAGCGTGTGTTTGTGTATGCTGGCATCTCTGTAGATTGAATAACAACCTACGCACATCTACACACATTAGCAAATCTCCTTGAACAAAGGGGGAAATCTGATGTGAAGGGATTTTTGCATCAGAAAGCAGCGAAAAAGTCAAAGCAAATTTACTTGGAACAGCAAAAGTGTGCAGAACAGTTGAAGTTGATAACATGTGTAACCTGCTTCCTATTTGTAGTGAAATTACAAAAAGAATTGTGCCAATGAAGCTAGCAGCACTTTCACTGTGTTCACATTAAAAATTCTTTTAAACCTGACTTGTCTTCAACAATGCACAATGCATGTGCAGAATCAGGAATAATAAGTAAGATTGCTTTGAACATTCTTTAGCTTTTAGGCACCACTTCATTTCTGAGAATGAATTAATTTTTTTCCTGTCATGTTGTGTGACATTATTGTCAATTAACTAGTTATGTCAGATTGTTAATTTCAAAAGCATTTCAAATATACATCAATGGTTTTTATAATATTCCACTGTAAGGAGAAACAAATACAAAGATTAATTGAATACTCCTAATCTTTAATTTCTCCCATTTGGCTAGATTCAGGGAGATCAAATATGTATTTGACGTGAAACTGAACTTTTTTTGTCCATCAACACTGTATACATGGGACAGCAGAGAAAGTCAGAAAAATATTTATGTGCTTGTGAAAATACTAAATACAGAATCATGACCCAGCTGTTGTAAAATAGCATAGATTAGTTGGTCAAGCTGCTTTACGGTTATTTAAATTTGTGATTTTTAGGTAGTTACTCCTTATAAGAGAAAATAATTTTCTGTCAAAAGTATGTTATCCTAGTCAAATGTGGGTCAGAAACATGTGCGGTAAAAAAGGAGAACCTCAATCAACCAGTGCAGATCTCTCGCCATGAAATTTTAGATTGTGCCTTGACTGGGGTTCTTTCGGTGTGTTTGTTGTATAGTTATAAGGGTTTTGCAAGGCGAGTTTGGATTTTTTTAATGATTTTTTTAAAGAGCCGTTCCTCCGGGCTACTGGTGCCTCCTGTGGAGCCTTCTGCAGGTGTATCACACATGGGTCTCACTAAAAATGACCTAGTGTCAAATCCTGCTGTGAAACTGCTAGGGGCTTGAACCTCTGCAGTTTCTAGCTTCTGCTTTTTTGATCGCAGTTTTGTGATGAAAGAGGGCTATATTCAGTTTTTTTTCTCTAATTATCTTTTTAACCGCATAAAAATGATTTTTGGAGTGTCTATATCTATGCTACCAATAAGGGAGTAACTGCCTGTGTTAATCCCTCCTGAGTTGGTGAGGGTGTCATGCTTCAATAGGGGAACTTGAGTAATGGAGAAGTAGGCAATGGGATACAATTAAATTGGGAGAAAAGACTAAAAGAGAAGAAGAAGATCCTTAAACCCAAGGCAATGCAGAAGGCAGTGACACATATTATGATGCTTTAAAATTTAAGCGCTAAATTTTTTTACTAACTAAACCACTCTGCTGGTCACACTGTGACCTGGTAGAATTAAATCAGCATTGGACAGAATTAAATTAAGTGGAATGATGGTGGCATACAAACGCTAAGTGTTTATTTAATGCTGCTGATCTTACTGGGTGCTTCCACTAATGCCTTCACACTCTTTCAAAGAGGTGAGTCTGCGTTTGCAAATACCCACCTCATTTTCCCACCATTTTCCCACCTGGCTCAAGAGGGGTGGATCACACAATGAGCAGCTGGATGTGTCACCTGACCTGTAAGTGAGAGCCAATGAGCTTAATTGAAAAGGATGCAAAAGCACAAAAAGACAAAAGATTTTAAATTAAACAAGGACACGCACTTTCTGAACCGCTTGTCCCATACAGGGTCACCAGAGCCTACCCGGCAACACAGGGCATAAGGCCGGAGGGGGAGGGGACACACCCAGGGTGGGACACCAGTCTGGGACACCAGTCCACCGCAAGGCACCTCAAGCGGGACTTGAACCCTAGACCCAACAGAGAGCAGGACCCGGTCCAACCCACTGCACCCCCCTACAAGGACATGCCACAGTAGATTAATTAAACGTGCACTTTCTGTGTGCAATATGAGTGGCTGTCATTCAAAAAGGTAGCCTATGGCATTTATTGCTGATCTTTATGTATGGCATTTTCCACAGGAATTCAGTGACTCTTGACATTTGTGAGTAACATAACGTTAAGAAATGTTTTACACCTGAGGGCATTGATGATTCATCTTTAATTCTCTGTGATAAACTTTTAGTCTAAGTGCTGTTGATTACTTGTGGGGTCTTTGAAGAAGTATATGATTCAGCTTTTTTTTTGGTGGAAAAACTGTTTGAGTCCAGGTACAAAAATGTGGATTAGAAGGACAATGGCATAGAGCAAATGCACTTTTTCTGACACAGCATCTGTCGGCAAGACAAGCTGAGTGAGTACATGACTCATGGTGGGAATGGACCACCCACTCTCCTACTCATGCTTTAAGAAGATTTCATTAATACGCTTAATTTTTATCATGCAAATATTGAAACTGTTTGTTACTGCAGGGCCAGTCTTACACAAATCCTGCTGCTTTGATTTGACTATGACCAGCAGTAGTGTGGATGCTCCATTTAGCTGGCGTCTACCACCGGTGGCTCTGGAGATTAAGAAACACCATCTGAAAATGACAAATGGCATTGTGGTTATAAGAATAATAAGTAATGATACTGGATAATTATGAATGTCCTGCATTTTGAGACGTAAAATTGTGAGTTTTGAACTGGAAAGATGTCAGACACTTCCTCTAAGCTTTATGTAGGCATCACCATTAAATACATACCAGTTATATATGTTTCCCTGAATTTGCAATTCACAGAGGTCAATGAACCATTTCAGATACCATTGGGTTTTTCTTCTCTCGCAGAAATATAGCTTTCCTGTGCTATTGTCCAGCTGTCAACTTTATGCTGAATAACATGTAATTGCACTAAATTTCATTCTGACTTTTCAGTTCTATCTAAATGTACTGAAAGAGTGTTTTTTAATTAAATTTAAAAAAAAAATGCTATATGCAAATCAAAGTTTTTATGGTAGTAGGCAGTGTAGTGGTAATATACACAGGCTTATACACTGAAACTTCCCACAGCTCTCAGTCAAATTAAATGACTATATAAGATGTTCAGCACAACCTAAGAAAGTAAAATCTCAAAATAATGTGTCCCAGTAGCATCAGTTTATCAGTTTTATTATAAGGATATGATTAGTGTTAGTTGCATAGTATGACTAGTTTTAGCAGTTTTTTATTTTTTTTTTTTTTTAACCTAGAATGCCCAAACAGCTGCTGGTTCAAGTGCCAGGGAATGCCTTGCTATCTCACCCTTACACAAAGTATGAAAGATGAGTTACACACACTGGCTGAAACTGCTTATCCTGAGCGGGGTCGCAGCAAGTTGGAGCCTAACCCGGTAACACAGGGTGCAGGGACAAAGGTGGAGGGGACACACCTGGGACGGGACACTAGTCATCATAAGGTACCCCAAGCAGGATTCAAAGCCCAGACCCCTCAAAGAGCAGGACCCTGTCAAGCCTGCTCCACCACATTGCCTCTAAAAGTTGATTTAATTAGGTGGAAATACTCAGCTATATGAATGGTTAAAAATAAATTTGTTTGTTTTTGGATAAAGAAATGAGCTAGGCAAAACCATTCATTAGATCTCCACTATTATGTCATTTCTTAGCTGGTTAGTGGAAGACTGGATGCTTTCCAGGACAATTATCCATAGCGTCGCCATGAGTCGATGTTGACTTGATGGCACCTAACAACAATGTTTCATTTCCTATGTATAATATTGTTATGATTAATTTGGAAGGCCTAAAAGACATTATTACATTTGCCAGATGCCTGAAATATGTACTGAATGTATGACAAGTTTACTACTCAAACATTTATAGTAACATTTTAAAATAAAATATTTAGCTGGAATTGTCTGGCAGACTTGAATTTTAGGGATAAATGCTAGTTGGATATCTTCTGCAGCTTCAGTGAATATTTCATCTGAAAATAATAGTGAAGTTTTTAAATAAGTATAATTAGCAACTAAGTTATAGAAATTATGTTTCATATATTTGTGTTTAGGTTTATTACCCATTGGTCTTTTTAAAGATGTTAGTGTCTTATAAACGGTAGAACAACTCTTAAATGGTAAATTTGGATCACTGAAGCATTTACTCTTCAGAAATGCCCATTTTAGACACTGTACATAGACCTACACATTTAATTACAAATTTTTCTAAAGGTGGATTTGTCATTTGCTCTCATGACACATCTTAACTAATTGTGCTGCAGCACGTCTGCCCTAGTTCTAGCTTCCATTAAATATTCAGTAAAATATCTGTCTGACCTTTGTATGTCATGGTGCAGTGTTAGTACTTCCATCAGAACAGAAGGTCCCAGAAGCACAGTTTTGTTCACTTGTTTGACTTAGAAGAGTGCATATTGTGGTATTCTCAACTTTAATTGCAACCCCCTTATACGGTATATGGACATTTTCATCACAGTACAGAAAACTCAAGTATTTTAATTGAGTAAATTGCCATTTTTGTCACAGAACTTGCCTGTCACGAACAATAATCTTTATATGAATAAATAGATTAAATAATATCTTAAGAATTACCATACCTAGTTTTGATTTAAACCTATTATGAATATGCATGCCACTTTATTATTGATTAAGGAATGGGAAAAAATACATAGTTATTTTAAGATTATAGTCATTATATATAGCTACTATAACATTATGGGCCAGCTCTATCTAGAGTCAGTCTTTTACTGTTGTGTTTTAGTTGTACTGTATTACAATATTTTTTTTCTTTCATTGTGGGGGTGTGGTGGTGCAGTGGGTTGGACCACAGTCCTGCTCTCTGGTGGGTCTGGGGTTCGAGCCCTGCTTGGGGTGCCTTGTGGCAGACTGGTGTCCTGTCCTGGGTGTGTCCCCTCCCCCTCTGGCCTTATGCCCTGTGTTGCTGGGTAGGCTCCGGTTTCCCACAACCCTCTATGGGAGAAGTGGTTCTGAAAGTGTGTGTGTGTGTACTGCTGTGTTCATTCTTCATGTTTATACAAATGAGCACATGGATTATTTTTTTACTGCTATTAGGGTGTGACCTGGTTGGTTGAGTAATACGGTGAATGTGAGCTTGGTGCGGATCCACATAGGTTTATTTTCTTCAGCAGATGTCCCAGTGCTCTATTTACAGGTGCAAATATCCCAACAAAGATGACAAACAAACTTAAGACTCACACTAGGGAATAAGCACGAGTCTTAACATAAATACTCCTCTGTTCTTTTCTCATTTCTACCTTTGAACTGAAATTACTGTACATAATAGGCTCTGTCTTCAGCCATTCCGTTGACCAGTTAGCATTGTTACAATTAAAAATATTTACCTTACTTTTAAAATACACAAATAAGTTAAATAGCATCACTTTACAAACACAATATTTCATAATATCTAACTTAGTTTAGCTCAGTTAACATATGTAATGTATCTTTTTCTGCCATTTGTTCTCAAATGGACTCTGCCTAATAGGATTTGAAGAGCTCCAGCTCTCGTAATTGATGTTTTGCCATCTTGGCTGTAGGTTCCATTTTACCCAAGGAAAGCATCTCACTTTCAAAAAAAAAAAAAAAAAAATTTTCACTGTTACAATATTACATATTGTGTAACATAATAGCATTACATATTTGTACAAAGTAGGGGGCATGGTGGCTCAGTGGGTTTGACTGGGTCCTGCTCTCTGGTGGGTCTGGGTTTCAAGTCCTGCTTGGGGTGTCTTGAGATGGCTGTTAATGTAATAATGTTTAGTCAGACTAGATTCTTTTCAGTGCTGTCAATTACTGAGTGATGATCTTCATCCTTTGTTGCAAAGAGGGTGATCTTTTCAACTGCAGTGCCTCCATTCACTCAGGACCCATGCCACCTAGCAGTTTAACACATACCAGTGCTATCTATGATCTATTGCTTGCAGGTTGCTGGGTTTGAACTTCATGGAACTCTTCTAGAAGGGCACATGAGAGTCTGATCTAGCTGACTTTTTTATATCCTTCCATCAGAATTTCAAGTACTAGAAGACTCAGTGCAACTGATTGTACAGGCCATACAATATGCAATGCCCCAGCACAGTACTAGCTTATGCAGTGTGATGTCTGCTTATTTCCCAAATCTACTTCAAAGAATTAGGTGTAATTTCTATATGGAGTGGAGCTAATCAAGGTATTGAAACTTCTGAGTTTCAGATTTATTCATTTAGCTGACTCTTTTCTCCAAAGCAACTTACAATCTTAAGGATACAATTACTAGAGACAATCACCCATTTTTACAGCTGGGTAGTTTTACTGGAGCAATTTAGGGTAAGAAGCCTACTCAATGGTACTACAGCCTGAGGTGGGGATTGAACCTGCAACCTTTGAATTGAATGCAGGAGCTGTAACCACTATGCTACCAGCTGCCTTTGCTTTACTGCTTACTTTACTGTATTGGACATGGAAGCCAAGGAACTCCTAGGAAGAGGACTGATCTCACTGCGGTTACCATTAAAAAAGGTCTACAGTTTGCAAACACATATCCAAGGGGGCCTATGACCCAGTGGTGCTCAGCACTGCCCATACAAAGCTGGTAGAGCCGATGGAAAGTGTTTCTAAGCCAGTTTTCCTGCAGGAAGGTCGTAATATTTCTTGCTTCTTTTATTTTTTTTTTTACTTCCCATTGCCTTTGTGAGTTCACTTCCTTGCAGTGACACCTTCAGTTCCAATAAACATTGCTTTTCATAAAGCCCCCAGTTACTTGCTGATAGCAGCCATATGGAGAAAATCACATCAAGCCAAATATTGAATGGAAAACACAGTTTGAGGATGTGCAAGTATATTATCAATTTACACAGTGTGTAGGGTCTGATTAAATAAACCGCAGGGAGTCCCCACACTCGTGTTCATGTCACAGGAGGATTTCATCATGGTGTGGTACTGTGCATTTGAAGTTACTCTGGGCACTTGTTAAATTCTTTGCTGTTATATACAAAAAAACACAGTGGAATATGTTGTTACTTATTTTGAGAATACAGAATTTTCTCTTTGTTTGGAGCTTGTTCAGTCTGCTGAGAATTAGTCTCTGTGGATGTACAGAAGGATATAAAGAAGTGGTATATTAAACCTGCCTCAAATACACCTATACTATTAAGACAGGCCATAAATACTGTGACTTCTATCCTGTAAGATACATTTGAGTTTTACAAAACCATCATAAATGCAAGTATTTAAGTACCGATTCTTCAGCAGCTCAAAGCATAATGTTAAAAGCAGTAGATTTCTAGTTACAAAGAGTTGCATGGAATACAGGAGTGTGGACACAGGTTTCAGGTTCAATAATGGAAAAAAATCTGATATAGTTGGAAGATAAAGTAAATAATTCACTAAATATAAGCCTGTCTTAAATAAAAATGTGGTTTTAATGGTGAAGTAGACAGCCCACTCACACACAGCAATAGTTTTTAAGCCTTGATTTGTCCATGTCTCATGTCTTGTGTGACATTTCTTTCTACGCCTAGAGAAATGCCAGCTGATTCTGTGAAGAGTTGGAGTCGTGACTGGCTTTTCTATCAGGGCGAACACATATAGTGTTTAAATATGATGGAGGGAAGATGTACCTGCTGTGCGATCTTATTTTCCCACAGTTTGAACATAGCCGTAGATTCTAGTGCTGTATTCATATAGTTAGTGTTGCAGTCTATCTTCATGACCTTCTGTGCTTTTGATGTCCTTGTTTTTCCTTCTCTGTGTCTTTTTGTTATTTAAGAATCAATAAATGACCTCTTTATTCCTGTTACATCTGCGGTCCCAGGGGTGCAGAATGTGCAGTATGTTGGGACCTCCCACCCAATGGATCATATGCAGACACTTGTGTAAATCTGTGTGTATGCACAGCAGGTGGCAAGACGGGATTGTTGAAGATTCGTTTTCTGTGGGTTGGTATCGGAATCTTTGAGGTTTGGTGCCTATGCTGAGCTACTTTGGTCGGCCATTATGGTTTGCAATTTTGCTCAGGCATTTTGTTCAGCCACTGTGACCCTTATGTGACCTGGGTGAAAAATGAGTATGGGTGCTTTAATTCTGTTCAACAAAAATCTTGTATTTTTGATGAAGGGATTTCACATAATTATGGAAAAGACTCGAGTCCCTTGGCATGAGGTTTGTCTGATGTTGAATAGACCCCCATTTACTAGAAAGTCTTCAGGAAGTAGCTCATGTGCTGGTTCAGAGAACAGGGTGGAGCCCTGCCGGCTGAAGCAGGTGGAGGAAGAGAAGAACGCTTTTGAAGACCCACAAGTCTGAAATTTGATTAAGGTTAATAACGCTCATTAAAGATTCATGCCCACACTTGGGCTCAGGTATTGAAATGCCAGGAGCTGACTCCCCTGTTTTGTTGTGCAGATCAGCATTGGCATCGGCAGGACTGCGGCCTCCTGGGACTGACGGACTTCAGTGCTGCGATTCTTTGAACAGACCACACTTCTGAGGAATCCTTCTGCAACCACAGCTTGAGCAAGTATATATCAGTCGGTTTGCATGGAGCCAAGTCCAAGCAAGCTCATTATATTTCCTGTATCCAGCACGTGGCCACTTACCAGGTAACATATACAATGGGTACATGTGGGTGAGCAATGCAGTCTAATACTGTTTGCAATGGACTGTGCTGTCATCTGTATTTTAAGTCCATTTCTCATTTGTTTTTGGAATGATTGAGACTGTAGTGCTGTCTGGCAATGACATCTGATATATGTGCTCTCCTTGTGGACCTGTATCTGTTCCTCAGCCGTACGCTTATGTTTCAGTTCCGACAGTCAGCGCTGTGTCTGAGCCAAGCGCTTTGTGGTCCCAAGAGGCTCGGTCAATTTTATAAAACAATGTTAACATAAGCAAAAGAGGTTGAACAGTTCCACATGCAATGAAAGCTCTGCCTGTCAGATAGACTGTCCACTTTTTCATTTTTAAAGCACATGTGGTAGAAACAAATTAAATTTCTGCTGTGGGCAGGGTACACCCAGCACCTGCTTCTGGGTGCAGTCCACATGCACTGCGCTCCCAATGCATCTGGCAGATCCATGTCTGTCTGGAGGAATACCTGGTTCTGGTGATGGTAATTCATGGATATTCCTTACTAGAGATTTGATAAAAATATCTTATTTCATGAGGGTCTTCATATTGCTATTATTATTGTAGAGAGCTTGTATATTACTCTTCATTTGTGTGATGAATGCATTCATCTAAATTGATATTCCTACCTTGCTGAGCTGGATATCACAGGATGGATTTTCTTCCATAGTCTGCAGCTTAGCCCTTCCTTGGTCTTGAACCCACAAACTTTGTCATGAACTCGCAAATGTAGCTTTTATGCTCCTTGTTTCCTCGGTTGTTCTTGTCTCTGGAAAACTGGCAAAAAATATATATTGCAACTTGACGAAATGCACAGGTGTTCTTTGCAGAAGACTTTCTTACGGAAGGGCTAAAGCCTTTGAAAGACCTTGAAAGTGGGAGTGATCTGTATGTTTGGGAGCACTTTCACTGAGCGGGTGACTCATGACAGAGCTCAGTGTAAAGGGAACTGAGCTTTCACACCGGCCCCAACCATCCCTTCACCTACCCACCCCCGCTGTGGCTTAACAAAAACACAATGATTCCGGCGACAAATAAAGACCTCCAAGGGTACTCGGCACTAAAGCAAAGATGAGAGCAAGGGAACAGCACCAGGGGAGAGGCACAAGGACAGGGCATAGAGAGGGCTGTATGAGCACACGGGAAAGGGCTGTGATAGAGAGATGCCATTAGGGGCACGGAGGCTTCCACCAAAGGCATTTATAAACCAATGTGCTCCCAGTGACCAGTCTTCACTTGCTTCCATTTAATTAAGACTGTGAAAATCAATGCTATTTCACAATAATGTCATTAACTGGGTGCGGGCTCTGTTTCCATAAACAGGTGTTTAAGTTGTTTTTTGGAACATCGATATTTTATTACATTGGGTTTAAAAATCGCATCATCGGTAGGTGTCAGGAAAATTGTGCAGTTTTTCAGAGTTAGTGTATTTCACTTCTGTTAAACAAGCTCCGTTATTGAGGTGTAGATGATGTTTTGTTCAATACCTTCAGAAATATAAGCTTTTTCCAGAGATTGTTATTAACAGGATTTTAAGATTAAAGGTGAGAAAACCCTCTGTGATCCACCAGTATTTTATTAAATTATCCGATCTATTTGTTTCTGAAGGGATGTCTCCGTTTGCCTTGATATAGCATGGTAGCGTCCACTCCATGCCACACTAAATTTGGCAGTTATTTTCTCCGTTGTTAAGACTCGTGTACTTTTTCCATTTGTATATTTGTCTGTTTCGGAAGTACATTGAGATCTGTGCCAAGCTGCTTATCTCTTTTTTTCCTCCAATCTGTGTCTGCCTTTATGTTTGTGTATGTGACTGTGTATGCTGCTGATAATCTATATCTTTCTAAGTATCTGCACGCCCTTGATAAACTGTGGTTTGCTTGCTGCTGGAAAGGTGGATCTTTTCACTATGCACAGTGCGCATCACAGTGTGCATCAGCTAAGGCTGACTGATTGCTTTCCGAGTGTGTGGTGTGTGTGTGTGTGTGTGTGTGTGTGTGTGTGTGTGTGTGTGTGTGTGTGTGTGTGTGTGTGTGTTCACGCTTGTCTGTTTCTTGTTTGCATTCTGGCCTTTTTCCCTCATGTGCATCGCTGTTGATGGTGACCTTCCCCGCACTGCATCAGACCTGCAGTAAGCCACCATGTTGTTAAGTGATTGTTACAGTTTGGCAGCAACCGCATCAGACTTAAAGAGACACTCACTGCTCTTTGCCATTTGCCACAGCAAGTAAGGTAAGGTCCTATCGACTGCCTGACCTTGTTAATCAGAAACGCCGAGTTGACGTAATGAAAGCGAAGAAGTGGACTCATTTATCCATCAGGCTTGGGAGAAGCAGCGCGTGTTTTGAAGGAATGAAATTAATATTCTGTAAAACCATAGCAATTAGCTAATTAGGGGCTACAGGTGCTAAGTATTGACATACTTGTGCATATTTGTTCTGGCTCCGTTGCGGTGGGACGACCTCCCCCTCTCGATCAGAACTGCTGAATCTCTGTCCACATTTTGTTAAAAAGGGTCTTAAAACTCATCTCTTCCGAATTCACTTCACCCATGATCTCTTAAGTTCATGTAAGGTATAAATGTTCATGCCCGTAAGGTATATATGATAATAATCATGCTCAGATCAATCCTTTACAGAGCCACTCCTGCAATGTAACGTAAATCTTACTCGGAAGGTGATTAGGAATCGGCGATATTCCGGTAAAGTTTTATGCAGCTGCTTGTGTGATGAACATCGGTGCACATGGCGAAGGAAACAAACTAACTCTCACACACACACAGAGTCAGAAACCACTTGTCCCGAGCGAGGTCGCGGCGAGCCAGAGCCTAACCCGGCAACACAGGGCGCAAGACCCGGAAGGGGAGGGAACACACCCAGGATGGGATGCCAGTCCGGCAACAAACTAACTGCACAGACTTAAGAATCGCACATCTGCAGCTATGTCTCTTTCTCTTAATGTAATGCTCAAATTGAATTTTCTATGTGATGTACGTTGCTTTGGAGAACAGCGTCTGCTGAATGAATAAATGTACATGTATTTGCACAGTATGTAACAGTTAGGCTCAGAAGCCCACAACCAGGAACGTGTCAGTGAGCACCGTGCTCCATCGCTCTACTGCCAGGCAGCCTGCCGCCAGAGGTGCGGGTTCTAGACTGGGATCAGCGCTGTTGCAGTGGGGAGCAGGCGACTCCTCCCCAAGCTGCACTGCATTAATTAGCATATCTGAGGCAGAGGTGAATGATCCAGGCCTTCCTACACCGCGCCTCACCGTGAACTCCGACTATTACAAACACAAACAGGAGGTGATAATGTGCCAACTCCCAGAAGTGCTGTTAGGGCTGTTTCACAGCCTGCAAATCTGGCACCGTAGGCAGAGAATAATTGGCAAGGTAGAACTGTGACAATCAATGGTGGCTGAGTGATAACAGCTCCTGCCTTTTTTTTTCTCAATTAATCTCATTTCCCAGGAATGACTGCACCACGCTCACCAAAAGTGATATTTTCGCCTAGCCCTCCAAACGGAGAAAGAAAGAGAGAGCACATACATGCAACTCGCACACCCTTCGCTGTTTCACAACTACAACCATGTTGCCTTCCAACAGGAAGCTTCTGCAAATTTTTCAGCCACGGTTTAAATAAATCACACTTGGCCTCGATCGTACTTCTGCAGTCATGTCACGTAATCGGAATGCATCACATGTAAATACATTCTGAAAAATTATATTACTAACTTGAGCTCTGTAAGATCTGTGCACAACAGTCCTGTAATTTTTTCATTACTTAAATTTTCACAGTAAATTTAAATATAATTACACTGTTTAGGCCCCTTAAGAGAGGATGCAGTCTGGTTCACGCAAGTCGCTAATAGTACCTAATGAGGCATTGTGTGGTGACCTTTTTGTAATGAGAGAAAAATACAAAGTAAAAAGGGGAGTACGGGAGCAGGCTCAGTGAAGGACAGCAGGCAGTCGGGTAGAGCTGATGATGGCTGCTTGTGCTGAAAAGGCCCGGCCCTGCTTTCAGGACACAAAGTATCCCACTGCTCTCCACATTCGCCATACAAATCAGGCAAAAGCTTCTGTTAAAGTAGTTTAGTGGCGAAACAAACCATGCGCTCTGGCGTTCAATCTAAGTCATCTCCATTTTGCCCAAAGGAGAGCTGCGGACTGACATTGTTGAGCCGGGCAATTGATCCCGTGCTATGTACTCAAGAATGTTCAATGACACTTCACTCCTCTGTTTATCTGTGACATCCTCCCCCATTTCCTCAGTTCCTCTGCTGCTGCAGACTGAACCAGAGAGGCCAAATTGCGGGGACAGAGCTAAATTCATCACATGCCTCTCCACTCCCCCAATAATGAATAGAGTTAATGATTTCATTTCATCCCCTCCTGTTACGGCGTGAGCAGCGCTAGGGGGCGTGAGGCTCAATAGCCTTGCTTTAAAACACTCAGACTCCCTCCAATCACCTTATTGAGCTTTATGGCATGAACACAAGGCTTTGCATGAGTTACACCTTGGAAACAAAATCAGTCTCCCACTCCGCAGAAAAGAGAACACATTTCATTCCTCTTGACAGATAACCAGGCATTTGTTTTTTAGAACTGGGGTAGAGGGCTATATTTCAGGCCCGAGGATTACTAAAGCAAACATACTTGAGTGAAAGCAGTTGATGTATATTGCAATAAAGCCACGACGCTGAGGCGCTCAAGCAGCTGCATCTTCTGCGGTATCTTAACAGTTGGCTAACGTAAGACTGAACAGCACTAAGTGTGCATACAAATGAAGCATTGTGACTACAAATCTTTTAGGAGGACGAAAACTCTTCTTACATTGCAAATACACCCCATTTAATTTAAATGTATTTGTAGCATGCTTTGTTAGTACACCTGTGCCTCAAACTGCATAAATTTGCCAGAAATGTATAAGTGTGCACGATGCAAAACTGATGGTCGTGTGAGGCCATCCATTGATTAACAACATACGTGGTGCTGGCTGTTAAAGAATATATCAATGATAATGAAGGCCCAGGCTTTATTATTAATGGGTCTCATCCATTTTTCAGCTTTGTGTAGCTTCCCATGATGCTTTGCAGAAGGAGTGTTTTGCATTCAGTCTGGGTTGTTTGTGACCTGACAGTATTGGCACTGCAGGGCTCTTCTTCCACCATGACTGGATTAGCTGGTCCACATGGGGATGGAGCAGCCATGTCTAGGACTTTAATAAGGGGAATTCATCTTTAATGAACTACCGGCCCCTTACTTATTCATTTGCCTGGTAATTATTAGCTGGTTGCTTTAGCACCTACCATGGAGCCAAACTTCAAATACTTCTCGTTATGTTTTTTCGGTTGCTTGTGTATTGTTATTTCTGACTGGAGTATGTGCGTTGTCATTTTAACAGTTCTGAAAGGTCAGGAGAACTCTTTCAAGCTCTTTTAAAAGTAAAGATTTACGGAATGCCCCCTTCCCTAGGATTCAGCTTGGATTGCTCGACCCAGGCTCTGCTTTGTTCAACTGAATTTTCCTTCATTAGCAGTGGAAGTGAGGGGCCTCTTCCTGTAAAATGATTTTGCATTAGTCCAAGTGCTTTTCATTTTTTATTATTAAATGAGTAATGCAGTTCTGGCAGATCTTTGCATCGGTAATGTCAATGACTCCTTGTCAGTCATAGATGCCTACAAGGGCTGTGTGTACATGTATACCGAACATTATTGTGTGACATTTAGAATTCTTAAGAAATAAACATGTTATTTTGAGAGGCCTTAAATCAGGACATTTTTCTTTTCACTCGGCTGATCACAGATTACTTAAACTTCGGAATGTTCTTTGAATGCTACATTTCTTGTCCCTTTAAAATGATATCTAAATGCCAAGTGGCCAGCATTTAAAATGTAACAGTTCAGAGTACGGTATTTTGCCATATCTTCACTGAAACAAAGTTAAATACCTTTCTGCAAAAAGAAGCTTTTCAGGAATCATCAGAGCACCAGCAATAAAACCATGTTTTTAACTGCTGTCAGCATTTCCCCTGAAAATGTTTTTGTAGCATGGATGATTTTTGTAAACTCTTGATTTGTAGTATGCCAGCAACATAGCAGTGCTGCAGTGTTTAACCTGTTGTTTAGAAAAAAATTGAATATACTAATTGTTTTCAAGAAAGAGGAGCAAAACTGTTACAACGTAAAGGAAAAACTTTTTTTTAAAAAATCATGTTTCCAAGTGGTTTTCACAAAAGGTATTGTTTTATTGGTGAGATCTACAAAACATTTTTAGACTGATTTATTAAAATGAAGGAAAAATAGCTGAGCTTTAGAATTTGAAGCAGCAATGTGTCCATTTTGTGTCTGTAGACCTACCTTCTTGGAACTTTACAAATGTGAACCACTACTTTGAATTCAAGATATGTTTTGCAGTGAGGCCTATCACGAAAAGAAAGAGTCTTGCAGGAACTCTGCACATGGCTCAGCTGCAATGCTAGATTCTGCTTCAGGGGGAGGTTTACATTTAATTGTTCAACTCAGGATAAATGTGCAGAACAAATGAGCCATTGGAGGGTGCAGAGGTTATGACTGTTGCCTTGCAGTCTGACTCCGGCTTGTATAGCAGAATGCTCGATCAAGATACTTACCATGGATTGCTCCAGTAAAAATGCCTTGTTGTATAAGTGGGGGAATAACACACACAGGCTGAAACTGCTTGACCCGAGCAGGGTTGCGGTGAACCGGAGCCTAACCCGGCAACACAGGGTGCAAGGCTGGAGGGGGAGGGGACACACTCAGGACAGGACGTCAGTCTGTCGCAAGGCACCCCAAGCAGGACTCAAACCCCAGAGCCAACAGAGAGCAGGACCCGGGCAAACCCACTGTGCCACGGTGGAATAACCCATTTACAAAAGGGGGTATTCTTACAGTAGCAATACACACACACACACACACACACACACACACACACACACACACACACACACATTCTGAAACCACTTGTCTCATGCAGGGTCACAGGGAGCCAGAGCCTAACCCAGCAACACAGGAGGGGGAGGGGACACACCCAGGACAGGACATCAGTCTGTCACAAGGCACCCTAAGAAGGACTCAAACCCCAGACCCAACAGAGAGCAGGACTTGGCCAAACCCGCTGTGCCACCGCACCACGGTGGAATAACCCCTTTACAAAACAGGGTATTCCTACAATAGCAGTTCATGGTAATCTTGTTGTATACATTTAATATTAGTTACCCTGGTCAAAGGTGTATGATAAATACGAATAGTCAATAATGTGGCATAATTGCTTTTCAGAAATTCTATTCCTTACAAATACACATATGAACACACACACATATACATACTTTGTTATGATGGAACAAAAGATAGTGTAGTGCTTACACCCGGGAGTTCCTGGCTTACATCCCTGGATGGGTATGAGATATTGAGGGTGCATTAGTGCTGGTTGAACACTGTGAATCCACATTCCTCTAGAGTGGTAAATTGATTTGCAATTTTATAAATTGTCTTCCTCCGTTTGTCTTTTTCTTCTGAATAGATTTGTTGTGGCATACAAGTGTTTATGAAAAAGAGAAAGGACGAGGTGCGTTTAAGCCTACGAATTGCCAACCAATAAAATAGAAGTTGAACACAGTGGTCTGAAATAACAGAACTTAGGGTGTTAGCAGACTTATCTACAGACTGCCCCAGTCAATGAATTCTTTCAGCTGCATGTGATTACCAAACAGAGAAGCTGTTGCAAAACTGGGCTATAAAAAAGACCCCAGAGACCAGTATGAATAAGAAAATGAAAGGCCATTTTGTCTTTTCCAGGAGGTTTGTGTTTGAGAACTTGCTGCTCCCTCGAGTGGTCTCTTTGCTTTTATCCTCTTTTCAAAGTCTCGAGATTCTGCAAGGTTTTGTTTACCACCAAGTTACTTGGGTAGAGAATGCTTTTAGAGTTGCCATGGCAAGGACACGGTCCAAGAAAGTATTCTTATAGGGATTTTCAGAAAGTTCAAATGTATAATTTGGTTGTATTGCACAGCAGTATAACGACAATAAAGTCTTCAATTCTTCAATTCCTCAAAAATGTATGCTTGGTACACATATACTCAAGCTATGCAAAGCCTTGAACTTGTTACCTTTGGCTGCTGGAGTTACATCTTGGTCCTTTACAGTGCTACCCTCTAGTTCTACTAAGATGGCCAAATATTACATGATCATTGTCAACAGCATTTTTAGAACTCAATTTGAAGTGTGAATACAATGAAATGTTTAGTTTTACCTTCAGTCAAAGAACACAAATACAATATTTGGAGATTATATTTGAACTATTTGATGTTATACTGACTTTTAGTGTGTGCTGAACCATCATGAAGGTCTTTGTAGTTGTCCCAAGAATATACCTGTCTCTCGTGAATCACCAATGTCCTGCAATGGTATCACCTTCTTTATTTTTGTATTTTTCTTTTGGAATTACTGCAGAGCACAGTATCTGCTGGACTACCTTGGAAACAATGTCAAATTCAGGATTTTATAACACTATCAGCATTTTTCATGCAAGGAGTGCTATCAAGCCATCGACTCTATGTCCCACTACAGGCCCTTTCCACCCTCAACTGGAAGAGCTCAATAAAATGGGTTCCTGTTAAGCACTTAGGAGTCAGACTTGGAATTATAGATATTGCTAGTCTTTTTATCACTCTTTTATTTAGAGAACCTGCCTTTAGTTATGTTTGTTTTATCTGAATGCAGGTGGTATGAATACATTGCATCTGAAACGAAATACTCTATTCGATAAAACAATAGCAGAACATTTCTTTAAATCCACAGTTCTATATTTTTAGTTGTATGCACATTTTTTGCTTTCCTTCGAGTCTATCAATTTTACTTAACTCCTTTGTCAGATGTAAGAAATTAACACTACAAGGCAACTCCAATTCCATTTCAGTGAGTTTGTGTATCCTCTTGTGAAAGTAAGGTTTTACAACAGAATCATTCTGACTGGCAAGTCTGTGTGTAGCTTTAAAACATATCAGGAAGTAGTGAAAAATTGGCAGGCACATACCTGGCCATGGTGGGCACTGTGGGTTATTACGCAGACAGATGGCAAGAGAAAAAGATGAGGGGAGCTTTGTTATAAAGAAGTACAAAGCTGTGGAAACTAAATGCTGAAGCATCAGAGAGCAAAACACAGCTGGGGCCGTCTTTGCTCAATAGAGGACTTTTGATTTGGAGTACAGGCAGCATCTAATGTGTCAAATTTGTCGTAAACCATTGCTTGATACTTGAGTCTGGCTATGACTGAAAAATGAGAGAAAATTGAGGAGAATCAATGACAGAAGAGTAAATGGAAATAGAGAGAACCAGGGAACAAAAGGCAACTACCATAGTGAAGACATTTGGCATGAACATACAGGTGTGACATTGTACTGGAGAAGAAGTTCACATGACAAACGGTGACATAGAAAGCAGTACTCTCAAGAGTGTCAGCATGGAGCTCCCTCTCCTCTTATCCAAGCTGTAATTAGGTGGAGTGCTTGCAGCCGTCAAGTTCCTGGTGTTGAAGTGTTCTTGTTCTGGTGCTGATGCTCAGCAACAGTCCCCTGCAGGGTGGAAGAGCAGAGCTGCATCCATCTCCTGGAGTATCAGATGCATTTCATTGTGGGACGAGGGTCTTGTGTGGCTAAAGTATTGAATGCACTGACAGAGACAAGGAGGAGCTGCACTGAGGAGCTTTACCTGCTGTGGATGCAGATGCTGCTAAAAGCTCTTGTTATGTGTTTTGTTATGTATTTCTTACACTGTTTGTTTTGTTTTTAATAAAACACTTTGTAAAGCCACCCTGTATTGCATCTCTACATGTTAGGTCACACCCCAAAAGCACCCCCAACATGAATTACAAAGTTTTTCAGTGTCATAAGCTTATAACATCCGTGTTCTACATCACAAGCAAAATTATTTATTTTTCCTTCTTCTTCTTCTTCTTCTTCTTCTTTATTCTTCTCATTATTAATAATAATGATAATAATAATAATTGCTTAACTGATGCGTCCTGCATTCTAAACTCAAGTTTTGTGCCTTGAGTGGGATAGGCATCTTAATTTTTGACTCCATCATAAAATTGTACAGGTATTCTTACCACTGGGTTTTTGAGTGTACCAAACCTCCCTAATTTTAAATATAGACTCTCTGGGGTATTTGATCTGAGAATTTAGGGCAGAAAATGTATTCTTCCCCCATTTTATGTCTGTTGCAGCTTTTTCTTTGCTCGTGTCACAACGTCCTCCTTTTGTCTCTCACATTGTATTAAGGAAAACAAAGTGTTCCCCCTGGGTGGAAAATGAGATAGAGCTGTAAAAGCAAAAAATGTGGGAAACTGGACTTACCACCCCATGTACCACAGGAAAAAACACCATACAAATTATTTTAGTTATCCATCTTTGACATCATGTGATTAGCCATGATTTACAGTGATTTCTGGAAAGGTCTGTCCTGCACTGTGTAAAAAAAAATAAAACATCTTAAACAAAACATGAGCTGGAAACAGTGCGTTGCTGCACTCCTTGGCAGTGGCCAATTTACATGAGCCTTTTTTTGCACAACCTTTTCAGTCAGTGGTGTATAAGAGATTTTGTCCAGTTTCCCTCGCATTCCTTTGACTCCAACTTTGAAGTCATTTGACATTGTCCTCCAAACCTTCTGTTGTGTTCACAATCCTGCAAACAAAGCAAACGTAACCTTTGTTGGGATCTAGACACTTCTTGGTGCTGGAAGTCAGTCAGTTTCACAAAAAATAAAGTGGAAGTATAAACTGAAAAAATCTGTTTTCAGACTAAGAGTATGATGTAAGGCCATGTTGGAATAATTTGTGTTAGAGAAAACACCAGCAAATAATAATAAATAATGAAGTTAAAGAACTTGAAAATTTAAGTCTTTTGAGAAAATATCTTTTTACAAAAGATTGATGTTGTAATCTCATTGTAAAACACTCAAGTTCTTTCAGTGTAATAAAAATCAGTACTACTGTGAAATTAATCAAAGTCAACAATATAGACTGATATATATATATCTATATCAGATATATATTTTGTAACGATCCACATTACTAAGGAGTGTCATATTGAAGTGGGAAAAGATGTTTTTTGTAAATAGAATTTTGGGAAAGATGTAAAATAATCGTTCAACTGCTGTGGGAGGGTTGGAAAGGCTGGCTTGAGTGCTGTCTGTGTGTCCTTTTTTGCCCATCTGAAGTTATTGAAATTGGATGGATGGATGATTTGCAAGTTTGCTTGTTTTTATTTATTCTAGTGTAGGGAAAAAAAAACAAAAGAGGAACAAGCTAATTCTCAAGAAGAAAATAGCCCAGCTTTTCAGCTACTACCAAAAAACCCACAAGATGTACACTAAACTGTAACATAAAACCTTAACAGGTGCAAAGAACAGACACTTTAAATCTCTTAAGGCAGCGGTGACCTAGAAACAGTTAGCTTTGCTTTCCTCTTGCTCATCAGATTCCCTGTTTAAATTCTCTTGAGTGTTTGAAACCCGAAGAGCACTGGCATAAGAATCCCACACCGGGGTGCACTGCAATTATTAGTGCGTTATTAGTGTAAGGAGACTGCCTATGTCTGTTGTTGTGACTTAGTTGAAGGTCAGAACACATCTTATGAGCAATGCAAAAATCCAGGCAATTCCATGGGTTCACAAACGTTTTCTTGCAGCTGTGGACTTCTTTGCATTGGCAACATGTAGTTTTTCATTGTTTCAACATTTCGATTTATTCATTCAGCTGACACTTTTCTCCAAAGCGACTTCCAGTGGATGTAATGTTATCAGCCCACACACCTTATTCACCACGATGACTTACACTGCTAGATACACTTCTTACAATGGGTAACTCATCCATACATCAGTGGAACACACTCTGTCTGTCACTCACACACTATGGATGACTTAGTCAGCAATCCACCCAAAGAGCGTGTCCTTGGACTGTGGGAAGAAACCCACACAGACACAGGGAGGACATGGAAACTCCACACAGACCGAGCAGGGATCGAACCCACATCCTTTCGTACCACCCAGATTCTGTGAGACACTACTGCTACTCGCTGTGACACCGTGCCGCCCAATTTAATATTTCAAAAACACACACACATTTTCAGAATCGCTTGTCCCAGACAGGGTCACGGGGAACCGGAGCCTACCCGGCAACAGAGGACGTAAGGCCGGAGGGGGAGGGGACACACCCAGGACGGGACGCCAGTCCGTCGCAAGGCACCCCAAGCGGGACTCAAACCCCAGACCCACTGGAGAGCAGGACTGCGGTCCAACCCACTGCACCACCGCGCCACCTGTATTTCGAAAACATTCATTTAAAAATAAATTACTGAAATATTAACATTGCCCACTCTTCATTTCTATATAACCCTATATGGTCTTTAGCTTGAGGATAAAAATGCGATTAATTGAATTAAAACTTGTCTGTAAAGGGTTACAAGGGGAGGTACTATCCTTCCATATATTTGTCAGTTTATCTGTTTTCTTTTCACACATTCAAGTAGTAAAAACAAGGTATAACATATCGTGTTGTATCCAGCAGTACGCCTGGGAGATACATTAAAAGAAAAGAGAATGAATTGAAACCAACGCAGGGAAATGCCTCTGAATGACTTTGACAAGCTTCTCAGGCTTTCAGAATGAAAACTTGCTCATTATTTAATGATGTAAATGGAAGTTTGCAGATGATCCTCTTCATTACTCCTGGTGGCATGCCTCGCCTGTCTCGGGCATAGTTGCTGTGGGGCAGGAGTGGGGGTGGGTCTCGTTGCCACGAGGGCTGTCTAAATCTGTGCTGAAGCAGCATGGCCTTGTGAGTTGCTCCTCGTTACGGCGGCGTGCAGAGGCCTTCGATTAACTTTCGTCTGAGCCTTTGGTGGTGACAGGCAAGCAGGCGCCATGGGTGAGATTAAAGGACCTGTTTTGTTCGCTTGTCTCAGTCGTTCCATTTCCCCCTCTCCCTCACAGGCTTCACATGCTTTAGGTTTTACAGAGATATCTACACTGGAGTCAGAATGGAAATAGTTTTTTAAGAAATAACTCCCCTTCTCTGTATAATGTACCGTACTTAGTGCACCAGCTTCATAGTGTATGATAAAGAGCAGCAGGTGCAGTGAGATTCAAGTTAACTGCAGTGTAAGGATGGTGGACAAGGAGATTTAAGAATTAGGCGTGTTCTCTTTATTGTCTTTAACAGACCATAAAAGCTGAATTGTTTCATTTGAAGCATAGATGCATTTAGATGGGAGGAGTATATAGTTAAAAACTTTGGAGACTCCCAGTGGTCAAGGCTTAATGGTTCTAAATGACCAAAGTTTCAGTAAGATCATCAGCTATGGTTTGTGTTCTGGAAAAAAGCAGTGGATTAAAAGAACATTTAAATAATAGCCCAGTGGTGTTTGGTAATTTAAGCTTTGTCTGCATCCCGCTCCACTCCACACACTATAAATAGACTAGACTGCTCATGGAGCTTCCATGTTATCTGAAGGGTCGTCTTTGCACTCGACAGCACAACATCTGTAAAGTTCACTACCTGTTGCCACGTTACAGAAAAAGCACTGGGACGAATAAGCAACAAGGTCATCTTTAGTTTTGATCAAGATCTTGCTTGAATTGCAATACAGCCAATTTGTAATAGTTTTACACAGTATTGTACCAGATTGTGTTTACTTCCTTTCCTCACCTATTGATCTTCTATATTCCAGCTGTGGTTTGTCAATGAAAGTGGTCGTTTGTGGTTTTGAATCTATTTTATTTAAACTATTTCATAAAATGGTGAATTATGACTTGCCCTGTACTATTTTAATCATATGTAAGCTTTGTTTTGTCCTTTTTAAGACTGACATATTAACTGACAACCTGTATCATCATTGTGGTCATTACTGTGTCAGCATATAAATTCATTTAATTTATAAATTTGTTGTTTTGGACTTTTTTAAAAATTTTTTCATCGTGTCAACGGACATAGACACTGAAGTCTTCATGTACAACAGATGGAACCACTCTTGTATTTACTTTGTAGGTCTCCACACCCTTGTTAGGAAATCTCTCCCTTTCTTGACACTCCAGTGTCCTTGCTTTAAAGTAGATCTCTTGAAA
This sequence comes from Scleropages formosus, assembly GCF_900964775.1. Taxonomy (NCBI): domain Eukaryota; kingdom Metazoa; phylum Chordata; class Actinopteri; order Osteoglossiformes; family Osteoglossidae; genus Scleropages; species Scleropages formosus. Next base: position 12,840,863 of record NC_041814.1, on the reverse strand, counting down.
ACCCTCTTTTCCGGTACACTGCACATTGTAGTCAACAGTTGTGTAGTGTTACTGAAAAGATGAAAATCCACTGAATGAGGCTAGTCCTGTGGCTGGTTTTGGGATAACAAGATTACTGGTTTCGGGTAGAAAACACAGTGTCTATAATTAGCGATGCATTTCACCTTGAGTTTGCTCTCGATTTTTGCCTTAACTGGACGTGTCAGTGATTGAATGTGGATATAAAGCGTGTGACCCTGTAATACATTAAGTACCTGATCATTTGCAGCATCCTGCCGCAGCCCTTGTGCATGACACAACAATATGCACTTGGACGAACGGCTCGTACTCACAGATAACCTATACGAGTGTGTGCGTAATATATAATTTAGCAGCAGCGCTTGGCCTTGATGAACAATCCACGGTAGACGAGTAAGCTATAAGTTTAAGTTGTCCGTTCAAGTTCCCATCAAACCCCATTTTGCAGTCAACTCCGTCCTGAGTGCTGGTGTTCCAACGTTAACTTCAAAGTCGGTTCTTCTTCAAGTGGTCCCACAACTCCCCTGCCGCCCCCTAGTCTTAATCACACTTCGAAGCACACAACCAAGCTGCTCCTGCACCCTCATCGGTTTCTGGCGCACATTAAAGCAGGCGGAGATGCTTTGGTTCTTTTGTCCGTTTCTTTGTGAATGACAGCAGAGCCCAGCATTTTTCCTGAGTGGTTCTACGGTCTGCAGAGAATACTGCAGGAGAGATAAAAAGCTGTTTACATACTCACGTGGGAAACCATTAGCCAGCATCTCCTTGTAAGCCCAGAGCAGTGCTTCTTGTTTGGCATTACATCGGATTAAATTTTGAGGATGTCTGTTTCAAGACACAAAGCAGCCACGACCCCAATTATCCTCATTGTTTTGAGGGCTGCTGTCGACTTTTGGGTCTAATAACGTTATTAGGTACCTTCCTGCTGTGATTAAATAATGTTTCATCCTGTTGTTTTCCGTTTTTGGGCAAAACAAACTTCCTGAGGGCAATATGTATTTTAAAAATCAAAATGGAATCCACCAAGAAAAACGCAGTGTCTGAACAAGTGCACTCTCAGGTGCTTTTGAATTAGAGTCCTCAAATGAAACGGACAGAAATGCAATCAGGCCGTCTTACAGCTTGTCTCCAACTAAAAGGCTTTAAAAAGTTGAAACGTTTGGGGTGCTCAGATGCATTCTCAAATGAAAAGGAAAACTTTTCATTGGATTAAATTTTTAGACCTCCCATATTACAGTTTTTTTTTTTAAATGTAAGTTTAGAAATCCTTTCTCACCTCCAGGTGTTTCCGTTCAGCCGCCGTGCTGGAAATGTCACGTGCCATGTATACCTAATTTATGTTTCATGCATATTGCTAGCTTTCTGTATACAGGATCCTGCTGGCTACTTGGTCAGTCAGTTTTATGCTGCAGTAAATCACAACACATTTGGGAAAAGGAGCAAGAAAACCATTTAAAATTTACAGCTAAAATCTGAGTACGTCTCAGGGTTCTGCACTGCAGTAAGATCTCCTGGGCTACAGCTATATTCCTCTCCCTTAACAAGAGATGTTCTGTTGCTGAGAGACTAGCTCCACAGTCTGCTTGTGCCTCCCTGGAGAGTGTCCTTCTCAGGTGTGGGTGGGAGAGGTTTGTTTCTACCACTCCCAAAGCATCTGTTTATCAACGGAAGCACATAGTGTCACACCTGCTCCATGGCTGGTTTTCGGTGAATCATCTGACTTTTGTCATAACCTTGTGCCTTTTTCGTTCTTTCAAAACATTGAAAACTTCCGCCTTGTGTCTGGATTGACAGCTTTTCTCACTTGTTGTCATTTAGGAGTAAAGGGCAAATATTTCCTACTAAATCACTGAATTTGTAAGTAAGATCCCATATCTTTTAGTTGTTAAATGCAAAACTTTCTTTATGTTCTTGGAATTTTTTCCCAGATAATGCCTTCGGTGTTTAACATAAAATCCCGGTTCAACCCAGACCCTAACCATCTTGCCTTGCCCTGTTTCTGCTGCTGAACTGCTATCTTAAGTACAGAGGAATTGTTAATTTTGGTCATTTTTTTAAAAATCAATATTAAGAACAGACATAAATGTCCAAGGGAAATCAAATGCAATTTCAGGTTGTATAAAAATTAACCGTGAAAACTGGATTACAATTTAAAAGTGTTGTAATTCTAACCAAATAAAAAAAAAAAAAAAACAAGCCTATGAGTACCACCACATCATGGCTGAACATATTGAGCTTTGCGGAAGGTGGGGGGTACTGTGAATCACTTCATTCTCAGCTCATGAAGGAAAGTCTGGAGTTTTCTGTGGTGAAAACCCACCTCTCCCCCGATATTTCCTGTTCATACAAACCTGCCCACACACAGCCATGCTGGGCTCCTTTGTTCAAGCTCTCAGGCAAAGTGTTCCCAATGAAGAACATAAAAGACAGCTGGAGAACAGGGACAGTTCATTTCCTGTATGTCTATTGTGCAGCACAATGTCTTCATATACTGTACGTCCTTTGCTTAAAATCAGGTCATTATAATAGCCGGGACCATTTTCTTTCATTGATTTCCAGACCCAGCCAAACCGTAGCACATTAGGTCTAAATGGTTCACGCTATGTTGTAAGTGTCTCTGCGGACAACTCTTGACTGTAGACATGGTATAATTGCAGTTTAAAAGGAATAAAATCAAAAGGAAGTCTCAGCTGCGTTGCCATTTTTGAACATGTTATGGTCACTTTATCCTGGGCTCCTTAAGTGATTAAAACCTCCACTAATATGAGGAATATCTTTTCTATTTAATAATCACATCTTTAAGCCATTTTATATGTGATGTAAAGTGTCGCATTCAGTTTTGAGGTCATGTCATGAGCTCCTCACTGTCAATGGCCATTGTGCTGTACTGTGAATCACTTGTTTTGCTTCCTTTGTATTTCAAGTCTATGTTTTTCAAGTATATTGTCAGATCACTTTGCTTTTTAAACCGAGTTACAAGATAGAATAACTTCATGCCACTCAGCCTGAAGTAACATTCCAGGACATCAAATATCTTGTCAACTGTCACTTGACAAATTTTAATTTCCTCCAACTTATTGGCAGTAGATCACATATATAATACAACAAGGTATTAAACCCTACTAGGGAGATGGTGTGTTGTACTTTCTAAGGACATTTTATTTTATTATATATTAATTAAGGCTTTAATTAAAAAAGAAAGAGTGGCAGCCCATAATGTGAACTCACAAACTCCATGGTTCTTGCAAGTCAAGACAGTTGTGAAGCGAAGTGAAGTTTTTCCTTGTTGGTCCTCATGTTCTCCTCTTCATGTTACATTCTTTTGTTCACTCTTCTGGTTCTGCTCAGCATATGATTTGCTGATTTTCTCACCTCACTGACACGAGTTTCTAGCCAACCCCATAGAGGCCAGAGTGAAAAGCAGTTCACAGTCCAGGAGCAAACTTTGCTTGCCTCACTGCGTACTATTCTCACAATTTCTGAAACCAAAAGTTCGTAATTCGGTCTTTTCATCAGAACCGTAGTAATACCCTTATACTCTAAGCCTGTGCCAATGCTCAGTGGCAAATGACACACTCTAATTCCTTCTTTTACTGTCACTCCAGTACATTGAAGTGTAGCCTCCATGTAAATGCTACACCTTGGTCTGGATGTAATCAAAGCAACTGTAATTAATGTTTTTCATTTAAGAAAAAAGTTATTATATAAGCTCCACAAATACATGTATAAACCTATATATTAATAATATGCTCAGTGGGAGTGCAACTGGTGTGCATATTGACCTTCATGGTGTACCTGTTATAGTGCAATGGTAGGCATAGGCACACACACACACTTTCTGAACCGCTTGTCCCATATGGGGTCACGGGGAGCCGGAGCCTAACCTGGCAACACAGGGCATAAGGCTGGAGGGGGGGACACACACCCAGGACAGGACACCAGTCTGCCACAAGGCACCCCAAGCGGGACTCGAACCCCAGACCCACCAGAGAGCAGGACCCCGTCCAACCCACTGCGCCACTGCGCCTCCCTAGGCATAGGAAAATTGTCAAAAACATTAATCTCTGCATGTTTGAAGTTTACTATGATTTAGGTTCATCTATAGCTCAGAATGATAAGCACAAATGCTATGTAACTAGCCAGAGCACATCTCTTTAGGATGACCTTCCATGCCTGTCACTCAGAGGCTGCTTCAAGTTCAGATCAAATTGCTGTCCAAGTGGATAATCTCACCCCGACATTCTGGCATATGAGCTGATGGGGAAAACATGTCATCATCCACTGTTTCATGAGTGTAGTACAATGGCAAGGCCTAACATTTCAGGGCTGGCAAGTGGCAGTCACTATCACTGTTATCTTCACAGGCACTATTAACAGGGATCTACTGACAGTGTTTAAAGGTGCTGTTCATGTTTGCTGAAGGTGTTTGGAGAAATTCCATTATGTTCTTTCTGACATTACTTCATTTAGCAGATGCTTTTTTCCAAAGCAACTTCCAATGAACTCTGTGTAGTGTTATCAGCCCACACCTTATTCACCAAGGTGACTTACACTGCTAGATACACTACTTACAATGAATCACTCATCCATACATCAGTAGAACACACTCTCTCAGTCACTCACACTCTATGGGTGAATCTGAACGGCATATCTTTGGACTGTGGGAGGAAACCGGAGCACCCGGAGGAAACCCATGCAGACACGGGGAGAACATGCAAACTCCACAGAAACTGTGCAGAGATCGAACCCACGTCCCCTCACACCCACCACCCGAGCGCTGTGAGACAGCAGCGCTACTTACTGTGCCACCGTGCTGCCCTTTCTTGTACAAACACACCTTAAACTCTGTTTAATCACAGGATTTTATTGAATTACATAGGACTCCGGTTGAAAGTGCAAATACTCCGACAGTTCTGTTTCTACTTTTGGATCATATTAGGTTTTTGCCGCATGTGTTTTTTCATTTTTTATTATTCTACTGTGGATGCTTGTATTTTATTTATATTTTTCCCTGAATGATGGTTTAATTTAAACCACAGTCAGGATCATTGACTTGGCTGAGTTTTAAATGACTTAGGACGTAGTTTGGCACCACTGCATTTATTAATAACTGATCGCAGCTGTCTCATTCGCTGTGACTCACGGGCAGTAGCAGTGAATTTTAAGCACTGGGGTCCATCAAAGTGCAGCCATTGAGATGCAGAGCAGCGACCACAGTGTAAAATGTCTCTGACAGCATAGACAAGGTCATTGCCCTCACAGAAACAACATAAACCTCAAAACAAAACACACACAAGTATCTCCCTCTTCTCAAACCTCTATTACAGATAGTAAAATTTATCCATCACTATTAGGAAGCCTTTAAAACCCATTAAATCACAATTATTATAATATATTGCTCAGCATTAGCTTTTATCTAAAGTGACACACAGGTTTACTCATTTACACTGATGAATATTTTTCCTCTAACATGCAGTTTTTAATGGGATTGTTAAAAATACCTTTTTCAAGGGTACAAAAGCAGGACCCATCCAAGTACCAAGGGATTCTTCACAGGTCTGTGATCTTATCCACCATCCTATCTGTTGCCCCAGTTCTTTATTCCCAATGGTGATGGATCACATGAAAGATCATCTCTAATAATTATTCCTGTGTATAACATTTACTTAGAGAACAATGCCTCAGTGATGGATAATTAAACAAACAGAGCAGTGATGTTTCAACCAGCTCATGCCTTTGTGAAGCATTTAGCAATTTTCAGTATTCACAATTAGCAACGCAGGGCACATGGTAGGTTATGACAAGGGAACTGCTTTTAAGTACACTGAGAGGAAATTATTTATTTTTCTGTAGTCCTTTCACACTCTTCACTGAAAGACCACATATGGGGAGCAGAATACTGGATTGTTTTATACATTATTCAGGGGAAACAATGATTCATTATTTATGCATGCTTAGATGCCGTACTGAAAGTTCCATAAACCAGCTTAATTTACTTCCGTCCTGGGAGAAAACCAGGGCCCTCCTGCCGAGTTGCAATTTAGGTAGTGGTGCTCAGAGCGTTCAGGGTATACAGGCCTTGCCAAAAAAAAATATACCCGCCACCCACATGTATTTTGCAATTCGATACTTCATGTTGATGTTGACATGCCGCTAATGACTGCAGGCACGGCAAAATTACAAATGTATTCATTGAAATAAAATTCTTCACTAACAAACTATACATGTCGAAAGAAAATTACACATTATATAGTCCTGGCCTTTTGACATTTATGATGTATGCCTGAGGTTACCTGTTCATATGAATATATACAGTAATAATATTAAGACACATTTGTTGCTTTCAGCCCCACACCCACAGTTCCCTGCAAATGTATCAAGTTTTTAAGCATTTGTTTTTCTACGATCAAGTGTCATTTCCTAAAAGAAGAAGAAACAATATAACATGCGGTCTAATTTTTAACACTAATCTCTGTCTTATGTGCTCTTTAGAGAACCACTTTGTCCAAGAGCAGACATTTTGTCTAAAAATAATTCAGTTGATATGTATCTGGAGAAAATTAAATTGCCTCCTTAGCATACATCTTCTTAAACAGTTATAATATTTTTGATTTAATGTAGTGCAGATTAACTGTATGAGGGTATCAATAACAAATAATACATTTTCCATAATTAATTTTCTTACCCTCTTGGCTGTGAGTATTTGCAAGGGGAAGATGCTTTTGTTTGAGCTCAGTGTCTACCGGTTCACTCTCTTGCTTAGTTGCACTGTGTCAATGGCTGAGGTGGCTGAAAAACATCAAATGAGCCAAGCATAGAACCATGATGGAGAGAAGACAAGGCTCATCTGGGCCTGGGATCGATGGTGCAGAAGTGAGAGAATCTGGTACCACAGCAGGGCCTAGCCACCAGGCGATAGTGAAACCTCCTGCAGATGCTGGAAATGACTCCTTTTTCCTTTCTCCAAATCCTAAACTGCACATTTGAGGCCTTCTCTCTTCTGCAGCTAAAATTTGACTAGACCGAATGCAAGCGTTTCTACGCTGCATTTGACACAGGGCTATTGGAATGAACGTCTATTGGAAATATTTATATGCGGAAACATAAACAGGAAAATACACCTTTGTCATGAAACTACTACAGAAACTTAACCTAAGAAATAATGGAACAACCACGAGGAACACAAAGGCTGTAATGTAAACGTAGACAAAGCTTGTTTCTCTTCCACTAATGGGAGATCACCACAGAAAGACTATAAATGTCTGCAGATTTATCAAGATTTAGAAAGACGAATGAGGCGCTCTGAGAAGACCCTCTCTTAGAGCTTCTGGTAACTAGACTCCAGTAGAGTATACCCTGGTGGCCAAGAAAAACTCTTCTACTTTGTCAACACCTGCCTTTTTATAGGTCACTGCTTTCTGGGAAACTACAAGTGCAGTTGTAGAGTCTGGATTTCCTCATGGCTCGAGAAATTAACAATTTAATGAAGCAAATGTACTAAATTTTTTTTTTTTTTTTTTTTAATTTCCAAAACTGTAATGCATGCTAGTGTTTTCTCATATTTGCAGTTATCCTCACTGAATGCTCTCCAGCACTGGACACTATGTCTGCTTGTTACAGTACTGAACAAGGCATAGCATTTAGCACGTCTTCCTGGACACCGTTGAAGACATTGTTATAGGATAGAGGTATAAATTGCTCCAATAAACAAAAACAGTTCTGTTGATAGGAACAACCATGTGGCTGCTGAGAGAAAGAGAGAGAGCGAGAGAGAGCAGTGTGCAGAACTCGGTTGTCACCAGGGGCACAATCCAGGAACCTGCGCTTCCTGCTGGATGATGGCCTGGGATTGCACCTCGACCTAATTTTATCCTCAAAGTGTGCCACCTCTCCTGTGTGCTGAAACTCCTTTCCAGGAGAGGGGGCTGTCATATGTGGGGCATAGCAACCTACATCCATTTCCTCAGCCCTTGTCTTGTCTCAGATCCCATCCTGGAGAGGAACTGGGGAGGGGGGGGTGCGGCGCTTTCCAAGGGAAAATATTTGATGAAGTGCAGCCACAGCCGCAGCAGGAGCAGGGCCAGGTTTGTGTGATGGTAGCTCCGTGCAGGGCTTGCACTGAGATGATACTACGGAGGACAGATTAATGGCCTGGTATTTAAATCCTACCTGTGATATGGACTCCAGCCTACTGCTCCCATGAGACAGAGGGTTGAACTATTGCACATTTAGCATTGTTTTTGTAGAGCTCATGGTGTTTTAAATGATTAAAAAAAAAAGATTCTCTGGGATCTCCGGACGTCTGTACGCTCCCAAAGATACCGGCTTGCAGAAATCCAATACTCTCCTCAGGAATTAATTATGTTTTCCGCAGCTGTAAACACACAGAGAGCGTTGCCAGGTCTATGTTGCCAATCCCCACAAGACCGGGTTCAGAGGACCTTGAATCAGCCATGTGCAGCCATCGCTGTTTAACCAGCAGGCCGAAAGCCGGGACAGATTCACCCGCAGATCCGGTCCGTATTTAAACACCTAATTGTTCTCATTTGTTGTCACCGAAAAGGCATTAATGCAAATAAAAATGTGCGACTGGTTGTTTAGTTGCCTTTTTTCCCTGCCAGTTATCTTGCTGTGAGCCCTCTCTATGCCTACTTGTATAATGTATGATTTCTGTTTTACCTTGTGTACTACAGTAAATGTGCTACTGTTCTTCATTCTTGTGCAGTGTACTTGTACTGGAGGAGAAGACAAAGTAAAGCTAATTTTATTTCTGTTTAGATGCAATGATGTAACTGTTACATGTTGTTTTACATCCTGTGTTCAGACAGAATTCAGTGTTTTCCACAGAAAATTTGTCTTGCCGTTGAGTAATGCATGTGGCAAGAAAAACTGCCAGGGCTTAGTCCAAAATGTTTCTTTTTCAAAAAAAATTCTCCCACATCTGTGTACTTAAATGTCACGCATGCAGGCAGTGTTGAATTCAGCAGTTAAGCTACACCTGTGTGACAGCGCAATGTGGCTTGATGCTTATTTTATCTGGGAAACATTCACAAAGAGATTATTGCTATTTTGTTGAATGCCCATGATGCAACCGGTCATTTTACTCATTAGTGAACAAAATAGTTTTTTTTTTTTTTGTATTTTTTGCACATGTCATTTCACCATTTGTTAAAAAAAATAAATATCCTTCCATCCTCTGTTAACAACTGCTTGTCCAGTGCAGGGTGCTGGTGGTCTGAAGCCTATCCTGGAAACATAGGGCATGAGGCTGGGTACTTCCTGGATGGGGCACTATTCCTTTTCACTCTCACAAACACACACTAAGGAAAGTTTAGTGTGCCTGGTTCTCTTGAAACATGTCTTTAAGCTCTGGGAGGAACCGGCGCACCGAGACGAAACCCACATGAACATGAAAAAACACAAGAAAACGAAACACAGATTGAGTAGCTCTTGAAAACGTCAGCGACCCCAGGAGCTGTGAGGCACATGCACTACCCTCTGCATCACCATGCTGCGTGCAGAAAAAATTGGCTACTAATAGACCTGAAAACACCTGTAATGAACTAAACATACCTCATCTGTTCATACACCTGAGAGGGAAAGATGATGACATGATATGGTGCTTGCTGAAGTGTTTTATTTTTGTTTTTACTTCAAAACAAAATTTTAGTGAAAATTTAATTCTTGTGTTTTATTTTATTTTATTTTATTCAAAAGCACATTTTTGTAACTCATAACTACAGCTGACTGAAATGAGTACATCTCAGAGTGTTTCTCTTTTTCTGATCTTTTCAGTACTTCCATTGCAAAACAATATTGAGCGTTTTACTTTCTACCATTCGTTTGTTGCTGGTCTGTTGTGTTTTCTGTTCATAGATGAATGATTAGTTTTTAAATTTGTATTTAATCATTTAACATTTTGTTTTAAGAGAAACATTTAGCAAGGCGGTATCGCTTCTCCAGAGGAACTAAATGCATTGCTGTATCTTAAAGCAGCTATACTCAGAGTATGTGTTCCATGTCAAGGTTCCAGTTATACATAACCCAAACTACTTTTATGATAGAACTTTCTCTCTTCATTGTGAATTAATATTGGGGATGGAAAAAATAAATATAAAAATCAAAAATAACCTCTGTTTTCTTGGTGTTGTAACAACAACAGCGTTCTGATCCCTTCACTCTACTAGACTGTCAGTACTTAGTTGGAATAAATTTGGGTCATTGATTACCAGCGATAGTCGAGAGGAATCATCAGAGAATTTGAGGATGAAATGGTTCTTTGTCTGGTCTCGACAGTCATTGGTGCACAATGTAAACAGAAAGAGCAAACTGAGGCAGCATTGGGAAACTCCAACATTAGTGATGATGAGGGAGGATAGTGTCATGCTTACCTTCACCAATACCTTCACTCTATTAGTACTAGCAAATAGGATGGGGACTGATGTGTAACTGAGCAATGTTTAATAACAGAACATCTGGTTGAATAGTATTGAATGCTGATGTAAAGTCCAGAAAAAGTGTTCTGGCACATGTGTAAGGCTTGTCCACATGTTTTGAAATGCGATGAGTGACTGAAACTACTACATCTTCAGTGTTATGACCGTATTTATAAGTAAGCTGAAAAGAATTTAGATGTGAAACTATGTATTGCATTAGTGAGATGCTGAATTATACACACACACACACATTTTCCAAACCACTTGTCCCATACGGGGTCGCGGAGCCTACACAAGGCAACACAGGGCGCAAGGCCGGAGGGGTAGGGGACACACCCAGGACGGGACGCCAGTCCACCGCAAGGCACCGCAAGTGGGACTCGAACCGCAGACCCACTGAAGAGTAGGACCTGGTCCAACCCACTGCGCCACCACACCCCCCTGCTGAATTATAATACACTCTAAAGACTCCATCACCACTGATTTTAGTGCCACTGGATGGAATTCATTGTATTCTTTTTGCCATAGTTTTTTAGAAAGCAGTTTGATTAGTGATGTTTTCCATAATCTTGGAATGGTGTGCATATTTATGGAGAGCTGGAAAATTGTTTGGCATGTCAGGGTCAGTTTCCTTACACCAGTTTTTAAAGCAAAGGGGCTGAACTTATCTGGACATGTTCCCTTCCTTGCATTTATTCACTAGAATTTAACCATAACTGCATCAACACTGATAATTATTCTGTCTGAGCTATTGAGTATAATACCTTTAAGGATGTCATGACATTTTTTATTTCCCCTTCATTTCAAACTTGGTAAAATATCTGCTGAATGAATTTAAAAGAGGCAGACCCAGGACATGTTGGAGAGACTACGTCTCCCAGCTGGCCTGGGAACGCCTTGGGGTTCCCCCAGAGGAGCTGGAGGAGGTTTGCGGGGAGAGGGAAGTCTGGGGGGCTCTGCTTGGACTACTGCCCCCGCGACCCGGTCCCGGATAAGCGGAGGAAGATGGATGGATGGATGGATGGATGGATTTAAAAACTCAGTATCATCTTCTGATGAGATTGATTTCTTTGCTCGAGATATTTCTGCAATGTTCTTCACAGTGTCCCACAATCTTTTAGAGTTTGTTTGAAAGCATCCTCCAGGTATTTCCTGTGCTCCGGTTTTTACTCCCTCAGCTTCCCTCTCAAGTCTTTTTCCTCCAGTTTGATAGGACCTGAGTTCTTATGTTAAAAGTCTGCTCCCTCCAATTCATGGCATTTTTGATGTCCTTGGTAATGTATGTCTTGTTGTTTGGATAGACCTTAATCTTTTTGTGAGAATGGTGCACTGTACACCAAAATTTCTGTAGTTATAGGTAACTATGGGGCTTTTTTCCAACTATTGCAATGTACTCCAATCTGTACACTGAAAACATTCTGTAAGCTCATCCTAACTCAGACCTCCTTTGCATTGTTGCTTTTTAGTTTTTATCTGTATGTTGGGATTAAATTTACCACATCATGATCAAACTTTGCACTAGGTGGTCTTCTTCTGGATATATATCCCATTGCAACATTGACAAAACACTTATCCAAAACCTTCACTTGTCTGAGTTCTTGCATATTGGTGGAACCCAGACACTACATGGTCCAGCTTCCATTTCTGATTTAAGTCTACCGGTACTGTGGCTGGGGGATCCTGGTGTTTTTGTTGTTTCCCCACAGAGTCGATGGCAGCGGCTACTTCTGACTCCTCTCCACTGAACAGTGCAAAAGCAGAATGCAGCTAAATTCTCTGGGAACAGGCTAAAATTTTTACTCAGAATTTCAATAACTGCCATACTGTCTGAAATGCTGGAGGCCATGTAGTTTAAAATGTTATCAAATTACAAATATCCTTATTTGGCTGAGAATGATAACAAAGTGAATTTCCTTCATACTGAAATCTATTAAAATAAAATGTAGAAATGAAATCAATAGCAGTACAGCTAATTACTACATAATTGAAGTAAAGAGGCTATTTTCCGTTTGTTTGTCAACTAAATGCTTTATAATTTCCATTATTGAAATAACCTATTAAATAATGGACATTTTGGATGGCTTATGCATTTGTCAGCTGCAGTGTTACGGTGCTGCATGTTCCATTTCTCTAGCTCCCGCTCTCTCCCACAATATTCACTGGCCAAACATTTTTTAATTAAACTGGAGAGGCACCCCTTTTAATCACTGCAACTGGTGAAGTGGAAGTTGCTAGTTGTTTAATCTCCTCCCTCCAGAAGCAGGGATCGCCTGTCATCGACTAAGATTGGAAGTGAGCTTGTAGAACTCCAGGCTCCTCTTCAGTAGCATGATATCAGTTCATCATAATTATTTTGTTTTGTATTTAAGAGACCCAAAGCTAAATATCATTGTAACCACTTGCATCTTGAGGGAACCTAAGTGATATGACTGGCACATCTTCTCACGGTTAATACCCAAAAGAAAATCTGTACTGTCTGGAAAATTAGGACATTTTACATTGAAAACTATCTTATTAAACGATTGCCATCAGGGAGATCAATTCCATCCATTCACCCTGATTACGATATGTGCAATCCCACTCTGCATTTTCAGCTGATGTCCATAAGCTGCCCTATATTTTACCATCACCCAATTGTATCAGACGTTTTTTTTTTAGCGGGCAGGGGGCATCTAGAGGTGTATACACTCGGGTAGTGGTGGAGCGAGAGACCTGCTGGGAAAGGTGTGTCTAAGGTGATTAAATAGCCCAACTGTGCCACTCATGAGAATCTGGGACTGGAGGGAAGGCTCTCAGCTACCAGCCTTAGTGATACTATCCAAGGTGTCTTGAAACAGAGAGTATTTTCTCTGCACTTCATATAAGACCCGGGTAGCGTTGCTGTTCAGTTAAATGGCATATTTCAAGGCAATTTATGCATATTATATAACAAGAGCCAAAACACACCACCACAGTGTGTAACGGGCTGCTGTCTACACTTTGTAAAGTTGTTCCTTAACGTTTTGACTGTATTTTCATTTTTTTCTTGGATAGTTCTCTCTCAATACTTTAAAAATTCATTAGAATGGCTTGAAGATTTTATAAGGAATTCTTTTTGTAGTAAACATCTATGAATAGATAACTGCTTCTCTGGACCTCCTGTCATTTGCCTTTACTTTAGCAAATTGGCAGGGTCTTCATGGATTATCACTAAATATTTTTCTATTACAGCTATATTATGAGATGCCCTGTTGTAATGGATGGATTCTACTGAACAGGAAGCCAGGTGATCTACTTTCAGACTTGGGTCATTTCTACAGAATCAATAACTGACCTTGTAACATTTCCATTTGCATTGATTCATTTAGCAGATGCAGTAAAGGAACTCCTAAGTACAGAGTAAGACAGTGTTTAGTTTGAGACTCACTAGACTGAAACACACCGAAGTCCTTGCATTTGGACCAAGTGCAGAGAGGGTTACACTAAAGTTAGGACTTCTGATTGTTTAAAACATATCAGCTGTGAGGGACCTGTGTGTGATGTTTGCCTCTGAGTAAAGTTTCTAAGCACATTTGCCCTCAATAAGACAAAAAACAAGTCTGTTTCACTTAGCTGAATTTAGACCCTTTCTCTCACAATGTTATGCTGAGAAATAAATCCACGCCTTAATTAGGAAACAAAGTTTGGTTTTTAATGCAACTTCTGTAAACTTTTGAATCATCATCATAAAAATATATTAGCCAACATTTATCAGCCACTTCATATTTAGAAAAAGCCATAAAGTAGCCCTTGCACTATTGTTTTTTTCTTTCTTTTGGTTTGGGACTAATTTTGTGTTAGATATTAAAACAATGAAAAACTATTTTGTTGTCTTTTTGTAGTCTGATTTACATGCGCATGGTTTATTTCTTTTTATTTCTGCCTAATTAGTGTAAGGTAAACAGATTTTGAGTTGTATTTTATGTACAAAAGTTGTTAAACAAGTACAACATCCTTAATTCCCTGAAAACTTTGAGTCTTGGTGCTCCATTTCAAGAAGCAAACAGAAGGTGTATATATTAGGAAACAACACTGTAGCCCTCAACTGTATCCTGTCTGTGACTTTTAAAACGTAGTGTCACTAGGCATGTAGATTCTCTCTTGGCCGGAGCAAATGGGACTTAGCACAGTATCCTCAGGGTGACTGGCATGAGGCTAACTATCCTCTGATCTGTTCCATGTACCTTCAAAGAGCTAAATCTGGAAGAGGGAGAAAGACCCTCTGAAGGTAGGTCAACCTGAGCGATGCTGAGTAAGGCTGTGGCAAAGGAGATTCTGCCTATGATGGCAAAAGACCATGAAGATGCTGTAGGAGGGATGCTGTGTTGAGCAGTGGGAAGCAATGTCTTTTCATACGCATACCTGTAAATGATGTTATTTCACATTGATGAGCAGCATGTTCAAGCATAAATCAGCCTGCAGCAGGGAGTCCTCAGAGTCTGCAAAGTGATGAGACTTCATGAGCTTCTTTCCTGCCATAGGAGTGTGTCCTCTGTGTGTATTGCTGCACTACCCCTGAGAGTGTATAACTTCCAGTAAAAAGGAGGAAGCTCCTACAGTGCAGAAACTCTACTGAGTTGACATGCAACTGCAGTCAAAATTGGTTTTGATATATATACACTCTTATATATAAGTGCATATTAATATAAACTTATATATATATATATATAATATATACATAATATACATATACAGTATATAAATATAAAGAAGCCAATAATTGCTTCAAATACAACATGAAAAGTAACATGTCATCTCCATTAGTTTACCTTCTGATGCACCTGGAGACATCATCAGTGATACAACATGAGGTCATGGGGTGTTTTGGGTCTTTCAACATCAGACACCCTCAGCCAGATGACCTGACCAGAGCTGATCAGGCTCCGATCTATGTCAAGATAGCGTTACCTTAAATCTACTGATCCAAAGCCATTTAGATGTTTTCTCTGAGGGCTCACTAAATGTATAAGCTGTTGTAATAGTACTAATACATAAATCTATGCATGTATATTAGTTATTTTCATTTATTAATTCATTAATAACAGTTTGTTATAGACATATGAATGTAAACAGAACTGAAGCATTAAAAATAACAACCAAGGAGAAACTGGAGTAAATATGAATGCTATGGTACTGAACAGTGCCTACACAAAAATAGCATTCAAGCTGAAGGGCAAATTTTTGGTAATGTTAGCAGTAAGTTTCAGTACTGTTAAGTTCTGAGACAGAATTTTTTCTTGCTTTTTAAATTGTAACCTGCTTTTCTAATGCTATTCACACATAATTATTGAGTGCGATACTTCCTATCTTTAAACAAAAAAAAGTGCATGTGAAAATAACTGTCATTGACTGGGCCATGATTTTCAAGTTGTTTCATTGATACATTCCTTATTACACTGCTAAAAGTAGTTCTTGTGATGTCTACCGGGTATAAAAGCAATAAAGGAGGACATAAGGTAAATGATAATCTGAAGATTATTAATTATCATTTCCTCATGGCCTGTGGTTTTCTACAGCTAGTTTGGCCAGAGACGATGAGTCCATCACAACATGGATCACACACTTTCTTTAATTTATTCCATGCTATCACTGCAGTTCATTCAATTAAGTTTGGTGAACAATATCTGTACAGCCATCCCAATCCTGTTTGTACTGTTATAATAAAAATGATAATATATGTTAGTTGGGGGGGTAGCGTAGTGGTGTGGCAGGTTTGACCCGTGGCCGCTGTGTGGCAGGTCTGGGGTTCGAGTCCTGCTTGGGTTGCCCTGTGATGGATTGCTGCCCTGACCCCCTTGGCTCCCTGCCCCGCGGCACTGGGCAAGGCCCCTGCCCGCCGCAACCCCACCTCAATGGATGGGTATATGTTAATTGCCTTCCTCTATGATAATATATAACAGTTGCTGCAACATCAGGCTATAATTGAGAAAGGATGTGGTGACATGTGCAATGTTGTACCTCCTTGTTTCCTGTCATTTTGACATGTGTTATGTGCTATATGTTCTGTTTCCTGGAATAATTTCAATTTTAGAAGGTATAAAAGAAAGGATTTCCTTTTTCTCTCATGAAAATCCCATGCTCCAATTGATAGGACGACTCCCACTCCAGAGAGCTCCGCAAGCTGTACTGACAGAGCCGATACTATTGGAGAACTGGCTAAAATCAATGCGTTTAATTTGCCGATGCAGTGGAGTGAACTGTCGCAATCAGATGATCGCAGAGAAGCCTCGTTCTTACTCCCTTTTGCTCACTGTGGAAGGACAGTTAAACATCCCTTTGTACAACTGATATATTAAGAATGTAAAAAAGAAAGGCTTCGCTTCTATTTGTTGTGAGGCCAAAGGTGAAAGCTATTTCTCTCTGCCAGCCCGTGCTTGTGTTCTCTTTAATCATGTAGTAGTGCTGTGCTGGATACAGTAGGAAGGAGTGGTGCATATGGCCTTGCCTGAATTCATTAAAATACAGGCCTGATGAACATAAACATGTGAGTAGGGGGATATAGCAAGGTGGAATAATTACCCCTCCATGTGCATGTATTACTCATTGCAGGTAATGCATCTGCAGTCATTGTTTTAGCAAGGATCCTTCTAGTATGCAGTATTCTACAAGGAAGTGAATGATAAATGCATATGTTATAATTCTTCTTAAAGCAGAAATGGATAGTTTTGAAGAAGAAATGCAACACGATAATCTTAAAGCCATGTCAAGATTAAATATTGTCTCACGCTACTCTTTGTTCTCCAAAAAATTGGTTTAAATAGCATTTTTTATGATGCAGGATACTTAACGTAATCAGGATAGCATATCACATAACTTTTCTCACACATTTCCATGCTCACATATTGTTCTTTATTTCATATTGCATAAATATACAGTGATTCCTTTGTGTACAGGGCATTATTCAGTAATTGTAAACACCAAAAGAAAATGTTGCAACGTGTCACTTTTAATTATTTAAAGGGAAAAAAAAACTATTTAGAGTGAAATTAATTTTGATGAATTCTGTTCAGCATTATATAAAGATTTGTTTCCATTATATTTTTCATGAGCAGTGTGGTATATTTATGCCCTAGCTCCCCAACAAAAATCCTGAGTTAGGAGTACATACATCAGATTGTTAGTTACTGCTTTTTTTATTTTGCATGACAGAATCCTTACCCAGCTGTAATTAAAACAGTATACATATTTAGTTTATTACTTATTTCCTTCCCAGATGTAAATTGAGATTATGTTTAAATATCATATGATGCCAGTGAAATTTAACTATACAGGGTTTTAGCAGAACATGGTGCCACAAGGGGTAAAGCTAGTGCCTCACTGCTCCTGAGCAGCTTGGAGGTCATGGGTTTCAGTCAAACTCAGGGTGGGTGGAGTTTGTTTGTCTCTTCCTGTGTTTGCACCCTGCAGACATGCATGGAAGAAAGAAATGGCAAAGCACCTCTATTCTTCCCTTGTCTTGAAAAACACACAAGTGGTCTCAAAGAGCTGCGCCCGACTAGATGGCGCTTCCATAAGTTTATGATTTATCTTTTAGTCTTCCTTTCATACTACAATATATATCTATTATTTAGTATCTTTGCATAAAATCTATGCAACAAAGACAAAGGAAATAAAGTAACTAGTATAAAATACTTTAACCTAAAGGTACTTGTTCTGTTTTCACTTTTGGAAATAACACTTCCCTGATAATCACGAGCAAGATGTGAATTTACATAAAACAGTAAAACATCTTTCATTACTTAGTATTAAAGTCTAGGGGTGAAAATTTATTGCAATCACAGTTGACATAATTATTGATGCTCTTGAAAAATATCTACAATAAACTTTCCAACCACAAGCTATTTTGGCTTTTCACAAGCATTTTATGGATTTTCTGATGTATCATGTGTTTGAGTTTTACACTTGCTTAAGTTTTCATGTCATAAGTATATATTTTTCCACTATTTTGTGAAAGAAATTTTCTTTCTCGGCCTTGAACCGATCATCCACAGGAGGTCCGTGCAAAGCACTCGATCACGTAGAGACTTCACGACAACATCGGCTGATGAGAGAGCTACCTGATTGGTTTGCGTTGCCTGCTTTTATTTGCAATGTCATACATAGGTCATCATAAGGTATGGCAACACTTTCGAAACTTCCCTTGCATCCGACGCAAAAGTGATCTACTCCAAACAATTTGTCCCTCTGTTTAAGAAGTGTGTTGGAACGTATTCTTAAGGTCAACAAATTTCTTTGTGTCTCGTTTCCCTACCAGCATTTTCCTTTGAGTTAAACAGAGCATGAAGTCAAGGCACAACACACATTTTCTGAACATATTAACTAGAACATATTAATCACTTGAACATATTAACTACTTGAACATATTTTCACACCACGATGTTTAGGATAAAGTTCCAGGCCTTTTAATAAATGTTATCTTAGTTATTAATGCAATAGACTATTGAACTCATACCTTTATGTCCTTGCAAGTTCAACTGGATAGAGTGACTTGCAGGTAACCAATGATATCGTGTTGAATAAAAGCTATATGTGGGCAACTTTTATCTCAGATGAAGAAAGGACTATCTTGAGAGATGCACTGAGGAAGAAACTTTCCATATCTCTTCTTTGTTATCCTAAATGGTTCCACAAAGCATTCTATGAGCAAAAAAAAACTGCTCATATCCCAAATGGCCTTTTAAGTGTTGTGATACACCTGACTTCATCATCCGAGATAAGAACACAGGACATGTTATCATATTCCAGTAGTGCTCTGCATGGTCCATTTCTACAGGAGAATGTGTCTCCACTGACTGTCCTAATGTCCCAACAATGGAAACTACTGTCCTCGCCTAATTTATTTGTAGCCGCCTTCAAGCTTGTAAATGGCCTGCATACCCCCTACATGGTCATGGAAGTATTTAACATCCATACAAGTGTGCTGGGTGCCTAATCCATGTTTTGTTTTTCTGGTAGATGTGTCAACATGTGCCTGGTTTATTAATGAGAACAGTAGCCAAGAGTTCTCTGATAAAGCCTGTGAGTGGCAACAAGCCACGCCATTATTTTAATCACAGGCAAGGGGGAAGTGAAACTCATTGAACAGACCCTAGCTTGTGGTTGTTCTTGACAAAGTTCCCTTAATTGCCCAGACATAATTAGAGATAACTGAGAATGAAAGACTGCTTCAGTCACTCATGAGTTCTCAAATTAATAGTAACCTATATTTTGTTATTGCTATGAAGCCTTAAGTAATATTAAAGGCTGTCCAATTTCTGAGCAACTGTGTGAATTGAAATTGTAAAAAGCAATCAAACGTGTCTTTTCCAGTGAAATATCCATTCCGTCTGTTATCAACAACCACTTGTCCCGAGTGGGGTCACGGCAAGCCGGAGCCTTCCCCAGAAACACAGGGCACAAGGCGATGGGACACACCCAGGACGGGACACCAGTCCATCACAAGGCAGTCCAAGCAGGGTTCAAACTCCAGACCCACCACACAGGGGGCACTGGCTGAACCTACCACACCATCAATGAAATATTAATTGTGAATATACCTTAATGAGCACCTGCATGTTTCATGTAGTGGGTTTGCAATCTATCCCATCCATCCATCTTCCTCCGCTTATCCGGGATCGGGTCGTGGGGACAGTAGTCTAAGCAGAGCCCCCCAAACTTCCCTCTCCCCGCAAACCTCCTCCAGCTCCTCTGGGGGAACCCCAAGGCGTTCCCAGGCCAGCTGGGAGACGTAGTCTCTCCAACGTGTCCTGGGTCTGCCCCGAGGCCTCCTCCCAGTGGGACATGCCCGGAACACCTCCCCAGGGAGGCGTCCAGGAGGCATCCGGAACAGATGCCCGAGCCACCTCAACTGGCTCCTCTCGATGCGGAGGAGCAGCGGCTCTACTCCGAGCTCCTCCCGGGTGACTGAGCTCCTCACCCTATCCGTAAGGGTGCGCCCAGCCACTCTGCGGAGGAAACTCATTTCTGCCGCTTTTATCCGCGATCTCATTCTTTCGGTCATGATCCAGAGTTCATGACCATAGGTAAGGGTAGGAACGTAGCTTGACCGGTAAATTGAGAGCTTCGCCTTAGGACTCAGCTCCTTCTTCACCACAACAGACCGGTACTATGACCGCATTAATGCGGACGCCACACCGATCTGTCTGTCAACCTGCCGCTCCATTTTTCCCTCACTCGTGAACAAGACCCCGAGGTACTTAAACTCCTCCATTTGAGGGAGGAGCTCCCCCCTAACCCGGAGGGGGCAATCCACCTTTTTCCGACTGAGGACCATGGTCTCGGATTTGGAGGTGCTGATTCTCATCTCTGCTGCTTCGCACTCGGCTGCAAACCTCTCCAGTGCACGCTGTAAGTCTTGATTCGATGAAGCCAACAGGACCACATCGTCCGCAAAAAGCAGAGATGAGATCCTGCGGCCACCAAAACAGACACCCTCCGTTCCCTGGCTGCGCCTAGAAATTCTGTCCATAAAGATAATGAACAGAATCGGTGACAAAGGGCAGCCCTGGCGGAGTCCAGCATGCACCGGGAACAGGTCTGACTTACTGCCGGCAATGCAAACCAAGCTCCTGCTCAGGTCATACAGGGAACGAACAGCCCGTAGCAACGAGCCCTGAACCCCATAATCCCGAAGTACCCCCCACAGGATGCCACGAGGGACACGGTTGAATGCCTTCTCCAGGTCCACAAAACACATATGGACTGGTTGGGCAAACTCCCACGAACCCTCCAGCACCCTAGTGAGGGTATAGAGCTGGTCCAGTGTTCCACGGCCAGGGCGAAAACCGCATTGCTCCTCCTGGATCCGAGGTTCGACTATCGGTCGGATTCTCCTCTCCAGTACCCCGGCATAGACTTTCCCAGGGAGGCCAAGGAGTGTGATCCCCCTATAGTTGGAACACAATCTCCGGTCCCCCTTCTTAAAAAGAGGGACCACCACCCCGGTCTGCCAGTCCAGAGGCACCGTCCCCGAACTCCACGCGATGCTGCAGAGGCGTGTCAGCCAAGGCAGCCCCACAACATCCAGAGACTTGAGAAACTCGGGGTGGATCTCATCCATCCCTGGAGCCTTGCAACCGAGGAGTTTTTTGACTACCTCAGCAACTTCAGCCAGGGTAATGGACGAGTCCCCCTCCAAGTCCCCAGCCTCAGCTTCCCCTACGGAAGGCGTGTCGGAGGGATTGAGGAGATCCTCAAAGTACTCCTTCCACCGCCCGAGGACATCCTCAGTTGAGGTCAGCAGCGCACCACTTCCACTGTAAACAGTGTTGGCGGAACACTGCTTCCCCCCTCTGAGTCGCTGGACGGTTTGCCAGAATCTCTTTGAGGCCGACCGAAAGTCTTCCTCCATGGCCTCACCGAACTCCTCCCAGGCCCGATTTTTTGCCGCGGCGACTGCCAGAGCAGCGCTCTGTCTGGCCCGTCGGTACCCATCAGCT
Source organism: Scleropages formosus (assembly GCF_900964775.1). NCBI lineage: Eukaryota > Metazoa > Chordata > Actinopteri > Osteoglossiformes > Osteoglossidae > Scleropages > Scleropages formosus. The sequence goes on along the minus strand of NC_041814.1, from coordinate 12,818,953 downwards.
GCTTCAGGAGTCCCATGAGCCAGCAAGGCCCGATAGAACTCCTTCTTCAGCTTGAAGGCATCCCTTACCTCCGGTGTCCACCACCGTGTTCGGGTATTACCGCCGCGACAGGCGCCGGAGACTTTATGGCCGCAGCTCCGAACCGCCGCCCCGACAATGGAGCTGTGGAACATAGTCCATTCGGACTCAATGTCCCCAGTCTCCCTCGGGACCTGGTTGAAGCTCTGTCGGAGGTGGGAGTTGAAGACCTCTCTGACAGGGGCCTCTGCCAAACGTTCCCAACAGACCCTCACTATGCGTTTGGGCCTGCCAGGTCTGTCCAGCTTCTTTCCCCCGCCATCGAATCTAACTCACCACCAGGTGGTGATCAGTTGACAGCTCAGCCCCTCTCTTCACCCGAGTGTCCAAGAAATATGGCCCAAGATCAGAAGAAACAACTACAAAGTAGATCATCGACCTCCGACCTAGGGTGTCCTGGTGCCAAGTGCACTGATGGACACCCTTATGCATGAACATGGTGTTTGTTATGGACAAACTGTGACTAGCACAGAAATCCAATAACAACTCACCACTCGGGTTCAGATCAGGGAGGCCGTTCCTCCCAATCACGCCCCTCCAGGTGTCACTGTCGCTGCCCACGTGGGCGTTAAAGTCCCCCAGTAGAACGACAGAGTCCCCAGTGGGAGCGCTTTCCAGCACACCCCCCAGGGACTCTAAAAAGGCTGGGTACTCTGCACTGCCGCTAGGCGCATAAGCACAAACGACAGTGAGAGACCGTTCCCTGACCCGAAGGCGTAGGGAGATGGCCCTCTCATTCACCGGAGTAGACTCCAACACATGGCGGCTGAACTGGGGGGCTATTAATAAGCCCACACCCGCCCGCCGCCTCTCACCCTGGGCAACGCCAGAATAGTGGAGAGTCCACCCTTGGTTGAGAAGAGTGGTGCCAGAACCCAAGCTGTGAGTGGAAGTGAGCCCGACTATATCTAGACGGTATCTCTCAACCTCCTGCACTAGCTCAGGCTCCTTCCCCGCCAGTGAGGTGACATTCCAAGTCCCAAAAGCTAGAGTTGGCGTCCGAGGTCTGGGTCGACCGGGCACTTGGCCCCTACCACTGCCCAAATCACAACGCACCGGCCCCTTATGTCCTCTCCGGCAGGTGGTGAGCCCACCGAAGAGCGGCTCCACGTCTTGGCTTCGGGCTAAGCCCGGCCAGGCCCCGTGGGCATAGACCTGGCCACCAGGCGCTCGCATGCAAGCCCCCCCCCCCAGGCCTGGCTCCAGGGTGGGGCCCCGGTGACCCCATACCGGGCGGGGTGAACGAGATCCTTGATTTAATAGTCATAAGGGGATTTTGAATCTATCCCAATGTTTCCAAAAGCCATTTAGTGTTATTTCCTTCATGAGTTCAGTTCTTCATGAGGCAGGCATCACTGTGACTTTGGCTGGATACTTTTATTGAAAACGGATAGGTGGATGCCTAAGGAAACTAATTATGAGCTATCTTGCACTAGTTAATAAATCGTCAATTACTCATTGTAATGGGATTATATTGCAAATGAAGCCTGCAGCACAAACATACAGTATGTGCTGATGGGTGTCTGAGACTATTTGAGCTATGGAAAGCATGGAGATTGTCGCTGTGTTATTGTTCCCAGAGGCACTTCTAAACCTAGGTAATTCTCAGTATAAATACAATTATTTTTCTTTCATATCCACTATTGTACAAATTTTGGTTTAACACGTGTGTGTTCATGCTCTGCCATTTCTTTCACAACACTGCATAAATCTCATAATTGCACTGAACAACATTTCATTTTCCTTGAAGGGAATTTAACTTAGGTTTTGTTTTCTGAATCTTCCTGAATGGGAATAATTGGGTCTGAGGACCTGGACAACCTAACATACTAAATTCATACAGAATTCATACCAACTTCTTTACATTCAAATTGCAAAATTGTGCTGCTGCTATAGCATTCATATGTTTAGGGGTCACCCCAGTGGTTTTACATGTTGCTACAAGCATTTCTGTAAGCTTTTACTCTGCTTGTGCCTATTGATTTTCTTTTTGCCTTGCCTGATAACAGTGAAAGATTGTACATTTTAGGAGCCATAAAATCTAAGCTTTCACAGATGTGATATACAGAAAAACTTACAAGGGCTACATAATTTGCTTATGATGCCAATAAAAATCCGGTATGAGTCCACTTAATTTTACATTTTGCATTTTTTTCAGTATACATTTTTGTACTTTTGATCAGTATATGACTATTTCAAAAAGTAAGTATTCCTTTTTGTTATGGAGTTCTAGTTTCAGAATTGTTGACAATCGGAACATTGTAGTTCCATTCACTGAAGTTAGCCATGAAAAAGTAAGGAAAGAAAAAGGCAAGGATTTGGTTTTAAATGTTTCTCAAGAACATTATAGAATGAGCATACTTCCCTTTGCTCCAAGGTGAATATCTATTCAGTCAAACAATATAATTGTGCAGGAGGGAAACTTTTTTGCTTATTAAATCATTTCCTTAATGTGCAATGTGAAAAACCTGTTCAGAATATACATATTATTAAACTGTCCTTTCCAACCTGCATATGAGTCTTGAAGTATTAAGAATGAGGACCCATACTAAAACCTATTGATTGTCACAATGTGCTGGAAACATGACAGTGTGCTCTGGGGTGCGTTAGATGAGCAAAGAGAGGAAGCAGAGGATCATGGGAGCCGGCGCTGCTGTCGGCCGTCGCGGTGACAGATGGCTGCATTTACCGAGGGGCGGGATGAGCTGGGGGCGGACTTGAATGTGAAACAACTGCTGGCCAGCTGGGCCTTCTGATCTTGACCGTGGGCGACTGCAGACACGAATCCCAGCACGGTTTCCCTCAGTCTGACATCTCCGCCCACAGATCACTCCCACGCAAGGCCCCAGAGTGGCACGAGGTGACAGGGTTGCCCTGAAATTGACGATCCTCTTTGGGTGAAGACACATCATTGCTTTGACTGGACATATGCCTGCAGGACAAGCTGTGGCGTGAATCATTAAACACAGTCCGTGTATGCATCAAAATAGAGAAAGGAATTTAGATTTATATAGTCATAACCTATAATGACAGCAAATTCTTTTACAAACAATACTGCACTTCAGAACAGACTGCAAATCATTTTAAAAGAACATTCTTTGGCTAATACCTGCAACAGCGTATTTACTTTTAGCCCTGCTCTGCCATGTGCTCCTTGAAAATAAGGGCTTCTTTTTCAAGGGTGGCATAGTGTGAAATGGGGGTTTTGCTGGGATGAGTCGGTAAAAGAAAGTCCTTTACAGATATAATTTTATTCTTTCTCATTGAGATTTCTGTTTTTGGCACAGTGGCACAGTGAGTAGCGCTGCTATCTTACAGCATCTGAGTAGTGCGAGAGGATGTGGGTTCGATCCCTGCTCAGTCTGTGTGGAGTTTGTATGTTCTCCCTGTGTCTGTGTGGGTTTCCTCCAGGTGCTCTGGTTTTCTCCCACAGTCCAATGACATACTGGTCAGGTTCCCACATAATGTGTGAGTGACTATGAGAGTGTGTTTCACTGATGTATGGATGAGTGACCCAGTGTAAGTAGTGTATCTACCAGTGAAAGTCACCTTGGTGAATAAGGTGTGTGGGCTCATAACACTACATTGAGTTCATTGGAAGTCACGTTGGAGAAAAGTGTCTGCTAAATGAAGTTATGTAAATGTAACATTAAGCAGCCTTAGCTATCCAGCTAGCTCAGTGACAACAGAGGAAGCGCTATGAAGCAACAGAGATCTGCAGAGCAGAGGAAGAGTCTCTGTTACTATGGTAAAACACTGGACTGGTGTACTCTTAAAGCACTGCAGAATTCAAGTGGTTTTTGAACAGAAGACAAACTTCACGCATTAATCCCCCCTCCCAGTCCAACCTCCCCAAAAGCAGCAATCAGGAGAAGACCTTGCAGTTTCCACAGCACCAAGGGGGTGGATTTGATCTGAGCAGGGCTAGGTGGCTTCATAATATCCATGGGTGATTTTAACAGCCAGTTTTGTCAAGGTGAACAGCTGTTCTTCACTCTCCCTCAGTGATACAGTTTTAATCCACCACTGTCTAGCAAATAATCCTATCAGGCTCAATTGTACCCAGAACAAAGATATAAATGACTTAAAGGAATTACTCTTGAAAGGGCACCTCTTTGTTTATTCTGCAGACACTTTGCCGTGTTTACACTTGCTACCTTTTGTCAATCTTCTAAAGCTGTACAGTAATTGTTGTTTCTCCATGGCTTTGAACTGAAACCTGATTTACATGTGATAGACACTATAGGGTGTACAGATCTTTCTGGGGTATGTGTTGTGGAGCAATATCCTCTTTGTGTCCTTCAGACTCTGCTTGCTTCCAACAGATTGCTTTGTGCCCGTGTCATTGTCACAAATTACAAACCATTGTCACAGACAACAATAGCAGGCTCTCACCGACATTGTTCTAGAGCACCACAAAAGTGCACCGCATCGCGAAGGACAATTTTTAAGGAAATATGGTACATTCATAAAAAGTCCAGTGGCAATTACAATGCATGTTGAAGGCTAATAAGATATGTTGGGGCCAGGTAATGGAAATGCACAAAAAAGGATTTTTTTGTTGCATTATTCCATTGAGGACTGACTAAAGTACTGTAAATATTGCCATGTAGAGGGGAGGCAATGTAAACTTTCACTGGTCACACCTATACTTTGACAGAACTAGAAAAATCTCAAGGGAGGATACATTACACTAATTATTAGATTGTCTTTGCACACAATTTGGTGCACATTTATAACACACACACACACATTTTCAGAACTGCTTGTCCCATACGGGGTCGCGGGGAACCAGAGCCTACCCGGCAACACAGGGCGTAAGGCCGGAGGGGGAGGGGACACACCCAGGATGGGACGCCAGTCTGTTGCAAGGCACCCCAAGAGGGACTTGAACCCCAGACCCACCGGAGAGCAGGACTGTGGTCCAACCCACTGCGCCACCGCACCCCCCTTGCATTTATAACATTAGAACAATATTACATTCTTCCATTATAATTTTATTCACTGGAATATTCAAAGCACTGTAAACAGTGTTGATATTTTTTTGCTGGTCAATCCATCGACAAAACAAACCCTAACAAGACAAATGGTCCTGTTCTAACAGCCTCATGCTGCTCTCTCTAGCAAAAGCAATTCACAACGCATGTGAGGTATAAAGCACGAGCTGAAAAAATGTTGCCATTAAATATCACAAATTCCCCATTGGCAGGAGGAGCTATGCAAGCCATTTTTCTTATTTTGGATCTTTAGTTTCACGTGAAGACCTCATTAACACAGTCAGATCAGTTTGATTGAATTGCTCCCTCTCAGCTAGTTAATATTTTGATTCCTGGTATATCTTCTATTTTTGAAAACGAGTTGAGTTTCCTCATATTAGCATAGCCTAGACATTGTTACTAAAATGTTTGGTAAAAAAATTCACAGAATATACATATTATTAATCATTTTTTATTAATTCTGATATTTCTGTAAGGAATCAAAAGGAAAAATATGAGTGACACCAACTGTGAGGATATCTTACCTAGAATGGAGAAAATGCAAATGTTCAACATCTGCAACACCATTCAGTTCATAAGGAACAGTTTAGGCTATGAAAATAATTCACAGTCTTGTGTATTTTATTTGCATAATTGATTTTAACCACAGCACTATAAATGAGTGAAAAAGAACCCACCAAATAATTGTCCTTTTAGGAGTTTTGACCTGTGTACATGTAACAATTCTTTGTAGAAATAATTCAGAACTCTGTGATGCAGTGTTGCTCTGAATTCATTTCACTGGTCATTTTAAATCAGGATCTTTCTATTCAAGTTGCATTGTATGTAACCTTGCCCTGCAGGCAATCACACCAGTGGATAAATCTTTCCCTCCATCAGCCCTTGTGGAGCTTCTATTATTGATGGGTCAAAATAATTGATTGTTTCACCCTGAAGCTTATTGTGAATTGTCCGAATGCTCCATCAAACTGTATTTATACCTTCGACGTGTCAAATTCTTCAGTCTAACTTTACGGTTGAATTATGAGTTTTACCTGAATCATGCCAGCTGAAAGCTATCAATAAATTAAATATTATACTTTTACAGAAAGAACACAATTTTATGAAATTCACAGTTGCGTAGCTTGATATTACTATTCATCCCATGTAAAACAAAACCCATGGTGTCTTGTCTGTTGTCATGGAGACACTTCTGAAACTGTAAAAATTTAATTTTCTTCATCTGAATGAATGAAGAATTGAACTGAATGAGTCCCAGAAGGAAATTACTTAGTGCCCTTGTGTACCATGCATAAGTTTCCTGTAAGCTACTAAAGTACTACAATTTATTTTAATGCAATTTTTATCACAAAACTTTTTTTTTTCCCTGAGCAATGCAACAAGCCATTCACTTAGGAAAACCTGAAAACAGAACAGCTTCCGACTCATTGATAAAAATTAACATTTGTTGTGTCCTCTTGAATGTGTTTCTATGTAAAGGTGGAAACAGGCTAACATGGTGCTACACTTACATGGTGCTGGTGCCTTGCTCTGCTTTTCTGACGTTTCTGCTATGTTTCAACATCAAGTTTGGCAAAAGATTTACATTTACATGACAGACTCTGGAGTGGCACAGCTGTATACCAAATAGCACAAGACCTGGGCTTTAGCTTACAATGTGGTTTCCATCTGATTTTGTCTAGGTGGAGTTAACATGCCCCTCCCATGCTCACGTGAGTTTCCTCCGGGTGCTTCAGCTTCACCCCAGAAAATGTGCATTTCAGGTGTATTAGTGACTGAATTGCCTTTAATGTGTGTATGTGTGGGTGATTGTTGGTGAAGGACTGGCAACCCATCCTGGGTCTTCCCTACTTCATGCCCTATGCTTCTAAGATGGGCTCTGAACCACTGCTGCACTGGGTTGTATAAGTGATCATCGATAACGGATGGATACATGGATGAAAAGAGGGATGGATGATATTGCTGTTACAGCAGCTAGGTAACATTCGCTTTAGCAGTTGCTAACTCTTCCAAAGAGGGTGGCATGAAGAAGACTGACATACACTTGCTTGCTTTCACAGCTCTGATTTAAAGCAGAACTAGAGTCACTCAAAGCATCGCAAAAACTGAAGAAAAAAAAAAACTCTTCTGACTTTTTCTCTATTTTTTTTTTCAAAAGAAAGCTTGTTATTAAACATCTACAGTCTTCTAACGCAAAAACACTTCAAGCAATGTGACTGATAGAGGTCTCCATTATATTGCACGTGGAGGAATGTCAGTCTATTAATTAATGAACGGATAGCACTCATGCAAGACCATTATCGAGGAAAACACACCTGGTTTTTGATCGTGGATTGCTTTAGGTCTGAATGCCATTAGATATATAATGAGAAGTTTCTTTAAAAAAGGCCACAGGCAATGAAGTAGTTATACATTGTGATATACAGTATGTACTCAGGGTTTAACTGTGAAAGTGTAATGCTGTTTCTCGTACACTGAGCAGACTGAGGAAAGATAAATGTGCTGTTTAATGACTATCATCCTTGAGGTAAAGTTTTCTCACAGTTATGAGCTAAGAATTGAATATCATAGCAAATTATGAACAGGCAAGTTGATGCCCCACCTTCTTTCTCTTTTCTGTAGGTGTTTATACAGCTTTGAGTCCCACACCCATATTGCTGTGTTTAACGTATGTAAAGAGCCCGTAACCATATTACTGTTATGTTTACTGTATACTTGACTGTATAGTGTATGCTGTTTAGTTTCTATACCCATTTTACTGTGCTTATTTATCTAGAGTTCTTGTGTGCTTGTTACTGGATTGTTCCAAGTATATAACATCTTTTTTACAGTGCCTGTGCCATGCTGTCTGCACTGATTGCTGGAGTAAATTTACCACAGTCCTCCCTTTAAAGGCCTTCAGCTGTAAGTGAAAGCATGTTCCAGTATCTCCTGTTGTCTTGTTAGGGGCTGCTCTTCCACAGCTTGACATTTGATGAGATCGGAGTAGTCCAACCACATGGCCTTAACTTGACAACTGTACCATAGACTGAAAGCAGTCTAGGGAATAGATGGACAGATTATCACATGTCTTTGAGGTTCTGGCCTCATCCTTACTGTAGTTGTGAAATGTTCATTTGGGCAGGTACTAAGGGTAAACCTTTTGTGCTGTATGTCTGACTTCATAGCGACGTTAATATGGCAGAACTCATTTGTGTCCAAGCATATCTGAAATGGGAGCGGCTGTTGCACTGAACACAACACAATGACCTCTTTATTCAGTCCCCTTCTCACCCTGCTCTCATTGTGTCAGACTTGATATGATTGGTTCGGAATGCCCTGACCTGAGAAAATGTATGCATCCCTAAGTGGTTTCATTACTGTCATAAAGTAGAAATTAGGTGGCTGAAGTGAAAGGTCAATATCATGGATCAGCCAGTGTTTACCTGGCATAAATTAACTTGCATCCAGCAATAAATATTCCCTTTTTCTTAATAAACATCACTGGAAAATTGAGCCCGTATCTGGATGGTCAGTCAGTTTTGTAATTAGTTTCACCAAACTGATGCAACCTATTAAAGAAATAGAACAAGGGGAGATTATAACATGCAGTGTAATTGTGCTTGGCACCCTTTCAAAGTTTCTGCACTGCAGGAAATTGCTCTTCTTCTGATTTGCTGATTCTGTAAAAATGTTAAAATAAGTCAATTAGCACATTGTCCTGTTCACTCTGATGAATGTCACTCATGATAAGAGCAACCATAGAGAACTCCATTCTGACATGTAAACTGCCCCATTACCTGGAAGCCCGTCAGCAAAGACAGCAAATTAATCCCCACAATTGTTTTATTACTATCATAAGTTGCCAGACGTTTTATAAAAGATCAATCCGAATATATCTCCGAAAAAGTCAAACGCATGTCTTCCTTTCATAGTTTGTTCCTTACCATGGTTTTGTCAAGGAACAGTTTGTCATGCGGTGACAACAGTCCTGTGTCCTTGCTGGTTATCGCTGCTTTAATTAAGAAGAGAAAATGTATTAGGAATGCTAATTACTGCAGCAGCGGTACAGAGAGACAGGCAGGGAGGGGGGACTGACACACGAAATGGGAGGAGCTCAACAGTAATTAGCCAGCAATACCCAGCCAACATACTGAGAGGATTATAATTCTACCCTTGATAATGACTCAACACCCAGAATCACAGCCTACAGTCATATGACACTTATACAATGTCATTCTCTTCGCAAAACCATGGAAGTCACCCAGCTGACCTTCTCAAGATTACAGAGGAGGCCTAGTAATATGTGTTTATGCTGAAATGCAATCATTACATATTGTCATATATAAGTATACACTGTCAAGTTGGGAAAATGGAATTTCCTTTTATAGTTTCCTATACAGCACAGGTTTGACCTAAAGACAGTAACCATCATGGGCATGTTAATTTGTCTGGGTGTTCTCTTCCTTGCAGTAGAAAGATAGCAAGAAATTACCTCACTTTAGAGAGAAGCAGTGAGTGAGACTAACGGCATTTTAAGGTTGTAATTGTTAATTAACACTTCCCTGTCATTGCCATCTCCTCATCTGATCTGGCAGGACATCTTTAAAGGTCTGTTAGAGACTTTGTACCATGTCGCATTGAACTTGTCTCAGGAAGGCATGCTGTCGACATTGCCTGGCTTTATAGACCACTCCTGGGGATCATCTGCAGTACTTCCCAATCCACAGACATTGGCATATTTCAGTCATGTACCATGCAAGAACAGAGTAAGGGGTTTGTGGGGCAATACCAAATTTCAGAAGTAGTGCTACGTTCCATCCTTATACTTACACTTATCAAGTACTATATTTGTGCATGGCCATGTGTTTCCATGAGTGGCTAAAACATGGTTTTGCATCCTGTACTGCTGCTCCTATTTCCCTTAAGGCATATTCTACAGTAAAAGTAAAGTTTTATGTCAAAAAGGTTGATGTTTTTAGCTTATTGAAACACTTTGGCTATAAAGCAAATGATCTTTCCCTTGCGGCTTTTGCTAAGAGTTGCACTGACAACAAATCAACAAGGTTTTTGTGCTATCCTGTCAGGGGGGAAAGAGTGTGTTGAGATGTTCTGCACATGGAGCAGCAAATCCACCATACAAAGCCATTAATCTTTCATATTTCCTTTTGTTTTCCATTTTTTATCAAGTAATTAGATCCATCTAAACAGTGTTGACACTGTGGTGAAGGCATCAAGGAAACAATAAAAACCAGCTGAAATCCATGAGGAACATCATCTTGTCTTCTGTTTGCCTCTGCTGCTTAGTACACACTACCGAGAGATTACCTCCCATCCTGCTGAACTTGGTGTTTTTCTGATATAGTGAATTTTGCAAGCTGCTATGTGTGTTTGGATGTGGCTGCTAACTTCTTAAGGTAAATATATCTAGATGGTCTCACAGGACTTTGTGTCCTTCAGTATCTAAATTTCAAGGACTCCAAGACATTCAATACTCTTTTTTCTGGCTGTACAGTATGTACCTGTTTGGGACAGTATCTCTGAGGTGGCATTATTTAAGGATTCATAAATATACAGGAGCATCTGTCCAGGGAGGGTTGTGTCCTGTCTAATGGAGAGGTGGCGTCTCAGATTTTTTGCGACTTTCTGACATGTCCCAGCAGGGGCCCCTTTCCACCACCATCATCCAGGCCAGATGGATTTACATATTCATTATCCTTTAAATATGGAAATGTTAACATTGAATGTTTTCTCTTCCCCATATGGTGGATGTTTAGTTGCATATTCGGTTCACTTCAATTTGTTTATGCATCTGATTACAGGTAATATCAAAGGCTACCATCACTCGGGTTTGAGATGCAGGGTCCACAGAGCTCTCAGACTAGCCGGTGCCATATACCTGGTCAGCTTAAGGTCTTGTCTATGTAATGACACGAGAGGTGAATAGGCTTTACCAATGGGAACTGTTTGCTAAAGTACCTCCTCCATTTGCAAATGAACCTTGTATTTTGAGGAGCTCTTCACCTATCTCTTTGACATGTATCGCATAAGAAATTCACAGCACACCCCGAAGAACGGCTCAGGTGCAGTAACATGTCAATTAAATTCCTAAAACTAACAATAATTTTGAATGCCACAGTGAAGCACAATTCATGCTGGAAGTTTTTGACCAAAACTCCAGTGTTGAAAATTAAATTCCACTTGTGTTACAGGTATGAAACAACATGGTTACAATATATGGAAATTTCATGAAACTCTTCAATCCTTGAAAAAACCTTCTTCTTCATCTTCAGAACCGCATGTCCCAAATGGGGTTGCAGGGAACCAGAGCCTACACGGTAACACAGGGCGTAAGGCCAGAGGGGGGAGGGGACACACCCAGGACGGGACACCAGTCCGTCGCAAGGCACCCCAAGCGGGACTCAAACCCCAGACCCACGGGAGATCAGGACTGTGGTCCAACCCACTGCGCCACCGCACCCCCTAAAAAAACCTTTACAGAACTTTTTTTTTTTTGTCTGCAGAATAATGTTTTATTTGTTTTGTGTGACTGAGGTGCCATGAAGAACAGACATCGAAGTCCATTACGAGCTCTCGCATAATGAAGCATCATTGACAAGATGTAGTGGTGCCTACAAAAGACTGAAAGAACAGCCAAAAAATCTGGCTAAAAGTTCCTTTAATTTGACTATGTAATGTATTCTATTATTGTCACGCAGAACACAGGGAGCCGAGACGGCTGAACCCAAGTGCAGCGTTGTTTGTCAGAAGTTGAGGGAAGAGGCAAGTTCTCAAAACCAGGGACAGGCGAAGGGTCGGTCGATTGGCGAACGGGACAGGAACGAGGATCCATGGACGTGGTCGGAGAACGAAGCAAGGAGTCAAAAAAACGGAGATTGTGAATAGAATAAGAGTGTGTGTAGTAACGCGAGGAAGGGCGGTTGTCCCAAAACAAGATTCCCCAACGGTACGGGAGCTGAAGAGGGTCTTTATAGGGTGAGCAATTACTCAGGAGCTAGTGCAGAGTCAGGTGTTGTTGCTTGTGTTGTGGGCGTGGACGTGACAATTATATTATACTTGCTTATTATGACAGAAATTAGTGTGTGAGTGACACAGAGAGAGTGTGTTCCACTGATGTATGGATGAGTGACCCATTGTAAGTAGTGTATCTACCAGTGTAAGTCACCTTGGTGAATAATGTGGCTCATAACACTACATTGAGTTCATTGCTTTGGAGAAAAGTGTCTACTAAATAAATAAATGTAAATGTAAATGTAATGTATATTGCTCATATTGTGTTGTTTAATGACTTCTTAAGTCTTAAGTCTTAACAGCATCATAGCTAATAGCTCAGGATACAAGCAATGCTTGAGCAGTTCTGAACGCAGGATGACAACTTGGCAGAACTCACAGTGCAACCACTGCAGTGAATCCTGTTATCACCTTAGGACCTTCCTGAAAACTGAGGAGACCCTACAGAAGCATTTGACTATTTAATCAAGAGGTAATTGTATGATGTTTAGTCTTTATCACCAAAATCTCTCACAGAGACAAGTGACCTTTGTCTGATCTGTAATTCGCAGAAGCAAATTGAGTTAATAAATGGTGTGCTCGATGACTGCAAGAGACTTTGGAGTGCAGGTGCTGAGGTGGCCTTTCACATAGTGAAATATTCTTGCTCAGGTGACCGCAGGGTAGTCCGAAGAGTAGAGATGGTCGCGCTTCCATTTTTCACGACTGTGCAGTTGTCATGCACTTTTATTATAGGAGGTTAGATCATGTCTAGTGTTTACCTTGCTGTTGTACTCTACTGCTGTGTTTCCTCAGCCCTATTAAAGCTTGAGGGGCAGGAGACTGCAAAGGGGCACATTTCAGGAGCAATCTGAAAGTTCCTCACTCCACAGATCGAAACTGTCTCAACTGGACGATGAGTTTTGTAAAATGCTCGAATATTGTACTAGGCATGAAAGATTAGCCTGGTTTACAACTGAAATTGTCTGCTGAAAAAAAACTGGGAATCACAATGTGTGTTGAAGGGTAATTTCTACCAATCCTGAAACCCTATGCCATCTGAGAATTCGTTCCTGTGGATTTTTTTAATCTTTTCAAAACACACCCTCAAACTTTTACAGTTTCTACAAGTGTTTGACCATAATGCACCTGGCAGCAAAACTCACACACACATTGTCTGAAGCCGCTTGTCCCAAGAGGGGTCGCAGCAAGCCAGACCCTGGCCTGGCAACACAGGGTGCAAGGCTGGAAGGGGAGGGGACACACGTAGGACAGGATGCCAGCCCACTGCAAGGCACCCCAAGCAGGACTCAAACCCCAGACCCGCCAGAGAGCAGGACCCAGCCAAGCTCGCTGTGCCACTGCACCCCCTGGTAGAGAAACTCATTGCTAGAAAATTAGTTACACACATATTCAAACACACACAACCCATGGCATCACTCTGTATTTTTTCACATGTTGACTTTGCTCCACTATTATGCCAATTTCTCCAAATACAGATTTGCCCAAACTTCTTCCTGTCTAAATGCACCATTGCCTTAATGCTTGCCCACATGAACTCATCATGCTGCCATTTGAACAATACTCCTCCTTGAAGCCTTTTTCACTTAGACAAAGGATCATTTGCCTCTCTGTGTACCTGTGTGTGATTGCACAGCTAATGCCAGTGTACTGGCACAGGCCAGTCACGTCTGTAGTCCTTTTTTATTCTCCCTTTCTTCCAGCTAAGCATTATGTTAACTTCTACGGGGAGGGAAATCAATGCAGGTTTTTTTCAGGATGAAAAGACAGCGGGCCGATACAATTAAGTAGCGGAAGACATTTTGCACGCACCTCGTGCCATGCCTTCGCTCTGCCCGGCTCAGTCTTCCAGGCTGCAATAATTAAGAGCCTCTCCCAGGAGGGGCAATTAGACGCTGCTAAAATGTTTCTAATTGAGAAGCGCAGCGTTGCTCTCTCTGGCTCCAGCTAGGGAGGACTCCTCTGGGGCTTTCTCTTTTCATGTGCCTGGGAGGGAGGAGAGGCACCCTGACTGAGAGAAGTCATTCTCAGAGATGCCCGCTGTAAATGCCCGACTGTGGGACTTGCAATGCCACAGGCTAGGGAACAGAACATTGGACAAGGGGAGCTGGCTGGAGAGAGCGGTTCTGTGCCCCTGATTTCACACGGAAGCATCTTTTTCTTCATCCCTACCCTCCCCGCCTCCTCCACCTTTCTGGATGCTTGATTTTTTTTTTTTTTTTTTCTGTAAACATACCCGTTACCTCCCGCACCTCTTGAAATAGTTTCTCTGCCCTTCACCGCAGGCCTTTCGCCCCCGTTACGGAAAAAATATGATCACCCTCAAAGGATTCTGGGACTGCCCAAATCATCAAATGGGCATTCAGGCTGCTTCAGCTGAAACACCCACAGGACATTGCTGCCAGCCGTGATCATGAGGAATTCATAAATATACCATTGATTAATACGGAAGTTTAATGGGAATATACAATGAGAGCGATAGAGTGTACATAGCCATTACTTGAGGACAAAATATGGAAATGCACTGTGCACACTGTAAGTCGAAATACTTATTTTCCTACTGAAAAATCAATTTTACCCCATGCTTCAAAATTCCCTTGAGGTAAATTGCTATGATTGCTGATAGACAGGATGCATAATATAGGCAACATCTTACATGGCACTTCAGGAAATAAAGCGTGCATGTTTTCAGTGGGTGGAATAAATGACTGGAGGCAGCTTTGAGGCTGTTATGTACGTGATGAAGTGCTGCGTCTTTAAAACCAATACTTCGCGCTGACCTCAAAGTATATACGTTTTAAAAGAGGTTCTGAGATCGAGCTAATTTGTACGCAGGCAATACACAAGAGTAACCTGTGGCTGCACCGAGCTTCAATCCCCAATCCGCAGAACGTACCCAACATGCACAGCTGACGATTCGGCCTGAGGGCAGTCATATTTCTGTGGGCTAAAGCCTGACAGATGGCTTGTAGTTGAGGGTTACAGCTACAGATTTGTTACACTGGAAAGAAGGGTATTGCAGGGAAACTCTCAAAACTGAATACTAATTCAACCTTTGAACCAAATTTTCACCTCAACCTTGAACGACATTTACTCTGTAATAGCACTACAAGCGTGGAAACAGAAAAGAGACGGAAAAGTAGGGCTACCAAATTTAAGTAACCCAAAACAGGCAATGTGGAATTTCTGAGGAAATGAGCTGTATATTCCTTGCCTGCTCTCTGAAAAATATATTTTGATTCTCTATTTTATTCCAGTCTCTCCCTATTATCTGGCATTTTTAAATTCAAGCTGTAGTCTCTAGTTTACCCTGACCTTCGAGTGGTAAGCTGCTTTGGCCAGTGAGAAACCGATGAATGTGCCATGTTTCAACACGTTGCTAGGGAACGGAAAGATGCAGCCTTAAAATAGTTAAAACATGGAACACAGCTTTGATTTCACCTGTTTCTGTGCCTTGGGAGAGGGATCTGAAATATCAGAAAACCGGTTTGTACTGGTAAGAGCAGTGCTCCAGAGTGAACTTTTTCACCGAACCCTAATCTTTTCACAGTTCACAGCAGTAACATTGTCACAACATATTACCAACTTTATTTTTTTCAAATGTCAAGCTAGTTTTTTGGGGGAAAAGAGCCACACATAAATTAATGAACTGAAACTCAGGCTGTAGATAATCTTTTATTAGGTCCCCTAGGAATTAGTAAGAGTGATTTACTGAGGGGAAAATGTAGATTTATTTTATATATGAATAAATGTAATTCTTTGACAATTTTCTTAGAATAGAACATAATGCATAATGGATTAGCTTCCAGCATTGCGCATTTTCAATAACATGCAGCACATCCCTCTTGAGTTTGGCAAGCAGCTCCTAACCAGAGTGTACTGATGTGACTTAAAGCAGAATTTAATCCATAAAATAACAGTACTTAACAAGAAAAAGATGCCACGTGTTAAACATACTGCGCGTTCCTAAATCCCTTCCTAACTTGGTTGCATCAGTGCCATGAATGACTTGATTGAAAATTCTAAATCAAGTACAGCTTGTATTATTCCAATAAGCATATCATTTACATTAATAAGCCACGTTAGATATTGTAATGAGATGTTATTGAAATGAACTCTGAGAATACACAAATATGATTGTTAGGGCTTGCCTTTTGGGTATCACATGTTCCAATTATATGTACATAACCTAGTCATGATTCAGGAGTGATATTGACAAGATTAAAAAAGCTCTGATGAACGAAAGAGCAGCGATCCTGAGAGGGATCTGAATATAGTGCAAATGAAAGGGGTTTTGGATGTTTCCTCTGGTAAAACTGAATGTCCCAAGTTGTCCAGCAGGAAATTAAAAGAAATATCTTTGAACATGTTCAATAAAGATCCAATATGCAAAATGTAGGCTAGTGGTTAAGGACTTATACCTATAACCTGAACTTTCAAGTCACTGGACAGTACCTGCACTCTGAGCAAGGTAGATAATCTGAACTGAGTTTGCTGCTATGGTTGAAAACCTTAGATAAGGAAATAAATAATAATCATATTAATCATCATCATATTGACAAGGAGTGAGGCATTGACTGTCCATTTTAAACTCTTTTCCATTTAAATTAATTTCTCAAATGTACAGCACTGTATGTAACAAAATAGGAAAACAGTTAGAAACAGTTCTTTTCATTGAAAATTTGTCACAAAACACTCCTGCATGCATTTCTGGAGCATGTTCTATCAAAATGGAATGGTGGGATAGAAGTCTGTTTGCTTTTCAGTGTTATCTTGCTTGCTCACATGTTCCTCCTATGTCATGTCACATCCCAAACTCCTATGAACTTGCGCTTTGCATTGGGAAGAGAATCAATGTAGCATTAAGGTGTCGCCAAATCATCCATTCTATGATATATCGGTGGAACAGAGGAGTGAGCACTGTGTTCTGTCATTTCTGATAGGGTCCTGGATGATTCTTCTTCAGTTCTTACTTTGGAGCCTTCGGATAGAAATCAGTGCACTCAACATCACTGCAAACACTTCGTCTCCAACAGCTTGTCTAAGACTGCATGCCCCGCCACAGGCTACGGTGTATGAACTCCTCTAAATGCTCCTCAGATGTAAACATACTATTTCAAAACGAATGATCAAATGGCAGGGCAAACATTTTGCTCTACAAACCATATCTCACACTGTGGACAAGATTGGCTGTGCCGATGAACATGATGCCTATAGTAGCTGATGTCTGATTTGTAACAAATTTACTTCACCCTTTGTTTCATTCATGTAGGGAAAGTGACACTTGCTTGTGCCATTTTTAATTGATATTCAAAACACAGGTTTATTTACATGAAAGCTGTGGGAATTCAGCATTTTGGAGTGCTTCCTGTGGACACCTGCTTGCACTGATAGCTTCGGCCCAGCCATGGAGCTGGGGGACATGGTACGCTAGATAACAGCTACAAAATCACATTAACATGCCGGTCGACCTTCGCCATTCTATTCCTATGACCATTTTTATATTTTCTCTCAAACAGTAGTCTCAATAATTTTATTTTCCCTGCTGGCTACATGTAGGCCTCTGGGGAAGCCAGACAAGTTCTTCTTAGGCACTTGGTCTGTTAGTACCATCTCTAAAGCGATGCTATTGGCCTCTTAGCCTTTCTGCTGGAAGTTGTCTAAAGACTCTTCCCACTGGCAATCCCAGTGTTCCTAACCTTGCATCTATATACACAAAAGCATTCATTTTGGCCTTTCCCTACAGCTTATACATGGAGTTTGATGGGACTTTATCCTAAAGGGAGTTATCCTGGGATAAAATGAACCAGGTTTACCGTTGATTCTTTCCCCTCCAGCTACTTCTAGACACTGCAAAGTACTTTTGTTAGCTTTGCAGCAGCAGACTCATAATAACTTCAGATCTAAGCACATGTTCAGCAGTTTATAGAGAGTGCTCAGTATGAGTTCAACAAAGCATTAGGCTCTGAAAATAAGGCGATGTAAAAACAAAATGTAAAATATATGAATGTTTACTAGAACAGGGGGTGCGGTGGCGCAGTGGGTTGGACCACGGTCCTGCTGTCCGGTGGGTCTGGGGTTCGAGTCCCGCTTGGGGTGCCTTGCGACGGACTGGCGTCCCGTCCTGGGTGTGTCCCCTCCCCCTCCGGCCTTACGCCCTGTGTTTCCGGGTAGGCTCCGGTTCCCCGTGACCCCGTATGGGACAAGCGGTTCTGAAAATGTGTGTGTGTGTTTACTAGAACATTTAAAATTTCATATTAGTCAATTATCATAATGTTATAGATATCTTTTTTTGATAGAATATTAGTGGTGCTGCTGCATTTAGTGATTTCTGCTGTCATTCGACCTCATGAAGTGTTTACTGATAAACAGTCCCTTTTTACATTGGTTTACATTGTTGAGCAAAACCACTACTGCACTTTAGCCATTTTAGTCCTACACGATCCTTTAATGTTACTTAAAAAAATTCTTGTTAAAAAAGTTATAGACATTTACATTTTTTTCCACCATCTGTTAAAATAGCAAAATTAAATGTACAAAGGAAACTTTTCAATTAGTACTTATTCATTAAAGGTGTATTTTACATTGTGATATTTTTCAAAAATTAACCAGAACTTTGGTACGAGAAGTTTGATGTTGAGCAGAGGGCAGAACCAGTGAAACACATTGGCAGCAGTCTAGATGGGATATTCTTCTAATTTTCTTATGTTCCCGCATGTTCAAGAGGACAGAGAAAGAGGGAAGCCTTGCTCGGCCACATCTTCTGAACCACCTGCACTAAGTCCCTTCACCAGGTCTGTTGACAAATCCCACACTAAAACAAAAACAAAATCACCCTCCCCCACCCTGAGTCTTTTACCTTACCTTGACCACTAACTACAGGGCAACTCTACCAGTACATATATATATATATATTTCACTAGTATGTCATATTCAGTAGTAGTCAGTGACACCCATATCAAATGAATTAAGCAGCAAGTTTTTTTTTTTTTAAATTCTATGAAATTTCTCCCACTAGAGAAATTGACATTTGATTTGCATGGCAACTCCACCGAATTCTTGAATATCTGCACATCCTTCTGGAAGTTATGAGAAAGTGCTGCATGGTCATGCCTGTGATAAATTGTAACCTTCTGATCCTGAGCCCTCACTCTATCTATGTCAACATTTGCTCTCTCGGTGTACTGTCTCAGTCTATACGCTGTTGACCCTGTACTGTAAAAGTATCAGAAGCTATACATTTGGTTTTATATGTTAGAGGTTCATGCTAATTGAAACTTTTTTACGGTTGTGTTCAAGAGCAGCAGCACCATCAAAAGTAGACAAGGGGATCTAAGAGCATTTCCTGTCCTGATTGTGACCACTAAAGTAATAATTCTAATCGGCGCACACCTTCTGGAACCTGAGTTAAAGCTGAAAGACAAGCTGGTACGGGCCAACAATTTGCTCCATGCTGCTATTAATCCGTACGGTTGATGCCAGACCAACACCCACCTACTGCTCTGCTCTGAATACCAACCTGCTGATTACAGAAGTGCCCATCGTGGGCTAATCTCCCTCTCCTGTTGGAAACGTAATGTATTCTATCACGCCACTGGCATGGAGGTGCCGTCTAGTCGCAGTGAGTGGCGTGTCTCACGATGTGCTTATGTTTTCGACGAGGCAAGTATCTTTCGGCAAGCTCATAAACAGTGCTGGATGTATTCTGTACATCGCCGCTTTCTCACTTCATTTCCTGTTTTATTATCGCTGCCACCTTAGGTTTCAGCTTTTTGTCTCCCAAACAGAAATAATCAAAATTTTTGTCGCTGGGAGACTTAACAGCTGTATGCGGACTACATATTCCTTTATTTATAAAACCCAGAAAAAGAATGCCATTTAGAGAAGATCTGCTGAAAGGTCATCTTTCATGTTAGAGATACTGGGCCCATCCTAACAAACACAACCTGCACTCTTTGCTGCCTTTGTCTGTAGTCTTTGTCAACATTCTTTGCATCTTCATGACACCCATGCATCTCAGGCATAAGTCTATTTCTCTATTCCATGCCTTAGCTCAATTGCTTGGGAAGACCATATTGCTTTAAGGGGTGGACAGAGGGAGAGATGTTTGTACAGGAGACAGGCTGTTAGGTGGGGGAGGAAGCTTCTCCATCTGGATATTATTACGTTATTACACATCAGTCTTTGAACTTACCATCTTTTTCTGATTGCATGAAGCAGATCCATTACTACTTGTTTTTAGCAGGTTCACATTGCAGGTTGGTTATGACACACAATATAATTGAGAAGAAAACTTGCTACAGGACACTTGGGTGGACATCGTTTTATATACCTTACATTTGGATATTTGGCAGGTCGATTCAACCACACACAGTGTTATCCACTTGGGAAAGAGACTGGCTGTAGTTTTTGAGGAAGGTGACATGTAAGGTGCAGCTATGTTGTGAATTATTGAGACGCGGACGTGTGTCTGAGGGATAGATGAAGGCACTGCCCGTGTCTGAGCTTGGGGAAACAGGAACGGACAGGAAAGAAGAATGACCAAGAGAGGGATTGAGAAATAAATCCACTGCTGCAGTCAAGCTCTGTGAGCACCGCCTGCAGGAAGCTCTATTAGGCAAATGATTCTATTTCATATCATCATAGCAGCACAATCAAATATGTGTGTCTTAATGTCATTGGCTGTGTACATTTGTGCCCTGAAGATTTGTTCAGATAAAACAGGACCTGGTCAGGGAGAAGCTGCTGCTGTTCTTTAATTTTAAAAAATAAATAAATCTGAGTAGATGTAATAAACAGTGCTCTGTGCATACACACAAATTTTGTGCGATGCTGTGGTTTGTGGAACCTCGTTGCAGGCAAAAGAAGCCAGTTGTCAGTAATTTGTGCGGTCACAGATTTGCAGACATCTGATGTAAAATGAGGCTTGAAAATAAAGATGAGAAAACATCGCAAAGCAGAAGGTGACCTTTTCTGTGAGGTACATCGTGAAGCGTTGTCCTCCACACTGGAGTGTGTTTGACAGCTCGGGCTCAGTCACTGGAACACTAGAGGGCCCTGCCACAGCTGCATTTTGCAGATCGCTGAGCCTGGACTGTGTGTGTGTGTGTGTGTGTGTGTGTGTGTGTGTGTGTGTGTGTGTGTGTGTGCACGTGCGTGCATGCGTGCATATGTGTATGTGCGCAAATGTGTGTAGGTACTGTATGTTTGCATGTGTTTGTGTGCACGCATGTCAGTGCGCCCGCACGTGTGTGTGTTTGTGTCATCAGACTTCTCTTTCTAAACAGGCAGACTCCCTGCTGCTAAGTAAGTATCAGCTCTGCACGTGGCTGAGCTCCGAGCTAAAAGATGTAATTAACACATTGTCTATTAGGCTGCATGATTACTTCGTACCTAATCACAGTAAATATGGGACAAAACGTGGACAGGGTTAATTTGATGGCATGCTGTGGTTATTTTAGAGGATGCGTTCATTCGTAGCCTTGGCGTCTTGGGTTTTGGCAACAGCGCAAAAAAATTGTTATCATTAGTTCATAATTTAATGCTTTGTGTGAGAGTGCTCTTTACTTCATGCCCTAAGGAACAGCGAAACAGCAGGCTGTTTACTGCACACAATTATTAAAGTTAAGTGCACTTTATGACATTGTGT
The DNA here is from genome assembly GCF_900964775.1 of Scleropages formosus. Lineage (NCBI taxonomy): Eukaryota > Metazoa > Chordata > Actinopteri > Osteoglossiformes > Osteoglossidae > Scleropages > Scleropages formosus. Next base: position 12,797,218 of record NC_041814.1, on the reverse strand, counting down.
TCCTCTGTAAGGTGTCAAAACAGAAACAAAAAAGCTAAGACGAAACAATGCTGAATTTTCCCTTCATTTTCCAAAAGCGGGATGTCTAACATCAAAATATTCTTTAGCATGAAAAAAATAATTCCAAAGATGACTCAGTATTAAAACATGGAATTTTAGCTTGTCAGGTAGTATTTTAAACATATCTATCGGCCTGTCTCCTGAGTTTGTATTGAACGTGCAATATCTGCAATATTCCACTTGTGCTTTTTGAGGCAACACTCCCTGTGCCTGGTTCTTTATGAGTTTTTATATTTCTAACAATGATTGTTTTCACATCCTTTTATCAATATATTTTTTTCATTGGGGCCTGTTTGACAGACATTGTGGATTTTTTAATCATTGTGCTTATATGGAACGTCAGGCTCGATCTGCACATGCGGAGGCTGAAAGCACAGAGAGACAGCCCTGATGAGGAGTATGACACAGAATACTTGTCATGTCTCCTGTCGGAAGCATGCTCTCTCCCCAGGGATTCGTGTTCATTTTCTGTTCCCCACTCCCAGGGACTCGCAAACCCGACGCTGTTCAATGAAAAAAAGGAAAAAAAAAAATCACGAGAAAGTGTAATATCCTCTTTTCTGCACTTCACATCTAAAACACCCACAATAATTGGGTCAAAATAAACCCACAGCGAATACCTCCAGCGTGCAAATGGTGGTCACTTAATAATTAATCCCTCTCTTGCCTTGTGAATCCATCCATTAGAAAGCCTACTTAAAAGTACATCTATTCTGTGGCTCCATCAAATGGCACAATCTGTTTTCATCAAGGCACTGCAGATGCACATGTTAACTTTGTCACGTATAAAATTAATAAAAGAAAATATTTCTGATAATAGCCCATGGGACGAGGGCTCCTTTTTGTGCGCCACGGCAGCTAGTAGGTCAGGATGTTGAGAATCTCCCAAGTGGGGCCTGGCAGAGGAGCTATGTCATCCTGGCTCTAGAGACCAGAATCAAAGAGCTCATTAGGAGGCCTGGGCAGTGGAGATGGTGGCAAATGTGAATTCTGGACTATAGCCTCCATGTAACAGGGAGAACCTCCTTTGCCTATTATACATTCTTTCCCTACCTCCGTCAGTAAGATACGAACAGGTGGAAGGAGGGTGAAGGTGAGTTGGTAGTAGTAGGGGATGGATATGGCATGACTCTGCTTCAAGTCCTGGTCCATCTCAGTGAACAAATGGGAAGGAAGGGGCTGCCATGCCACTTGCTGCATAGCACTCGGAATAATGTTAGTCGCACGAATATGTAGGAACAAGTTTAAACTACTGTTACTGGTGATGTGGAATCTTACATTAAACTACTTCCTTCAGCTGACGCTTTTCTCCAAAGCGACTTACAATTATTTACCCATTTATATAACGACAACTTTACCGGAGCAATTTAGGATAAGTATTTTGCTGAAGTGTACTACAGCTGGAGGGAAGCATGGAACCGGCAACCTTTGGCTCCAAAATGCAATAGCTCCAACAATTATGCTACCGGCTGTCCTGCTGGTAACCAAAGCTTTGCAGGCCAGCGTCTCTGTACTTACTTTCTGTATGGAGAACTCTGGGGAGGTTTACTGGCTGCATCCCTCTTGTAACACAACTGATTGATTGAGAGATCTTGATATGGGGGAGTCTTGTTACCCCCTTAACTCTCATGGAAATGCTGAACTTGGCCTGTGACACCTTTTAAGAGTGAACCATTGCCAAGATGATATGGTGGGTGTCACATGATGAGGTCATCATGGGACTGCAATGGACCGTGAGTGCATTATAATACATCTTAGCGGGTTCGACATCGGGCTTGCGCACTGATTTAATCTCACTACAGCTTTCTCTTGTTTATGAGGCCCCAGGGTGTCATTTTAGGGCTCAGTGAAGGGCTTGCTAATAGCTGCGGTAGCACACCATACCACAGGTTAAGAAAAAGAAAGTAGCACAGAAGAATATGCAGAAAATTGTAATGTGCAAAAAGCCATTTAAATTGCAATGCACCATAACAAAAAGCAATCAGCAATGATTAACAATGTACACCTTTAATCAACACATATGTTCTGCTGTGTGCTGCTATGCAATTCTGCATTGCATAAACCTCCGTCCCCCCTTGCATTATTTCCCACCCTAAAAATATGAATGGATAAAGATGATGCCAGACATTATATTGGAGGGTAATACCTTTCTGAGCGTAAAGGCTCTGCATCTCATCTAAGTGCCTTTAGCCCAGACAATGACATTTACGATTTATTCATCCTAGTAATAAGCAAAGGGAGGCAGATTGCAAGTAGCCATAAAGATGAATGCCATGGCAGCGGTTTTCTCTGACCTCATATTCGAGTCCGGAAATTCAGTGCGCGTCTCTGGCTAACCGCATCCGTCCATGCATCTACAAAAGTGTTGTCATGCCAGTTGTCAGGGTCAGGGCTGGGGTTGTATTTCTGTCCTTGTGTGTTTGTGTGTGGACACTCTGAACATGTGTGAGCAGTTCATTTGGGTGTCTGGAGAAGAATATCCCATCTAGCCTGCTGCCTGCATATACTATACATACAGTGTCTGTTCATCCTGGAGTGTGTCCTTGCACATATGCAAGCTATTACTGTCTGTAACTGAGGCCTGACAGCTGATGTGTAGGATGGATCATAAACGTTTCCCTCGACACTTTTACTAACTGATGTGCACTTCCTGTAATGGTCCTGACTATTTGTAGTGATGGAAATGGTGCTTTAGCCTATGTTGAGACATTAGAGGACATATTAAGATGTAATGACATGCACTGCATTTGAACAGTTTCTCTCACATTGTCCTGACTTGGGTGCCTTACATTCAGTAAATGACAGGACAGGAAAAAAACCACAATCTATATTACAGGAGTCAATCTATATGTCACGTCCATCCCCGCATCACTATTGACAGCATCTGACGCAGGTCAAGCACCGGACACCAATCAGTACACGCACCCTTAAAAGACCCTCATCTGCTCCCGATTCTTTGCGGAATCTTGCTGAGACAACCGTCCCGCTACGCTATGTCCTGCACTTCCTCATCCCTTGCTTCCTGCATCCATGCTCCGGCTTTCGACCCTGTGCATCGTCCTCTGACCACGTCCATGGATTCTCGCTCTCACTCTGACCGCCGATCGACCGACTCTTTGTCCGTCCCCGACAACGAGAACTTGTTTGACCACTTGGTTCCTGACGAACGATCCCGTACTTGGGTCTAGCCGCCCCGGTGTCCTCGGTTCCGTGTGACACTATATGCTTGAAGAGTGACGAAAACTTACTATTTAATAGGACAATTCCCCATTTTCCATGCAGGGACAAAACATATTTAATCATGGTTGTTTTTCAACTCATAAACATGAGTGTCACTTAAAATATGTGTCAGATGGGTAACTAAAAAAACTGTTAGTTTTGCATCCCAGAGCTTCCGTTTAAGAGTTTGGATGAACTGCTTCACAAAATGTGACTTGTGAACAGAAAATGACAGTGAATTCATTTCAATGGCACATTGAACTTTGGATATCTGCTTGTAGCTTATAGGATTAGAAGTAAAGGGTCAGCACTGTCTGTGAGCATTCCACATTATGCTCATGCAAAAACAAACTGTCTGCACAGAGTGTGGAATGTGAACAAATGTGTGCGTCGCAATCTATGGTCGGGAATTAGATAGCATGTGACACAAGGTGGGCGAGTGGCTACATTGCCTGAATGCTCCCTGTATGAATGTTCCCTTCTGCTTTAGCCTGTGTGTTTCTGTGGCTTGGGAAGGCTGCCAAAGATAAATGGCATGGATGCCCTTGGTCAGGTGAAGCATCATGACTGAGACCTCATTTTCACAGCAAATGAGAATGGCAAAAAGAGATGCAGACTCATCCCAGCTGGTCAAACCTTAGCCAGGCATGCTTTTGTCCAAATGCTCATCTTTGCCCGCAGCAGTAGTCCATAACCCACATAGTAATGGCTCCACTGGGGAAAAGAAGCATGAATGAAATCTGTTCAGCTGTAAAAGGAAAGGCAGGAACGAATACTGGGACATGTAGCGTGTGTTGAAGCCATGGCATTCTCAGCAATCTTCAAAAGTGGTTATCAACATATCATATCAACCTATTGCATGCGTGCGGTGTTACAAAACAGCATCTTAAAAGTGACTAATGAAAAGTATGATATTTTTTCAAGCTGGTTCAGCACTGTACTGCTCTACTGCTTTGTTGCTTTTGGAGGGAAATTCTCAGACAAAGACAATAAAGTCTTGTTATCCATGTTTCTTCTATTATTTAAATATCAGATATAGTAGCTGAATTCGTAAGAAGTCGGATTATGTTTTGAGTGGAAAGTGAAAAAGGGATCTCAGTTACATGTTGGCAATATAATTCATTTGCTTTGACTAAATCTTCCCTTGAGTCATTTGTTATTAAGGTTTTAAATCTAATGCCTTGTTGGTGTAGTAGCACGATTCCAAGCCCAATATTAGACTTATTGCTGAATAAATATTGTAGGGAACTGATGAAAAAATGCTGTTCAAATTCAAATGAGATTGTCTGTGCAGTTTTAAGAAACAAGAGCCCTATATAACGCACATAGAGACAGATTATTGAAATTGACTAGCTTCATGAGAATTTGTTCATAAAACACCTAAGAGCAAACTAATAAATTCGAGATCAAAGTAAGCAAATAGTAAATATTGCTGCGTTCCATGCAAGGTAACAAGTCATGAGGATTTTCCCTCTCAGGCTCAGTCTCCTTAATCTCATTATTTGATAAAAGAAATCAGGTACAGGGAAGGTATTTCAGGTATTATGTTATAATTGTGTGAGGACTATCCACAGTACACATGGGGATGAGGTTCCTGAATTCAAAAGACACAGAGACACTGTCTCTGTAATTCCTTAATTCCGGGACTTAAAGGTAAATTCCAGGTAATATGCTCCCTCAGAGCTGCCTGCCCACTTGTCAATACACTGCAGCAGGAGGGTGGGTATCTTTGTAGTGCGTTACGGCCCATAATTGTTTGTAGCCAAGGTCTGAATATCGCAATGGCTCACATTACCGCTCTATTATAATGTCGTCTGCACTATTTATTAATTGTAACTATATTTAAATATTAAACCACGGAAGCATCACCGCAGATCGAAAACCTATTTGCTATTTTATGATGCTTTGGATGAACTGCCACTTGCCATAGCTTTATGGAGTTGCATTTCTGCCTTTAAGAGCAGGATAATTGTAACACACAAATAAATGGAAAATCCAACGTATGCAAAAATTATACCCGCAAATCAGAAACTACCTTATTGACTGTCGCAGTTATAGGCACACAAATCCACGCGCACACACACACACACACACTGGTTTTAGCAATGAGGGAAGCACGAAACCTTTTAAAGGCTTAATTTAATTGTAAGCAACATTATGTGATTGTAAGGGGATGGCTTTTCTTTATTAAAAAAAAAACAATACATTGTTGCTTTAAAGAGTCAGGTAGTGGATTCAGCAGCCGAGCAACCAATGCCAGCCTTCATTAATCTCATCTTGTCCTCTGTAGGCTAAGAGTGTTTAAATGGGCACGGCTGTTAGGACACAGACATGCATGTCAGGCTTGTAATCCAATCAGCGCGAGCAGGCAAATCAAATCACTAAAATGGGTGAAGAAATGTGTCTTTCTATAGGCACTGAAAACAGAACATCTTTTTATTGTTTCAAAGCTGCAATATGGTCGCTATTTTCCATTTTTCTTTCCCTTAGAAACAAAAGAGACTGAATGATGCACTATAGGTAAGTTAAATTAATATGTAGTTTGGCCAAGTGAGTTAAGGTGGGGCGTTGAGTAAGAGGTGGTTCTATAAGGTCCATATTTCTTGCTTAAATAATTTTAAATAAATTGTACACGGGCAATTCAAGCTTTTATTTCTACCCAAAAACTTGTGAACACATAATGCGAATTGCTTTATTTGTCTGTAAGTAGGCCTTGAAAAAAACACAAAGAGCAATAAGGATAATTGTCCTGAAAGTTTGATATTTGACATTTTTATAACAGAGTTAGTTATCTTATCCAATTTTCTCATGAGCGTAACCACACCAGAGGCCAACAGAGCAGGTTTCAAAATCTGCATTAAAAAGAAATAATATACTGTATACATATTCTTTCTTTTTATAAGTGTATATATATATATATATATATGTGTTTTGTTTGTCTTCAAGAAAGAATGTCTGCCAATATAATCTTTTAATCATGGTAGTTATTTGTCTTTGCAAACATTTTGTGTATATCCATGTAACCAGTGGAACAGGGAGCAGGACAAGTTGTCTTTTAAAGCATATTTTTCTGAAATGCTGCTGAATTTTTTTTTTTTTTTTAAACTTTTCTTCCCTCATTAGCGGAACTAATGAAGTGCTGCAGTAATCCATTAGTGTAGTGGAGTATCACGCTTCTGACACAGACTAAGACATCCAGGGTGACTCCATCAACATAACTTGGTTCAGTGGTCTGGGGCTGCAATGCACAACGTTGGTTAGGAAAATGCACATAAATACTGCAGGTCCAAATCCCTACAGCAGCTCTTGTTGTAAGACAGACTAGGATGTAACCTGGTTCAGTTGCAGTCAAATATCCCTCAGATAAATCAGGACACTGTACTGCTGTCCGGTGAAGCATTTCACCCAAGAGCGTAAAAAATTGCATTGCCTCTCACTGTGACCAGATTGCATTTCTGCATTCAGGAAAATTAAATTTTACTGTTAATATTCCGCGGCTCATTCGGCACGAAAGCGGCAAAGAACTGAAAAATTACAATAAAAAAATCAAGAGATCAAGTGTTTTACAGGAAGCACAGGGCCGCTGTGATGAGTTTGGCCATCTTTTTTTGTTTATCCCCATAAGGTTCTCTTATTTGTAGGGGAAACACTGCGGTGTGGACCTGGGGTTCGATCAAAAATGCAAGCACCGCACTGCGTGGACACTGCGTGTATAATGTAGCCCCCTTTCACAGGCGGGCTCTGGGGGGAGCGTCAGCCTCTCCTCTCCCTTTCAGTTACAATATCCGTTTAACCTGCTCCCTCTGGCGTGCACGTGCCGCAGAAATCAGAGCAGATATTGCGATGGGATGTGAGCGAGAGGCTATGTGCCTGGACTGGCAAACACACAGGCTGGGAGCAGAGTGAAGCCCGCCATACTCTGAAGCCTCAGCCCGTGGCATGACGGGCTTTAGCTTGTGCTGAATGTAACATTGCTTTTGCAGCACCTACGTTGCCCTAAAAACAGCATGGCAAAGAGAAATGTCCCCTTATACAGTATTGGTCAAAAACTGTCAGTGGAGTGTGGGGCATCTAAATTGCAATTAAACATACAGTCTGTTCGTGCTAAAGACGGAAATTGATTTTTTTTTTTTCTTTTTTTTTTTTTTGCATGTTATTGTTCTGAATGCCTTAATGGAGCGGTGGTAACAGGGTGGCTGAAATACAGCAACATTCCGTATGACAACTGTAGCATGCAAATGAGGAAGTGTGAGGTTTATAGCGCACACTCCACTGCAGGGTTCTCCACAGACGCTGATCTTACCAAAGAGGGCAGCCTCGAGAAACGTATTTTCCATATCATCACTCCCACTCGCATTATCTCCATGTGTGGTAGACGGGTTCTGGTCCACCTTCCCCGCTGATTCTCACCGTCTGCTCTGCGGGTCTTCTGTTTTCTATAGTTTTTACACTAATGTCAGGACTTCTGTCAAAAACATGAAATTATGATAAGAGCGGTTAAGTACTAAAATAATTCAGGCAAAAAAGCCTGGAATAAAACAAGCTATTTTAAGAGATCTGAATAACTGGATAAGAGTGAGGATCTGTTCATAAGGTATACTTTTCTTAATGACTTTTACTTTTCCATGCGCTAGGGTGGTCGACACAAACTAAAAATAACTGGTGGCTTCTGGGTCTTCCAGCAGATCTCTGAGGACACAGACTGATGGAAGAGAGCTGAAGGTGAGCCTGGTTTCCTAGGAAATCAGGAGTGGATGAGAAGGGGACGGTAGGCTGGAGGAAGGCCAACGCAGTGGTGGTCAGTCAGTGATTGGTGAGCATCAGCTTGGTGCCGACTGATGAATGCAGCATTTTCATCTAGACTCTGCAGGATGAAAAAACATCTGATCCTGGATGAAATGGCAGTTTTACCATTATTAGATTTCTGAAATTTCCCTGGATGATGTGGATGGCCCGTTCCTTAATGTGCTTTGAAGCTCTCCACTTAATAAAGTCTGATCAAATACATATACACATGTTTTCAAGCACAGTGAGGCAGCAGCACTGTATCACAATAACACCAAACGCCCATCTACTGCAAACGTGTAATAACTGCGACTGCTGCAATATTTAGGTCATAGGTGATTCATCGAGAACCAAATGCATCACGTTGCTGTAGTGTCTGGAGGATGGATTAATCAAACTTATGTAGAGCACTTGTAGTCTGTTTGGAAAAGCAAAGCTGGCATTGAGTACTTGATGGTGTGTGGAGTGAGCTGAATACTTCCACTCTTCTAAAGGGCTGCGGATTTTAATAAATTATTTCAAACTTAACACTGCCAGGCAAATGAACACCAAAGACGTGAAACATCTTACCACATTTCTTGATGATGGTTGCATAGTAGTCAGATCTCTGAGTACATTAAGTAATGATAAACGAGGCGTTATTTACACGGGATGGTTTTCAGCCTTTCTCCGCTGCATCTCATTTTCATTTGTTTCTTGTCAGAGGATGGACACACATCGCTTCTTCCTTTGGGAGCTGAGTGTCAAACAAAATATTTAAGCAACTGAGATCAGTCATGTATATATTTACACACACACAATGTCCACAACCACTTGTCCCAAGTGGGGTCGGAGCAAACCAGAGCCTAATCCAGCAACAGAGGGCGCAAGGGACACACCCCGGGCGGGACGCCAGTCTGAACTCGAACCCCAGACCTACCACAGACGAGGCCCTGGCCAAACCCTCTTCTCTGGGCACGGTGGTGCAGCAGGTTTGGGCGGGTCCCGCTTTCTGGCGGGTTTGAGGTTCGAGTCCCTCTTGGGGTGCCTTGTGATGGACTGGCGTCCCGTCCGGGGTGTGTCCCCTCCCCTTCCAGCCATACGCCCTGTGTTGCCGAGTTAGGCTCCGGTTCGCCGCAATCCTGCTTGGGACAAGTAGTTTCAGACAGTGTGTGTGTATATATGTATATATAAATAATATTAATATTCAAATTTTTTATAGTGGACAATTCAGAACTGTAATAACCATTTGAATATGTTTTTACTTGCAAAATAAAATGTAGTATTTCTCTGCTAACATAATTTGCACTCTTTTTTATTTTTTGAAATAGAAACATTAGGCAGTCTAATGAAACAGACCACCCATAGCAGTACATTTCAACAAAACGCAGTCTGCGTGGGCTTCCTCCCACAGTGCATTTCACTTTAATTACATATTCTAAACTGAAAAAGCATGTCACTGTGTCTGTGTGTAGCTACGCTGGAATGGACTTGTATCCCATCCAGGGTGTATCCTTCATCGGTTTGTGCCCAATGCATCCAGGAGAGACTCTGGACCCTCGCAACCCTGACTTGGGGAAGCGGTTACGGTAACTGAGCTTGAAATAAAATACAAATCAGCAGACATTTCTCAGCGAAGATATTTGGCCATTAAATATTTTCTTCCGTGTCTTGGCCTCAGTGAATCTCAAACCTGAACCATACCTGACAATATAATGACAAGCAACACAATGTACCCATTTATAAAACTTCAGCCTGGTTTCCATGGGAACTGCAAAGGTCAATGACAATTCTGTTATGTAGACACATTATGGTCACAGCAAGGCTGAAGATAAACCACTCGTGTTTTATTTAACAAATGAAAGTAAGTATAAGGTGCAAATCCTCCAGCATTAGCTGCTGCTGGGCATGTGCCACCCTTGACATAATCAAAATGGAAAAGTGAAGCACTTGAAAGCACACATGACCGCTCCTGACGAGTGGAGGAGAGGGGGCTGAATTTCATAGCAGGCGTTTAAAACCAGCTCTGTGATCTGAATTTAACAAGATCTCCAAATGAATCCTTTACCTTCAAATCAGAGCTGTCGTCCTTTGAGACATGCATTAGACATGTTTCGTCAACTTCCTTCATTTCCCTCTGTACTGTGGAAGTAAAGAATATTCTCATTGAAACTGACATGAACCTAATTGCTTCTGCACAGGATGTAGTAATGACTTAAAAATAAGGCCTTGTTTTGTGTGTGTGTGTGTGTGTGTGTGTGTGTGTGTGTTTGAGTGGGTGGGCAAAGCAAGGCTCAACATTTCCTACAGATTGGGATCTTGGGGCCTGTAGATCAAAACTCATATCGAGTGCAGCACATGTGTGGATGCTTAGCTGTGACTGACACAGCTGTATTCCTCCATACAACTGTAGATGTATGTCTCCCCAACCACACCAGTGACAAACAGCTGCGAAAACTGCGAATTTCTGTTAATGTGAAAGCGCACAGTATGTGGCAAAGTGTGTTTCGCAGACATTATAGTGTGTAATGTGAAGGTGCATACCAGCATATTGAAATGTTCATAGATTTGGAGCAATATATACATATATATATTTCACTCTGCTACAGTGGCACTCTTCACTTTTAATTCATTGTCAGCATATTTTATATTCAATTGATACTTAATGAAATAAATTCACTAAGTTAAAAATATAATGTAAATATATATATATAAAAAATGACTACTTATCAATTCTATGTACAGCTATTTGTGCAATTTATGCTGACACAAATGGTGGCACCAGACTGACAATGTGCAGTCAATTAATTGTGCCTGCATTGCTCTCTTGTCTCTCTCTTGGGGCCCTTCACTTTTGTTTACTATAAGTTGTAGGTTGCTTTGTAGAAAAGTGTCCGAGGAATGAATTATTGTAAATTTGAATGTAAATGAGTTAAACTTATGGCTTAATTTGTACGTTTTTGTTACGATCATGTCCACACCACAACCAGCAGCACCTGACTCCATTTAAGCATCTGAAGGCAATTGGAGCAGTCAGTTATAAAAACCATCCTCAGCTCCTTCCCAGCTGTGGAATTTCTTTGAGACAACTGTCCCTCCAGCATTTATGGTGTTTCCTCAGCGTCCTACCAGGTCTCTTACGAGTGTTCCTGTCCCATGGCATCGAACCTTGCTTCGCGTCATCAACCACGTCTTCGGATTCTCCCCTCAGACCCTATTTGCGATTCAGATTGAACCATGCTTGCCCCCAACTCAGAATATTGCCTAGCCCCAAGTATCTCTATAATAAATGATCCTGCAGTTGGATCCACACCCACCCCTCAGGTTTGCTTTGTACGAAAGTTTCGTTGGTGGCCAGGACGAGCACTTTTATTGCTACAGGCTTTTAAATCAGCATTTTAAAAAAACAACTTCTGAAAATATTTTGAAAAAACAATAATTTTATTTTTGTGTTTTTAATTATGGCATCAGCTGAAAGAGTTGTTTGGTTATTATCTGTTATGAAATCGCTCTTATTTTGATCTACTTTGTGTTGACAGGACATGGTACTGAATACCCTTGATAAATACAGTTGTGTTTGCCATGACTTCTGATTTGATGACCACTGTAGAAAATGAAAGCAATAGCTTCACCCTTTTTTAGTGTTAAACAGAGTAACTGTGTTAAACTGTAACTGGAAACTGGTTGTGGTTCCATTACTGTGAGGGCATGAACTGGTAGTGTAGTGGTAAGCACTACTGTCTTTCACCCCAAAGGTTGCAGGTTTCATTCCCACCCGCAGCTGTAGTACTGTTAAGCAAAGTCCTTACCCTGAGTTGCTCCAGTTAAAAAAAAAAAAAAAAAAAATGTCTAGCTGTATAAATGACTAAATAATTCTAAGTACCTTAACATTGTATGCTGTTTTTGAGAAAAACATGACAAATATAAAATGTACTGTGTCTGTACTGACACTGCCCTGTTTATATTCCTCCACTGATTCTCCACCCTCCTCAATCACACTAACATGAACTGAAAGCACACTAGTTTTGCTTGCACTACATCCTCCCTGCGTGATTGAAGTGACACTGCAGCTGCCAAGAAACAGATGGGGAGTGAAGCTCGAACATGATAAATGGGATTGGCTTGCAAGAGTTTACTTAACATGAAAAAAGATCCGCACGATGTACAGTTATAACAATTTCTTCAGAATGACATCCTTTTATACGGGCTAATTTGATGCCAGTGAAATAGAGAACCAATGACAAAAACAAAGTCCAACAATGGTGTATTCTAACAATTTCTGTTAAAGTAAATGGATTACGTTATACTCACTAAATATGTATCTGTCTTGAATCATTCAGCAAAATATATTTGTGATGTAAACATGTGCAATAACCTGTTTTTTTTTTTCCCATTTGAGTCTATAAAGGTTCCACTTCAACATTTTCATTGTTTCCAAATCAGACTTACATATATTAATGGTTTGGTAGCTCTTCTTTTCACTGACTTTAAACTCATCACACTCTTCACTGACTTTATGAACAACCCTCAAAGCATGTTAAATAATTATACACACACACACACTCACATTGGCTGAAGCCGCTCATCCCGAGCAGGGTCGTGGTGAGGCAGAGCCTAACCCGGCAACATAGGGCATAAGGCTGGAGGCGGAGGGGACACACCCAGGACGGGACGTCAGTCCGTCTAAATAATTATGCTTTAATTAACATGAGAAACAATGAAATTTCTGCAATTTTAACATTTTCCTTACAATTCCGTGCACCTCTTTTAGTCTGTAAATTGACAGCTGCATGGAGTCGATTTGTACAGCTGTGCGGATGTAGAGGGTGTCTCTGCAAGCCCTAAGTCCTAAAGCACATTGTCCATTGATCACTGGGCTTCAAGCCACTCCGAAAGGTGTCCTAGTGTATAATATCTGGCCCATTTATTGGTGAGGGTTATCTTGCTTTGCTGTGTAAGGCTTCTACAAAGGAAAACCAGCAGGATTATCTGGCAAGATCCAAAGTCGCCTAAAACAAGCTATCTGTCATGCCGACAAGGTCTGTGAGGGACTTAGCCAGTGAACAACGTTTATTTCCCTTGTGAGCGACCTTCTGTGGGTCAAGGTCGCAGCCAAGCGTAGCTTTATGGCTGAGGTCATCCTCGCAGGGTTGCTTTATTCTTACTTTGAAGAGGTTCAAGTGCTGGCACTCAGCAGGAAGAGGAAGGCAAACATGCCAGAGCCTACTCCAGAGGCAAACCATTGATTTTGTCACTGTCAATAAGCCAAGCACGATATTACTGGGATTTACAGAATACAAGAAGCAATACAGAATATCTGACAGAAATGTCAGTATACTGTATACGCATCACTCATCACTAAATAGAGAAAAATGAGTAAGGTTGTGAGCATGTAAGTGTTTGACTCCACCATGCCAGAGACCTGCTGCAGGCCTACTCAGCAGTATTCCTGGAGGGCCAAGTCCAGAAGGTTTTTATTAGCTTGACAGTGGACAACCTGAATTAACTGACTTTCTTCACTGAACTCAGTGACATCCCCTTCTGAAGTCAGCGGCTGAAGGAAAGCTAGAAAATAATCTGGACTCTGCTTCTAGGGCAGTAGTTAAATAACCCTTATACACGTACTCTGTGCTTCAGAACAGGAGTACCACCCGTCAATAAATAGAGAAATGCGATGGGCTAAACGGGGGTGCTGTGGCGCAGTGGGTTGAACCACAGTCCTGCTCTCCGGTGGGTCTGGGGTTCGAGTCCCGCTTGGGGTGCCTTGTGACAGACTGGCGTCCCGTCCTGGGTGTGTCCCCTTCCCCCTCTGGCCTTACGCCCTGTGTTGCCGGGTAGGCTCCGGTTCCCCGTGACCCCATATGGGACAAGCGGTTCTGAAAGTGTGTGTGTGTGTGTGTGTGTGTGTGTGTGTGTGTGTGTGTGTGATGGGCTATAAGGGGATGGGGTGGCATGGTGGGTTTGGCCTGGTCCTGCTCTCTGGTGGGTCTGGGGTCCGAGTCCTGCTTGGAGTGCCTTGCAACGGACTGGCGTCCTGTCCTGGGTGTGTCCCCTCCCTGTCCAGCCTTGTGCCCTGTGTTTCTGGGTTAGGCTCTGGCTCACCATGACCCTGCTCAGGGAAAGTGGTTTCAGTGAGTGTGTGTGTGTGTGATGGGCTGTAAGCACATACCACTTTGACTCTGCCCTAAGCTTCTACCTGGTTCTTTTCTTGGGTTGGGCTTTCCTGTTCTGCTCTGGAATTTCACCTTTCTCATTCATCTAACCCTTGGGTCTCCATCCTCCTGTTTACATTCTTCAAGACTGCCTTTGTATTTTTGTGGGCTGCTCATGTCTGGTGCCGGTATCCTGTAAATATGGCAGATCGAGACCTTCACAAGGTTTTCGTTTACATTAATATTCTCTCTGAGTACAAGTACAATAAAAAAAGTCCTGTTCTAATTTTTTTTTACAGTTTACCGCATAAATAATACTTTGTGGTCGGATATAGGGCTATTTTTTTCTCTTCTGTCAGAAAAAAGTTGTAAATTTTTTTTTTTTTGTCAGTATCTGTGTTATTTTGCATCTACTAAATACTTGCAGTAAATTGAAATAGCACTTAATTTGTTTACTGTTACTTCCTATTTAAATGGTGCAAAATGACAGCTAGTTTAATTTTCATCTCTTTATCCGGGGTGTTGGCCACAGGAGACCGGAGTGTTTACACACTCTAATAGGAAGAGCTGGCTGCTAACACTCACGGCGTTACAGGGATTTGCTGATAGTCTCTCACCGAAGGTGCTTCTGACATTTGCATCTTTGCTTCTCCTTTATGAGGAGTGACCATCACTAATGCGTTTCCACTCAATTTAGTTTAGTCGTCTGGCTCCAGTCATAGCCCCAGGACTAATGAACATAAATCACGACGTTTTTTTATTGTACTTGTACTCAGAGAGAGTGATGGGAAATAAGCGTAACCTTAACATTATAAGTCGCTTTGGAGAAAAGCGTCAGCTACAGAATAAATGTAAATGTAAATGAATTCGTTCTTTGCAGTATCATAGTATTTACAATGTAAAATCGCTGTAATTACACTAGAATAAACTGTCATGGAAATAATCAAAAACAGGAACTTCGTGCATTTGATACCATAAATTCTTCATATTATATCGCCCCCACCCAGTCTTATCAGTGCTGGGGGATTGTAATAGCATTTATCTATGTCACCCTAAAACCATACATAACATCTAGAAATTCTACTCATGGAAGTGCCATTTAGAATTCCAGAAAAGGCACCAGGTAGTTCAGGTGGTGCTTTTGCTAAATGTAATATAATGCAAACAGTTATTTTCCCATTTTAAAACACAGCAACTAATGATATTTAATTTGTCTTTAAAAATGCAACTATTAATGATGAAAAGGTGCTTTGATTGCTGGATGAATTTTGCTGAAGGAAAGTTAAACTCCATCTAAGACAAAGTCTAAAGCTTGACCAAAACTATGAAGAATGTCCTTCTAAGAATAGTACTTGGGAGGAGGGAAGCGGTGTACTTGATGGTAGTAAGGTAGCTTGTTTTTTAAAGTACTGGATATATCTCCAGATCGCAGCAGGATGAAAGTTGCTTTGTACAACTGTTATACCCTTAAGGAAAGTGCATTACCTGTATTGCTTCAGTAAAACATCTAGCCATGTAAATATATGTAAATATGTACTTTTTCTGGATTAAACTTTCTGGTAAGCAGCACAAATCCAACAGCACGAGTAGCGGGGTTAGAAATAGCAAAAGCGATCGTAAATTCTGGGGTGAGGTTAGGAAAAACTTTATAGAGATTGAGTTCAGCTAAGCGTCACCATTCTCAAATTAACACTTGAGGAATTCCTCCAGAGTCTGTTAGACAGCTCATTTTGTCACGAAAAGGAAAAAGAGCAAAAATGTATCGGCAGTGTCATCCGCAGGAGCGTTTCACACAGGGTCACTGGGATGCACGTAGTGCTGATGGAGATGAAATGGTGCTTAGCGATTGCACGTTGCGGTTAAATTACGCACATATTGGGAATCTGGGGGGGCGCAGTGGGTTGGACCGGGTCCTGCTCTCCAGTGGGTCTGGGGTTCGAGTCCCGCTTGGGGTGCCTTGCGACGGACTGGTGTCCCGTCCTGGGTGTGTCCCCTCCCCCTCCGGCCTTGCGCCCTGTGTTGCCAGGTTAGGCTCTGGTTCCCCGCGACCCCGAATGGGACAAACGGTTCAGAAAGTGTGTGTGTGTGTTGAGAATCTATTGGAAACAGAACAAGATGGATCCCTCTCACTGTACGTGAAGACAGATCAGAGATGATCTTCTGGGTCAAATACCAACGAGACTCCCGGATCTCTGTAATTAGTACTGTTATTATGTGCCGTGCTTTAGCCTGACCTTTATTTGTGACAATTCTGAATGAAGAATGATGATCGCACCTGGGCATCCAGGACTAGACCTAGAATTTGTCAGCTTTTGTCTGCGCGTGCACGCATGTTATGCGCGCGTGTGTGTTCTTGCGTTGTGTGTGTGCCGGGGTCCCCAATGCACGTGCACTTTTATGTGTATGGTTACATTTGGTTATGGTTACATATGGTTACATCCATGCTTTTTGTGGTTGCTGTGGACGTATTTCAATTAGTGTGTGTCGGGAGGTCGAGGCCCGAAGAGGGGAGCGGATGCACTCCACCTCCTCACCCCTAACTCCTGCCACTGAAGCTCCAGCTGTACCCTGTACTCAGCCTGTACTCGGCCCGTGAGAGGAATACTAATGATGCCGTGTGCTGGGGAGGAAATGCCGGAGGAGTAGAATGGGGAGAGTGAGGGCGATAGGGTGGGCTGCGGGGAGAGTGAGCAGACGGGAGTGAAGATGGATGGCTTGCTGGAGATGGCTGGACCCGCAGCCTGCTACGGAGCAGTCCCGGCGGGGACGCACACCGTCGGCATACCTGCGGCACAAACATAAACACGCCAGGGAATAACGCAGACGGCACCGTGGCAGGGAGCACAGGGTGGGATTTTCATAGTGCATTTCCTCTTAGTCCGACACATGTGAAGGTGAAGCGATGCCTCAGTCACCCTTTTCCTTTATCAAACAGCTGCTTGGTCAGTCAGCAGCCCTGAAGGATAAACAATGATTGTAAAAGCACTATCCAAGGTCCCTCCATTTTTTTCTTTTTTTTTTTTTTTTTTTGTGTCGCACGAGCACAAGTCAGAATTTGCAGTTGTTTCAGAATCTGCAGCTTCCTTCAGTTTCACCAGCATTTTATTGTTTTCCATGTGTCTCTCGATGTGTAGCGGTGATGTACAAACATATTAATATTAAAACATATGAATATGAAATAACTAATAAGGAGAAGTGTCACCTTTTGCCGTCCTCCCTATAATGCTGGTGTAATAATCCTGAGCTCCGTGTAGAGGGAAGAAAAGCCTGCAGTTCTCTGAGGGATGTAGGGGGTGGAAATGCACTTGCTATGGGAACAATGTGAGAAGAGTGTTCGCACAGTGGGATATTCCCATTCACCTACATTTCTTCATTTAGCTAATGTTTTTCTCCAAAGCAGCTTATAGTTATTTACCAAGTTATATTTATACAGCTGGGTAATTTTTCAGTGGAGCAGCTGAGAGTTAGGACCTTGCTTAAGGCTGCTACAGCTGGTGGTGGGATTCAACACTGAAACCTTCTGGTTCAAAGGTGGCAGCTCTAACCACTATGCCACCAATTGCCTACTTGTGGGGGGTTTCAACTTCTTGGGCATTACATGGTCATATAGAGCAATCGTTACATCCAATTCTTTTCAGGAACTGGCTCCTGTAACAGTCCAGATCCTATACCATCTGTAGCACTAAACTACAGACAATGTGGGTTTAAAGCTCCACATGGATTTAATCCTGTGATGTTCTCCAGACAAAAGCCTGTCCTCATGTAGGAGAAAGAATGAGATATGACTCATCAGGCCATATTACTTTTTCCCCATTTCTCAATAAGTGTTCTGCTCATTTGTTCACACACACACACACACACACACACACACACACACACTGTCTGAACTGTCTGTCCCATATGGGGTTGCGGGGAGCCAGAACCTAACCTGGCAACACAGGGTGAAGGGCTGTAGGGGGAGGGGACACACCCAGGACAGGACACCAGTCTGTTGCAAGGCACCCCAAGCGGGATTCGAACCCCGGACCCACCGGAGCAGGACCTGGTTCAACCCACTACGCCACCGCACCCCCCCTCATTAGTTCAAGTTATGCGTTTTTTTTTTTTTTTTTGCACTGTCCTTGAATGCAAGCAGTTTCTGGAAGGTACCACTATGATAAATACCAGCTTTGTGAAACTACTCACATATACTTTGGTTTAACCTGGCTCATCAATTTATTTATTCACTTTTTGTAATTTTTTCATTCGAGCAACTTTCAGCTTTAGTGTCTGCCTTTAGTGTCTTTCACTTAGCTCCAAACTGTAACAACTATTCCTTTTTTTCCAGTCTGCTTATTGCATCTCTGGCATATGCTGCTTGGACACGGCTCCTTCCGCCACACTGAGATTTTAGAGAATAATACGCCTGCAAATGAGTCACCAGCTTTCTTGTTTCACAATCTCGATCTGTCTTATATTGCCTTAGAATGTAAACTTTTCACTGTCAGACACATTTTTTATAATCAGTACTTCAGGTTATTATTACTCGAATGCATTTGTCCTGACTGCTTAGTATCTTGAAAACTCAAATTCTTTTCTAGAAGTGGTTCCATTATTCTGAAAAGCACCATATACTGTATATCTTTCGTTCGTTTGTGTGTGGATATGGCATTGAAGTACCACATTTGTTTATACTAAATACTGCCAAGTTACACACTCCTCACACAGCAAGTTGCGCTACAGGACACCTGGGAGCCTAGTGGTTAGAGCTGCTGCTTTCGACCCAAAGGTCAAAGGTTTGAATTTCACCTCTGGCACTAGTACCCTTGACCAAAGTGCTTACCCTAAAATTGCTCCAGTAGAGCTGTCTAAATTAATAAGTAATTGTGAATAGATTAACATTACAAGTTGCTTTGGAGTAAATGTAATTACATGTTATATATACTTAACTCCCTTAAAAGATTGTCTTTTCTGCCACCGCAGTATGGTATGACTTTTACATAAATGTCCTCATAGGCTTTTAGACAGAAGTGCAATGTTCACACTTTGTGTTTCTCTCCTTCATGAATGCTGTGTGGCAACCTGTACAAAAATGTGCAGAGCTTATGCCTAAAATGTATGTCTGTGTATATATATTACTTCTGTATATTGCTCCATATATGTATTACTCTTGTTGGTCTATAATACCATTATTACTACATTTATGATTGAAAACCTGCATGCTTTGGCATACCATAGTAAGTTGTAGTCACTAACACATGTGTCACAGAGAAGCAATGTTACTGTGAAACAGGTTCAGCAATTTTCATTATTTATTCATTTCTTTTGTCAAATGGTCAGTTAATCAAAGAGCTGACCAAATTCTTCACAGACATACCAGCAAAGTAATATTGCTTGCATACTTTATTCATTAATACATTTCAAGTTTTTTTTTTTTAAATTTTTTTTGTTAAAACAGCAACACATCAGGAGCCCTTGCAGACTCGGTGTCTTCGAATTCAGTGTAGTCACCTGACTGCCATGAACAGGTTTCATTTGAAAATCTTGCATATAATCTGCTGCCCAAGGTGATCGGCTTCAGCTGGGCATGATAAGCTACAGTTTAACGTGTTAAACATCTTTATTGACCAGCAATAGAAGTGTTAGCTGATCCTTCTTTACAACTGTCCTTTGCATGTGGCTCAAATGATTATAAACAACCAGCTTTTGTCAATATTTAAAGGGTTAAGTGATATAGACATGAGTCAGTACATTTTTACAGGTTTTACATAAAAGGAAAAACATTTCTTTTTTGGCAAAATAGAATTTTGTTGACATTATTATGTCTTTATGTTCTTGAGCGCTTACAGAAACACATCCTCTTCACAATTTTGGAGCCGTAGGAAAGACAGGATACTGGAAATGAGAGCTTTGAGACTCAATATTACTCTTCAGCCAGTTTTATGAGTAGCTATGCTTCACCTGAGGGAAACAATATAGCCTTTGAAGCTGTGAATGTTTAAAGCCTAATGCCTAATTTTTGCATGTTTGTTTTTGTGTTTGTACACAACTTTATTATAAGTACACAGACTCGATGTATGTTCTTTTTTTGTGCCTCACTTCCTCATCCACTGAAGGAAATGGAAAAATGTAGGGATTTTTCTTTACGGTGAAAACTTTGTGTCAGATCAACTGCTTTGAAACATACAGTATTATAATTTCACAGGCCACAAATAATGTGAAAAGGGATGAAATATTTATTATACTTAATAGGTGTTTAACACCGGAAAGGATTGTTTCACTTAGTATTTCCTAAGATGTTTGTGCACAGAAGGCATTCATAAGAAAAAGTTTTTTATAGCTATTTTCTAAAGAAGATTTAGAAGACTGTAAAGATGACTTCATGTGAAAAAAGCTGTCATGTCTTGAAAAATCATGGTATATAGTATATATAACATTGCCTGTCTAAGCATATTGTTACTGTCATGAATGATTGTTGGAAGGAGAAACAGCGAGAATGAAGAAGATACTATCGTGGGTGCCAAACTGGCAAATAAACAATTCATTTATACCTCTTCTCTACATTTATAATCTGCTTTTCACAGAAACTCAGCCATTGTGAAATACAGTTTTTGCAGGTTTTTTTTTCTTGTTTCATTGTACAACTGACCTTCATGTGCATCAACGTGATGAAGCCCGCTTTTCAGCTAGAGGTAATGAGTAACGTGTTCATGGGATACAACCATAATACTGCTATCTTTACATCACAGTGCTTTTAATCCTGCTGCACTGGTATTGATCTTCTACAAATTCCCAGTGTGCAGAATATTTAAACTGGGTCCTGTGGTTTCATTGCATTAAATTTCATCGCAGTTTTTCAGACTAGGGTGCAGTGCAGGGTTATTGTATGGTGTTTTCAATTCACTGTTTCAGGTCTTCTATTTGCACAGGCTGAGACCTTTTTTAAAATGCAAAGATTTTAATATCATCATTCCTACTTGTGTTATGTACAGTAGAATGGAATTGCAAATATGTAAATAATGCAGTGCAATTCTGACAATAATGATGACAAAACAAAAGACAACTGAAACCGACCTCCTCACTGACTCTTCTTCAGCACTGGGTCTTACCTCAAGTCAAAGAGAGAATCTGAGCTGTGTCATTCTTCAATTGTGACGAGCTGCCCTCTGGCACGAAGCACGCTAACATTTTTCTGGGAAGGAGGGACTGATTATCCAAAGTATCTTGGCTGCCCGCTGCAGTGCGGCTTCATTGATCTGTTGGTTGTCTGTGAGGCAATGGTTCCATGAGCTCAATCTCCTTCCACCCTCTCAGTCTCCCACGCAGTCCATGTGATTCTGTATGTGGAAAGAAAGCAAAATTCACAGGGCCATTAATCACAGAATGAGTGTGTAAATTCCTTGATCAACCTTGTTTTAAAACTAATATTTGAAAAGTGGTATTAATAAAATTACTGTAGCAAACAGCAGCCTTGGTCAAACATCCAGCTCATTCACTTACACACTTCCCTAGGGAGCATCTCAATAACATCAACAAGCCCTTTTAAAGGTTCCCGGAAAGACGAAAAAGGCAGAGGGCGAACAGTTTCGGTATTGTTGATCTCCATTTTATAGTCACCCAAAACATCTTCTTTAATCATGTATTTCTTTCTTTTAACAATTACTAATTTGTCTTAACATCTGAAAAATAAAAAACCGTAAGACTGTGCACAGCGTGTAACTCTTGGTAACTTTCAGCATGTCATAATTCCTGTTTAAAATTTTTGTTTATTCACATTATCCATGCAATCTGGCATTTACATGAACAACCAAACCCATGTTTTTTCAAGGGGAGTAAGTTTCTTAACCTGAGAAAATAAAGCCTCTGCAACTGTACGAAAAAGATCAAATTCTCATCTAGTCCAAAGAAGTTACATGCTGTGAAAATGTCCCCTGCCGTAGCCATAAGCCCTTGGTATATATTCCCTTTGGTGTCTGACAGTGCTGCCTGTCAGTTTTATCTGTTCCTTCATGACGTAATTTCACTTTTCCCGTTCTTTTACACAACATCAAACTGCACCGGAGCAAAGATGTCTTGTGTAGCCTATCCCACAAGACTTGATTTTTAGCCTACTAATCCTGCTTTATCCAACTGCCACATCCCCGTAAAAGCAAGCAGATGCACCAAGATTATAGAACCTTCAGGTAATGGTTACTTTTATTGAGAAGAAAAATCAGGCCTCATCTTGATTTTTCTAACAAGTGTATTGTCATTTTTGACAATTGTTTTTAACTTCCAAGATCTCCCACTCAAAATGCTTTTGGATTTTATGTTTTTTTTTTTTTTTCCTGCACCAAATAAAAGCAATTAAACTTGCAGCCTCAACAATCCATTTCAAAGGAAGCTCTAGATAATACAGCAGTGGATAAAAGCAGATTGTGGCAGCGCTTAGATGGATATCGTACTGTTGCAGCAGTGGCATTGAGAGCTAAGTGCTTGAGTGTTAGCAGGGGTGGTATAGTGCTATCAGGGATGATGCAGTGCAACAGAGCAAACAGAACAGTGAAATGCTTCGATGCAAGCAAGTATAGTGTGGCGAGAGTGTGTTACCGGGCGGTGCACAGCACAGAGCTAGCGGGGGTACTGAGGTGCTGCAGCTCCACTCCCAGACAGCTGGACTCAGTGGTGCTCACAGCGCCATGGCTCTGGCTGATTTGCTGTGGAGACCCCATTGCCCCGCAATGAATGTGTGGCCCACTGCTGTGCTTCCAGGCTGTGTGGTACTCTTGTCTTGCTGAGAGCTCAATGCATTGCCTCTGGAGGAAGTCTGGAAGCAGGTCTGGAGACACTGCACTTGAATAGGGCATTCTCCACACGAAAACAGTATTGACCCTGTTCCGGAGACCATGAGGGCAACTATAGGAGCAGATCAACAAACTGCAGGTAGGACTATAGGTAAGGAGATACATTTATCAAAGACATGGCCGCTTGTCTAAATGCTTGGAAGGACTCTGTTCTTGTACCCTTGAGTACTGTACTTATTTTCACCTCATCACACTGAAATATAAGGTTCCATCGTGCTATATAACCATTTAGATTTTAAACTGAAGCTGAATGCAAATCCAATTCCAAGATGGAAGCGATAGCAGTGTGTGACGTATGGAATTATCTTGCAAATTAATATACTGCTGGATGCTATTTATAAATCTCACAAACAGAAATACCTTTATATGTCAGGGGAAGAAGGGACCAGAGGGCAGGCTGCAAGTAATTCAGCCCCACTGTCAGAGAATTGATTTTGCCTTTGGGACAGCGAGGGAAGGGGTTGTCCCCATGAGCTCTGATGTTGGCAAATATCCCTTTTTTATCAGTCTGCTAGCCAAGATGTTAACAGCCCTGACTAATTGTTAGTACCTGCAGTTACAATGACTGATACCTTATCACTTTGCATGATGAGCAATGCTAATTAAAATGGATTATGCCGCTGTGCTCTTTTGTGGCGCGAAGCGAGTCCCCCTCTTTGAGCAGCCCATGTGGAGGCTGATTGGTATTCCAGCACATTAATGTGTTCCACCCACCACTTTGCTCAACAGCTGTCAGTGCCTCGTTCACGTAATGATGCTAGGGATATTCTGTAATTCATAACCAATATAATACAAGTGAAGAATGTTCCTAATGACCTTGCTGAAAAGTACTCGGCCTCGGCAAGTTGAGCTGTTCTGGAAAGAAATAAAATCAGAGATTAAGTGAAGATAATGATTGCTCTGTTTATTGGGCTTTACTTTTCGTGCGAAAAAAGTGAACTTTAAGTTTTAGAAACTGCCATGGACAGAGAGCAAAAGAACTGACATTTTCAAATAAAATAGGATGCTACATTATGAAAAATGAAAGATAAATACACGAATAATGCTGGGAAAAGTTGAAAAAGTTGGAGGAGAGAGGATGATGACAAGCAACCAAATGGGTAGACTTATGATTACGGCTGCACCGCTTTCAAGCCCAGGGATAGAACAGAGCAACAAAACTCTCTTGGATGGTCAGCACCAAATCAGTACAAGTCAACATCCACTTAGCAAGAATAGAATGAGATGCAAATGAGACTGTAAAAGATATAGCTTGTAATGCAAGTGGATGACCAAATAAGAGCCCACATTTTCCAACATTATAAACAACTGTCATATTAAATGCATCCTCCATAACTGTCGCTGCTTCATTCTCTTGTTAATTTCTTCCTGTTTGGGCCATCACGAACAGGACAAGCCTGTGATCTGAAAAAGGGAGGACAGAGATGCAAAACAGAAGCCCGTGCCTGTTGTTGCGTTGACTTCTGCTCTTGCGCTGCCAGTGTTCAGGATGATGGTGTTTGCTGACAGTAGCCGTGGAGAGATCCCACCCCCTGCTCCTAATTGGCTGAATGAAACTGCAGATGAGAGGAACTCATGCAGAGATCAAAGGGGGTGTAGCAGTGAGAGGGCTCTCACAGGCTCTGTGATGACTTTGGGGTCCTGGGGGGTGTGGGATGGCACTGTGGCCTCTGTTCCGTGACTCTAATCTCTGTTCCACAGACAGCCCCAAACCAAGCCTAATTCTGTCTCTGTTATAGCTCTGTGTGTGTGTGTGTGTGTGTGTCTGTAGACAAAGAAGTCAGGATAAAAGAAAGTGTGAAGGCATGCATATAGTTCATGTGCCGGGGGCACGGTGGCACACTGGGTTTGGCCGGGTCCTGATGGTGGGCCTGGGGTTCGAGTCCTGCTTGGGGTGCCTTGCGACGGAATGGCGTCCCGTCCGGGGTGTGTCCACTCCCTCTCCAGCCCCACGCCCTTTGCTGCCGGGTTGGGCTCCATTTCGCCGCGACCCCGCTCAGGGCAAGTGGTTTCAGCCAGTGTGTGTGTGAGTTAATTTACTGGTTCTGAAGCGGTAGCCTTTGGCTCCAATGGTTTCCGGTTTGATCCCGTCTCCGGCTGTAGTGCCCTTGAGCAAGACGCTTACCGTGCAATTGCTCCGGTACCTTCACCTGGCTGTGTGCCTGGGTAACTATTGTGGCCCTGTGATGGACTGGCATCATCCTGATGCAGAAAGTTGACGTCTGTGACAGTTTTAAGGAGTTTTCCCTTGTATATCAAGCGCTCCTGGTTCTGCGCATTCCGTAAATTATGATGTGTGCCATCATAAATACTGGAAAACTGCGCTTTAAGTTCTATTGCTTCTTGTTGTGTTACTGAAATTCATTAGCCCTTTTTTTTCCACGAGCCACAGACCCACTGATTCCCCTGGTCAGTATCTTTCTCAGCCCCTGAGGTACGATTTGCGAGATCTCTAAAAATTTCAGTAACGTTTCGCCCGTGATTCAGAGAGCAATGCTGTGCACCTCACTATGAAGCCACTTTCGTTCCCCTTGTTCTCTGGTCCTCGAGATTAAGTGTCAGTCACAGAGATGGATATCTACTCTGATGCTGAATGGAAAAAGAGAAATGAATTTGTTGGAGGCCAACTTGAAGAAAATCTCACTACTGGAATTCTGCACACAGGCGCATAGCTGTTCAAAGCCTGGTGCTGTCTTGGTTTTAAGCGTCTCAGAGTGATGGATTGCAGAATCTCCAGGTTCACATGATGGCAGGGGTTGGGCCAACATTTCATCTTAAGCACCTTGTCTGCCTCCGGACCACCCTGACCCTGCATTTAGACAAATGGTTATTGATAATGAATGATTGAGCAAATTGTTGATTTTTTTTTTATTACGTAGTTCAATTTAAAATACAGATGAAAGAGCTAACAATTGTATTATTTCTTTGTTTTTTTAAATTATGGCTGTTTTCTTTGGGAAATTTTATTAGTGATAATTTCAGGTAAATATGAATAAAACAGTTGTTTTTCTGACCTGCTGAGGTTACTGTTGTTTTACCGCCATACTGGGATGTCTTTGTCTTTCATCAGACTGGATTAACACCATCTGGACTCTGTGATCTGGTCCGTGATTTGGTCACGCAGCCTGTAGATTTCTGTATCACTTCCCTGGAAATCACCGCAGTGAAATTAACTGGACTGGGATGCTTTGGAATGGATATAAGCTTGCTGTTCCATCTCGGTTCAGATGCTTCCATTTGTATGCGCTTGCATGTGTGTTTGTGTGTGTGCATGGTGTGGTATATGTGTTCTTTGTTTGTATCGCCTGCTTTGTACAAATCACGTCCCAGGAAAGACGATCTACATTTACCAAACATCTGATATCACCTCACACATCAGTCTGTATTAATGCCAATGAAGTAAGACACAACAAGCTTTCCAGATATGGAGGTTGTAATTTCTGGCAAAAAAAGAAAACACACATTAAATACAACCAGAAGGTAAAAAAAGAAAAAGAACTCTTTATAATTTATGCAGAGTGGATGGTATGATGAATGGTATGTTTAAATTGTCTTTGTTTTCTTTTGGTAATTAATATAGACATTGCTATTGTGCCTGAGCTGTGTTACATTAATTACATCCACTCTATTATTACCATAAATTTCTAAATGTGTTCATGCTGGTTGACAGTATGGATCAGTACCTGTGATGACTATGTCTTTGAAGTTGTCTTGGTTTTGCCAGCCTGAAAAACAAAGAGCTCTTTTACTAAGAGCCCCCTGGGCTGTGGCAGAAGGACTTTCATGGGGGGTACGGTGCAATTAGACAGTGTAGTGAATCCCTCTGCTCGAGGAACAGGGAGTTTGGGAGTCCCTCCGCTGAGCCGTTGGCTCTCTGAGACAGGTCTCTGACACAGTCATTGTCAACGTCATGCCATGAAGCCTTGAGCTTTACCGTGCACTCCTAGCCCATTGTTTGTCCAGGGAAAAATACGCAGGAAAAAATATGAAGATGTTGTAGTTTCTAGGTCTCTCTGTTTAAAACATGCACTCTAAACTCAGAGCCAGGGAAATGGTCTCTGTATCTTTGTTTTCCAAATCCATTTGGGATGGTATTATTCACATGGTTTGATGTGTAGGAGGCCGCAGTGCTCTCTGCCTGTAGGTGGTTGGCCCTGCGAGAGAAGCTTTCTCAGGAGATGGATCTGCAGTCCTCTTCTCACTCCAGGGTTCTTCTTTCATGTATCCACTATTGCTTTTCTCCCCAATCTCTCTCATTGCTTTGTTGGGGTGATCAGGCAGCACACGTTGACGGTGCACTTAGAAAACTGGTGATGCATCTCTAGCTCTCTCTCTCTTTTTCCCTGAGAACAGTCCTCACCCTTATAGATGGAGGTAATGGGTAATTATTCCTAAAAATGATCTGCTGTGAAGGGTCTACACAGACATCAGCAGTACTCTGCATCTCAAATACACTTCACTGATCTTTCGTACAGTTTGCCAAACCTTGTTTTTGGCTTAAAGAGCATGTGTGTACCACACAAGTTCAAGTGAGCTTTCCTTTTCTAGCAGCTGTTCTGGGAAAGATGCGCTTCATACACACAAGTAGAAGGTGGTCATTCTTGGAAAAGGGAGAGGAAATTCTGGAAAACAAAACAGAAAATGTACAAGAGTAGAACAGTATACATAAAAAAGACCAATGTACTTTCAGCTAAATTTACAAAAGTAATGTCTTTATAACTTTTTTAAATCAGCATGCTATGCATTTCTACACCCATTTTCTCTACAGTAAGTGGATATAAATATTCAGGTGACTGAAAAATTATTTCGCATTACTCTGTTGACTCTGGTGGTGTGACTTGATTATATTTAAGCCATTGACCATTGATACATGGCTTGGTACCCTTCATTTTGCAGTCCTTGTTGTTCAGCCTGGAATGAGATTTATAGCAAGTTTAAAGGCACTGCTTGCAGTGTAGAGATCAAGTCAGCAACATAATTTTGAATCTCGCCACAGATTTATTTTCGTAAATTTAAACATTTAACATGTTAAAAATCACATGCTGCATTGCTTATGAGGCATTACAGCAGTTTTTATGAATCACAGTGAATTCCACCCAAAAGAGTCCTGTCCAAGCAGAGATGAATTCGTCTCATGGTCTTTGTACCTTTACTCACCCATGGTCACGGTGAAATGAAAGGAACGCCAAAAATCGTTTGGAGATCTTCTGTCATTACTGATCCTCTTATACCCTTATTCTTGATTTGAAATGACTGAATATGCAACACAGCCTAAAGGTAACCTTTTGCAAGTAATGTAATTTTAATTTTCCCGTGCAAGTCTTCCCATCGTCCTAATGCTACTTGGCAGAGTAAAAAATGGGTGTGTTATATTACTGAAAAAATAAGTATTCAAAGTGATACAAATAATATCATGGTTCCAAGTTGTTATTGACATATGATGCAGTGCAGTGATGTCAGCCGGACACGCTATATATGCATGTGTATGTTTTTGCATCCGCCAGTTTTTGCTTTCTTCCTCTTCTGCCCTCCAAACAGCACATCTGCTTGAAACCACATGCACACACAGTTCCATTGAATTTTCTTTCCTCCAAATGAAATGCCCTCTCCCTCCACAGCAACACCAAATTTAATATAGACTAATTATCAATAGATTAAAATGTGAACTAATTAAAACAACTAATTAGAACTGAATAATGCTTTGCTACTGCGAGGTCTCACAAACAGTTGGTTCAAGGCTTTGTGCAAAACCCAACGGATTTTTTTACAGCTGAAGTAGATTTTATTATCTGCAATCATTTTAAAAGAGGTTTGATGTTGACTGTGAGCCTCAAAATGTCTCTGAACATTGAATAAATAGTTACAGCACCAGTGGTACTTTGAAAACAGAATCTTGACCAATTTGCAGACCAGAAATGACAAGGTCTAGCTTGGTTTTGTCTTATGAAATGGAATACCTATGGGACTCAGATCCTAGGTCTAGTCCCAGGGGAGCGTCTTTAGGTCACCACCCGATTCAGGAGCAGGACTACATGTTATGTGACTAACTGTAGCTGCTGGCTGACTCGCACAGCTACCGACAGGCACCACGCCTTCTTAATGGCAGGAAGAGTGCAGTAGCTTCAAAAAATCGATTTCAAAAACGGAGACATCTTTAACCTTTTGGCAGGACGGTTATGATAGGATTTTAATGACTTTCTCCATTTTCTCTTATACAAACTGGATTCTTGCTATGTTCATTAGAATATGCAAATGGAAACAGGTTAATATTTAATGAATGGTTTTATAATGCAAAAGGATTTATTGACTTGAGTGCACAAGAGTGGCTGTGGAATTTTCCACACTGAATCTGATTAATAATAAATTATCTGAGTCAGACCGCTCACCAGGAAATGATTGAGAGGAAAGTTAAATTGTGATGTGTTTTGAAAAGCCGTGTTCTTGTTTTTGCTTTCGGGTTGTCATTATACTGGGGCAGAATCTTATTTCAGATCTAAAATGGATTTTCAAATCCAGGGACAAGCCTGTGTCCTCAAGATCATTTATCTCCTTCCTAGTTAAAAGAGTATAATGTGTTCAAATCTTTTATTTTAAAACTCCTACAGAGAAAAACCTGTTCTGTCTGATTTGCTTTTGTTTGTCATTCCTTTGTACATTATCTTCCTAAGTGTGTTTGATTCCCAGTGAAGTCTCAGGAGCTACAAAGCCTTTCTACAGGTTAAATTCACAGGCATCACCGTTTCACTTCTGTGACATTAAATAATGACAACAAATAATAATCAAGTTACTGGTAGCAAAAAAAAAAATAAATTCTGAACAAAATATAGGAAGGGAAGCATTAGGTTTATTGAAACTGCGATGTAAAACTATCCAGTGTGTGAGTTTGGCTACGAGTACTGTTACTGTGTATTCACCGTATTAATCCTGTTTCAAAAAGGCCAATACTTTGGAAATAATTGTGGCGAAAGCACTTTTGGAAAAAGACACGCGAAAGAGCACACTGGTTGGATTGCATCTTGGGTGAGTCACTGTAGAGATAGACATCTCAGATTGTCTGCAACATGTTTTCCTGAATTAACTGGCAGCTCCTTATCTGCAATGATTTGGAACTCGGGCTTCCACTACATGTCTTTATGAAAGGCAGGCTGGCACAGGAGTTAAAAAGCCAGAAAGATGGGATTTGATGGCCACGCTCATTTTTTAGCTCTATAACAACAACACAAAATTCTGTTCGTTTATGCAATATTATATTTTGCTGGTTTCAACAATAGAAAATGACATGTGTACAATAAAAAATAAAAACGGGATTAAGTCAAGATGTTACACGTCATTAAGGTATTGCTCATTCATTTAAGCAATAATTAAGCACTAAAATCAAATTAAATTAATGTTACTGATAACAAAATTAAACTGAATAATCTTATTCCGTTAATGGTATAATTAGTGTTAGATAATCTTGATATTCTGAAAAAAACATGGTGACATTACCTCTGTGTGTTTGTTTGTGTGTGTGCAGGCGCACGTGTTTGTGTTTGTGTGCGCCTGTTGGATAATATCCAACAGCGATCATAGCCAATGCTTTACGTGCCTCAACAGAAATAATGGAAATCAAACACTTTATAGAAGAATTTGTATTTGTCACTATTTATTCAGTCAGAAAAAGCTGTTTTTTTCTGTGGAAAATGGTATTTGTACAATAAATATTGAGCTGACATTTCATATGTCATTGAGGTTAGGGTTAGAAATAATTAACTGCTAAAACCAAATTAAACTAATGTGACTGATAGAATGAAACAGCATAATCTGATTTTGATAGTGGTATAGTTAGCATTAGATAATGTTGATATTTTGAAAAGATGTTGCTATTACCCAGTGCTGGAGTGCCGTTTGGGTTATTCATGACTTTTCTCAGGGGTCCAGTTGTTGACTTCAGGGAACGGAAAGTTACAGGGAGCAGTTTTTTGAAGAACGGACTAAAGAGCTATATTACCAGGGAGCAGTTAGAAGAATTCATGCTCATGTCAACAGAGAAAAATTCTTGTGTCCCTGGACGATAATGAGGTGACAAACAAAGTAGCCTTCTGAGTCTCGTGACCTTCTGAGGTGACTGCTTAGGTTTTACTGTCAAAATGTCTTTGTTTTTCAGGAAAACGCCAAGCCAAGTGACATGCCACATGTAATTTCATTATCTTCCGAAATTAAAATGGTTTATACTTGATCTTTCGAATATGTTAGTTTCCTTTTTATGCATCGTTGTCTACCACATAGACTAGTCTATTTAGTTGGTGTATGGTGGCATGACAGCTACATTGCTCACAATATTCATCGTTCAGTATCCAGTACTACTAAGGGCAGATCTGCAGGTTTGTAACTCTCACGCTGAAAGTCAGTCCCACTCCAGCCAATCACGTGAGTGGTATTTTAAGAAATATTTGACATCCTCAAATTTTATAAAAAATACATGCTTTTTAAAAAAAAAAAAGAAATAAAATTTTAAGGAAATTGTCCTTCTTTTTGTGTTTTTCTTGATATAGTCACATTAAAATGTATATCTAAGACCAGCTATATATTTCTGTAAATAATACTTAAAATACTCTTCCACTGTTATCTTTCGGTATAATAATTCTGGATACGTCCATTGTATTGGAGTGTTGATATTTAAATTTAATAAAAGGATTTTAGACTTTGGCATATATACAGTAAATTACTGTACCCTGTGACAGTATCAGCTGTGGTATAGTAAATGGCAGTAGCAAAATATAACTGTACCTGGCAGTAAAGGCATACTTGAAGAAAATGGGCTACTCTTGAAACCCAGCGCTAATGACATGTGCTACGGGATTGTCCGGAGGATCTATTACAATATGGAGCATAATGTTCTGGAAAGCCTGCAAGTCATAGAGGCCTGAATTTTTTTCAAGTATTTTGTAAAGCTAATAATCAAATGCAGTTCGATGCACGTTGTCTCACCTTACTGCAGACGCACACGCTGTATCGGTTGTGTTTGCTTTGTTTCACTTTTTTCCTTCATTTATTTACTTTATGCGTCTGAAACAAAGATGGTAGAGAGAGAACTGGGTATTAAGTTTATGTAAATGTACAAACATTTGCTATGACACAGAATGCTATCGTGTGTTACTTCTATGCAAATTGTGTTTGCTAAACAGGCTTCTTGGCAAGAGGTTTGTACGGCCCCCCCTTTCCCCACCCCTCTATCCCCCCATGCTTATTAGAGCTGTGTGCGGAAGAAACGGTGCTTCGCCAAAGCGTTGTCAAACTGCCCGAAAAGCAGAAAGGGGGAACTGGGCAGCACGCTAAAATAGCAGCCATTTGAATTGCTAATTAAAGGTTCTCCCAGTAAGAAGGCTGAAGGAAACCAGCAGGCTTTATTAACCCCTTGACGCCGTGCGCCGGCTTTGAAGCGGACCGACTCGGTGCAGGAGTTCCACGCCAGGCCGTCCTCAAGCATAGAGCCGCCGCCGTGCGGCGTCCAAATCCCTTTTTCCAGGTCCTCATTGTCAGAGGAGATTGTAGCGTTGTGGGCACCATCGCTTCGGAGAGGATGCAAATGAAAGTGTGTGAGTGAGCCCACAATGTGGCGCCAGTTGTCCTCCTCTCCATAGATGCCGCCGGCAGGCTTAAGCCCAATGGCGATCTCGTTTCGCTCGTGTGAGAGTCAGGGGACCGCAGCAGGCAAGACCAAAGGCTAAGGAAAAACTGCTTGGTTTCCAAGGCAGAATCAGCCACTGTTGTGCGCTTTATGTCATCTGAAAGCATTTTCCAACCCCCTACTGCAATATGGAAGCAGCCTGAATATGATTAATTTGGCTTTGAAGTTTTTTTTTTGGGGGGGAGGGGTAGTAAAGAGGCTCTGAAGAATGACACTCCCTGTGGCATACATTAAAATATGTTAACGCTCAGAAGTGCAAGGCTAGCGATGCAATGCTGTTGGAGTTAATTGAGGCTAGGTTAGATTTTCATTTAAATACGGGTTTGCCACGAGAACAAGGCAAACGTCATGTTGCGGTTTGTTTGCCATTAATATTGAGACAGCATTGATCATCTCGGTGACCGTAACTAAAAAGGGATATTATCTTTCCGTCTGTTTAGGATCGGGTCCGCCAATTCCGGCACAAGTGTGTCAAAATGCGGTCTGTATGCTTATATATCAGCAGAATTTTGTCAGATACCCATGTCGGCGTAGGCAATGAAACTATTTATGAGCTTGGTGATGCAATTTATGATGCAAAACACCTGGGGATTAGAACAGCACAGCTCCGTGTTAGTGCTTGTGCTTTTTTAAAGTTGTTCTACCAAAGTAGTGCGGCAAATACTCTTGAGTCTCACGACTCCCTGACACGAGAACTGTAGAGATCTTCACCCTCCGCACGCCAACATTGGACGGAGTTTGTCTGACAGGAAGATCAGGGTGTTAGGTCTGAAACCCGTGAGTTTGCCTCCAGCATGTCCTCGAGCTACGCAGCAACGGCCCAGAGCCGGGTGACTCTGCCGAC
This sequence comes from Scleropages formosus, assembly GCF_900964775.1. NCBI lineage: Eukaryota > Metazoa > Chordata > Actinopteri > Osteoglossiformes > Osteoglossidae > Scleropages > Scleropages formosus. The sequence goes on along the minus strand of NC_041814.1, from coordinate 12,763,687 downwards.
ACCTGAACGCACCGCCGAAGGCCCAGTTACGCTGGCATGTGTAGGAAATGCACTAAACAACCGATAGGTCGTTGATGCAGCTCTTAGGCAGAGCACTAGACGTGTGCCTTCGTGCCAGCACACACAGTTTAATCTGCCTCCGTGAATTCAGTCTGCAAGTAGTGCGTAAATATAAGGTGTCTGTACAAGTGGAAATTGTTCATCAATGACTCAGTGGCAGCCCGCAGCTCTTTACATTTGTCTTCGTGCGGCCGCTTTCGCAAATAACGGCCATGTCAGGGTACCCATATAGAGGGATGTCATTACAACGGGATGAATAAATATTCAGAGGCAGAATATGGTATGGATGTTCCGTGAGAGCAAAAGATTCGATACCAGGGTTTGTCTGATTCAGGCTGAATTATTGATGCCGGGAGAGAACTTTTGCGTTCAGAGTTGCCCTGTCTGCCAACATCAAGGGTTCATAGTGGGAAATGTGCTGTCTTTCCTCTGCGTCGCCTCTCCGAAGGGCCACAACAGGAAAAAAAAATTGAACGGCAAGCCCTTTTCGCTAAGCATGGCAAAGACCCTCCCTCCCGGTCCCAGGAGGCAAGTTACCGCTCTCCCAGCTTTGACGGCAAACTTTGAGTTATGTTTTAATCCACATTTAAGACAAGGGAAAGAAGCTTACCTGTATTCCTCTAATGTAACAAATCCACTTACCTCCAGCGCTTAAAGTGGAAAAATGACAAGCGCTTTCCAGCAGATTAACTGGCTACTCCCAGCATGACAGTGGACGTGTTGGGGGCGGTGGGGGTTTGTGCTGGGGAGACGGTTGATGTGACACCTGATGCTCAGGAGCAGAAGGGCCTCTGACCACATTCAATATTAGTTACTGTCAAACGCCACTGGGGCACACAGCTTGTAACACAGTGCCAAGTGACAGGGCCAGAATTGCATTATTGCTGGAAGAAGAAATATCCATTTCCAGAACACTGAGACTGGAGTTCTTGTTTTCACTTTCCACTTAATATATTCTGGCAAAGCTGTACATGATATGCCTACAGTACATGTACAGTATATGCATGCATTAAGGAAGGCATTATATAGTTATGTTTTCTAAAACATAATTCTCATTGTAGCGATATTCATGTTTTGAAGCCATTCTCACAGATCTATTTCAAATTAATATACATAATATACACTCACCAAGGTGCCACCTTTTCTAACTAGAGTTGGACTGCTCCTTCCGAGCACACTGGCGCATGACGCTGTCACTTTAAGCATTCTCATCTTTTGAGTTCTTTGGCTGTCTACTGCTATTTATTGTTATTATTGTTACTGTTATTTATTGTTATTGTTATTAGCATTACTCATTGTCATTGTTATTGTGTTGTGCAATATTGTTTTTGTTCATAGTCTGTGGAGAAGCAATCAAGAAGAATTTCATGATACTTGTGCGCGGTACTTGTGCCTATGACAATGAACTTGAAACTTGAACTTGAACTTGAACTAATTCTAGCATGCAGGGGTATACTGGGTTCAGGCAGTGACCAAGCAGAACAAAGGTGGGTGAATTTATGGGACTTCTTATTTTACATTTACATTTATTTATTTAGGAGACGCTTTTGTCCAGAGTAATTTCCGATGAACTCTATGTAGTGGGCATTATGCAGTGGGCAGCATGGTGGCACAGCAAGTAGCACTGCTGTCTCACAGTGCCTGGGTGGTGCCAGAGGACATGGGTTCGATCCCTGCATGTTCTCCCTGTGTCTGCGTGGGTTTCCTCTGGGTGCTCTGGTTTCCTCTCACTGTCCAAAGATGTGTTGTTCAGGTTCCGCCATAGTGTGTGAGTGACAGAGGGAGTGTGTGTGTTCCACTGATGGATGGATGAGTGACCCTTTGTAAGTAGTGTATCTAGCAGTGTAAGTCACCTTGGTGGGTAAGGTGTGTGGGCTCATAACACTACATAGAGTTCATTGCAAGTTGCTTTGGAGGGAAGTTTCTGCTAAATAAATAAATGTAAATAGTTTAATGAAATCCAAGGAATGCAACTCCCTAATTTCCTTCTATATTGCTACACGAAGTATATACTTAACCAATTTCATCCTTTTTACATGGTAGCCTATACAGATAATGAACATTCACAGCTCAGAAATTCCTCATTGCGAATGAACAGACAGCCAGTTGTCCTTGGACAGTCACAGATACGTTTTTCTCCCGTGCCACCTTTAGTAATAATCTTTCCTCTTCATTTTTCCTTAGTAAGATCTCTGAAGGGCACCCTACAAAAATTTTCTGACCTGAGGTGACCTAACCAACACCAGAAACCCAAAAGCCCATAATAAGGTTACTGTCATGGTGTCACAACGGAAGGAAGCCGTCGGACCCAAGCGCGGAGCGTCGGGGTTCAAAAGGGGACTTCAAAAACCGTGGTCACAAGACAAAACGAGGGTCGCCGAGGCACAAACGTAATCAAAGGGACAAACTGAAAGCTGTAATCCGTGAGTCAGGCAGGAGATCCAGCAAAAGAAGGGGAAGGAGACGGGAGAACGGGGCTAAGGATGGGTGGAACAGGAGAGGTAAGAACTCGGGAAGCGCACTCGCGATGATCTAGGCTGAACAAGGTTCCACGTTTGAGTGTGCTCCGGACCGCCCTTTTATGAGGTCGCTCCCCGATCAGCCGCAGGTGATCCCCGTTGCGCGGAGGAGGGCGTGACAGTTACATTTAGTATGATGATATTAAATGATGTCATATGCTCTGCCAAGAATGGTTTCTTCTGTAAGTTTCAGCTCATGAAATGCTTTAAAGTTTTGCACTGTTAAACTGAAATCAAAATTTATATTCATGAAGAGACAAAGTTTGAAAATATTCTATATTTTATGCAAGAATGCCTTAATAATATTTTATAATTGTGAGATATGAGTATAGAAAACCTTAAAAGCAGAATAAGTACAGGGTTGTAAATTCAGGGCTGTTGCTGGTGGGTGAATGGTGGTAATGATTCTCAGGCCCACATCTGGAGAAAGACCACAAAATTCTAGTGGTAATTAAATTATTTTATTTGGAGGGCACAGGAATATTCTTTCATGAGGCCCAGAATTCGAACCTACACCTCTTGGTCAGTTAGTTACATGTAAATGTAGATTTTCAAAAAAAGTGTTTCAAATTAGGGGGTGCGGTGGTGCGGTGGGTTGGACCGGGTCCTGCTCTCTGGTGGGTCTGGGGTTCGAGTCCCGCTTGGGGTGCCTTGCGACGGACTGGCGTCCCGTCCTGGGTGTGTCCCCTCCCCCTCCGGCCTTACGCCCTGTGTTGCCGGGTTAGGCTCCGGTTCCCCGCAACCCCGTATGGGACAAGCGGTTCAGACAATGTGCGTGTGTGTGTTTCAAATTTCCAGAATTAATGATGTTTGGTGAAGTGAGACTTATATAACTATAACCACAGTGATGAACGCCATTGGAACCCTATAGGAAGCCAGAGGAGAGAGACTGGGAGAGGAGAAACATGAGAATGCTATAGCAGGTCGAATACAACTACAACAGCATGATGGTGTAGCTTATTTGATGATGTATTGATACAATGAATCCTGCCACACTTCACTTCCCTCCCCATTATCACTCAGGAGAGTGAGAAATGCATCGCTACTTAGCACACCCATTTAAAATCACTTTTTAACACTGAATCAAGCTAATAAACACTTAGAGTGTAGAGGAATTTCCTTTAGACTGTTATGGTATCACACACACACACATACACACACTTTCTGAACCGCTTATCCCATACGGGGTCACGGGGAACCGGAGCCAACCCGACAACGCAGGGCGCAAGGCCGGAGGGGGAGGGGACACACCCAGGATGGGACACCAGTCCGTCGTAAGGCACCCCAAGCGGGACTCAAACCCCAGAGCCACCAAAATGCAGGACCCAGCCAAACTCGCCGCACCACCACACCCCCTGCTTTGGGATTTACTTACGAGAAAAAGTCATTTCCAACCAAAATACTGGTGGTCCCTGACTTTCGATGGGGTTACGTTTAGCAAAATCCATCGTAAGCCGAAAATATCCTAAGTCAAAAATACATTTAATACACCTAACCTACCGAACATCATAGCCTAGCATACGTGCGATGGCCATTACAGACTTGCCGCCTTCACGCTGGGCAATTATCTTGAGTTTCTCCTCAAGAGCAATTGCGTTCTTTTTCTCGCCAGTGGCAGGAGACACAGATGGGCGCTTCTGTGACATTATGGATGCACAAAACACAACCGCGTGGCAGACTGGGAAATGCAGATCGCTGCCGCTGCCCAGCATCGCGAAAGAGTATCCCACCGAATATTGCTTGCCCGGGAAAACATCACATACACGCGCACACACACAATGTCTACAACCGTTTGTCCCGAGTGGGGTCGCGGCAAGCCGGAGCCTAACCCAGCAGCACAGGGCTCAAGGCTGAGGGGGGAGGGGACACACCCAGGAGAGGAAGCCAGTCCATTGCAAGGCACCCCAAACAAGACTTGAACCCCAGACCCACCACACAGCAGGCCCCGACCAAACCCGCTGCATCACCACGCGCCCCCCGACCAGGGAAAACAATCAAAACTCAAAATTCAAAGTACAGTTTCTGCTGAATTTCTATCACCAGCTCACCATCATAAAGTCGCAAAATCGTAAGTTGAACCATCGGTAGTCAAGGAGCATCTGTAAAACAAATGTTTATCCTGCATGTTAACAGAAAGCAAGCAATAGCTGTAAGAATACATAAGAAACATTTTTTTTGGTAGTAGGTATGCTAATTGCCACAGTCCTCTTGACAGTGGACCGTATATTGTACCTCAGATTGATAGTTAGGTCTTTACCAGCATGTTCTTTCTATTCTTTGTTTCCAGGAGAAAAAAGGTTAAATGGGGAATATATATTCAGCTTTTAGCTTTCAAGTTGAATCAAGTCTTTTCAAAGCATTCAGCTGTGTAGACACCCGTCTGTGCCAACGGTCAGTAATTGGAAGTGCTTTCGTAACAGCGTCTCTCCACAATATATTAACCTTTGACCTGAGAAGCTGATGAGTTTGAAATCAAAGTCATTCAGAAAGTCCTAGAAGTCAAATATATGACCATGAAAATACTACAGTGAGTTTGAGACTGTTGTTGAACATCATGGTTATTCTTTGGTGAGCTCTATAGTAGGTCCATGTAGTTTGTGTTTGTAACCATTCAAACCATTTGCAACCAATATTTGTGTTTAGAAACCATTCAAACTGAAAAACAAAAGTATACGGAAAAGTAATTATGCCGAAGTTGTACTTGCTCAAAACTTTCACAGTGAAAAAACACGTCCTGGAGATAAGTTAAGTTATTTGTGAGTGAAATACTACACCAAAGTTATCATGAAAAAGAAAAACATGCAGTTCCTAAACTTCTATTTTATATATACATTATACATAATAAGTGTGTGTGTATTTATATATATATTTATCTGTGGATTTAACAAAGACATCTATTAATGCAATTCACACTCATCTGCACTGTTGAGTAAATGAAAGGAATTGCCAGTAACAAAATCAATTTCTTCTCCCTTCAGGCATCATACAGATTGATAATTGCCCTTGCCACAATGGAAGAAATCCTCAGTTACAGTGGAAGAGAGCCTGTCAACAAGACTGATATCTTAGGCCACCCATGTACCTGCTTCTGGTTGGTTACACCGCATTGTCTTATGAAAACAAGGTGTATATAGTGTATATCTTATTGCATATCCTTGCTGAAAAGCCTCTCAAATAATCAGGCTTCCAGTTCCAGCCACCCCCAATCCCCCACCCTCCCGTCCCACGCTCTTTTCTCCACTCGGATTGGCAAAGGAAATCAATGAGCTGTGAACAAGTCTGCAGGCCTCACTGGCTCCCTCCCCGATACAATTGCCGGGACATAATAGCAAGTGACAGAAGTTAAGTGTTTTCCAAACCCACACTGAAAAAAATGGGGATAGCAGAGCAGATATTTTGAGGAAACATGCACTACTGCAGGCTGATCTCCTGGCTAGAGGACAGTTGCTTCTGCCAGTGTACACGGGACCTTGAGGTGCATTCATGTGCTTCCAGATATCCCCCAGAGCTTGCGCTGCCCCTCCTCCCTTAGTTGACAAGCGGAGTGAGCAAAACGAAAGGATAGATGGAATGTCCGTGCAGAGCACGGACTCAAATGGTCCGAGACTGATTGTAAAGAGTCCAGTCCTCCATGGAGTCATTATAGAGGATGCATTTTTTAAAAACATCAACTGACTCTGTTTCAAAAGCTTATTGTAAAGTGTAGCTGTCTGCATCTTCTAAACTCCAGCAGTAAGAAAATTCGGGCGGTCGGTGTAGAGCAGTACTTAGTGAATGGCCTGTGCCGACGAACACTTTAAAAAACACATTTGTTGTTTCTGTGATGTAATCTCGTTCAGTCTATACATTCCCAACTATATGCTAATGTGCCTGTTGCACCACATACAATTCCTAAGAAAAGAATGAGTGCACATTAACCACGGTAAGACCGCTAGATATTAATCAAATTGGAAGAATGTAATCTGTAAATTACCTGATTAAATTCACAGGAAATCAATGTGTTCTGTTCTTGTAGGAACATCTCTTCTGGGTTCTAGAAACTGCACAGTATAAATCAACTCTCAGAACACTGAGGGAGTTCATTTAAAAATCTCAGGATCAAATGATGATTTCAGTATGTGCACCATCTATTATCTTCTTTTTGTCCATTCTCATTTTTGAGTGAAATGTGGGAGCAGCACGTCATTAATCAGGATTTTACATAGCAACCATGTGATAAAATAGATATACCCCAAATAAGTAAAGTGCTCAATCAGTTAAGCTGCAAACCAGGACTCTGAGTACTGAAACGGACATTTTGCTTAAGAAGTAAAATCTGTTCACTTGCAATTTATCTCTTCACTTAGTGGAATTACGACCTTAAGTACCATCAGAACTGATTTTCAAACATACTAAGGATAAATGCAATTTGATCAAGATTAGATTTCTGATCTTTCAACTCTGCTTTCAACTCTATGATTACATAGTAAAATTAATTCACCGATTTCAATAAAATAGCATATTATTGAATACGCTATAGTATGCGTTATTTTCAGATGCAGTTCTACAAACTGAAAAAGTGAGTTCTGTGGTTTGTTTTGTTTTTTACTTATTTCATTGTTGACAGTACATTTGTATAGACACTAAGCCAGTATCACAAAAAAAGCAAGATCTGGGATCAAAACGCCTGCCAAGGCTCTCTTAGGACCTTGGTCTTGAAGACCACTGACTCTTCATCTCTCCCATGATGAGAATACTTTCGATGTCTTCAGCACAACGTTTGTTTGTAAAATGATTTTGAATTAAATGCCACCATGTAAAGGTTCTAAGCCAGTGCCATTTCTTGCAGTCGAAGCCACGTTCTCTAGGATCCCGTACATTCATCACATTTCTAAAAATACATTAAGACTGACTCAGTTTTACTTGCAATCAGCTGCACGCCAGGAGGTAGCAGAATGATCCTTGCTATGCGTCTCGGTTGCCGAGAGGGGAATGGGATGTTGATTTGCCCGACGGGCAGGGTCACAGAACAGGACATGACAGAGTTGTGTTCTCCGCCAAGGCAGAAATGAGTCGCAGCAGATTCCTGGCATTTTTCACCATTTGGCTCCACTGCTTTTTAGACTGTTATTTATCACAGAGATCTTTCAGACAGCCTGGTCCAAGGAGATCTCTGCTCTGTGCTCTTAGTTTACAGACAACAACATATACTGTGCTTCTTTTATACTTGTGGAATTTTCAGGCATTTGTCGCAAGGAACTACGTTTTTATCTTCAGCACCGGGATCTTTTACTTGCTGTTCACTTTACCGGATGGATATTTATTCTGCGTTTGAAAGAAATACAAAAGTAAAATGTTGATTTGTAGCTTTCATTTGTAGACCTTATTCACGTTGTTCACGAAGATGTACTTGTTTATACTTAAATTGGTGGTTGTACCCAGGTTTCAGAATTCAGTTCAGTTTATCTTCGTACATTGCCAGTCCCAACAGGTTGCCTTGGAATCCTTAAAAGAGAACAACAGAGATAACACAGAGAAACAATTAGCAAGAATAATACACCGTTCAAAACAAGTGTTGTGAAAGCCAGAAGGCAGCAGAGCAGAGAAAACAAAAGTAAAATGGCTGCAAAGTCAAAGCAACTTCTGGGCGTCCATGGCCAGCTGGTGGCCCCCATTGCTGGCATGCTAATATTTTGAAAGATGAAATTGTGTAATTTAGTGCTGAATCACTTTATATGGCAGTTGTGCTGTAGGGGGCGTGGTGGCGCAGTGGGTCGGACCAGGTCCTGCTCTCCGGTGGGTCTGGGGTTCGAGTCCCGCTTGGGGTGCCTTGTGGCGGACTGGTGTCCCATCCTGGGTGTGTCCCCTCCCCCTCCAGCCTTACGCCCTGAGTTGCCGGGTTAGGCTCCGGTTCCCTGCGACCCCGTATGGGGCAAGCGGTTCAGAAAGTGTGTGTTTGTGTTGTGCTGTGTGGATTATGACTACTACCTCTGTAGAAAGATGTCAGTTCGGTACTTAATTGTTTGAGTAGAGTGTAATTACAATCAAGTCCCAAGAAAGCAGTTGCCATGTTATTTCAAATTTACACAAAATTAAAGATGGAGACCAAAAACAATGTCTAGTACTTCAGAGAAACGTGCTAGAATTCCATGAGGAAATTGATGTAATATGTGAAGACATTCAGTGAAGTCATAGAATTCTTGACGGACCGAAGTCACTCGGAAGAGCAGTATCTTCCAATCAACTTAATACAGCTTCAAGTAATTAACTGTTATAGTCCATTGTGACATGCCAGTGAGGTAAAATGACCTACTGGGGAAAGCAAAGGCCGGCATTTTCAGTTTTCATTCATCATTTCTACTTTTCTCAAAGCTCTTAACTCAATTAACTTTAACTTAACTCAATTAAATTTCATTGAACTGAACATGAAAATTTAACTTTTTTAGCCTTTAATAGAGCAAAAATCCAAACCAGACACTGTAATACATTCTACTTTTCTCCCAAGACTCACAGTCTTCTAAATGTCAGCTGTCAGTTCTTTGCACCTGATCAGCATAACAAGCTCATGTTCAAGTGTAATATACAGACGTGGCCCAGCAGACTGATCCCCGAGCACCAATTTATCACTTATATTAGTTTTGCACCTTCTGGTAGCATCATACTGCAGCCCGATGTGGCCTTTTTAGCAGCAAAATATGCAACACAAAAAACTGATGAACTAATTTTTTTCTACCTGTATAAACTTACCTGCATGGCTGTTTTTGAAAGAACCGATCCATGTCTTATTATGTCAGTGGGTATTAAAGTGAAAAGTTGGGTTTTTCTACCGAATGGGATCGGGGGTCAGTTCATCTGCTTCTTTGTCCATCGGTCACTGAGATGAAAGATCTCCGCTTGGATGAAACTATGGCAAAAGAACAAAGGAGGTATGTGTATAAATCAGTTTCTTCACTTCAGAGATATATATGCTGATTGTATGTTCTGTGTGTTGTCTGTTGGCAAAAATATTTTCTATCAAGTCACTTGCAGCGACGGATATGACGGGTGTAAGATGGAAACTTGAAGGTGGAGTACACGTCAGGAGAAAAGGAGCACTTTTCTAATGCCCTGTTATCAAACTTGCGCTGACATCTTTGCCAGCATTCCAAGCTTTACAGAGCCCCATTCTAAGCCCTGTCTTACCAGTTTATGGGAATAATTTGTTTAGTGAATTCCCATGCTGAAGGTGCCTTTGTATTTCTCTCCCGTTTGTTCGAATGGAAGTCGGCTGTTTTCTAAAACTCTCGTATTTAAACCCTGTGGCGTGTACAGTAGTTATAGGCACAGATTAATAATGCTGCCTTTTAATGCCTCTCCCTCAATTTCATAAGCAGAAAAAACTGATTTTCCTCCTAAAAGTAATTGCCATGCCCTTCATGGTGAGATGAGGAGCTCCTTTGACCTTCACAACTGTTGCAAGACTGATATTCCATTCAGCCTGGATCATTTCAGCAGCAGTCCAGTCACTGTGAACCTGTGGTTGGTATCAGGTTTAGACGCCATGAGCCCAAAGCCAAAAATCCATCTCACAGCATCTTTCAGCCTCAACCTCTACCTGGGAAGCTCATGTAGTCCTTAGCTTTTCTCTTCCAGCTGATCCAGAGCCCCGGCTTTCCTCTGGATCTAGCAAAGTCAGAAACTCTCCAGATGTGTCAAGTCCTGTTTATCTTGAAGAGAGGACAGTCCTTTAAGCAAAGTGCGCTTCCATTCGTCTGTAAATTTTAGGCATCACATCTTACATTCCCCAAAGATGGCTTAAGTGCTGCACTTACAGCCTGCACTGCTGTGCTCCTTTGGGAGTTGTTGTTTTCCTCAATAAAATAGCATTTATTTGCCAGTTTAAATTATTATAATTTAAAAAGGCCCACAAAAATGGTTGTGCAGAAGTGTTTTTAACATTTTTCATTATTCCTTTAATTTAGAAATACGTTTTTTGTTCGTGTTATTCTTCATATTTTTATAAACATGGTGGAGTACTAAAGGTAATTTTGTGTTGCCTCTTTATGTAAGCACTCTACAAATATAACCAAACAGAGAAAATTGATATTGTGCATATCCTCGACCTTCAAAATAAGCTTTACAAAAATACATTTTTCTAGCCTTAATTAGGTAAAAACCAAGGTTGCTGTGTAGCTCTTGTTTGAAGCATCACCTCCCCTTTCTGTGCTCTTTAGTTTCCTCTCGGTCTGTTGCACAACACTTCTCCCATCAGCATGAGCAAGTAAATAATTCTCAATTAAGTCCTGTGTGTAATGACTAAAGCTTTGAAAAATAATGGCTCCCACGGATGAAGTGTTTCTACTCAGTTTTGCATAGATCTTCATCCGACTCGCCATTTAAACTCATCACCCATGACCATTCCTCACCTCGCTGTCGCCATGCAGCGTAGCTCCCCCAAGGAGGGCCAAGGTGGAGATTGAAACTGCTGTAAAGCCATATACATGGAGGAGGTATTTTCTGCAGCGGCTGGTATAGCTGGAGAATGATGGCCAGTGTGGAGGGACCTCCCACGCTTGGGTTACGTTCAGGATGGGAGAACAGCCAGCCATCTTCAGCCAACCCTGACACCCGCCTGTCAGCCCTTTGGAGGTATTGCATTAGGCATTTGATACACGTTTCAGGAAGCCAATTCTATCCAAGCAAGAATACAGCCTGCCCAACACACACATGCAAACTCACACGCATACACACACACACACACATTCTATATATCACATTTTCCCATTCAGTTTCTGCATATGCCACAGTTCTGAGTTTAAACTTCTGAATAGGAAGATTAGATTCAAATTTTTAAAATGTATCTTCAGCAACATTCATTCTGAAATGCAGTTTACTGCTTACTGTTTGATCATGCACAGAAAGGTCATTGGCTTGTCTAAATAGAGCAATCCACTCCAAGTAAGTGGATTTGTACCAGATTAAAAGTCTTACTTAATTTTTAATCTATGAAAAAATTATTCACTTCCTCTGATTTTCTTTAAATTTGCATTTTATATAGTCTCGCTCAACTTGAAAGCAGTTAGCTTGTTTAAGTGGAGCAGACCGAGTAATCTCAGATGCCGGCATATGCTCTTTGAAAATTGTATTAAGGTTTTATTTGTGACTTGGGATATTAAGCGTGTCTGACTGGAACATCTTAGATAATTCCTGCTCTAAGTGTATGCAGATGTTTTGCCAGATAGAGAAGTGCTGTGCTCAGGAGAAAGGAGATGTGTCAGAATAATAGGAGTAACTTGTCAGACTCCTTGTGTTTTATGGGACAATAGAGAACTAGAGCTGCTGTAGCCTATCTAACGTAATCACTATAATACTAAGCATTTTAAAATACAGACCACAACAAAAAAGTTAGTGTTTATATATGGTGGCGAGAACATGGGTAAACGTGTACTTGACCAAAATTTAATTTATTCTTACACATGAACGACCTGTTGACTGGATTGAGTGTTTAAGTGCGCTGGTCTGTAAAGGCCAAGAGGGCAGAGGTGCCAGTTCTGCAAGGCAGCATCATAAATGAATAAAGGGGCATCGTATGCATTATATTTACCTAATGCCGGCTCAAAAATCTGCTTTCCCAACAAAGATGTTAACATTAATAAAAGTTTTTTTTCTAAATCAACATTATAACTCATCATATCTTAAGAAAAAAATTCTGCCCACTTTAATAAATGGGAGAAAAAATCCTGTAATGTACAGACTAGTACAACATCACACACACACACACACACACACACACACACACTTTCTGAACCACTTGTCCCATACGGGGTCGCGGGGAACCAGAGCCTAACCCGGCAACTCAGGGCGTAAGGCTGGAGGGGAGGGGACACACCCAGGACGGGACGCCAGTCCGTCACAAGGCACCCCAAGCGGGACTTGAGCCCCAGATCCCCCGGAGAGCAGGACCCGGTCCAACCCACTGTGCCACCGCCACTGCCCCCCCTTAGTACAACATCACTGAAATGTTTTTGTTACCAATTAAGTTGAAAGATGGGTACCAGTGACAATGAAAAAAATGTTGATACGCATAGGATATTTTTTCTCATGTGTTCCAAATACACTTTATGCTTTTCCTCCTGAACGCCTTGGTGAGCTGGACCTCGGTCATTAGCTTTAACACAGTGGCCTTAGCTTCTATTCGCATGCTGCGCCATTGAAATAGCATTTTGATTTCCATCATCTTCCATGTGGGTACCCAAGTACCGTAGTAAGCTGGTCAGCTAGCTGGTCAATTAATAAATGAATGCGACTCATAGAGCTGTTGGGCAGTGTGGCTCAACAGCAACAATCTGCTAATGCATACTAATATAATCATCCAAAAAGAGGAGACTAAGCAACTCACAAGAAAATAAAAAGTCTATTTTGTGTGAATTTTAAAATCTTAAATTTGCTACGAAAAAGTCTGTTTTGAAGTATAGACAACACAGACTGGCAATGATTCTGTTGTCATGGTCTTTTTTCCATTTTCATAACCACTTAGGCATACGAAATCCAGAAATAATCTTTGAATTTTCACATCATATACAGAAGAGGAGGTATCAAGCCAAGTTGAAATGTGAATACACATGCTGATCGCTGCTGGATATTGATGAATGACAGAATTTATATATTGGGAAAAGATATACTTTCATGACCACAAAGTACCGATTCCACAGAAATTAACTAAATGTACTTTCACCCTTTACACAGCCGCTACTCCTGTATTGTACGTAAATGTTTGCGTATTTCAATAAAATAATTAAATGAATTGTAGGAAGGTGATCAGGATTCGTCTACTCTAAGTTTTATGCAGCTACTCGTGTGATGAGCATTGGTGCATATAGTGGATAGAAACAAACTAACTGAACTTAAGAATCACGCATTTGCATCTAAGTCTCTCTTCCTGCTAATGTAACGCACAAATTGTTTTCTCTCAGATGTACATTGCTTTGGAGAAAAGTGTCTGCTAAATGAATAAACGTAAATGTACTGTTAGCATAATGTAAGTAATTTTTAATTAATATGTTACTTTTTAGAAATGGGTAAACCTTAGAAAATGTACAGATCGAATTAAACAGGACATTAACCAGAAAAAATAAATTAAAATCAAAGAATAAATCTATAAATGACAGTATAAAATAAGAAAATTAATATTTCAAGGTAAATATACAATTAAATACAAATTTACAAAATATTAGCATTGTACTATTCTTTTAAGATATATTCTTTCATGTCAAAGGAAACAGATTCCTTTTTTAAAACTTGCTCACATTGTAAAATATATATATATATATATATATAATATAAACAGTCAGTTTGTAAAATGAATATGCTGTGTCCATGGAAATTGCTTTCTGCTATTGGAATTTTTTTACTTTCATTCTTCTGTACATCAGCATTGATGCTGATGTACTGTCTATTTTTAAAATAGCTGGGAAGAATCAGTTAATTTGTTAATCAAAAATGCTCACGACTGATGAGCATATTGATGGACTACAGCTGTATTCTATTTATAGACCAATTAGTCGTTCACCAGCTAGTTATGTTTGTTAACAATTTAGCATCCTTAACAGTTACTATTTATATCTGTTTGTTTTACACAATATAAATTAGTATTAAAAGTTATAATTTACTTAACTTTTCTCGTAATGCACATATGTAAATGTATTACAAATATATTACAAGTACTATTTTTATGGCATCACCTGCAAAATGGCATTTTCAATATGCTGCTATTGAAAACCTGTCACTCCAGTCTTCCAGCCTTGTGGGTTTGAGCTCAAAACCATCTTATTTTATTTACCACTCGGCATTTATACAGTCTATTAAAAGTAGTAAATTATTTTTTCTGTCAAACAGTGGGTTAAATGGCAGTGTAGAACAACAATATAAAACCAAGGTGGTTGCCCTTACCATGTCACCAGTCCTGCTAAAGGATAAACGTCCAGTCAAATGTTAGCTTTGCGTGTTAATTTACAGATTCTTTGAAGAAACTGCCGCCGTATATAAAACATCAGGACAAATTTTTCAGCTTTGATGTCATACTTCAGAAGCTTTTCCGTTTGTTTCGTACAATGAGAGTGCTAGCATTGTGTGCTTTCTCCACTTCAGGAAAGTGATCTTTATAAAACATTACAAGATCGCATTTTCACTGTTTTTCTACACATAATGAGTGACATTATAATACATGCTGAAAAAAAACATAATATAATATGTGTAGCTCATGGGGGGATGTGGTGGGTTCTGCTCTTTAGTGGGTCTTGTGTTCGAGTCTTGCTTGGGGTGCCTTGTGATGGACTGGCGTCCCGTCCTGGGTGCGTGCCCTCCCCCCTCCAGCCTTATGCCCTGCGTGCTGGGTTATGCTCCAATTTGCTGCAACCCCACTTGGGACAAGCAGTTTCGGTTAGTGTGCGTAATATGAGTAACCTACGGTACTGTAGCTAGTGCTGCAAATTCGCTGGGAATTGTGGGGAGGAGGGCTTGAGTGAAAAGCAGCAGCAAGACTTCATAGCAATAGTTTATAAAAGGTAAAGGAGATTATTTGGTATAAAATCCTTCATGTTCATAAAGGTCACATACACATTTGGCATGGTGGAAGCAACACAGATGTGTGTGTGTGTGTGTGTGTGTGTGTGTGTGTGTACGCACACACTTACTCACGTTTGTCCTTGTCAGGGTCATGCCAGTCTGGAGACTATCCTGGAATCAGTGAGTGCTATGAGGGGGTACACTCTGAACGGGACACCAGACCATTTCAGGGCCACCAAACACACACACACACACACACTAAGGGCAATACAGTGTGTCAATTGACCTTAACTGAGGAAACCCACACAGACACAGGGAGAACATATAAACTTCACACAGAAGCAGGTCTGAAGCTATACCCAAACATCCCAGACACTGTGAAGTGACTTTTAGAAATGCCTTATTAGTTATATGGGAGCTTAATGGTTCATCTTGTGTCTAAAATAATAATTACAATAATCATCCCATTAAATATTAATGCTGCAAATTTATGAATTTCTAATCTGATACTGTTACCAAGTGACAACACACACACACACACTGTCCAAAGGCACCCCAAGCAGGACTCGAATCCTAGACTCACCAGAGAGCTGGACTTGGCCAAGCCCACTGCACCACCACACCCCTGCAAGGTGACAGCATTAATGCCAAATTGCAGCAAATAAATATTTAGAGAGGAAAAAGGTGCATTAGAGCTCATCAGTGGACAATAATAATACTTATTCTTAATAGCAATCATTGTTTTATTTATCGAAGTAATTAGAAACCACTGCACTAATCAATTAGTAAGTGGTGATATAATGTGATTTTCATTTACTGAAAGATCGAATAAAATATAGAAATTCAGCAGTGCCGCAAACCTGAAACAACTTGAAATGTTTTACTTTTCCGATTCCCTCTTTTTAAAAGCTTTACCCACCATCCACCATAAAATTATTCACTTTAATATGTTCTTTCAGTGCTCTGAAAGCTGTAAGAGCATTTGCATATTTTAATTAAATGTCTTGAGTTACAAAACAATCTAAACTAACTTGTCATTTCCTTTATTTAAGCAATTAATTCATGTTTGCCCTTAACTTGTCAGCACCAAGTAACATTTAAAATTAATCACGAGATTTATTTATTTATTTATTTGTTTTTTCTTTATTTGGAAAAAATGTAAGAGAAAATCTGCTTCATGTGACTATCAGATGTGACTGTTCATTTTTAAGGAATGCCTTCTTTCTCTCTAGATAGTGTGTGTTTGTGTGTCTGTGGGAGTGGCGGCTACATGCTTTATCTTCTGTACTCTCCATTTAAATCCTGCCTCTTGGTCTAACATAGCACTGTCAGACTTCCCTTGACCAGTCATACATCAGTGAAATGGTTTCCATGGCAGCAAACACCCTCCCTGTTAGAGAGTTGCTGACTGGGCAGAGCAGACGTTACGCTGAACTATTGAACAGGTTCAATATTGTCATAATCTGTGTCTGCACCGCTGGTTCCTCCAGCTTCGGCATTTGGCAGGGCAAAGCCAGCTCATGCAAACATTGCTAACTGATAAGTCAGATGATGCCACCAAAAGCCAATGCAGCTTGTATTGCATCAGTATAATGCAAAAAAAAAGGAAAAAAACCTAGTTGCAATGACATGGTGCACATGGGCTGATGGAAATTAAGGGACATATTTCACTGCAGCATGACTATGCATGCTGGAGCGGTGAGGGTGATTAAATAAATGAGATCTTGCGCTGGGTGAAGTGGAAGCCAGTTTTTCTGCGAATCACACAAACATGCACCTGTTCTGCATGCATCACGCAAGAGAAGACAGCTTAACATGATTTAGATTTTTAAAGCATGCATTTAGAACCACTTTTTTCAGTTCTTTCACAAATGGCTATTGAAAAGATTTTTTTCCTGGCATTTAGTAGGCATACAAGAAGTTGTTCTGAATATTCAAATAATTTATCAAATGAAAATGATCACAGTATTAGATTCCATATTGGGTCAGTTCCTATCTAAATATTCCTACTGCAGATATGAAATAGCTTAAAATACCAGTAATATTGGTTATGGGGTCATTCAAGTCAAAATGAGTCCATTTCGTGACGGTTTGACAATTGGTAAGGAAAATGAAAAGCTAAAATTATTATTTTTGAATTTAATGAAGCTTCTTAGCAATATATTTTCTGGTATTGCATCCACAGAATTTTTGCAGTTAATATTTTTACTTTTTCTCCCAAGTAGAAGTGTGCTCTTTGGTGGCAGTTCTTTGTTACTGCTCCGTCTGGCTCCTGTCTTTAACCACTCTGAGGTTTTGGGAGGTTTTCTTAACCATTGATAATATGCTATGATGACCATTGTACAGTGTATCGTACAGTGATTCTGAGCAGAGCTCTAACGTGACTCAGCCCAGATTTCATTTTCTTTCATGGCCAACAGGCCCTTGCAGATCTTGTTAGTGACTTTTCAATTTCTTTTTTTTTTTCATAAGACACCACTGAATTGGCAACAAATAATGAACAGCATTGATTGGCGTTGGCGGCCTTGTGAGGCAGGGCAGCGCTGGCGCGGTGCAGCAGACTGAGGGCATGGGTCAGGCCAGAGTGCAAAGCCTCCCTGCTTTGGTATTCCACCATGAACAAGATCAGAAGTCCAGGGGCAGTGGGGGGGAGCTTGGGAAACATGGGGGAGGATTAGACACTGACCTCTCATTAGTACCCGGTGAACATGATGGGGGCTCGGCTGGACATGAGGAGAGAAGTATCGGCGATACCTAAGCTTCAGTACAGTGGCCCAAGGCTTTTTGTATTCTGGATTCAGCTCTGCAATCCTCAAGTACCTTGAGCTGACATTAGTCAATTAATTATTATGAGAAACTAATTTTGTCTCATAAATTATTGAGTTATTGGAATGTGGTTGCACTGTAATGCCTAATGAAAATGGACAAGACGTTGTTTCACCATATCTGACACGCCGTGGTTCAAAGAGCTCGACTGAGAATTTTAAAGCAGGCTTTGGCATTATAGACCGAAAGTTCTTTAATTACTAAGAAGGTGCATGTAACGGGGGTGTGGTGGTCCAGCGGGTTTGGCTGGGTCCTGTTCTCTGGCAGGTCTGGGGTTCAAGTCCCACTTGGAGTGTCTTGTGATGGACTGGCAACCCAACCTGGGGGTGTCCCCTACACCCTGTGTTGCCGGGTTAGGCTCCGTCTTGTCGTAACCCCACTTGGGACAAGCAGTTTCAGTTAGTGTGTGTGTGTGTGTGTGTGTGTGTGGGTGAAGCTTCATGTAGGAAATGCTTTGTGTGCAGGACAGAACATTGAACTGTCGAAGCTGATGGTGCAAAACTGAGTAAAAAAGGATTGATATTCTCTGGATGGTGTTATATCTAAGTTTAAGCCTTGCATTGGTGCAGTAAGGTCAGTGTTAGTTTGATGTGTCTGACAGGTAGTCTGCTAGCAGAGTGCATGTTTCACTGTTATTATCATTATTACTATTGTCCTTGTTGTATTTTAGCTGGGATACCAGGCATATTTAGATGAGAAGTCAAACCGACTATCTGTGAATAACAAACAAATACATATGTTGTCAGAGTCAAAATATGTTTTGCTTTCGTTTTATCATTTGACAAAGGGATCATGGCCTTGAATGTTCTCATCTAACATGATTATTAATTGTTAATTATAACTGAAATAAAAATGGTTCAAAGAAATATCCACAATACGAATAATACTTTCTTCACTTAATCAACAGTGAGAAAAAAGATGATGGATCCAAGAAAGAAAGTGAAACCACAAAATATATAAATGAATGGTAGTCATGCAGTATCAACACCCCTATTAGGTTCCACACTACCAAAAAAGGAGGGGCTTAATGTCATATTATGAAGACAAAGTTTGTTTTTACACCAAGTTTTATCCGTTATATGGACTACGCACACACATTTTCAGAACCGCTTGTCCCATACAGGGTCACGGGGAACCGGAGCCTACCCGGTAACACAGGGTGTAAGGCCGGAGGGGGAGGGGACACACCCAGGACGGGACACCAGTCCATCGCAAGGCACCCCAAGTGGGACTTGAACCCCAGACCTACCAAAGAGCAGGACCCAGTCCAACCCACTGCGCCACCGCGCCCCCGCCACCTAATTTATATATAATAATAGTAATAATAATAGTGTTTGCATGGATGAGTGACCCATTGTAAGTAGTGTATCTAGCAGTGTAAGTCACCTTGGTGAATAAGGTGTGTGGGCAAGTAACACTACATAGAGTTCATTGGAAGTTGCTCTGGAGAAAAGTGTCTGCTAAATAAATAAATGTAAATGGCATTTCCTGAAGTATTATAGGAAAATTTTTCAAGAGAAACACTGAATCATATTACTGTGAAGTCTCTAGTCTAGTGAATCTGCACAAAACTTACAATGAATTATAAGAATGAGCAACACTCATTACGTCTTTGGTTCAGCCAGTATGTTTTTTGCATTATCCAGAAGAAAGGAAATGTACACAGACATTTTAACAACACTGCATCTGTAAGTAGTATGAATCGCACGGTGGAAAACAAGCATGAATTGCAAAGTGAGAGTTAAACAAAGACCAGATAATCAGCTGAATATCACCAAACAAGTCCAAAGTAATTTAAGAACAGGAGCAAACTTCCATTGCTGCTCTAAGAAGTTTAAAATATTCAGCAGAATTCATACAAATTCTTTATAAAGTTTGCGTTGTTGCCAGAAGGTTGTGAGTTCAGGCCTCCTGAGAGCTACTGCTACAATACTTTTGCGTAATACACTTGAACTTGGCTGCTACAGTCAATATTTAGTTGTGCAACGGGACGCTGTCATGAATGTCGACTGTGCTATTTGTCTTGGGCAAGGATGTTGGCTAAGCAAATACATTTATACAGATAAAAACAAATACAACCTTAACACAAAGCAGCAGCGCACAGCTACTTCCACATGTCTTTAACTCTCAAAACAGATGGCAGAAGTGTGTGAAATATTAACATCGTCTAGCTATTAATCATAATTCTATATTTAACCTATCTCATTTGTTTCATGGAGAAAGCGCAGGCTGTCGCAACCGGTATGGATTCCTAGGTGGATTTCATCAAGTTTCGATTTATTACGAACAGTTTGCTTCATGCGTTCGCAATGATCGCCGTGCAAATGTGGATTCGCTTCCGTGATTTGTCAGTACTGTACCGTGCTATATTTACACACTAGGTACTTACTGTAAATGGGCTGCCAGCTATATCTAATCTTTTCTCAACATAGACCTTGCTTAATTGCTCAATTTAAAATGCAGAATGCAGTCAGTACCACAAGAGGATGTTTATTGTGTTTAATTGGAGGACATTTACCAAGTGTCTTACGGATTTTATGCTTGTTGCAATTTGCTCCTTCATCTCAAGGTTTCCTAATAGGCAGAGCTGAAGGGAAAAGTGAATGCCAGTGCAGTGCCTTCATAACAATTGCCTAATGGAGAAGTCTAGATGACCCTGAGCCCCACCACACCAGTGTTGAGCTGTTCAGTGAGCGGGCAATGCAACTACCTTACGTGACTCATTAAGTGGTTCCGCTTTGCTGTAAATCGTTTCGAATAGCTGCCTTTAGCTATTCGTTCATGTAACCCCTACATTATACTTTCATTCTTTGCTGAAATTAAAATCTACTTGAGGATGTTTGCTGACACTGTATCATTAAAAAAGGAAATATTTAACCTCTGAACAACATTGCATTTCAGCAGACAGTATAAGACAAGACCCTCCCATAAAAAAAGTGATAAGCACACCAGAAGTGACCAGTACTGTGCATGAAATGAAAACTTTCAGTTTTAGGCCACCTTTTTGTTTCTCGTTCCTGTTTAATAAGTTTCTGGCATGCTGTTGCATCGAAAGGATTGACCCAATAATGTGCATTTTATGTTTTCCACTCCACCTCCAGCATCAGCAATCGCTCCATCTCTGTCTTATCTATTACCATGTTGGCCCCAAGGCCACCCCAAGCACACGTTGCTTTTTGGCAACACACTTTTCATATGCCCATGCCTCCACCCTGCCCCATCCCCTGCAGTTAAATTAAAGTAATGAATTGTTCACAGGTGTTTTTAATGAGGTTTAGAAGATCTCTGGGTGCCTGGCTTGCCATCACAGGCCAAGTGGAATGGAACAGATGCAACCGCCAGTCCCTCAGTCGCTCCCAGCACACAAAGCCCAGTTTAATGATAGTCATTACACTTGCTTGGCCTTAATAGGCAAAACACATGGGACTCCAGCGTGGATGGCGTCTGGGATGCAGGACAGAGGGGGGGGGGGGGGGGGGAGGGCAGTGGACAGATGGGTCTGGGGGTGGCAGCATCAGTGCCTGTAGTCTTGGAATGAATCACATAGCATCTCGGGCTGTTTGCTATGCAGTATTGATGAAGAGGTAAATGTGAGTGGGTGCAGATACCCAGCAGCAGGAGGAGTAGGAAATAAATCTCATCAGCAAGGCAGTGGGGACAGGATGGGGATGGGGGGGTACCTAATGGCAGCCCATGCCCAGCTCGGGAGTTCACAGGCATCAGAACCTCCATCGGATGGAGCATCACTGTGTCGGCTCCCGCCCATCCCTATCTCATCCCAGAGCCTCCCTCGTCCTAGCATTTCTGGAGGTCATTTCACCAGAGGTGATGGACGACCGAGTAAACGTCTAGCATGGCTATGAGTAATTTGGTCTTAGGAACTGTGACTTCCTCAGTCCTGCCAGGGTGCTTAGCTCCCTGCAGGCTTAAAGGCTATTTTCTAACATACTACTCAAATGTTCATTATCCACATGGTTTCCTTTTTTATGGATAACCACACAATCCTTTAAGAAAAGCAGAGCAGCATTTTTACTCTGACCTAGTCGACAAAACAGTAATATTTAACAGTTTCAAGTCAATGCGATGGCAGATGAACATTTTAGATGTAGTGCATTTGTCAGTCCCAGCTGCCTAAGCTGCAAGTGGTGTTGAGGTTAGAGCTGTTGCTTTACACTGGGAGGACCCAGGTCCCACAGTAGTACCCTTGAGCAAGGTACTTACCATAAATTGCCCCAGTCAAAATGACTCAGCTGTAGGAACTGGTAAATTGTTGTGAATAGTCTAGAGAAAAGCATTATCTAAATGTGTAAATGTAAGGTAGGATAAAATATGAACACTGTGTCTTCCCTCAGTCATTGGAAAACTACAACCTATTATTCAATACAGCATCAACAATTAAATCTTCTAGTGTATGTAAATTTATTACATTTTGGTAATGTTTAAAGATACTGCAGCACAATGTAAAAATGCTCACTAAATGTGTTAATAAAAAAGGAATACTGTGTATGGGGCTGTGGTGGCACAGTGGGTTTGGCCAGATCCTGCTCTCTAGCACGCCTGGAGTTCAAGTCCTGCTTGGGGTACCTTGTGATAGACTGGTGTTCTGTCCTGGGTGTGTGTCCCCATACCCCATGTTGCTGGGCTAGCCTCTGGCTTATTCCAACCCTGCTTAGGACAAGCATCTTTGGTCAATGTCTACACACACGTTATGTTAAATGGGCATTCATTAAAATAAAACATTTGTGTATGAGTACTTACAATCTATGATTGCTGGAGATCAACTGTACCGCTCTTCCTTAAAGAAAGTTTTCCACGCTGCTGCATTAGATCTGTGCAAGCAAGTTTTTCCTGCTCTATTTAACATTGGCAGGTGTGTTGCACTGTAAAATTCCCAGTAGGTTTCCTCTACTTTTTCTCAGTCTCCCCAGATTATTCCACAAAAGGCTGTGTACAGACATTATAAATAGAAAAAATTATACGCATTATGTAAGGTGCGCAAGCCTGTAAAACGTGATTATAAAAACATGTTTAACTTAAATTTGTTTTCATATTTTTTCTTTTTCATCCAAATCATTTGTATGCATTGAGTAATAATAACTTATTACATTTTAGAGAAATCAGACTTTCGCAAGGTCTTATGATTGTCTAAACTTCAGATAGTATTTAAAAAATGTAGCTTTTGAAAGATGTCCTGGTCTCTCTTCTTCATTGGCACTGATTAGTTCACTGGGGCTGCTGGGAGAGAACACTAGAAGCTCTGCAGCTGCCAAAGAAGACTCCTGCAGGACTCATCACCACTTCATCAGTTTGTCTTTATTATATCTGTCTGGTCTGTTCTCTTTGTAAATAAACTGTCTGGAAAACAACTTAGGGGAGACTAACTGGCCTTTTTTGTGCAGTTCCAGCTTAATTGAATTTAAAATGCTAAATGTTTCTTAGCCTGCATAAACATTTTCTGATTTGCAGACTATTCAGTGGGTTGGGGAAACAAATCTGTGACTTCAATGAATTGAAGTCCTTTAAGGCTCACTCTACTGGTACAGTACAGTCAGTTTGTCCTGTACTATAGTGGAGGAAAGGGGGGTGCAGTGGGTTGGATCGGGTCCTGCTCTCCGGTAGGTCTGGGGTTCAAGTCCTGCTTGGGGTGCCTTACGACGGACTGGCATCCTGTCCTGGGTGCGTCCTGGCTGTTGATCAGGCCTAGTAACAACTGGAATACAGATCCTTTAATTGTCTTGTAGGCAATGATCAGAGTCTTGAAATTCATATGGGCTGCAACAGTAAGCCAGTGCAGACAGAGTAGGAGGGGAAGATTCTGGAGGCATTCTGGAGCTACTCTAGAGGCTTGATGAAAGAGTCCACAATACCAGACAGGAAGGAGTTAATTATTGTGCTGTTGTTTTGGTATGGTGGAGTCCTACAATTAGCTGTCTACATAAACTTTTAACACTATCCAGTGCATGACGACAGATCCATTAATCTGAAACTCTTGCTTTCTGAAGCACGTACTTCTACATATAAAAGATTTGCTTGCTCAAAAAAATGAAGCGTATGAAATTTAAAAGGCCAAATCTTCGGATTGAAATTTTTCATGAAACGCAGTTTTTTTTACTGTTTTAGGGGCCTATTAGCCTATGAAAGATAATGAAAGCAAAGTATTCAACAGACAAGGGTATAAAAGTTATAGGAAAAGGCCAGTGATCTCACAAATGCTGTGACTAATGGTGAACCTTGAATACCAGCCATGCAACCATAGGAAAATCAGACAGGTATCAACGGCATGGATGAAGAGGCAGCACAGGTGTTGTGGGACATCCTCAATAGACCCAGAACGTCCTTGAAAGGAGCCATGTCTCCAAAGAGACAAGAGAAAGTAGCAAGATTGATAGACAACCTAAAAATGATTTCACTTTGGTCACTAAGGAGCACAACCCAGCTGTAGAATTACTGCAGCAGCAAAAATGACAAGAACCATGCATCTAAACACTTTTTTGGTGAAGTGCAATTTTACATCTATTGCTGTAATTATATAATTCATTTCAATATTTAAGGTCAAACACAGTATCAGCTGAAATGTGAAATCAATAACTATCCAGTGCCAATAGCAGAATAAACTGAAATGAGTCATATACAAGAAAACAGAAAGAAAGAATGGACAGTTTAATGTGAAAGACCTTTTTTCCATGAATATCATGTTTTTACAAGATAAAGTATTGTATACCGTTTGCGTGGTTATATTTGCACTGCTGTTAAAAGTTTTGTCACTGACCTGTGAATCTCTAAGATATTCGGGAAACTGCTGAAAACATACCACTTAAACTGTTCTCAAGGCAAACACTCTCAATAAGCTAAAAAGATTACGATGTTTTACATTGTTATTCATTATTCATGGATTTTAAGAGCTAAACTACCATCCAGTATTTTATTATTTTTTTTAATGCATCCAGCTTACCGACTTCTGCCTTTGTGCCTCAAGTTTGCCCTGAGCAACACTTTTCAGTTGTTAGTTGCATGTTGCTATGTGTATTCAAAATAGGAACAATAAAACTTGATTTCAGTTCCTTTATGAAGCCTACCTGAAACTATTTGCAGTTGTGGCGTATTTTAAAAATTCTCTAAACAGAGAGAGCAGAGAGCATTTCTGCAGATAGCGTAAATTATCTTATGTAGGAAAATTAATTGGATTTATTATATTTAGCTGGGGGGGTGCAGTGGGTTTGACCGGGTCCTGCTGTCTAGTGGGTCTGGAGTTTGAGTCCCGCTTGGCGTGCTGTCCTGGGTGTGTCCCCTCCCCCTCTAGCCTTATGCCCTGCGTTGCCGGGTTAGGCTCTGGCTCCCCGCGACCCCGTATGGGACAAGCGGTTTCAGATGATGTGTATATTTAGCTGTGGAATTCAGCCGAGTCCTTGAGAAAGTCGGAAAACTAGCTGTCCAAAAACCCTAAAGTGCCATCGAATGTGCGCTGACTTCCATCAACCACATAAATACCACACGTTCAGAGGCTTCTGTCCGCCACTTGTGTCTTTAGTGTCGAAAGGCTCGTGTCCCTAGTTGCGGTGATTGAGCTCATCCTTCTGCTTGATGGTTGCCCTCTTCTTCTGTCTTTTCCCTTCAGCTTTCTTAAGCACTTACTGTCTCTTTGAGGAAATTTGATCTTCACATGATGTGCTCAAAGTACAGTAATCTCAGTTTCATCATTTCTGTTTATAATGAGTTTTGGTCTCAGTTCAATCTGTTTTCCTGGTAGTCAGTGATATTACGACATGCAGCACCCTGGGTTTGAATGGGGCGAATAAGAACACACAGGCAGCATTCATCTTCAACATTTATTTGAACACCAGCACACAGAGAAACAATGCTCTCAGTCCAAGGACCCCATTTCCTGAAGGACCTACGCTTCCAGCCAGCCTTCCCATCTACTTGGTTCCCCAGGCTCTCTCCTGAAACACTGGCAAACACTTTGACCCCATCATTTCCTCCAGAAGTGCCCCCAGTGGTTGCACAATTACATCCCACATTTTTCCCATAATGCAACTACACACACACACACACATTATCAGAACCGCTTGTCCCGTACAGGGTCACGGGGAACCGGAGCCTACCCGGCAACACAGGGCGTAAGGCCGGAGGGGGAAGGGGACACACCCAGGACGGGACGCCAGTCCGTCGCAAGGTACCCCAAGCGGGACTTGAACCCCAGACCCACTGGACAGCAGGACTGCGGTCCAACCCACTGCGCCACCGCACCCCCGTATAATGCAACTATTTACATTAAATACATTTCCCGCTAAAACACAGTAATGCGGGTCGTTACAATATTAACTTTTTTCCTTTTGCAAATGCTTTTCTCCAATGCAATTTCCAAAGAACAATGACGTATTTAGCCATATCTTTTCACCTAAGGTAAGTTACAATGTTAGATACGTATATGACCTGCAGTGAGTCACTCATATACACCATGAAACAAACTTTCTGACACACACACACGCAATTTAGAGTCACCAATTCCCTTCAAACCCATGTCTTTGCACTGTGAGAGGAAAGCTCTCGCGCCACCCAGGTACCGTGAGACAACAGCACTACGCACCGCACCACCATGCTCCTGCATTTTTAAACCTGCTGCACCACAATTCAAAGGAGTTTCCTAAGTCCAACATTCACATCCATATAAAGTAATAGAAAATACAGCTGCTTGAACAAGCATAAAATTAATTCTTGCGGATACATCAGCACATTTGCTGACCTTTTCCGTATTTTTCATTTTATCCGCTCTGCCAGCTGCTACATTTCAGCATGTCTTTTGACTGATAGATTTCTTTCTGTTGATTATCGATCAAGATGCCCGGATTTTAACAACTTCTGTGCCTTCGCTATCAACACTGAAGGTTGTTGTTGTTCCAGCTCTCGTGATTTTTGTTCTTTTCAGGTTTAATCAAAGATCCGTTCTTGTTCTCCATCCAAAAGCATACTGTTCCAATTTAGAACATAGTGGAATATGAAAATACCTCTTTAAACTTCCACTCAGCTAGAAGAAAATCAGTAACACACCCACTTCAGACACATCACATTTACACACCATATTATAAATCTTTATCTTTACCCTGATACTCATGTAACAGTTGTTTCCAAGCAGTTTTCTGCTGTGAAATTGAGGACCTCAGATGTCCCTGTTTTTCAGTAGCATTGATTTCTATGAAGAAACATACTGTAGTTATTGAGTTTTAGTTTCTATAGGAATTTTACAGCCACTGCTATATTAATAAAAGAATTAATTGTCTTTTTTATGAACCAAGAGGAGTTTCAGAGTCTGTTAGGTCTGTAAAGCCAACATTTATAACTGCTGTTATTGTGAGCATTTTATTCTGCATCTCATCACAGTGTTTTAAGTTAATTAACTACTATTGCTGCAATTAGTTATTTTTAAAAAAGGTGACAAATTGTCATTACCATGGTATCACTTTCTGGTATTACAATTTGAAACTGACTAATCCAGTTCTGTATCATTAAAGTTTCAGAGCTTCGCTTTTCTGCATTTTGGAAAGCATCCAAAATGATCACTTATCTCAGAGAGAGCGACATTGACATGAAAAAGCAGACATGGGAAATACCCCACAGTCCCACATCAAATTCTACACAGTGCATACACTCACTTGTAGTTATGAGATCTTCCCCGAAGGGCCTTGGCACCATACTTTAAAATGGTAACATGCTGAGAAGACACCCATGGAGGTGATCATGTTTAAACAAATGAACAGCTTGGTAGCTAGTCTTTGATGAATTCAACGTATGTTTCTTTTGGACGAAAAAAATTATACTTTTCACCACTGCACATTTTGAAATCTAGATTTTTCATAGCATATTCAGAAATGCTATTATTGTAAGTTCACAAAATTCACCTGCCCTTATTTCCTGAAGAATCCGCAATTATTGTGTTTCAACACTCAGAAAAAATTCTGCAGTGTTAGGTGTTGCAGAAAATATTTAATTCATCCCTGAAAGAAAACACTGCAAGGCTTAGCCCTCTCCTTCCATTCTAAATATGTCATTGTTTTATAGCTAGAGTTTGCCTTCATTTTTTTGAACTTGCTGGGTAATCCATGCAGCACAGTATTGTTTTCTGGTGTGCTGTAGGAAACTTACTGGCTGATCAACATAGACAATGTGATATAAAGCAATAACTGCAAAACCTCCGTTAAAAAGTATTATTATTATTACTATTATTATTGTCGCTTGGGGTTCCTTGCGACAGATTGGCATCCCATCCTGGGTGTGTCCCCTCCCCCTCCGGCCTTGCACCCTGTGTTGCCAGGTTAGGCTCCGGTTTGCCGCGACCCTGCTTGGGACAAGTGGTTTCACACGATGTGTGTGTGTGTGTGTGTGTGTGTGTGTGTGTATTATTATCATCATCATCATCATCATCAGGGGTGTACAATGGCATGGCAGGTTTACCCAGTCCCTGCTGTGGGGCAGGTTTGGGGTTCGAGCCCTGCTGCGGGTGCCTTGCAACAGAATGGGGAGTGTCCTGACAAGCAGTTTTAGACGTTGTTTGTGTGTGTGTGTGTGTGTGTGTGTGTGTGTGTGTGTGTGTGTGTGTGTGTGTGTGAGACTAGTAGTTGTAATGTATTTTATCTGCATTATTTGAGTTTACCTTAAGAAGTGTGCTATCACATTGATATTGCATCAGTATTAATTCACAGACTACAGGGTGAATACATTTACATTACATTACATTGACATTTATTCCCTACTTGTCTTTGTCTTCCTTATACAATACTCTTGCACATTTCAGTGATATTGCTTATTAAACAGAGAATATGTTGCATGACACTTCTTTTCTTTTTGGCTCTTTTGGCTCTACACAATGTGACTCAAACACCATAAAAGAGGCTTCATTGCTATAGAGATTTTCACAATCTTTGGAACTTGTTAAGACCTTAATGATTTATTAATGTCTTATGCTGTCATGTGCTGTCTGGAAAAAATATCCTATGAATATTTAATATGCTTTTTTACATATGATTAGACTCCTGTGAACTGTATATGGTGAGAGTCAAGCACTTGATATACATGTACAAAAAATACAATATATCAGTGTGCATGTAACCATTTTCCAACATGCAATCACTGTAAAACATGTTAAAACTTAAGTTTTTTTTCTAGTGCATAATACAGTTTATTGAAGCAAAGAAGTGTTTTAAATGTTAATTTTCTATATGCAAAATTGTTAAATGAGTAAAAGAAAGTGATAAGAATGTAACAATGATTTGTAATGGACTTGCTTTCCATCCAGGGTGTAGCCTACTTAGAATTGTACCCTGAGCTTTCCAGTTGCTTCTGCACTGCCTTGAACCTGAATTGGACAAGAGGTTAAGGATGATGAGTGAGTGAGTTAATCACAGTGATCGTTATAGCACATTCTTCTTTGAAAAAGAATATAAATGCAACATGTGAAAACATAATATCACATCACATCTTCCGAACCGCTTGTCCCATACGGGGTCGCGGGAAACCAGAGCCTAACCCGGCAACTCAGGGCGGAAGGGGGAGGGGACACACCCAGGACGGGACGCCAGTCTGCCGCAAGGCACCCCAAGCGGGACTCGAACCCCAGACCCACCAGAGAGGAGGACCCGGTCCAACCCACTGCACCACCACGCCCCCGAAAACATAATATCTCATATCTTTTGAAGAAAACCCGTTTTGAGAAATTTTATTTGAATATATGAAACTTTTGGTAATTGAAATGAACAATTGCTCACAAAAGAATGTCTCTTTATGGGTCTTTATTCTTTTCAGATTCATGAGTTTACAGTTCGCTGAGCTTCAGCAAAATTTCCAATGGCTCTCTCAGTCTTTCCAGTATGTCAGTTGAACATGAGCATGTGAGATTAACCTATATTTTTATGCATAGTGTCTGGCACATTTTGTTGAGTCTGTTATGTTTACTCATTTGGCAACAATCCGTCAGAAAGGTCTGAAGACTTAATTAGTTGCAAACAGCTTGCTTTCAGTCTGTTCTGACCCAGTTTTGCTGTACTGCCTTTCTTCATAATGTATTTAATGAGCATAGAGTGAGGTGTGGCCTCACACCCTTTCAAAATGAACGTTTGTCTTCCATCCTCACACACATCTTAATAAGTTGTTTATGAGCATTTTTTTCTCATGAAAATGTGCAGAAATGAAGTCATTCCATTATGCTGAGAGCACTAACAATACGAGATCCACGTTGGGTCGGATCAGGCTCACAGCATCATACGCTACTTGACATCTTGGGGAGACAACCGCCGAACATGTTCGTCTGTACCGAGCAGAATTTAATAGGTTCTGTCCCTACCTGTCTTTTCCTCTAATTACTATCAGCTTTTCACCCAAGGTCTCGCTCACACATCACTTTGCATTGGCTTGATGTGACGATCACGTTTCTCTGTGGCCGACTAATGGGGCACATATATCCTAAGCAGCGGTGACGGATCCATGCGAGCTCCCGGTAGCAATGTGACAAAACCCTCTCTGAGCCCACCTCTCATTATTCCCTCAGGTGATTCTCCAGCGGCACGACGACTATTGATATGGAAACCAGTTGTGGCATAGCTAAGGTAAGTCTGGCATTTTTGCTTTTCATGCGCTTTGTAAATTATTAGTGAAAACAGAGGTGACACAAGCATGTAAACTCTGTATTGCATTATGTTTCACTACAATATATCTAGAATGGAATTTGTACTTTAGCTTTAGGGCATTCCACATGATTGTCTCAAAATAGTGACAATTTGGTAACATTTAATGATCTTGCTTCATAACATTGCTTTGCATCTGCCTTGTCTCAGAACAATGATTACTGTCATCCACTAAATTACATAAGGTTGTATGTGGCTTAGCTTCTATCTATCTATCTATCTATCTATCTATCTATCTATCTATCTATCGTTCTGTCAGTCAAATAATCTTCTAACTTAGCTTTGAGTCAAAAGACCCCGTAGTCAGATACTAAATGTGATATGTAATCTTCATCTTTAACTATTCTTGCTAAAATTATGGCTGGAACAGAAGGTTTCAGTTTATTAGAAAAAGGGAGGTAGCACATAATCACCAAGTTAAAAATAAATGAGGACAACATGCATAAGAAATGCTTTATTAAATAATTGATTATAAAAAACTTTTTACCGCGCTGTCACATTGCGCGTCCTGTTTTCCTCAATACATGTCCTACACGAAAAATTCAGACACACAACAAGATCAAAAGTGTGTGAAAAACTGTTAAAACATGTATGGTAATTGGGTGGTTTTAAAGCAAATATTGCGATTACTATGAAGCAGTTTGGTGTCTTAGCTGCTCGTCGCTCAGAGTTTAATTGCAGTGTGTCGATTATGAAGAGGAGCTTCAGCGCTTTGGGTCTTCTCTTCACTGTGATGGATAATCTCCATGGAATTATTCTCTACTCAGCTACATCTGATGAAAAAATTAACATGTATGACATTTCAGTGAAGAACATTTCTGCTTTTTTCTACTTTCTATTTATCTCTCCTATATGCAATAACCTATTAGTACATTGAATTTCAACTATATTTGGCCATGGTACTTGTTGCATTTAGTGGCTGCACTTTTATAATAAATATGAAAGGAGATTGCAAAGCTTTTTTCAGTTTTATTACAGTGTATAAGCTTCCTAACATAGTTGAATGGGATTAAGGGGGATTCAGTGGAGAGTTTGTTCCTGCATCTGTAGAAATGTCAGTGTGGTTTACCAGTGATAAAAACACTGACAAGACCTAACTGCAAATATCATTACAAGTTCAGGTAACTTTTCTAAATTATTCGGAAAAGACAGGCAAGAGAATTCAACTGACAATTTGCTTTTTACCATTTCTTCTTGTTTGACAGACTCTGAAATCAATACAACTGTCTGTATAGTAACTTCATTTTACAACTGGAAATAATTTCCTAATCTTTATTTTTATTCTCTCAGGTTGACATTACAAAAAAAATAGGAACGTGTGCCCATGTATAATTACATGCTGAAAACTGCAGAACATAAAGGAAGATGTGCAACAACTTCCACTGCTGTAAGCTCTTGCCAGAATAAATCTTGTTACAAAGTGGGAAAAAAACATTACTCGACAGTTTATCAAGTTACGTGAACCCATACAGCAATTTGTCTCATCT
This sequence comes from Scleropages formosus, assembly GCF_900964775.1. Taxonomy (NCBI): domain Eukaryota; kingdom Metazoa; phylum Chordata; class Actinopteri; order Osteoglossiformes; family Osteoglossidae; genus Scleropages; species Scleropages formosus. The sequence continues at coordinate 12,731,599 of NC_041814.1, read as the reverse complement.
ATTTGACAAATTACAATAAAAAGGACAAGTCGTAAGGCTTTCCAGTTATAAACGATTACAAATAAATGTCCTTTATTCCTTTTAAAAAACACGTATCAGTCAGTGAAAGTTTCTCTAGAGGTTCAGCCTTCATGAAACATCTTGCAGTAGATGCCTCCACTATGTTGGCTATTGCCATCACAGAGGTTCACCTCAGTGGTTCATTATTGTGTTTATACTCTAAGGCAGATGACTATTTCTGTCATTTCTACCAGTCTTTTACCATTGACAGCATTAAGTTTGGTTTATCCAAGCCAAAGCTTGGTAAGCTTGTTTAAACTCATTATTTGTTAACAGTTTTAGACATATAATTGATCAAAAGTTTTCAGAAACAGACCTTTTTCTATTTATCTTACATTTGTTAATTTGCAGATGCTTTTCTGCAAGGCACAACTCAGAGAGAACAAATGAATTTCACCAACAGATGGAGAGATGTAATTGCAGACACGTGATTCTCGAAGTACAATCGATTTGTCTGATGCTGCCATTTAAACCTGCATATATTACGAAGACAGCTGCATAGGCAACTGCTGGAAAATGCTTTTTTTTCCTTAAAAGAGGCAACATTGAAAGAAATAAGTACATGCATTACATGAGTAGCAGCATATAGAATTCATAGGAAATACAAAGGCAATTGGAAGGGGGGTGCGGTGGCGCAGTGGGTTGGACCGCAGTCCTGCTCTCCGGTGGGTCTGGGGTTCGAGTCCCGCTTGGGGTGCCTTGTGACGGACTGGCGTCCCGTCCTGGGTGTGTCCCCTCCCCCTCCGGCCTTACGCCCTGTGTTGCCGGGTTGGCTCCGGTTCCCCGTGACCCCGTATGGGACAAGCGGTTCTGAAAATGTGTGTGTGTGTGTGTGTGTACAAAGGCAATTGTAATAGATAATGTAATGTAAATTTTTGGATTAAATAGGAAATTTGCACAGAAGTGAGTCTGAAACAGCTGTATTTTAAGACCTTTCTGGAAAATTGAGAGGGATTCAGCAGTTCTCAGCAAGAGAGTGAGATAATTCCACTACAGTGGAGCCAGAACTGAGGACTTTCGACCTTTTCATCTGAACTTCTTGTGCACTGGACCACCAAGCCGCCAGAGGTGGATAAGCACAACTTGTGATCAGATACTGTTGGTATTCAGGGAGCAAATCTGTTGACGGTCTTCTAGGCTATGACGAAAGTCTAAAACTTGATGCGTGCAACTAGAAGCCAGTGGACAGCGAGGAGTAAGGGAGATACATAGGAAGGCTTTGGCAATTCAAACACAGCTTGTGCTGTGGCATACAGTATCAGCTGGAGAAGTTTGCTAGAGGCAGATGGAAGGCCAGGCAGGAGAGAGCCGTAGTAGTCTAGGCAGAATATCACCATGGCCTGGACTAGAAGCTCTACAGAATTTGTTGTGTGATAATGATGGATCCTACAGATGTTATGCAGGATGCATTTGCAGGACTGGGTTATGCCATCAATGTGTTGACAGAAGCAGAGACGCAAGTTGATTTTTACTGCCAGGCTCTAAACTGATAAAGCCATTGAAATGAGTAAGTTGTCCAGTTTGATAAAGTTCCCAACAGGTGGATGGACAGCTGAGAGGGGACAGATCTTGTTTTTGGAAATGCTGAGTTGTAGATGATGATCAGTCATCCAAACACAGATGTCTGAGATACATGCAGCAATAAGTGAAGGTTGCTGTTCTGTAGCTGCAGGAGGAAAAGAGAAGAAAAACTGGGTATTGTTGACATAGCAGCAATAGGAGAATTTGTGAGAGGTGATGACAGAGCCAAATTTGAGGAGTAACACCAAGGCCTGAGGAACACAAACTGAGAGAGGCTGACAGGATGACCAGAAGCCACACGACCACCCAATAAGATCTACCAAATAGGTAGGACTCAAACCATTTCCGTGTTCTTTTGATGCCAGGCTGTCCATAGGAGGAGAGTATAATCCGGTAGCCGTTAGTGTCGAGAACTGTGGACAGGGCAAGGAGAATGAAGACCAACGACAGGGAGATTGCTCCAGCCAATTGGAGAGCATTTTATACTGCAAGGAGGGTAGTTTCCATGGAATTCATAAGCATCAAGGAGGTCTTTCTGCTCGAGGACTACAGACAAATGGTTGTAAGCCACGCATATCATCGTTTTTGTCAGAAAAGGGAGAAGATGGTGGGCAGCATGGTGGCACAGCGAGTAGTGCTGCTGTCTCACAGCGCCTGGGTGGTGCCAGAGGATGTGGGTTTGATCCCTGCTCAGTCTGTGTGGAGTTTTCATGTTCTCCCGATGTATGAATGAATTGTACTGGAGATTTGGTTTATGTCATGTAAATACTTTTTCACCTATGTTCCAGTACTTTAAAGCAGTATGTTTTACAATCTGAGGCTGTTACAATGAACTACAAGAAATCCAACTAAAAGAATGACAAAGACATTTAATTGCGAAATATAGATTTTACTGCCAGAAATTTTAATAAGTGGAAATGTGAGGACATGAATTTATTGAGTTTTGATGCTGTAATATTCAAAATTTTACTGAAACTGAGTTACACCCCTAGACTAGTGAGATGGGAAACATTATTAGTTCCTCTGAAGTTACCAATGAGTCCTGTGTCTATAAACAGAATACACACACACACACACACACACACACACACACACACACACACACGTACATTTCAAAGCAGTACAATCTAGCGCTGCAGAACATTTCACAGGTTAGACAGATATCTCCCTTTCTACCCCTTACTTGAATTTCAGTAACATACAAAGATGGAGAAAGATATTAGTGGAGGATTACAATTCAATGAAAATGAAACTCTGAATATGCAAAGTGTAGGAGGTAAACATGATGTTTCCACCGGGAGCCACAAGCACAGGCAGCATGTCCATCTGAGACGACATCGGGATAACTCAGCTGTGAGTCAGGGCCACAAGGCTGAACCTGGATCTTCAAGTTATCTGTCCAAGTAAGCTTACAGAAGTGAGATTTTTACACGAAGAAAACGGAATCTGGGTAGAAGGGAGGTGAGGGTCAGGGGATTTTCTGGGTTCTTTTTATAGACTGCAAGAATTGAGTTTACATTGCGCACATCAAATTCCTCATTTCCTACACAGTCTAACAGTGAGAGAATGGAAGAAAGAAAACAGCTGAATCTCAAACTGCGTCTGGGACTCTGTTTCACCCAAGAAAACGTCTTCCTTCTCTAAATTCCTTCGTTTTAACTTTCATTTAAAGCTGATTTGAAAATCTCACCTCTTCGTATGTGTTTTTGGTTACTTGGAACTGTAACTGCCACCCCTATGATGTTCATAACTAAAAATGTGGACGCAGACTTTAGGGGAACCAAGTTCGGTTTATTGTGGAATCTCTAGGCTCAACAGAGCAGCATGAAAGAGCGCAATCGATAGCGCACAGTGTTTAACCCCTACTGAGATCAGTGCCTTGAAAGAAGCGGAACAGGGCTGCCTAGATGGCAATGTCTGATGCAGCTGGGCAGTTAGGCCTACCACTGACCAACGATTCCGACTGCTGGACAAGCCATAAGGTGGGACTCTTTCCCATTTTTCTTCCTTCTTTGGACCTGATCAAGGATTAGGGGGAAAGGGTCATTACTCACCCCCAGAGCAATGATTTAAACTGACAAAGGCCTTCTCTGTGTTGCAGGTGTAATTGAAATCAATATGCTGCATGATGAGGTGATTCTCAGGGTTAAAAAATGGGTCTTTGATACACATTTAAACAGCGGAATTTTCGCTGCAATACTGGCTGCAAGGTTTAAAAGATTCACTGTGTTACATTTGTATAGCCACAAATTAATTTATCTGTCTTTCTGTACCCATCTATTATATCAACCTCGCTGTTAACAGTTAAGCTTAACCGTTCATGTTATCTGAATAATCGCCAGTTCTGTTCTATAGCTCGCGTTTTAGTGGCTCCATCATGTTTGCATTCATTTCAGCCCCTTTCTTAGCGCACTTCCAATATGCTGAGACCGATCTGCCTTCCCGCTCCTTCAGGACGAGAGAAACCGGGGGCAGCGAGTTCACGAAAGGGTTAAGCGCTTGCCGCGCCGTGATTGGCTGCTGCATCGGCGGTTTCACGCGCCCGAGGAGAGAGAGGTAACCAGGCAACTTCAGCGCGAGCGGCGGAAAAGAGTGGCGGAGGGAAAAAAAGAGGCGCTGAAACCCCGAACCACAGTTTAGCGGTAAAATGGACAGGATGTAGCCCAGCTTCTACCGCATGTTTCTGGGATGGAAAACGGGATTACTCGCTGCTTTAGAAACATTATGGACCTGTGTAGTCATCGCCAGCGGGAATTAACTGGCTTTTCACAATGACAAGTGAAGTGCAAGAAGAACATCACACTCTGACTCACGGAAGGTAAGTAAGCCTGGTGGTAAAACAAGAGTGCGCTCTCGGTCCGAGCACGACAGTAAAAACCTCGTTTCAGTGAAGCTGCATAGATAGATACATTATTTCTGTCGTAGTGAAATGTTTTTTTTTTACTCGTTCGACTATTTTCGGGGCTTCACGTGTGTAAACAGTTTAGTAAATGTGTGATTTCGAACGAGGTTTTTTTTTTACTCACTCAGCAGCGTCGTTCAAGTTATCGAAGATCTGCAGTCCTGATACGTAAATGCGAAAACAGATGTACTCCTCCGTCCGCTGCTGCATTTTTGTAATATTTTTTGCCATGATTAACTAAGTGCATGTTTATGTTATTGCCTGAAGAAATTTGGTCGTCAGTAAGAGTAACTAGCGTGTTGCATGTTGGTAGGAAGCAAGTCTGTCTGTGTATGTTTTTCCGCAGTGGATTTTTCCTCAGTTTATGGTCTCTGTTCCAGCTCTTTGCCATTGATGTGTAAATGACGATATTCTTCTGCGTTGCCCCCCCCGGCGTGATTGGGTTGGGGGAACCTAAATATGAAGTATGCCAAGTTCACCAAGATATCTATTATTCTTACAGCATCCGTTAGTATAACAATTTTAACCGGGACACTGAAGCTGGAGAAAAGAAAAGAAAAAAAAAATCACTCGACTTGCGGTGAACGCCTCAGTAGTTTGCTCGAGAACCGGTTTGTGCATGATCATGATCGATTGTACCCGCTCTTGGAGACGGACTGAAAAACGAACAGAAATCATAATTACACCGAAAGCATTTAGTTGTTCGTTCGTCGAGTTTTTTTTGTGGCGTCTCTGGGTCATATTTCTAGGTAAAAATAAATTACGTTGGGGTGTTTTTTGATGAGAAGTTTAAGAGCACGTTTTCGGACTCCTGCTGGTCGCCGTCGTTACTTCATCAGCGCACGGAGACTAGTCTAGTAACGGCCACAGAGACCGGACACGTCTCGTGAGGCCAAGATGTGACGGCTCGCGCCTGTAGCTCGCGCTCAATGAGCCGCGCGGGGGCTGGCGCGCGGAGTCGCGAACTCTGTGGGAATCTCCCGCTCCCAGCGTGAGGCAGTAGGTCCGCGATCAAATGAGCGGGAGGTTTCGTTTCGGACGGGGGGGGAACTCGATAAGCTACGTTTTAATTGCTCCTATTAGCTGCATTTTTACTTCAAAAGGAAACGTGACAAACGCCCTGTGAAGTTTTCATTTATATCACCGACTTGGAAAAATCAATTATTGAGCCAGAGTGTTTCGTGCGGTCTCACGGTCGGCGCGAGTCGAAAGGAACCGTCACACGTACAAGTTGCGCTCTGTTTAGTCTTAGTCGTAATAGTTATGTGCTGTGCGGGTCTGCTGTCGTGCCTTTTTATTGTAGTACGCGCTGTTAAACAAAGACCTCCAATGAGAAGTCCTCCCGGCCAATTCCATCATTGACACAAGCCTTTTTGAACACGCACGCTGTGCGGATATTAGAAATTATACTCGTTAGAGTCAAACTGTGCAGGCTAGTATATGAATAAAAGAAGCATTTTCGCCGTGCTCGTTGTCGGTCAGGTGATGCCCCGCTCGCGGTCGCTGCTGCTGTATTTCTCGGGTTGATGCTGCAGCGGCTTTAAAGATGCTGCGCCGCTGATACTGATAGGGCGCTCGTGCAGAAGCCATGTGCTCAATGTCAGCGTTCACAACCACTGCAACGCATACAACATAACATAAAATAATGCGCTTGTCGTCGAGCAAGTAAGGGCCGCTCGCGCTGTTATGCCGCACCAGTCAGATTACAGTCGCGTCCCATCTCGGACTGGATTCCAACTGAAAAACCACGTCGCTCATCCTCTGTCTGACACACACGCCTGCGATAGCCTGTTGTCTCTTTTCTGAAAGCGAGGTGAAGTGTATTTTTATCAATATATAGTAAGTTGTATCTGTGGACGTTATAACAGATTTGCTGTAGGCAAGGTAGGTTAAAGCAAGCTACCGTAGCATTGTTTTCACCTGTTAAGAATAAAATTGCCCTTGCCTAAATGAGGAAGGGAGGGGGCGTGGTGGTGCAGTGGGTTGGACCAGGTCCTGCTCTCCAGTGGGTCTGGGGTTTGAGTCCCACTTGGGGTGCCTTGCGACGGACTGGCCTCCCGTCCTGGGTGTGTCCCCTCCCCCTCCAGCCTTACGCCCTGAGTTGCCAGGTTAGGCTCTGGTTACCTGCAACCCTGTATGGGACAAGCGGTTCAGAAAGTGTGTGTGTGTGTGTGTGTGTGTGTGTGTGTGTGTGTGTGTGTGTGTGTAAATGAGGAAGAAGGTGGCCAAGGTTAGTATATTTTTTATCTAATGTAAGAATGAGTGCTGTGTTTTTTCCCCTTCAGTGGCGGGTTTAACTTGTCAGTTTTAACTCTGACATAAACTATAATAATCATAATAATTCTGTTGATTAAGTTGAACAGATTCATTGGGGTGTATTTTCTAACAAAATCTCACTTTCGGCATCACTGATGGGGCGATATTTTTGCAACTGACTGTTGATGAAAGTTCTGCAGAGTGTCGGATTCATTTGTCCATCTCCATTTTGTGCATGTGATTGATGATGGGATTGAAGCGTAGAAGAGAAAGTCAATGAAAATTACAGAATTTATTATGAGTCATGGATGAGAAAGCTAACAGAAGAGGAAAACATTTAAAATCAAAGATTTACATATATCTGACACTTTTCTTCAAAGCAGCTTATGGTGTTAAGCCATTTACAATTATTTACCAATTTATACACCTGAGTACTTTTACTGGAGCAATTTAGGGTAAGTACCTTATTCAAGGGTACTATAGCTAGAGATTGGAATCAAGCCTGCAACTAGCAGGACCAAAGGCAGTAGCTCTAACCACTATGCTGCCCACTATACCTCTAGATGTTGGAAAACAAATATTAGCCTTTGTAACTATTTTATTTTACTGACTAAAACTATCTACCAAGTGTATTACTTTATGAATTTACCGAGAGTAGTTTTTGCAGTGTTGGTCAGTATTTGCATGAATTTAGAATAGTGTTGTGAATTATTTTTCATTATTATCATTTTGTAAATAAAGAAAACAAATTAGTCATCCACCACATATCTCCATTGTTATTCATTGTGGGCATGTGGGTGCACCGGTTCAGAAACCAGGGAAAACACAACATAGGTGTCTATAAAGCTTTGAGAAGGTTACTTTAGAAATATTACATCATGAAATATATTCTTAAATATTCTGTCTTTCTATAATAATATACATGAAAGACTCCTATTAGTGTGGTGAATTGGCATATGCTATTTTTGTGACATATTTACACAAACTGTACATTGTATTTCTGTTGCTCCACTTCAGTTTGAAATAAGAAAAGGGTATTCACCACAGCTTGTATGAGCTCACTGGACAACAGTGTGTCTCCCTGGAAACTGTGTCCATCCTCAGTAAATCCTTACAAAACATTGTTTTGCTCACCCACCAATTTATAGTGGCTGCACATTGTTAAAATTTTTCCACTGCTCTTATTTGTAAAAGGTGATATTCTCTTAGGGTGCTGAGATGCAAACATTGTAAAAACATGGACTGAAAACAGTCAAACTTCCTTCCTGCTTGAAACCAGTCACCTTGTTAAAATAAGTATTGCAGAGCTGTTAAACTGAATTTGTATTATGATTTTTCATACTTAATTGTTGGCCATGAGTAACATCACATTAGCATGACTGTTTTCTCCAATGACTGCTGTAATTTACTTAATCAGAATTAATTTGTTTCTGATGAAAGCTGTTATTTTGATAGATGTGTAATAAGAAAATATCTACAGTACCCATAGTTTCATGGCTGAGTTACTATCACTTATACCAAATTGATGATACTTTATTGTAATTGTCAATGCAAGGAGATTTATTGTACCGTTAAAAATGTCATTAAGTTGGTATATTCAGTTTTGAGCTCCCCACCTTTTCTGTACAATACATTCCATGTGGAGTGTGATTTCCACGCCTACCCATTGTGCAGTTTGTGCAGTTTGTGCAATTATCTAACTTAGCCGGTTCAGCGTCATCTGCACAGCTTTGTTAGCTTAATTGTCTTTAGGGTAAGTTCACTGCTCATTGAAGTATAACATGCAAGAATATGGTTCTGCGGTAAGATTCTTCTTTGGTGTTATTACCTTGAAGACATGCACAGCTCTTTTCCTACTGTGTCCTCACCAGTGGTGCATGATGTCAGCGAACTGCTGCCCTGCATGGCCTCTTCAAGAGTGATGCTGCTGGCTGCCTTTGGTATTGCCTCTGGGTACATCCTCTTCAAGTCTACATCTCTGGCTCTGATCCAGTGGATTGGGAGTGAAAATGCTAAAGCCAGTTAATGCTCAGGAACTGGCCCAGGGTTCTCAGTGAGGGTGCAGGGGGCCAGTGCCTTACACTTACATATCACACATGATTTCATTCCTGTCTTCACTGAGTCAGCTGTGATTGGGATTTCCCCAGACAAAGTGAGTAGCCAGTGGCTCCCTATTATCCCGAGCTGCTGTTGTGCTGCTGTGGTGCTATAGTAGTTCTCTTCACTTTATGTCATAGCCAGGGGCTTAACAGCTGCTAGCCCTCTGTTATTAGTTGTCTCTGCCCTTTGTTAGTACTGTATATTTCCTGTGTTCTCATTTGTGCTAAATTGAAAGTTTTACATTTGGGTTGTATTTGTTAAAATTTTGTATACAAATATTGCTACTACTTTGTTTGAGTTTATTTGACAAGTGTTACTGAGTCAATAATTCGCCCTTGGGCTGGAATCAAAATTGTGTTGGGATTAGCACGTGCTGCAGTGTTTCTACGTTATTATAAAGACTTCTCTGTTTCTGAGTCTGTTTTCATGCCTCTTATAATATAATATAGTATTTGTGCTAATGTTGAAGTGTAACTGCCCCTTTAATACACTTGTAATTATTGCTTGACTTATCTCATACCAGGAATTGCTATGCCATGTGAATAATCTCTTCTTAAAGAATCAAGGTAACAGGTTAGTTCCAGTTGTCATTAGGGGCCATAAATGTATATAATCACCAGCTTAATTTATTACTTTCTGAAAATGTAGTCCAATGTGTACCAAGAAAAGGTGAAAACTGTTGGTAACTTATAGCAACTGTCAGCTTGTTAAAAGATGGCAAACTTTCAATATTCATGGGAATTTCAGAATTTGTAACTAAAAGTTACGATTTCTCTGTATCGCTGTATGGTTTGTCTAATTGGGTTCTCTTTATCTAGTTTTAGGGCTTGCATGAAAATTTGATCATGTTTTAGGTCATATTTATGCAGAAATAGAGACACTTCTAAACTAAAGGGTTCATAAACTTTCAAGCACCACTGTATTACAAGAGACCTATGCAAATTAGAAACATAAACATAAAAATTAAAGTTGAACCCCCAAATCTGTCCATTCACCAATTTTCAAACTCCACTGATCCAGTACAGAGGTGTGGTGATCCGCAGCCTGTCCTGGGAAGTGTAGTACAGCCCTTTGGAAATAAGCTCACCAGAGGGAAACCATATGCCCTGCCACCTACACCTTAATGGGAATTTTAGATCAACCTGTTCACCTAAAACAAATGTCTATGGACTTTAGGAGGAAATGAACCCAAGCTAAAAAGAACATGCAGACTTTCTACAGGCAGTGAGACATGAACCCATGGCCTAGGAACTCCGTGCACCTTTGCTACCCACTGTACCACCATACCACCCGATCACACCCAAAATATACGTGCTAAATACCCCGAGAGGTTAGTTTTGAGAGAAGTTATGGTAGTTCAGGGCTAGACAAGTGTCTGTAATGACTTTTTAGATAGCACACGCTACTTGAACTATATACTACTGTTTCAAATGGGTTTTGAAATCTAGTCAAATACATGTATTTTCCTCTAGTCTGTGGTATCTGCTTTTGGGCTTTTGAATTTGCTTTTTCAGTGTCTCTGATTTTATGAAGTGAAATGGTAAGAATAATTCTGTTTGCTTTCAGTCTGTTCATGCTTATTTTACAATTGCAGTACTTCCTTTATTCCCTTTAGCCCTTCAATACCAGATGGACTCGGAGCTCACAAAGTCTGAAAGAATGAAGGACTGCACAGAGGGCAATAGAGGAGAACCAACTCTGCAGGAAACATATTTCACAAGGAAACATTGACTGCTGCTAATTGGCCACCCCATTGATTCCTCTGTATTGCGTGACATTATCAGGACCTTGAATACTAAGACAGGAATGCCTTTACTGAGAGGTGAATTCCTGTAAGCTATGTTTTAGCTTTTGTGACACATTCCCAAGAGCATTTAACCAGTTGTTTCTGTAACAGCTGCATGGGTTTGTGGTAGTGTATTTGTTCTGGAAGGGAATTTGTTCAGTTTTTTTTCAAACAGTGGAAACTGGTTTATTAACTAACATTTGGTATTTTGCTGAATGTTACTTTTTTTTTAGTTGCTGGACTACTGCAACCGTGCAACTGGAAATGGATGGTAACTTCTGACAGCATATTGCCATGTTGAGGACATAGAAGGGCATTGACAGGGCATATCATAGACGCATAAAAAACTTGCTGTACATCCAACTGGGTTGGTATCTAAGCTTCCAAAAAGACAGAAGTAACTTTGATTGATCTAATTTAGAATATCAACTGCTACTGCAAGTAGGGCTGCTGTCTCACAGCATCTGGGTGGTGTGAGAGGATGTGGGTTCAGTCCCCACTTAGTCTGTGTGGAGTTTGCATGTTCTCTGAGTGTCTGCATGGGTTTTCTCCCACAATCCAAAGACATACTCCTTAGGTTCCCCTGTAGTGTGTGAGTGATAGAGACAGTGTGCTCCACTTATGTATGGGTGAGTGACCCATTGTAAGTAGTGTATCTAGCAGTGTCAGTCACCTTGGTGAATAAGATGTGTAGGCTCATAACACTACATAGAGTTAACTGTAAGTTGTCTTGGAGAAAAGTGTCTTAAATAAATAAATATAAATTTGTTGAATCTAGGGGGTGCGGTGGTGCAGTGCGTTGGACCAGGTCCTGCTTTCTGGTGGGGCTGGGTTCAAGTCCCGCTTGGGGTGTCTTGTGATGGACTGGTGTCCTGTCCTAGGTGTGTCCCCTCCGGCCTCTTGCTTTGTGTTGCCAGGTTAGGCTCTGGCTTCCCGCAACCCTGTATGGGACAAGCGGTTCTGACAATGTGTGTGTGTTGAATCCATCAGTAGTTAGTATTGAATGAGAGTTTGTGGAGAAAAGGTATTCTTATTTTTGGTCACTTTAATTTTAACTTTAATGCAAATTTATTTACTTTAAAGTAAATAAAACGTTAGTCTTACAGGGTATTTTCTGATCGTAGATTTAGCCAGAATTTTTATAGAACACACCATGAGAGAGGTGTCTGTATTGTAAAGCTGTTATTAGTTGTGCAGCTTGTGGACAGTTGAAAATGGCCACATGCTGATGAATGCTTGACATGTTTGTATGAAGAATTATTTAATCTGGACTGAATAGGAACTGGGGGGGTGCAGTGGCGCAATGGGTTGGACCGGGTCCTGTTCTCCAGTGGGTCTGGGGTTCGAGTCCCGCTTGGGGTGCCTTGCGGCGGACTGGCGTCCCGTCCTGAGTGTGTCCCCTCCCCCTCCAGCCTTACGCCCTGAGTTGCTGGGTTAGACTCCGGTTCCCTGTGACCCCGTATGGGACAAGCGGTTCCGAAAATGTGTGCGTGTGTGAGAATAGGAACTTGTGGAGGTGTTGTATTTCTACTTTCAGTTACTTTAAATCAGTTTTCATTTTAATATAGTTTGAAGTTAATGAAAAATACTAAAAGTCACTGATATACAGGGCATTCGCCATCCAGCGCATTCCGTGTCGGGATAGGCTCTGTACCACCATAATCAAGCAATAGAAACTGATAATGGATAGATGGATGGAAGTGTTACATAGTAGTTTTTTATTATAATTTTGTGTGAACTTTTTACACAACCTAATCTATGAATAAATTGAGGGACATCCATTATGTAACTTTTATTGATTGTGACTTAACATAAACTCACTGTGGTAAATATAACTGTGGAGTTATGAACAAATTGTAGCAATGAACAAGATCCCATTCCCATTTTTGTTTGTCAGTCCCGGAGCCTCTGTACAGAATGTTTTTTTCCTCAAGATGCTAATGATTTTATTAGCTAATTATGAAACATTCAGATATGGAAAACAGCCTCAGGTTTTTCTGGGTCCCTTGTCACTCCTGCCGTTCTATGGAAGTATTAAAGTACCGAAAGTTAAAATGCATGTTAATGACGTAAATGGAAACCTGAATGACTTTCATGATTGTGTAAACATAATCATGAGAATAGCCTCCTAAATTGTGCTTTAGCTAAACCCTCTTAACAATGCAGTTGACTACAGAGGTTCTAGACTTCATGCCCTAGTGGCCCAGAACAACGCCTCTAAGCTATTGGTGTTCTGCTACTGAGCTCAGTTGCACTGGAGCATCTGTTGGCTTGACATTTCCCACTGAATCCCACGCGCTTCATACATTTTTGTTAAACTAATGTGGTGTCTTATCAGTCCACAAAAATTTTTCTTGGTAAACACTGTTAAAATTGTGTGTAGGGAGTCCACAAGCATCGCCATTCTCCAATTCATACATTTTTCTTCAAAGGTCTTGAGAAATACTTTTCCTAGAATGTAGTACACCGTAACAGATATTTTGTACCTTTTTGGATGTTTTATACCTCACATTAATCATGATAGATATACATTTGGCATTTACATTATTACTTGTAGGAAAATGATCAATGGACTGAATGTAAAGAAATGACTAAATAATATGTGCTGTACCTGCTGCTTTGTCCAGGAAGAAGCAAAGTAAAATGTCATAACAGAAAAGTATATGTGTCTTAATGTTTAAAATGTTTGAACAGTCAAACAGAAGGAGAAATAAGTAAATCACAAACAGCAGACAGGTGGTGGTGAAATATTTTATGGAAATTGACTAGTGGTATTAATCTGTGAAATCACACACACACATTTTCAGAACCGCTTGTCCCTTACGGGGTCACGGGGAACCGGAGCCTACCCGGCAACACAGGGCGTAAGGCTGGAGGGGGAGGGGACACACCCAGGACGGGACGCCAGTCCGTCGCAAGGCACCCCAAGCGGGACTTGAACCCCAGACCCACCGGAGAGCAGGACTGCGGTCCAACCCACTGCGCCACTGCGCCACCGCACCCCCTGTCTCCGTGAAATCATTGTGAATGAAATGAAAACCAAAATAATGTTAAAGATTAAAATGAGGGCAATTGTGTCTGTTCTAAATTTACACAACCACGTAACTTGCATAAAAAAGATACAAACCCTCACCATTTAGCCTCTTATACTAGGCTGGTTACTACTGTATATAGAGTAGTTGCCTTTTTATGTCACATGCAGTGCTGTCTATTTTACTGCCCGGGTAGTAAAATATAAAACTTACAGAGATATGAACACAATGTGCCTGTAGTGTTCTCTAACGTATTCTATATTTTGTTTAAATGATAAATAAACAAATCACTTTAAATATACTCAGCAGGAAGATTGTTGACAAAGCCATAGCAAAGGATTGAAAACAACCTGCAATATGACAACATTCTTGGAGTAACTCGCTGTTATATAAGTTAAGATGGTGCATCCGGATGACATACTAGACTGCAAACATATCCTAAGTAAAATTCTGCTTCAGGACCCTTATTTTTCTTCTTTTCGAGTTGTTCAAATGTGAAATTGAAGTTAAATGAAGTCTTTCCTGTTATTCTATTTCTGGGTTTAAGTTGTTTGTGGAGTTCTGTAATTATTTATGTAATTAAATATTTATTTCAGTGATCTGAAGCTTTTGTTTTGTGAAGCTACTGACAGTCCTCCAGGAAAAAAAGCCTTATGTGTTTTGACGTATTAGTCTTTGGGAAAATAGCTCACATGCCTTCCCTTTGGCCCCTAGAGTAAATGTTTGTAAAGAGGCAGTGTCGGCGGGTGCACGAAAAACAAAGACCTTTGAAACCTGTTTTGAAACGTAGCATATGCACAAGTCACACTACATTAACACTTCAGTTAATTAATTTTGCCTAACATTCTTGTTTCGTCAACACAGCAGCCTGCAAACAATACTTGCAGCCCTCTCTTGGGGTGGAGGGGGGTTGTTACCGGGATGTACAGAGGTTGCGTCTTGCATTCGGGAGCCTCTTTTTCTGATGTGTGTGGCTCATTGTCTTGCCCCAGTGGTATAACACATTTCTTTTGACATTTGATGGCAATAGTGGGGAAGCAAAACAAAGCATAATGAATTACATTTTAATTTATAATATTCCCCCTTCATAATTATTATATAGAGAAACACAGCTACCTCTTCTGTGTTGTTGCTTTTTTCTGCCAACAAAGAAGCAAATTAAGCGGCCGGTTGTTATACCCTTGGGCACTGGCGCTGTTGTTTTACATTTCCCTGCAGTACACTTCCTTTAGGCTGTGCTGAACACTTATAATGCCTTTTTGTTACCATCTTTTTGTTCCTGTCGAATTACCAGAATCCTCTAAAGCTGAGACTCAAGAGCCACAACGTGTCTCCCTGGAGATTTGTGCACAAGGGTGAATCTTTTGTGACTTTGCAAACCTTCTTTAATTAGTTGTACTTTTTTTACATTCTTTAATATCAGAAAAGCTTCCAGCACTTTACTCTTTAAAAGACATTGCTGCAAGTACACATTTAACATGCATACCAGCTTTGTTATATGCAATTGCAAATTTGATGCTATATTTTTTTAAATTAGATTTTTTGGTTGTGTCGAAGAGCTGAAATGGAAATTAATGGCAATTAAATAAATGTAGTAATGCAGAGTATGAGACAACCCAATGTGTTGCTCATTGTGCTTAACTGCTGTCTCAGACTGACCAGTAACTTTTTGATTTTGACCATGTAGCAGGTTCTGGCCTGAGGCTACATGCTTGTCTTAGTACAGACATCCCTCCACTTACATAAATCCAGATTTATGGAAAAAAATTCCCGGGCATACGCATTATTTACGGATAGCGCTTACGCAAAACATGTGAAATACGTTAAGTGCAGGTCGGCGTAGCCAGACAAGGCAATAAGCTGCATCTCTCCAGTTCCCACATGTTTTGAGCCATGAAAATATTTCCTTTCGTTAGTGTAGTGCTTTTTTTGCATAATTTTTACTCATTTCATTATTCACAATGCCTGGTGGTAAACATGCACTTGAAGGAAAAACGATAACCGTCTTGCGAGCATACAGCAATCGAATTGGAGATGAAATGGAAAATGATAACATGTGAAAGGAACAACTAGCATGAAAACAACAATAATAACGAAGAAACGTCGAGGTGCACCAACTGAGATGGAAAAATTATTAATGTTATTATGTTGGAGGAGGGGGAATCTGAAATACGTAACTTTTGACTTACGTAAGGAGTTGAAGAATGGTCAATTTGCGGAAGTTGAGGGGTGTCTGTATGTTGGTATTACTCTGTCGCTCATAAAATTTTGTTCATTAATCCCAGCACTGGTCGCGTGGAGACCACAGTGGTAGTCATTATGTTTCCATGTTACTGCCCTTTTTGGCTAGAAGTGAACGTGCAAGGGTACATACTTTTGACTTAACCTTTTCCAATAGTCTCTTCTGATCTCTGTGATGTAGCTCAGCGGGGTCTGTTGAATAGTTATAAAACTTAGCTGGTCATGAACCCAGTTAAAATTGCTTGGTTAACTCAGAAAGTTTGTGCGGAAATATTAACCCCCAAGTTTCTGTTTATGCCATGTACACAAAAGTCCCTGATTTTCAGTTTTTTTTCCCCCAGTCTGATGTTACTTACCAAATAGCTTTTTTCTTTATGTTCAGTTATTCCACTAAAGTCCACTATGGGTCTGGATTCTGATATATAATGAACATTAAAATATGACATGCTGTTGTAAACATAGTATTAAAAAAAATGTCAGGGTTCTGTATGTATTTGCAGCATCATTTTTTAGGTTGTAACTTAATCCAGTTCATTTGTAGATGCATGACAGGAAAGGTTAGTAGCAGCATTGCTACATATCCAGCCAGATTTCTGTCACTAACATAAACATCTGGTGAGGGAGTCAGGGAGTCAGCACTTTGGTATTTCCCTGGACAAGGTAGACACTACTTTGGCTCAGCAGTGTAATCCTGTGAACATCTGGTATTCTTGTTTTTAGGTAAAAAGTGAGGTTTTTAGCCAGATGTCTTGAGCATATAGAGAAGTTATACATCAGAAGGTTCAACATTTTTTTTTATGTGAATAGAGGCATGATGTATCACTTGAACAACTCATTATAAATGCTTTATCAGTGGACACACTGGCCAATAGACAAAGGGTAATTTCCACAATTGTATAATGTCATTTTTTATATAATGTTTTTTTATGACCTCGGTTTTATTAAATTCTGCATTTCAAACTCGGACTTAATAGAGAAAATGACAGGAATCACTACTTAGATCTATCTTCTGGCCACATTTACCTATAAATTTACCTAAAAAACCAAAATATGGATAATTTGCAACACACTGTTAATTGCAGTCAGTACAACCTCAGTTCAGCATTCGGTTTATTAGTCTTTAATAGTTGCATTGTGCGGAGGGTGCGGTGGCACAGTGGATTGGGCAGGGTCCTGCTCTCCGGTGGGTCTGGGGTTCAAGTCCTGCTTGGGATGCCTTGCGAGGGACTGGTGTCCTGTCCTGGGTGTGTCCTCTCCCCTTACACCCTGAGTTGCTGGGTTAGGCTCCGGCTCCCTGCGACCCCGTATGGGACCAGCGGTTCAGAAAGTGTGTGTGTGTGTGTGTGGTTGCATTGTGTTAATTTGCCAGATTATGCACTGACTCTTCTGAGAGCAGGTTGCCTGCAGATTATAGAATTCAACATGAACAAAGAGTCCATGGCTCCTTGGAGTTGAACTGCTACTTTTAGTTCAATCATTAATTTATTCATTAATTCAGTCCTTCATTCGTTCACTAATTCATTCATTTTTGACAGCCACCTCCAATGGAGTATTTTAGTGGTCTAGAGCCTATTCCAGAAGCATGCAGTGTGAGGCATGGTGACAGCAAACGAGTTATATTACATTTACATGTATTCATTTAGCAGACGCCTTTCTCCAAAGCGATGTACATCTCATAGAAAATGCAATGTGTGCATTACATTAGGAGAAAGAGGGACATAGCTGCAGATGTGTGATTCTTAAGTACAGTTAGTTTGTTTCTTTCCACCAAATGCACCAGTGTTCATCACACTAGTAGCTGCATGAAACTCAGCATATCGAAGATTCCTGATCATCTTCCTAGTATTTTTTTTTTTTCGGATACGCAAACACTTTCATATATTACAGGAGCAGCTGTGTAAAGAATTATCTGGGCATGATCTTAAAGTTATAGTGCATGAACATTTACACCTTACATGTACTTAAGAGATGATGGGCGAAGTGAATCCGGAAGAAGTGAGTTTTAAGACCGCTTTTAAATGTGGACAGAGATTCAGCAGTTCTGAGTAAGAGGGGGAGGTCATTCCACCACAACGGAGCCAGAACCGAGAACCTCTGTGCTTTACCTTTCGTGCGTGGGACCGCCAAGTGGGCAGATGTGGAACAGCGTAGTGGTGTGTTTGGGGTGTAGCGGTTGATCAGGTCTTGTAGATACCTGGGAGCAGTTCTATTGATGCATTTGTAGGCCATTGCAAGGGTCTTAAATTTGATCCGGGCAGCTATAGGAAGCCAGTGCAGAACAACGGGTAGAGGAGATACATGGGAACGCTTCGGCAAGTCAAACACAACTCGGGCAGCAGTAGAGAAAAAAGCAAAAAATGAATAAAGCAAAGTATAAAAAAAATAGCAAAAGCAAAATGTAGGAATGGTGAACTATTGAAAGTTCTCTGGATTAAAGCGTTGAAGTTGCAGATCACTAAGCTAAAATAAATAGCCAGTGGTTTCAGGAACTATTTAAAGCAAAAAGGCTCATTTATCCTTCAGAGAGTGGATTTAGAGCTGATGTTTTTGCCGTGGCAAGTGACTGATGGTTGTTATTTTTTGATTCAGCCTCCCTTTTTATTCCATCCTGTGCATTGGAAGAAAATACACTGTAGTCACATCATAGATTGCCCTTGATAACGTGTTTGGCTGAGGCAGCTTATAGTTTTACCATTTTTTATTGACTGGGTTAAAATAATGGTTGCATCAAATGTTATTCTATGTCTGTCTTTTATTAAGCATGTTTGATATACAATAAGTGTGAAATGATGATCATGGTTTGATGCCCTGGCATTTTTGGATGGGCCAAAAAACTGATGAGCAATGGGAAAAATGATGGGAGCGTAATTAGCGTGGCACTGCCGTCATAGCAGATGCAGGGAGCTGTGGAGCAAGTCAATGAGGTAGCATCCCACAGAAACACATTTCAGGCATCAGCACGCTGGTAATTGTGATCCTCAATCCACTTTCAGTCCGCATTCCTGAAGGCTACTCGTGTGCATCCTATTTAATAACATTCCCTATATTAATCTCTCCTAACGTGTGTTGAGCTTGGAGGATGGCTGTGCTGTAGACTGTGCAGAAAGCCTACAAACGGCAGTCTCTGTACTGCTTTTCAAGTCCTCAAGGCAAACCCTTACGCAGTGTATGGAGTATAGATTATCAGTCTTCAATTAGGATTGTCTCTTAATTCCATTAGTCTTTTTCAGATAATGTTGTTTCAGTAAAAAACACTTAAACTGTATTGATGGGCTTGGATAATTCTGCTTAATAACCCTTTGACTTCAAATTGAAAATTTCGTTGAAAGATAGAGATTAAGACAACTCGGAGGAATGACATGCAGAGGCCGCGAATGGTTTTAGCTGATTGTTTTAACCCCCTTAATAAGGCTGGGCTGAAGTGGCCGCATCGAGAAGCAAGCTGCCGCTGGTGGAGTGCTGTAAAGTGGGATTAATGGCTAGATCAAGTGAATCTGAAGACCATCAGGATTAAATGAGAGTAAAATGATTTCTTACCCCTTATCCATAATGAAGAATTACAGATACAACACAGCTGGCAGTAGACGCCACTGGGGAGAATGTGAAAGGTTGCCGAGGAAAGTTACCCACAAGAGCTTGTGTCTGTGTCACTGTGGCGGCCACTGTAAACCCTCCGTGGGAGAAGATAGGTTCCTTGGACTGTATGCATGATTCAGTGGGCTGGCCCATATACTGGCTGCTCTTTCCCCATGGGCCTACCCAGCAGAGGGAGGAGTGGTTGGCGGGGGGGGTGTTGGATAGCTGCAGGGCAACCCTCATTACTACTCACAATCTGCTTTTTTTGGCACTCTCCATCGTCATGTAAATGCCTTCATTATTTCTTCATGTGCCTCATGTGCAGGAACACCCAGGATGTCTCTGTCCATGTGGTGCCGTAACCGGTTTTCCCTTCGGACGGATGGAAGGAGAAACAGTGCAAAGACCATGATGTGACCTAGAAAGATTCTATTTATCCACTTGGATTGATCCCTGAATTTGAAAGGGGGGTCAGCATATAGCTATCTGCAAATTCATGTACGCAAGCTCCTCCTTTTGCAGTCTAGTGGAGATACTTCCATTTGCAGTCACGCGAGAGATTCTAACCCATAAAACACTGCTTTCACACAGCTTTAGACCCCCTGGGACGTACTTAAACGGAACAATGTGGCAATAGCAACTTTCAAGAAGGCAGTATAGAAAACAGGACTGATTGCTATCAAAAAATCACACTGTATGTTCTGTTGAGCTATTAGATATCTCAAAGGAACGATAGATGTTTTTGTTCTCATTGTCCCGAGTCAAGATGACGGGAGATCCGTTTCCTGACATGGGATGCATGAGAAATAATCATGTGTATGATTGTGATTGTGTGTTGTTGATAATTGATTGTTATGCATTGCGTTGTACATGTTGAGACTAAAGAGGGTAACTAAGAGTGAAGGCATGCGGAAAGGGCCGATCTGTTCTCTGGATCTTTTCGTAGCGTTAGAAACCCCCCGATGCCCCGAGGACCACTGTAAGGGTCCGCAAATCAACAGTGCTCGGGAGGACGGTCGGCATCGGCACACATCCAAATCGGAGCCATAACAACCCTTACCAGAATGGACTCTGACAAGGGGGACTTACTGCGTCTGAGCCCACGTATGTGTCAGATTAAATCAATAGCAGCGTAGCCATCGGGAGCGCCCTGAGGCAGAACTGGGTTTAGGTCACAGAATCCCCAAGGCATAAGTGCTCTTTAAATAAATGTGACTCTGACAGAAGCATGTGCGCTCTTGCTGGGTGATATACACGACTCCCTTACTGAGAGACTTGCCATAATGTTCCTTTAGCCCACGTTTGCTGTCCCCACCCCCCTTACCGCACTTGTCCGCCACTGCCTTCTTCCATACCAGGTATAATGTGGTTTACAGCAATAACACAACAGGTGCTCCAGTGAATACCAATGAGCCGGCGAGTGTAGCAGGCAAAGGCCGACTTTAGCATTCGCCCTGCGGCCCACCCGCTGTTACAAAGAGCTTTTGTACAGCTTCCTTTCATGGCGCCCATCTAGGACCCGCTGGCAACTGACACATCCTTGCCCTTGTCACGGGTGATGAGTCCTTCTAAAAGTGGACGTCTCGGGTTCAAGGGAAGGTGATGGTGGCATTTGTACCGGCGCTGCTATGGACAGTCTGCTGTGTTAAGCTGCTTAGTTTAGAGGGTAAGTGGTAGCGTTTTATATAATATAATATATATATATATATACGGTATACGTGCAGTGTATATAGAGTGTCATAATGTTCTAAGTTCTAAGCTGGCTGTGATGTAGTGCTGCTGTTCTGCAGGTATAAATGGTTTGCAACCGCAGTAGCTTCACACAGGTCAGCCTTACATACTATATGATGTAGTATTTTATGCACTGTTGATTTCTAAAAACTATTTTTAAACCCAATCACTGGCAAAAGTTATGCGGTTAGGCATTCATTTCGAAGGTTTCCGTTTCACGAAAATGCAAGTTTAAAAATGTTAGTGTGCTGTATAGGTTTCGTTGTGTTAAGCATTTGTTTTGTTTTCTGTTTTTCAGCGCTATCGTTTACAGTTATGCAAGGAGGGTTTGTGTTTCTATGGAAAACAGAGTGCTGGTGTTTTGAGTAGATGATCTCTGAGCAGAATAATAATGAAGTGAGTGGACAGGGATTGTGGGAAATTTGGTGCAGTATGAGGCTGGCTGAACACTCACAATAGTGTAGACACCTAAAGAAAATGCCTTTTTCCCCATTGTGCTTCCACTAAAAAGGTCCATTAAAACTACAGAGTGAGAGCCATTTAACTCAATGAGGATTAATTGCTTTCTCTAGAGTTTTAATAGAGAGAACGGACAGCTTCCAATTTCTTCATCAGGCAGAAAGTAACCCGTAAAACCAAAGTGTTACACCAATAAATGATCCTTTGGCATCCAGTCTTGCGGACTCTTTGTAATTGGGAAGTTTAAAATAATTTGGAGTAATTGTTAAGTTAATCTGATGTCAGATTGACGAGGCCATTCCAGAGGCTCAGGAGAGAACCTAAATACGCACCGAGCCGCGCCTGCTTGCATTTATTTGTAGAGGAAAGGAATCACCGGCCTTTGCTCTTACACTCCCGGAAATTTGGAGTCCGTCTGCATACTGCAGTAACACAGTGCAGTACGGTTTGTTGAAGTAACACATTACAGTTATTAATTATTCTATTAACAAAAACAAAAGCCGCAATAATTAATTAAGGTCATTTCATTGCGATACTGGCATAATGCCTGTTGTCTGAGAAGGTTCTCTGTGATGAGCGGTACTAGTTTGTCGGGGAAAGCGGTGTGTCTGCAGTGTGATGTAGTGCTGTACCCTCCAGGCTCTGGTACAAATTGAGATGACAGGACTCTTCAAGTGGTTGCTCCCATGGGGAGAGCCATTCCAGGTGTTGCTGCATGTTTAATTACTCATATGTGAGATTAGCTAGACAAACTGCGCTGAGGAGACGCTCAGATGGGACTCCTAGCTTGAGTGTGGCTGGCAGAGGGTGTACTGCCGTCTCGCCTCCTGTAATACGGTGCACTGGGCTCGCTGATGAATCAAAAAGAGCCGTTTTCATTTCTCGTGTCCCTGGTGCTGCTTTTCATACTAGTAGTAATTCCAGTAAGAAGAAAAAAATGACTGAAAAACAAAAAAGGCATGATACAGGATGATCACACACACACACTTTCTGAACCGCTTGTTCCATACGGGGTCACCGGGGACCGGAGCCTACCCGGCAACACAGGGCGTAAAGCCGGAGGGGGAGCGGACACACCCAGGACGGAACGCCAGTCCGTCGCAAGGCACCCCAAGCGGGACTCGAATCCCAGACCCACCGGAGAGGAGGACCTGGTCCAACCCACTGCGGCACCGCACCCCCCCCCCACAGGATGATCATTGCATTTTAATTTTGGAGTATTTGTGTATTTTTGTATTCATTGCACGTAGACTTTTTTGCTGCTGCATGGTTTATGTCTGATGTGAGACAGCATGAAGCAGACCGCAGACAAGGCTACAGGGATCGTGACTTTTTTCTTTCGCTGGTGTTGTCCATGCGGCAAAGAAGAGAGAGGTGAGTGCTGGCGAAACAGTCTGCTGTCATGAAAATGTCTTGCTGGGTCGGTGCTGCGGGAGGGCCCCATCTCCTCCGTGTGAATGGAGGGGACTTTTGACTCCGTGGGGCCTTTGCTCCTGAATGAGCTGCTCGTAGTGCAGCTCTGCAGTGGCCTCCGCCGGAGGCGTTAGCTCAGACAGGCTGCCGTGAAAGAACTTCTGTACCACCCAGCAGCCCGCGTGGATAAATAGATTTTCCACACCCTCCTCTCCGTCACTGTGTGAATAGAAAATTCTACATTGACTTTAGGCTGGATTTTTTTGTGTGTACACGGAAATGGCGAAATGGCAAAATCCGCAACGGAATAGAGGGAGAGTATTGGGTTAAAACAGATTTCTCAAGCCGAACAAGGGCCTGAAGCTGTTGCTCCTTTATGCGGAGCTGAAGTTATACGGGGCTCTTGATGAGTCCCTCGTGCGGCAGGTAGCCGAAAGTAATCCACCGTTGAACTTCTTACCGCGAGACTGACAGCACACCACCCAGAGGAGTCATACTTCACAATTTTTGTCAGACCGTCCTTGAATTTGACACCAGTGCCCTCACACTTCGGATCTTCGCCTGGGTTGTGCATGTAGCACGCGAATGCATTGTGAGGCTAATTGTTACTGGTTTTTATTCTGTTTAGTTTTTAAAGGATTTTTTTTACCCCCTTCCTTTTTATGTATTCGTACAGCTCAATGTTTTTGGAAAACCACGTTAGGTTTAATACCGTTTCTTGCTTCAGGGTACTAAAAGGGGAGTGGAATGTTATGATTAGAAGTACTGGTCAACCCGTGCTGTCTTTCCTTAGAGATCCCGACATTTTAGTTTTGCTTTAACTTTACGAGCAATTTTTCATACGAACTGCACAATTCATGTCCTCTCTAAATATTACAATTTGTGAAATGCTTATTTTTGGCTTATAAAAATATTTGAAACGGTATCTATAGGTATGAAGCCTCATTCTTCCTAATAAAATTCCACTAACTTCAGATCTTCTTGTTCAGAATGATTATGTACTTAACAGTTATGTATGTAACAAGTATTTCTGGCTTCTTTTGGATGGTGTTAAGGCTCTGGCCATACTCCTGGAACTGAAACAGTTGAATCTCCCATTCATTTTTACAGGAATGGATCAGTACTGTGTTTAGACACTCCAAGGCTTGGAGGGTTCTGTCCGGCCTCTTTTTAACACTCTGTGGTAAAATGCCTATTTCGGTTAATAGGCAAGGAAACTGAGAAGACTTCTGTGAGTCCTCGGCGGAAGGTCGGAGGATCTGGGGGAACCAAAGAGGACTGGAGTGGTGGCGCCTTAATGGCAGACTCACTTCGGGTTAGGCTTTCCTGCTGTACTGAGAAATGAACTCCATACAGACAGTGGAAGATAATTCAGTATGATTGTTGTGTATGTGCAAAATTGATTGGTGACATCTGTAAGAGAGATCATTGAATAACATGGCCAGATGCCCGCTGCCAACCATCTGAAGGTTTTTTCCTACAATGAATTCTGCTACCAGAACGGCAGCAACCTACTTGATGTCTCATTGTAGTGGGAAGTGTGCTCTTGCTAGTCTTCTGTATATGGATGCAAGCACAGGATGGTTCAGATGTCTTGTGAAAAATCACTGGAGGACTGCAGGAACATTCCCTGTGATGCTGTGCCTTGATTTGCAGCAGCTTTTTTGCAATTTGCAGTGGATAAAGGTGGTATTATGGAAGAGAAAATCTGCTTCCCGATCTGCTAGCGTGAGCTGTGGATTATGAGTTCTGAGGGTGAAAAGCCTCTATGTGCAGAACCCTTTTTTGCACCGTGCTGAAGGAGAAATGTGGGGTTTGTGTCAGACTAATGTGTGGAAGATGGTGTAAAGCCCACCTCGGGGCACAGCTGAATCTAGTCCAGAAATCAAAGGAAAAAACACTTGCTTGTTTCCATTTTCACTGATGTAGAATGCAAAGAAAGATTCAGCAATTTAAATGTATTTAACTCTTCAGTGGTCCTAACATACTATGAGGCCGCTTTATCTGCCTTCTCTGCAAGGCACGTATCTAAATCTCACTCTTTGACTTCATTAGCATATCATAAGAATCTTTAACGGGGAATAAAAGCAGATATCAGGGTATTATACAGTCTCACACTCCCAGATTTCTATTTTTAAATTTGATGAGCTTCTTGGAAATATTTCACGCACATGGAATGATGCTCACAGAGTCAGCATGGTTTCATTTCACTTTGATCACCTTGAGGACATAGTAGGCTGGCCAGCATTGGATCCAGCCGTGTGCAGCCTGCTATACTACACACGAGGTGACGTTAATGTGCGTTTTTTTTTTTTTTTTTTTTTTTTTTTTTTTTGTAGTGACATAGGGACACCTTGTGTCTCGGTGGCATAGTCTCCTAAATTCAACGTTGCTGTGTTGGTTGGTTGTCTAATTCGGGGCTTGGAAGAACCCTTATTTGAATTTTAACGCTTGTGAGAAGTTATGTTTTCTTAACTTTCTTTGTGGTTATTAAACGCCTTCTTTTGGCATTTTAATGTTTTGTCACTGTCCTGTTTTCCATTGTCAGACAATTTGTGTGCGCATTTACTGTCACGTGTTACCAAAATTCCAAAAAATAAACACACACACACACTGTCTACGACCGCTTGTCCCGAGCGGGGTTGCGGCGAGACGGAGCCTAACCCTTGCACCCTGTGTTGCCGGGTTAAAAAAAACGATGGTTTCTAAATATTTAACTTAATGTTTAAATTTACGGAAGCATGTAACAAGAGAGTTTGAACAAGTGATCATTTCTACTTAATAAAGGAAACATTAAAAATACTTGAAAACGGGGGAGTGGATTTATTGGAAACTAAAAAAAAATCCAGCCCTTTATTGTATAACCCTGAGCAGTAATGATCCTGAGTACGTGACTGTGTGTAAGGTCACTAAAAGCTGAAAATAGAAAAGCCCACACCGTTCTGACCAAAATGCAGGGACATGTTTTAGAAGAATATTAGGAAAGGCAAGACTGACAAGACTTGGCGGCAGTGAATGCAGCTAAGTAAAGTACTGGCTGTCAGAAATCGGAGAGTGCTTAATAACGGCTTTCCCGTTGACACATCGGTAAACTGCCGTGTGCCTTATGACAGAGAACGGCCCACTGTGCTGTAATAAATACGTGTAGTGAGGCAGCCCAGGGCGTCGCTCACCGATTCCTTGTCTGGAAGAGATGGCTGGGTTCTTCGCTTCTCACTCTTCACACCTGCAGTGACGTCAGACCCATAGGCCCGTGAATGGGATTGGGATGAAACCTCCAAGATCTTCTCTAAGCAGATTCTCCAAGCATTTGACTCGCTGAGCTTTTGGTTTGGAGAGGGGGAAAAGGCAACTGGTTCACAACATATGCACTTTGGGTTTTTGGTATATACAATCAAGTTTATAATGTGTGTGTGTAATATATAGATTGAATTTAAAGGACCTGTTTTTATGTTTGCTAATCTTAAATTATTCACCCAGTTCTGACTGGGAAATGTGACACTGCAGGGAATTTTAGTCGTGAAATTAAACTGAGTTTGAATAAGGTTAAAGTCTGTAGCCGCATCATTGTAGAGTGACATTAGGCCATATAAGTGTATACTTTTTAATGTACAACTGTGTATTGTAAATGATTAATTTAGTATCATTTTATCATGGATTTTGACTAACAGAATTGGTTGCTGTGAAGTTGATTGGCATTGTTTACATGCTTGTCTTCATAAAAAATGTCATTTGGTTTTTTTCTTCTATGAGAACACACACACATTTTCTGAACCGCTTGTCCCATACGGGGTCACGGAGCCTAACCCGGCAACTCAGGGCATAAGGTTGGCAGGGGAGGGGACTGTTGCAAGGCACCCCCAGCGGGACTCGAACCCCAGACCCACTGAAGAGCAGGACCTGCGCCAACCCACTGCACCAGCACGCCACCACACCCCCCTTCTCTGAGAACATCGATAGTTAATTTAGTATTCCATCTTGTTCATATAACAGTGCTGAGAACAAGTTTCTTTCTTTCTTTTTTTGTAACTGACCAAACCACATTTGTTAGACGTAAGACGTTCTTTTTTTAAAGCATCCATCCATTTTTATAAGCATGTTTCCAGATATGGACATGCTTGAACATTTCAAGATTAAAGTGCCTTTTGGCTTATGCTAATGGTAGGCTATAAGGAGTCTTGCAGATTAGTTGTTTCCCCTCTCCTGAAATTACTATGTCTACATAAATTTGCAATCATTTAGCGGTCTTTGAGTGTGGTTCAGTGTGTATACTTTTGTTTTGGATTGAGAGAACCTTTACAAACCCTGCACCTACTGCAGACAGCAGTGGAGAATCCTGATTGTCAATTCCAGGCACAGAGCTGCAGCCCTTCACATTTTCGCTGCATGCAGTTGATTCACTCCTTTTCATGCTTTCTGCATTTCGTTGCTTACGCTGGCTCTTATGGATGAGTCCATCATTAATGCGCAAGGCATGATTGATGAGTACAGACACTCTTCTCTTATATGGTGGGAAATGCTGCCATGATGTTGTTACAAATCACACTGGAGTATTAATCTGATCTAAATATCCGATACTGGTTTCCAGATATCTAGGAACAGTGGTTTACTGAAGGGTGATCATTTTATACAGGTTTCTGTGATCTGGAGCTGTTTACACCACTTGAACGCTCAAACGCTTCAACAGCTGGTCACTTAATGCTCATTCAGAGTATTGTGGAATCTTTTGAAACTGACAAAATTGTGTTTTCCCCATTTTTGTTCAGTCAGAGAAACTGTGCTTTTCTCATTAGGGGAAGGAACTTGAGTTTGGGCATACAAAATTGAAGTAGAAACTCACGCTCCAGGTTAAGTAATGAGGCTGTGAACTCTGCTGACTTTGGTTGTCCAGAGAGTTCAGAGCAATCCAGAGTTGGAAATGTTGGGTGAAAGGTTTTGTGTTGCTTTTTGTTTTATTTATTGAATATCTGCTTTCGTTTGTTTGTTTTTTTAAAAACAAACAAACAATCTGCAATGATTTACATTAATGAACCAGAAAATAAAGTAGAGTAGTAAATTAGAAAAGTCACACAGAAATGCAGTGGGTACAAAGTGTTTTGTTGAGGTTGGTGTCTTGGGAAATTCTGTGATAATGAAATCCAGCATGGCAAGCAGGGCCATAGTTTTTATGCAGATGGGGTTTCATGCATGACATTACAATGACCAAGGTTCTTGTAAGGCATGATTCTCATGGAAATAATGATGATCAGGAAGTTTTACGGTTTGGGTAACCTGATCTCTCATGGCAGACATTAACTAAAAATTTCCAACTCCTGAAAATGTAAAACTGTGTTGGCCAAACCTGTTCAGCATTGCATACCTGAACATAACATCAGTTTGATGTTATAAAACATTACATTTAGATTTTTCTCTTTAGATTAGGTAGGTATGTAGAGGTCATGATGAATTATACAGTTCCTGCTCATAATTCAGCCAGCCAGCTGGTTAGTTGCCTTAAACTACAAACACAGTAAATAGAGGAAATCACGAAGGCATCTCAAATGCAAGAGTATAGTAAAGTTTGTGAAACTGCTAATTTCCAGATTTCTACTGTGAAACCATACGGCATAGTAAGATTTGTATGTGCAAACAAATCCCTGGTGTCCTTTTTGCAGCATTACCATGCCCTTATATTGTGGAAGGATGCTCAGATGATCATCTTCCATGATCTTAGCTAGCTGGTATCTCTGCAAATCCAGCTGCTAAGCAAGCAGTTGACGGGATATCAAAATCGCACTGTGCAAGAAGTCTTCCCCAGTATTGTACACGTGTACTGTGTGGTACGTGCCAGAGAATTGCAGTGGTCCTTGATAGCTCCCTTGTTGAACCTGCTTTTATGTCTCCCTGTCATGGATGTGTCATTCATAATGTGACTTGGGGGGTAAGGAGCTCAACCACTTTGATGAAACAGGGAGAAGGTTTCTAGTATTTACTGATAAGACACAATAAAAATGGGTTCATAAAAAATTTGTCATTTGATACCTCTAACTAATTTGCTATCATAAAGGTTCTCATCTTTTCTAAAGTTCACCACATGGGTTAAAATATTGGTGGTCCCAGTACAATTTCCTATGTCTGAACAGTTTACATATTGGCAAAAACACAGTAGAGGCCTGGGCGAGCAGAAACACTGTGACACCTTACCAGTGCTGGATAACTTATGCTGATTGTATTTTTGCTAAGCAGACACCTGTTAGACATTTCAAAATTATCAGTTAAAACACAAGGGTCAAGGAAATTGAAGGGTACGACAAGATGTTCTCCATAATTGAAGTACAGTGTTTGGGCTCGATTTGTACCTGTTATGGGATCTTTTTAATGGAATCTGGGGACTCCTGGCCTATTTCCATGATAATAGAAATATTTGCATCATTTCATTGTCAACCTGAAGATGAGACACAACAGAAACATAATGGATATCAGCATTTACCTTAGAATAAAGCCAGGAATGAGATGTTTGAACTGCAGTTATTGCAGGCTTATTGCCTAGATGAAATGGCCTGTGGCTAAATTCACCATGTGTGGCATGAATGGAAAGAGTTCTTTGGGCTGAATTGGCATAAACTCAAATACTCCCAGTTTTGTGAACAGTGCTCGCCTAAAGGGAGAGCAAGAGGAATTTTCTGGCACTGCTCTCCTCCAAGGCCAAAGTAACACAGACAGACACAGAAAGCTTGGTTTCCAGTTATTGTGGTTATTTAAAATTGTTAACTTCATATATAGGCGATTTCTAACCCCCCCCACAGTGAGACTTGAAAACTTCTGAAAGTTGAAAGTTTTACTTTTAAAACTATATCAAAATTAAAAGAAATATTGCCACAACTTCAGCTCTTCTGGGTTTACTACCCTCGTGGTAAGGTACGTTCATCCCTTGTTTAAAAGGATTAATTAATTCCATGAAGTTCCTGGTCTCACTCTCAGGGTGCATGACCCCGAGAATGAGACCAGAAAGCGTGTCCCTGTCAGAGAGAAGCTACTTTACAAACCTGCGCTGTCATCTGCCACTAGTCACCATTTCTGTGCATAACATGCATACGTAATTAGAAGTAGTTTAACACCATAAGTCACTTCTGAGAAAAGAAAAAAGCATCCCCTGAATTAATAATAACCGTAAAGCTGCTCTTTCATTATTAGATCAGTGTTAATTGATGATTGTGATTGGTTGAGGGGGGCATGGTGGCGCAGTGGGTTGGACCGGGTCCTGCTCTCCGGGGGGTCTGGGGTTCGGGTCCCACTTGGGGTGCCTTGTGTTAGACTGGCGTCCCGTCCTGGGTGTGTCCCCTCCCTCTCCGGCCTTACGCCCTCTGTTGCCGGGTTAGGCTCTGGTTCCCTGTGACCCCATATGGGACAAGTGGTTCAGAAAGTGTGTGTGTGATTGGTTGACATTGTCAGTATGACAGGACATTGTTCTTCCATGTTGCTTTGCAGGAAGCATAATTGTTTCTGCATGTAGTCTGTGTTCTGTAGTTTTTTTTAAATGTTCTCATGAGTGCTTATTCCCCCATATGGGGTTTACCTCAGACATGTGGCTACATCTCTGTGAAGATCGCACAAAGAACATTTAAGGATGTGCAATGACCATGTAACAGGCAAAAGTGCCATTTCACAGAATTTGTAAGTTCATTATATGGAAAAAGAGTATGTTGTGTGAGACATGTTATGTGGGGGGTGAGTATATAAGAAAATGAACTTAAAACCAGTTTTTATATTTATTAATTTAGCTGACACTTCTCTACAAAGCAAATTACATTGTTAAGGTTACAATTACTCACCCATTTATACAGCTGGGTAATTTTACTGGAGCAATTGAGGGTAAGTACATCACTCAACAGTACTACAGCTGGAGATGAGGCTCAAACCTACAACCTGGGGGTCCAAAGGCAGTTGCTGTAACCACTACACTACCAGCTCTCCCACATCTCATTTTGCAGATTGATGATAGCCTTTTTGTTCATTTGCAAAATGACTTTGTTCATGCTGCATTTGAGCTAGATCGCTTGGATGACTAGTTGTCCAAACCAGTATTTGTGTTTGATCTTAATAAGCTGTCATTGCTTTGTATTCGCTTCTGCAAGACACTGATGCTGAAAATCACAGCACCTGTCCTGTTGCTTATTGCTACAGATAATTGTCACTTACTCTGGGTTCCAGTTATATAAACCAGTTTGATTTCAAGGAAAAAATAAACAAAAAAAAAACTGCTTCTTGACATCTGCAGCAGCTTGAGTATCACAATTATACCAAAGCTTTTAATTTCTCCTTCCATGGAAATCCAGTGCTGCTCTTTGTTTGCAGAAGCATTGAAATTAAAAATGAATCAAGATTCTGAAAGTGCTGGATGGCGACTCTGACTCAAAGCTCACCTTATTCTGAATCATTAGATGCAGGCTTTGAGGCAAAGGTTAAACTTTTTTTTCATCCAGGAGTGATAAAATGTTAAGCTAACCAATTAGCCCGGCTTGACACTTCATAAAATATTTAACCATCTGATATCTACTTAAGATTAGAGGTAGGAAAAAGTGCGCCGGTGTAGCGGGATTCTAAAAAATTATTCACTACTGTCGGTGATTATTTTAGATTAAAATTGAATACTGAATTATACATATTTATTTTGTTTTAACAATGTTAAATACATATGTTTACGAGCTGTCCCAAATATAAAAGGTTTTTTTTTTTTTTTTTGCTTTACATTTCGTAACTCCATGACTGTAATTTATCTGCATTTACAGAGGAAATCTGCTTTTTTCATTTGAGTCTAACTCTGAAGTTTTTGGAAGAAACAGTGACATAAAGAAATCAGTAATTATAGTACAGAATACATTTTTCCATCTCATGGGAACAACACGTCAAGATAATTGTTTTGAATAACTGATGATTACGTCCCTCATTAAACCCATATTTTCTACTCTAACAGTTTGTATTTTTAGATCTGTTGAACCATGTCATATATTTATTTAATATATTTACATGTTTGACTGCCTGAGTTATACCCCTGGGTTAAACTGTTATTGCAAAAGCAAATTCATTTATTTGCGCTTATGTATGTCTTAAAAGTAATACAATCGGAATTATATCCGAATAAATTGGTTCATGTGAGTTTGAAGAGATACATGCATTAAAGACAAACATTGTAGACTCTTCCTGCTGCTGCTCCCTCTGGAGACTAAGCACACAGCAAGCAATGTAGATGGGAAATATTACGACTAAAACCACAGGAGCAAGAGATACTAATTAAGGCAAGTGCTGGCACCTTGACACAAAAGCTGCTAATTTTCCTACTTGAAGGCAGTGTGAAAATACGACGATGAGCTAAGTCCAATTTACATTTTAGCGGGAGTAACAAGGCACAGGGGAAGTCACGTGACGGTGTAATACATTTTCA
Organism: Scleropages formosus; assembly: GCF_900964775.1. Taxonomy (NCBI): domain Eukaryota; kingdom Metazoa; phylum Chordata; class Actinopteri; order Osteoglossiformes; family Osteoglossidae; genus Scleropages; species Scleropages formosus. The sequence continues at coordinate 12,699,101 of NC_041814.1, read as the reverse complement.
TGACTTTTTTCTCCTCCCTAAAAACACGAATACGGAGAACCCCCCAACGCTAAAGGCATGCGCTAAAATCAGGAAGCCTTATAAGATATCGGACGAGGACCATGTTGTCTACAGAAACTCTAGAAATAATGTTTATCTCTGTGTTTGCCCTTGATTAGCCTTGGCATAAATGTGCTCCCATGTCTGCTTAAACTTGACATAGTACAGTACGCTTACAAAGGAAGAGCACCTTTTTATCAGAATGGGACTTTCTCCTTTAGCGTAAGACTCGACTCACTGTTCTTTTTTCTTCATGGCTAATTGTTATTAATTTTCAGTTTCTGCTTTGTAGAAATGGACACTGGATAACATCCACTCCCTGGGTATCAAGAAAAGCACGGCATAATTATATTTAATAACAAACTTGAACAATAGTGAACTTTAATTTGCTGACTAATGAACTTTAATTTCTTGACTGTTTCAAGGTACGAGTTTTACATACATGCATATGGATAAACTTCATGTACTGCGCACTGTATTTAAAGTACCTTTCAGATGCTTGAAATGACTCGGGCAAATAAGGACAGAAAATGTTTCCTTGCGACTGAATTATTATTCATTTAGCACCGAAGCCTTGCTTCTTCTTATCTTGAACAGAGAAGGTAATGTTTCTGTCAAATGTCAACATTTCCATTACAGCACTACATGAATTTTACTGAGCACGGAAAGAGCAGTGGTACTAACTAATGAGTGCCACTAAAATGGAATTCCTTTGGTGTTTGTGCTGCTTCAGTGACCTTGCTAGCAAAGGGCTTACAGTTGTATTTCAAATGAGATGCTCCCTCTCTCCTGCTTGCACGCCACCCTCCTTGCAGCCAGAAATCCTCATGTGAAGACCCATTTAGGTGTTGTTGTCAGATCTCAGCTCTGCCTTTCCAATCTGTCCCTAGTTTGATAGGTAATGTAGTTGAACTCTGGTGTGATGCGTGACTCCTACAATAGTACCAGTGTCTTGTTGAGGCCGTCCTCAGAAACATGGATCTGTCCAAGTTGTTAAAAAAACAATGTATAAAAGCTCTGTGCTATAAGAAGTTTTTGATAAATCTTGTCCATTTATGTCTCAATCCATACATACATCCATTCCTCCATCCATTATTAGTAACTTCTTCAGTGCTGGGTCATGGGGGTACAAAGCCTTTCCTAGAAGTTTAGGGTGATAGTCAGGCTACACCCTGGGTTGGATTCCAGTGTGTATTGGTTGTGCAGTTCTGCATCTCTGAATTATTGACATTCTTTTTGTTTTCATAAATAGCATATCTTGGCCTGTACTGATGTTAAACTTCCGTAGTTAGCTTGGGCACTATTTTTTCGACTTAGTGATTTCTTTTGAGTTGTTTGGTTTTAGTTTTCTGCAGTTTTCCGTCAGGTGGATGTTGCGGGGGAAGTGTTTGTCTTCATCACCCTTCACCCTCACCAATTACACTTTAAAAAAATGAAAGTAATGAAAGAGCTGTTCCGATGTAAACAATTGGAGTGAGTCCCAGTTTAGGCATCTCCGATATGCTTAGCTGAATACACATCTATATCAACCAAAAGAAGGATCCCTCACAGATAAGGGAAATGGTAGAGGAGGGGCAGAACAACAGTGTACAATAACGACCGGGATCAAATGATTGGGCTATCAAGTGCTTGACAGTCTTTGATGGAACAGCTGCACCTTGAATACTTCATATCTTCAGATATCTAAAGGGCAAATGGATTTCATTATAGAAGGAGCAGTGCTGTAAATGAATGTGGCAGAGTTGAGAAGAATGTCACTCCATTTGCTTTAATGAGCACGAGATGTCACTCACCTGGGAGGAGATGGACCAGGCAGTGCGGATGGGGCGGCTGTTTGGATTGAGGCCTTTCATCAATCATTCTCTGAGATGCACATTTGTAGCCCTGACATAGATATGCATAGTTCTGTTACAAATCACCTCATTTCCGAGGCAGCTCTCAGGGCAAATGCCGCAAAAGGCATTTTCAAACACTACGAGAACACACTGTTAATGTATTTACTGCCAAAGCAAAAAATGATAAAACTTCTCACATTACCGGAAGCGACGTGTCTTAACTCTGCTGCAAAGGATTGTAATGTAGGGGGTGTCACGTCTACTCGGTTTTCTTGTAACATTGTGAGGTGACAGACGGTAGTTAGTGGTGACGTGACATGAATTCTGGAAGTGCCATGCGCGTGCGGAAGCATGGGGTGCCGTCCCGCAGACACGGGCGGTGCCGAGTGCCAGCTGAAGCCTCGCAGCACAAGTCACCTGGCCACGTTTTCCACAGTTGCATGCAGACCCGAATTCTCAGACTTTAAAAGGGTCATTTGCGTGACTGTGCAATATCTGTGAACTTGTGTTTTGTAAAAATTTTCGGAGAGAAGTATTCGACCAAATCTCACCTGCACCCGCTCGTCAACCACGAAACGGATATAAAAACCCTCACAAACCTTATTACGTCTGTTTGCGCTGTTCCTAGCAACCTTTGCCTTTTCCAGTAGGGTCCCAACAGCTTGGGCAAGTTCAGCAGTGGAATCAAAGTCAGGATGGAAAGTATGCTCAAACGCAAAATCAGTCTCATACTAACACAGTAATACTCGTCAACTGCTTATTATTGCAAACGGCTTTATTACCTTTAGCATTGCTCCATGATTTAAGATGGGTACCTTTTTTCAAAGTATAAAATCCCCTAAATCTTCACCATTTCCATGGTTGATTTGTGCAGAAAAGGGGAATAATATTTTCAGAAGGTAGCTAATAGAACCGTCGTTATCCTGGGTGTCCGACACACCAGATGTGTTCCAGTATGTCAGTTGGCATCTTCTGAAAGGAGTTGGCCTCTGCCTTCCCAACCGATCTCTGGAACGTCTTGAAGTGGTATTGGAAGTTATAAAGAGCTGCAGTAACGGGGAACTGTCACAGTCTTGTTATTGGATTTTAAATAGTTTGTTTGCTACACATTTCTCTAATGCCACAGTAAAAGCACCTTGTTTTGTATAGAATAACTGCTGACTTTGTGTGAGAAGATCGATAGGGATGTGATTACACAGTGTTGAACTATGACTACTATTAGAAAAGCATTGTCAGTAACAGATTTATGGTGGAAATACAAAATGTAGGTAGTGACAATGAGTATCTAATATGGACAATTATGATACAATTCAGCAAACTTGTAGTATTTAATATTTCACTTATAATGGAAATACTTTTAGACAAGAGTAGAATACTGAAAGACTACATGCTTTTATGTGGCACAGCACTTTGACTGCAGTGACCCAGAAACCATTGAATTCCTCTATGTATTGAATTGTCTACAGTCTATCACATACATTGAGCAGAGGCCCTTATTAAGAGTAGCTTACACTGGAATAATGGACAAGGACAATAACTGTAACTGAATTTCCTTGCTTCAAAAACTTCAGTAGCGATGCACCCTAAATGCGACACCATTTACATGCATTAGAGCCTTATTTACTCTGAACCCTGGCAACACTTTGATTTCGTAAAATGCATGAACCAGTAAATAAATGAAGTATTTGGAGAAAATTGTCGAGTAAGCATTTACTGATTTGCCTTCTGTTGCTTGAAAGAGCAATTACACCAAGGAATTTGGTGCGAAAGTGATCATAGCCAACGCAACTACTGTGCATCGCCGCAGTGCTACTTTTATTATGTAAAAGACAAGTGAGCTGGTGTCAGACTAACTGTCATACTGTGACCATATGGAGTGTCAAGTGTTCAGTGTGACATTGCTGGTTTGTCAGCCTCCCCTTTGGAATCGGAGGTCAGAAATTAGTAGTCTCCAAAAGAATTTGACTTTTCATAAAGTTTCCATTTATCTGATGCTTTTAGCCAAAGCAACTTACACTTTTAGTCTACCTACCATTGTTTTACTCATTCGTGCAGCAGGATAATTTAGGGCAACTACTTTGATCAAGGGTAGTACAGACAGGCATTAGATTCAAACCTGCGGACCTAAAGACAGCAGCTCTAACCACTGTCCCATTATCCCATCCCAGCTTTTTGGAGATGTGCTGGACAGCTTAAGAGATGTGTGAAGAATCTTATGTTATGGTGGTTGTTTTGATCACTTGACTCCATGACTGATTGACTGAATGTGTCACTAATTTGCGGTTAATTACTACTTCCTTGCTTGATAGACACAGTTGAGTTTCTGATGGATTAATTGTAAATTCTCACAGCTAACCAGTTCACCATATGCTGTGGGAAGACCGGAGGTGACATTCTAACTGGGACCAGATAATGAACTTCTACAATAGGTCGAAGGCCCACACTTTTTACCCCCTTTCATCCAGTTCTACTTTAATTCCACCTTTTAGCCTGCTCATCAGCTGGCAGTTTTCCGTGTCACGTTACTTCATGCATTTAACTACTTGTACGAGTTTTGTAGAATATCCTACTGGTGAGCCATCAGCTTTCATAACAATGCTGCTGTACATTAAGTTGATTCTTACATTTACCTAACACTTTTTCCTCAAAAGCAACTTATAATGTTAAGCTCCTTACAATTATATAACTGGGTATTTTTTTATTAGAGTAACTTTCAGGGCAAGCATCTTGCTCAAGGGTGTTACAGCTGGAGACCTTTTCAACCTGTGACCTTTGAGTCTAAAGGCAGTAGTACTAACCACTATGCTACCAGGTATCTTATACATTTATATTACAGTCGACTTTTACTAGAGTAATTCACGGTGCTAAGGGTACTACAGCGAGGAAGTGGGAGTTGAACCCAGATCTTCCGATGGCAAGGGCATTAACCATGATGGTACCTGTTGACCCTAATAGTTGCAGAAACAAAGTGACACTGGAAACAAGGTGTGATTTTCAAAGGCTAACATATTGTTTAGGTTTTTCTTCTGTTTGAAGAGTACTGGGTAGGGTGTAAATAGTGAAGAAGAAGGTTATGAGGGTATGGGTGGTGCTGTGGCGCAGTGGGTTGAACCAGGTCCTGCTCTCTGGTGGGTTTAGGGTTTGAGTCCTGCTTGAGATGCCTTGTGGTGGCCTGGCATCCTGTCCTGGGTCTCTCCTCTCCCGCTTCAGCCTTATGCCCTGTGTTGCCAGGTTAAGCTCTGGCTCCCTGCGACCCTGTATGGGACAAGCAGTTCAGACAGTGTGTGTGTGTGTGTGTGTGTGTGTCTGTGTGTGTGTGTGTTATCAGGATTCATCTGTCCTGCGTTTTACGCACCTACTCGTGTGATGAATATCGGTGCATCAAGTGGAAAGTAACGAACTAGGTTTACTTAAGAATCACATGTCTGCAGCCATGTCTCTTTCTCCTAACGTAATGCACAAATTGCATTTTTGCTGAGATGTACGTCACTTTGGAGAAACGCATCTGCTAAATAAATAAATGTAAATGTAATGAAGATGACATAAAGACATACATGCACATTAATGATGAAGATGCTGTAATGGTATTTATTAGTCTTCACTGCCGGGCCTTGGTGTGCTGAATTCTGCCATTGTCGGAGCTGACAGAACAGATGACATTTATTAGCTTTACCGTTGATCAAATAAGACATTAAAACAAGGAGCAGATTGAGAAGCACAATGGTCTAGATCCATGGTGATTAAAGAATTGGCATGTGGTAGGTACTATGATGTGATGTAAAAGTCTGTTTAATACTTCAAAAAGCTGGTGTTGCTCTTTTGCTTGCTATAAACATTAAATGAAAACAAAAGCAACTTCCTCTTGTATTTGGTTCTTTTAAAAAAAAAAAACGCCATCTATGATGTGTACTGCAGATTTTCTCTTGTTTTGATTACTCTTCAGAAAGGGGTAATCATTCATTTGCTGTGTGATACATTAAGCAGAATATCTGTAATTCATCTGTGCTCATTAAAGAATCATTTCTGGATTTGAATCATAAATTGGTCATTAATTCATTATGCTAAGAATGAAAAAAAATTAGACTATTTACAAATACTATATACACACACACTGGCTGAAGCTGCTTGTCCCAAACAGGGTCACAGCAAGCTGGAGCCTAACTCAGCAACACAGGGTGTAGGGCTGGAGGGAAAGGGGACACACCCAGGACTGGACGCCAGTCCATCACAATGCACCCGAAGCAGGACTTGGACCCCAGAGACCAGGACCCAGCCAAGCCTGCTGCACCACCCCACCCCCTGCATACTACATACAACAAACCAAAATATTTTTTGAAATACTGACACGCTCACTATGGTTAACTGCTTGTCCCAGACAGGTCTGCAGTGCACCAGAACCTTTCCCAGATGCATCTATTAGACCAGTCAGGTTATACCTTGGACAGGATGCAAGTTAATTGCAGTTACTGATTTACTTATTTAAAATTCTTTAAATAAAATGCAGACTTCTCATCTTACACACACAGTTGGAGCTGGATGTTCATTTGTAACCTGCATTGTTTATAAAACAATGAACAAAGTCACTTTCACAATCAACAATAGACGTCCCTGGATCTAATCATTTTTTATTGTTTCATGGAATCCTCTTATAAAACTATAATAACAATACAGACAACAAAGCGCTGTAAGTCTGTAAAGCTAAATTCATTGTTTTTATTAGCTTCAAATAACATAAAAATTAAAAATAATTAAAAATTACCGAAGGTTAAAAAAGAGGCTTTTCCCACAGCCTCTTAAACAGTACAAACAGTTGAACGGTTCATAACCTTAAGCCTATGAAGTATTCCTGAGCCACTTGCCACTTTCAGCTTTCTTTATTGACTTTTTCATTGTGTAGATAATAATGTAGACACCCTTTGATTTATGTACAAGTTAGCTTCTGTAAAAGTCTTAGCTAAAGCTGTAATAAGTGTAAAATACACTGAAAGCCTTTTTTTATTAACTTTGTATGAGATTGAAATGGGAACGGGGTGGCACAGCAGTTGCCTCGCAGCTAGACGGTGGACATGGGGCTTGAGTACAGCTCAGGGTTTGTGCAGTTTGCTTTTTTTCTCCCCACGTCTGCACCCCAGACACGAGTGGAAGAATTCCTTTCCGTTTCTCCCATGCCTTGGAAAGCGACGTGAGGGGTTGCTATGAATCAGGCTTGACTCAGTGGCACATTCTTCAATCACATTAGAAGATAAACTCATTTACATTTACATTTATTCATTTAGCTGACACTTTTCTCCAGCGCTGCTTAAGATGTTAAGGTCACAATTTTTACGAGGCTTTTAAAATTTGAAAATGTTGGACTACTTTCTGAGGGTGGTGTGGTGGTGCGGTGGTGCGGTGGGTTCAGCCAGTTCCTGTTGCGTGGTGGGTCTCGGGTTCGAGCTTTGCTGGGAGTGCCTTGCGACGGGCTAGCCTCCCGTCCGCGATGCATCCTCCGCCCTGCGTCGCTTTTTTCGGCACCAGCTTGCCGCAACCCTGCTTGGGAGAAGTGGCTGTCGATGTTGGTTAATTGAATACTTTCCTCTGACAAACAAACTTTTCTGACCACTGTGTTCTATAAACATGTGCAACACCAGGGACAGAAGTGGGACTCCCACACTCCTCTTCTGCAGGTAGGTATCACTGCAAAAGAGACACATTTTAGAGAACAAATAAATAAAGAAAACTTAATTAAAGGTAAATCAGCTGAAAATCTTGAAGTCAGTCTTGAAAACTGGTAACTCAAATGATCCTAACACAAAGAACCAATGGTTTTAAGACAAGCTTTTCAGTTAAAATGGACTTTGTAATGACTTATATGTTATGTTTTTGTTTATATTTTTTATGGTTTATTGTAACATTTAAAATTAATTAAGAGATACTGGAGCCCTGTTTAGATCCAGTTTTTGTAGTATTTTTATCTCCAGCTTTGACTAATTTTTAACAAAAGGTCATCTTTTTCTGTGCTTTCCCAACATTATTACAGTGGCATTTGTTGATTAATAACAGATGTGCAAATAATGGAAAACTAGCTTTTCCAACAATATACAGAAACATGCTTTAATCTCCAAGTCTGTAAATAGCAACTCAAGCATTAGATTGTAATGAGTGTTTTATTACTAATTTTCTAATGTCCTCTGTGCTATACAATACTGTTATGCCTCTGCCTTATGATGCTTACTGCAGTATTTTCAATTTTATTAGGTACCTCTTATTTTGCTGTTGTAAGTCTGCAGCGTGCTTGTGTCGAGTTGCAACGATGCAGGAAGATGGTCTTTATGCAGCTGGGAATGAGTACTGGTAGCGGATTTGGTGGCCAGCAGATACACGCAGCAAATACATACATTCCCAACCATATAACCATTTGCTGTGGAGGTTTTCCAGAGAATACTGTGGTGAAAGTGCACCTTTCATCTCCACTTTGACACCCTCCTGGAATCCCATTCCTGAGAGCTGCGTGCAATTTAGGATTCTGGTCTTTAGCTGGCTGCTTGCATGCATGCATACAATCTACGGCTTATTTTTTCCGCATACAGTGTTTACAAACATAGTAAACACACACACACACACACACACACACACACACACAGGGAACCAGAGCCTACCCAGCAACATAGGGCATAAGGCCAGAGGGGGAGGGGACACACCCAGGACGGGACGCCAGTCCATCGCAAGGCACCCCAAGCGGGACTCAAACCCCAGACCCACTGGAGAGCAGGACCCGGTCCAACCCACTGCACCACTGCACCCACACATAGTAAATAATTTCAGAAATACTAATTTGTTGATATCTTTGTAGGCTAGATAGTGGAAATGCAGTACATTCATTTGTGTTTTAGGGAACAAGAAGGGGGTGGCTGACAATTTACTTTTATGCGTTTGTCCAACATTCAGTTTATTCGGGACACACATAGGAAGAGCTTGATTTTGTGTGGAAAATACGTGGTTATTACAAAATCAGTGTGGTGTGTGTCAAGAAGCTTAACACTACTGGAAGAAAACCTTAAGAAACCACTGGAGCACACCTCTGGCAGCCAAAGGGTCACACTGGCAATGCAATTGCTGTAAAGAGAGAAGAATTTATTTGAGCAGTGACACACCTCTCTGTGACATCAACCTGCAGACGTAGCACATGGAGGTGCTCTTCCTGCAGCAAACCAAGGTTTTGACCTGCCTACGCCCAGCAGAACTGTATGGAACTGCCATGAAAGGTCAGCTTTATGATACAGCATGGACTCAGACTATCCACATGTGAGCTGTAAGATCTAAAATGTACTCAGAGCAAATCCCTATGATGAGTGAGCTATTTACAGCACAGGTATACAGAACTGGGTTCTCATGATTGGCATTATGTGCAATTCTGTAATGAACCCTCAACTAAAATCATACATGCTCTGCAGGGCCTACATGCTGGTGCAGTGGCTTACTCCTGCTTTCTCCATCCCTTGGGCTGTTAAGGTGTAGGTTTGAAGCCAGTTCAGTTTGTGGAGTTTGCATGCTCTTCCTGTTTGGGTTGTATTGTCTGGGTTTCCTCCCACAGTCCAAAGATGTGTTTCAGGTTAACCGATGTCTCGAAACTGCCTGTGTGAATGAACGTATGTGTGTGGCTACCCTGCGATGGATTGGCATCCTGTCCAGGATGTGCTCTACCCAGGCTTGTGCCCTGTGTTTCCAGGACCAAATCTGAACCTCCATGACCCTGACTTGAATAAGCTGTTAACAATAGCGAGGACATAGCGATCAGTCGGGGGCATGCGGGTGTGGTGGTACAGTGGGTTGGACCGGGTCCTGCTCTCTGGTGGGTTTGAGGTTCGAGTCCTGCTTGGGGTGCCTTGCGACAGAGTGGCACCTTGTCCTAGGTGTGTCCCTTATGCCCTGTGTTGCTGGGTTAGGCTCTGGCTCCTTATGACCCTGAATGGGATAAGCAGTTCAAATAGTGTGTGTGTAGTGATTGGTTCTGTATCTTGATTGTGCAGCTGGGCACAGTGGCAGTTCTACATCTTATTTTGTCATCTTTGCTCTCCTAAATGTCTTGCTTAGGACAGTTCCTTCATTGAAATGAGGTACAACCTCTGAACATCTTGCATGGCTCTATAAAGGTCCTTCAGCGTTACACCCACATACAGTGAAATTTCATTTTATGTTTGGTGTGGTGTGCTGTGGCGAATGCTCAGTATAATCTCTTAGTCTCCTTTTTTGAAATGTAGGGCTGCGGAAATGGGGTCCAAAGTTAGACAGCAATTTTTGGATCACTCTGCCTTAGTGGTTCTCAGTGAGCGTGGCTTCTCCCGAAGGGCAAGTTAACCTAGATTTTGAAATAGGACATCTAGATTTCAGAGAACGGCGAGTTTGGTAGGTGACAGAATGGCGGAGAGGTGTCGTTTTCCTCATCTACGTTTCTCAGATAGGAATAATGCATCCTAAAGTCAAGTTATAAACACTGATGAGCTATAGGCCTTAGCCAAAGTGTTGTAGTGTTTTGTCATATTTTGAATTCTTACACAAGGAATCCTTTGCCCGCCAAGACAAACTAATAGGATACGCATAAATTGCAATGCCACTGTGTAGCCACTGAAAGAATGAGTTATTGTGGTCAGTATGGCAGTATGGATCTTTTATTTTTATTCCCAGATGTTCTTATCTTTTATACAGACTTGACACGTTTAGCTTTCTGTTTGCCGAGTGTTTGCGGCTGGCTGTCAACAAACAATACCTGTAGTTCATTTTCAATCTGGAATGCAAGTACAGTTACCTAGTGACACAGAATGTTGTTTGAAATCATCTAAAATTTAAAAAGGAAGTTGTAGTGAGCCTTGAACAGCTTGTGTGTATTAAAGCGTCACAGTTTCTGCGTTAATGGAATAAGGAAGTTCTGAATCAAGTCTCCATGCATGTCATCCTTGTCTCCAAACAACCAGGATTCACACACACACACACACACATTTTCAGAACCACTTGTCCCATACGGGGTCACGGGGAACCGGAGCCTACCCGGTAACATAGGGCGTAAGGCCGGAGGGGGAGGGGACACACCCAGGACGGGACGCCAGTCCGTCGCAAGGCACCCCAAGCGGGACTCGAACCCCAGACCCACCAGAGAGCAGGACTGCGGTACAACCCACTGCGCCACCGCGCCCCCTTCAACCAGGATTCATTTTAATAAAAATAACAGCATCCAACTTTAAGGTATTAAAGTAAAAGTGCGCAGATGTTGTTGGAAAACTTGCTACCGTTGTATGACTTTCAAAAGTATTATTTTCTGCAGCAATACACTTGTTAATATGCATACTGTATTGGAGCCCCTGAATGACTGCATGGTGACTCTAAAGTACAACAGTGAGTCTTGCTGAGGTTTTTTTGGTAGTAGTTGTTTTACCCAAACTGACCTAGTATGATCAGTATGCAACAGCCGTTGTTCAGGTTGGCAGAGCATGTGCACACATTTGTCCTAAAGCTCTGGCACAGCAGTGGCTGACGTGGTGTGACAAGTCTGAACCGTACAAGTGGAGCTGCCAGCGTCAACATGGCTATCGGGGCATCTGATAAAGGAACTTCTCGCTGAACGTCTCTCCGCGCTGTCCTGCCTCGTCTCTTTGCTGAAGGTGCACAGGGAAGAAGTGGACCGCAGCGTGCGTAGCTTGGCTCTCTCACTTGCTGCCGCGGGTGGGGAAGAAGACAGCGAAGTTTCCGCGCAGCGGAGGAAAGCCTTTGTTTCGGTGGGAGGGCAGACGAGTCCAGCATCCAATTCCTGCTGCTCCCTGTCTGTGTTTCATGCAATTCAGAGGGAAGGTGCAGATTACGTGTGAAGCCCGTTTAACGAAAAAAATTTCGGTTAAAAATCAAGTTTTTCCACTCTAAAGAATGTCGTATCGTACTTCATTTTTAAAACTTCACCAATTAGAAAGCCGTCAGCTGCTGATATACAGTGAACTCCATGTGCTGCTTCATGAATCTGCTTCATGGCTTTGCCTTGGTTGGCAGGCTGGGCCGTGGCAGCTCCACTTTTCCCGCAAAGGCAATTAATAATGTAAAGAGAAGCAGAGCCAGTGCAGTTAAGAGTGCTGATTATGCTGCAGGTTAACCCAGCTGACCGCGTGCTCTGTTTGTCGTAGCCGTGTCAGGGTAAATAATCAGCGTCGCAGCTAAGTAGACAGCGCAGCCCAGTAGTCCTGGACGCTGATAATTATTCATGAGGCCGGTTCGGTTTGATCCTGCAAATAGCCTGGCTTTCCGGACGATGCCGATTTCAGGTGAGGCCAATTAGCACTTGAAAGGAGTAAACAGAAGCTGGACTCGGCCGCTTGCGGGCCGGCGTACTGGGATTTTATCCATGCATTATCCCTTATACCTGTTATATCTTATTATCCCAAATCATCACATGTCTGACCTGTTAACCCCTGCTGCTGACTATGTACTGTGTTAAACCCTTGATGTATCTTAACTATTGTTGATATGCTCTGGCTTTACTTAGGGCAGGGTCAGTCTAAAGTTACCCTACCCCTTCTTACTTAACCTTTCTCTTCTCTAATTTCATCCTCGTGGTCTGCTTTCACACCTGAGAGTATCCTTAAGTAATAGTTTATCTATTTCTGCAATGTGCCCTCTAAATATGTTTTCATAATAGGAACACAGCAGCAATAATATCCCAACAAAGTTTATGTGCTTTTTTTTTCCGTTTAGAACATTTGCATTTAATCATGTTTTTAATGCTTTTCGAACTTTCTGTTTTGCATTGCCATTACTTAGCTGCACTTTACAAAGATGGCAATTTAGAAAAGGTAGGTATTACTACAAACGCAGAAATTCGGCATAATGTACCTAGTTGCCAATACAGGCAGTGTGTATACGTATATATACAGTATATATTACTAGGAAGGTGAACAGGAATCGTGGATATTCGGATGAAGTTTCATACAGCTACTTGTGTGATGAACATCTGTTCATACTGTGGAAAGAAATTGCACTTAAGAATCACAAGTCTGCATCTATGTTTCTCTTTCTTCTAATGTAATGTACACATTGTATTTTCTATGAGATGTGCATCACTTTGGAGAACACACACATTTCAGAACCACTCGTCCCATATGGGGTCGCGGGGAACCAGAGCCTACCCGGTAACACAGGGCGTGAGGCCGGAGGGGGAGGGGACACACCCAGCACGGGACGCCAGTCCGCCGCAAGGCACCCCAAGCGGGACTCGAACCCCAAACCCACCGGAAAGCAGGACCATGGTCCAACCCACTGCGCCACCACACCCCCTCTGCTTTGGAGAACAGTGTTTGCTAAATGAATAGATGTAAATGTAAAGCTTATTATATTAAAAATTCGAATTACATACAACGGTTCTAATAACAAAGTGGCGTTACTTTGTGACGAGCATCTAAACATTGTCGGCTCGTGGACACGTGGGCCCGAGTTAGAGCAGACTTTGTTCTTTTCGGTCAGACTGTCGCGCCCACGACCTCGCCTCGAACGTCCGCAGCCGCCCGAAATCAGAGCAGCGGGGTATAAAGAAGCCGCACCTGCACACCCAAGTTGCGGAATCGTACTTGAGAAACCCGTTTCTCCAGCGCTCTCGAGTGAACCCACGACAACCTACCTGTCCTTCCAAGTCCCTCGTTCTCCTCAGTCCCTCGTTCTCGCTCCTGACGCCCACGGCTCCTGACACTTGCATTGCCTCCTCGACTGTTAAAAATTGGATTCTCCCCAAGACCTACGTTCGTGTATCGAACGACCCACGCCTGTCCCCGACCGTGAATCTCGCCTCCTCCCTTGTGTACCGACAATAAAGATCCCGCAATTGGGTCCACACACACACTTCGGTCTCCTGGCCGCTCAGTATAACATGAACCACGTTGCTGTTTGCAGTGTCTCGTGTGTTACTGTATTTGGCTTTAATTTTTTTAAATTTAAGGAACAGAACTCGTTCATAATCCGGGGACTGCCTGTAGCTCATCCACCTTTTATTTGTGTAAGGTTTTATTTCAGTCTGCAAAGAAAATTGAAATAAAAAGCATTATTGTGTTATTTTCACTATTTCTCCAGTGTTTGGAGACTGATTCCAAGAGAAGCTGAGTAATTTCAACAAATTATTATTGTTTCATAACTTACGCTTTTATCTGAAGCTATCGTATTTTTCTTGTTAATACAAGTAGGTGTTTTACTGGAACATTTAAGGGATAGAAAAACAGTTAAGTACCATACTCAAGGGTACTATGGCTATATTGACTTTGACCTACATTTAAATTAAAACTAATTTAAACCTTCTGAAAATATACATTTTCTCCACACACTCTGTAGACTGGGAATAGTTGCCATCTTCAGAAATGCAGAGCTCAAAGGTTTGTAACTCAATGTACAGGATGTTGACTTTCAGTTGGGAGTTTTTGTCCCTTTCCTCCGTGGCCAGTAGGCATACTTATAGCTTTATAAAAGCATTCATAATCTATTCTGCTAGTCTGTCATCAGCTGCCTTCTTTACGTCTTTGTCTGATGCATTTGTTTCTTTTCCTTATGCCTGTGTTCGAGTTTTCTGTGTCACTGCGTGGAAAGAGTGCTCTATAAAAATAAATCGAATTGAACTGAATTGAACTGAATTAACTCTTGAACTGCTTTGCTGTCTTACAGGTGCATAGCCCCTCACCAAAGCACTGTTTTCAGAGGGCAGGCTAGCCAGTTGTACAGATTTTCCTTTTCCTGACATTTCCCGTAGCCTGCAAGTGGTTCTGAAAATTAAAGAGCATTTTGTGGTGGATCTCATAAATTGTCTGGTTTTGTAAAAATCTTGCTGTCATACTTGCTTTTGCCGATATTAAAAATGTATTCAATTTAGTTTGCTTTTTAAACTGATTCTGTGTGGTTATGGGTTACCGTGATTATTTTTTACACCCAGTTCTCTACAGCACTGCATTCCATAGGGCTCTCTGATAGTTATTGCAAATTGCTTTCTAGTCCGTTGTCTTCATGGGTACTGTGTCGGCCGTCCCGGGTGGACACTTTGTCCAGTCCACACAGTACCTTAAAGTGGCTCTTAAAGGTGCAATACAGCAAAAACATCACTCTACTCCTATAGATCAGATTAGACTGAGAAGCGTTCTTCAATGGTTTTACTGGAACTGAGGTGACTGCACCAACAAACCGTCCTTTGTGCGTTTCTCCGTGGTGTGTATGCTAAATGTTGCACTTACTCTCTCTCTCTCTCTCTCTCTGTCTTTGTTTTGTTTTTGCAGCACTCAAAGGGAGTGATTGAGATGCCGTGTCAAGGCTAGAGCGAGCGGCAGGACTGATTCGCAGTCAGCACAAAAGTGCTTCTAAATGAGCCTGTGTGCGCCACTGGACCTGCTTTGAAACGGAATCAGGACTTAATAGGATGTCAACAGAGGCGGAACTCCAGCCAGCTGTCAGACCCAGCGTGAGAAAGGAATCCAAGAAGAAAGGTGGGAAGTTGGACCCCTGATCACGGAGGGAGTGTGTCTTTGTGTGTGTGTCTGTGTGTGTGTGTGTGTGTGTGTGTTTCTTTGGAGCGTTAACACATACACACAAAGAAATGTAGTGACACTTGAAATTTTGTCTAGACCTTTTCTTCACAGACACATGCACACATATGCAAGGAAATATAAAAGTCTCAAACAGGCAAAGATCAGCACAGAAGCCAGTATTCCGGTCTTTGGAACTCAGGGCATCGTCTGATATCAATAATTATCCATTATGTGAAGTAAGTCCTGAACTGATATTTTAGTGGGATCACTTGTAAGCAAAAAGCTTCTGTCTTTTAATTATCATTGCTAATTAATAACTGGCAATTTCTCCTTTTTCGCATCAGTCCATTTATTAAAGACAAAGTGGCTGCAAATGACCTGGGAATTTAGGATTTTTTTCATATATAACTGGACTTAAGTAAGTTCTAATAGTTACTGCATCGGTATTGGTGACATCCACTATTTGTAACTACATAATTTTGGTCAATCCTGAATGTTCTGTCTTCACTTGAATCCTTTGGGTCAAAAGAGGTGCCCCATAGACCATCCATCTGGGAGTTATTGCATAGGCAGTGATTTATTTAGGTCTATACTTTTTCACAGCTGGCTTTTTAAAGAATGCTGAGAATAATTCCAAGTTCATGTACCATTCAGTGTTGTAGTTTTGGGTTCAGAGTGCCAGCATGACAATAAAAGAAATGAGTTACATTTGTGCAGTACTCACAGTGTTTACATAGTGTTTCGTTTAATTTATTTGTAGTCTATAAAATATTTGGTGTTTAAAATTCTGCTTGAGAATTTATATTTTTTTTAATACAACCTTTAATTTACCAGGAGTAACCGAGATAAGATTCAAATCTTTTGCATGATAGTTGTAATCGAGATGCCATCTCAGGAACTTTCACAGGAATACACAAGGTCAACAGCATAAATAGACAAAAGGACCAATATACACATATATATACACACACACATTTTCTGAACTGCTTGTCCCATATGGGGTCGCAGGGAACCGGAGCCTACCCAGCAACACAGGGCATAAGGCCGGAGGGGGAGGGGACACACCCAGGACGGGACGCCAGTCCACTGCAAGGCACCCCAAGTGGGACTCGAACCCCAGACCCACCAGAGAGCAGGACCCGCTCCAACCCACTGCGCCCCCATCAGGACCAATACATTAAAATGATAATTAACTGCAGTCAGTACAAACATATACATTTTGTGACCAAATAGTCAGTTATTTTTACATTCTTATAAAGTGGATACCCTTAAGTTTAATAATTGAACAAATACTTGCCTGTTTTTGTGAAAGCATTATTTTCTATGCCTTTGCTCCTACACAGAACTAAACATGTTCCTTCTTTGCACTCACAGTGATTACACAAAGACATTTTATTGGACCGCAATGGAAGAAAGCCTTGTACGGTCTTGAAAAGAACGTAAAGTCAAGTCAAAGTCAAAGTGGCTTTATTGTCATTTCAACCTTATACAGCTGGTACAATATACAGTGAAATTAAACAACGTTCCTCCAGGACCATGGTGCTAAATAAAACAACACAAAGCTCCTTACACAGGACTACATAAAGTGCACGTGTGCAAGACGTTTCCAAAACAGCAAAGACAGTACGGCAATTACTGAACAAAAACAGTAATCACAGTAAAAAGACAGACGATATTACAATAAAATTATAAATGCTATTGATATAAACATACTAATTAGATGCAAAAAAATGCAGTTGGTTAGTATAGTAGGTGGACAGTGCAAAAAGATTGCAAAGGGAGTGGAATGGTATTCAATGGAGTATAGGTGTGTGTGTGTGTGTGTGTGTGTGTGTGTGTGTGTGTGTGTGTGTGTGGGTTGGTGTGAGTCCAGTCTCTGGTTATATGTATGGGAATGTATCCGTTGTCACCAGTCTTACCTGCAAAATGTGAGGGCTGTAAAGCTTCTAATCTTTAGCACTTACAGTTTTCATATGATGCTGTTCCGGCCAAAGTGACTGGTGTCGGGATGCGCAGCTCACGCACAGGTTTGCTGGTAAGCAACACGGTACACCCATGGATGATCTGTTGGGAATGAATTTCCTCGTATTTGTGCAGTCCCAATGCAGAAGCTAGATCAATGCGGAAAGATGTGCACCGAAGTTAGTCCTGAACTCCTAACATAATTCCCACATTCCAGCCTGTTTCTTGGTTTCTCACATATTACTGAGCCGCATTGGGAACGTTTTTTTTTCCACTTATTCCACAGGCACATTTCACAAAAGGTTAGCACAGTATGCTGGTTTTATAACGGAACAACCAAATTTCGCTTAAAATTTTCCTGTATTTTGTCATAATGATGGGACAGCTGGTAGCATACTGATTAGAGCTACTGCCTTTGCCCCCAAAGGTTATAGGTTTGAGCCTCACCTCTGTTTGTAGTACCCTTGAGTAAGGTACTTACCCTGAATTGCTCCAGTAAAGAATTCCCCAGCTCTATTAATGGGTAAGTAATTGTAACCTCAACACTCAGTCACTTTGGAGAAATGTACCAGCTAAGTGAATAAATGTAACCTGAAATCTGGGCCCACCTTTAAGATGAAGGAAAGCTTCAATATGCATCCTCGTTGTTAACGTTTGAGTTTCTGTTTTCTTTGTAATACCGGTGATGGGTTCTTGGCAATAATGACAAATGTCCTCTTTCACAGTGCTAACATGGCCACCCTGTAGTTCAGATCTGCACTATGGCTAATCAGGCTGATCATCAAGGATTTTGCACATAGTAGTTTTGCTTGTTTACAAGCTGTGTTGCTAATGACACCTGTTTCAGGGATGCATCCCTGTGGATACTTTTGTGCAGCACCAGTTATTACACCATCTATCCAGTGTGATGCATACACAGTGCGTTGTCCACATTAAGTCATACAGCTCGTTGAGTACTTCACCCAAGGGCATTATGTATGTCAATCCCACAATGAGAGAAACCTGTCATAATTAAGGTCACATCTCTTGCATGTTCACCAGACAAAAGTGGAGCAACTGATGTCTTTTTAGGGTTAAAACACTGAGCAAATAAGCTGTAGCAATTAACAAATGCTTTATGGCTGGGTATTTTTGCATGTCTGCTGGGGAGGGGTAATGAGTGCGCTGTGCTCAGAAAGTAACCATTCAGAGCAGGAAGGACACACAGGAGGCTGTGTTAATGAATATGAATGCTGTTAATTCACAATAAAATGTAAAATAGCCCAATGCAGTTGGCGCCCATTGATGAACAACTTGACTAATGAAGAAAGCAACTAGAGAAAACCTGATGACCCGCCTTTTTTAATTAAACAGTTAATAGCTCTGAATGGCTCCTCTTTTACCGCCTGTTTCCATCTTGCCTGCCATAGTACATAAGAAAGTACGCACTGGATGAGGTGTTCCTTTTGTCACTGGGTTTCCCTCCACATGTAGGGCAGAACATTGCATTGCTTATGAGATCCCTCACTGGGTTTCCCATCGGCTGTAGGGCATAGCAGTGCATGTGAGATCCATTGATGGGCTTTGCATAGGATGTAAAGCAAGCCACCGCATATGTGGCTTCACTGGGATTCACATGAGATGTAGGACAGGGCAGGCAGCCAGCAGCTCACAGGCAAGGATCTCTGTGGACCCCAACGAACACGCAGCAATCTGTGCATCGCGCAAAGATCGAAAGTGCACTCTGCTGTAAATTAGCGGTCAGTGGGATGAGGGGTGGAGGAAGCAGTCATTGGTAATCAGCTGCAGCCAAATATGAGAGAAAGGTTTCCTTTGACTGGGCCAGAGTGTGGAGTCAGTCTGAGATAATATGCATCTGCTTGTGTAACTCGGTCATTTGTGTAGGAGCCACTGATGGAAAAAGTGATCACTCTGCATGTCTGCTGAAGACACTGGAAAGCTGAAACAGCTGCTATTTGCTACCATTTGGCCCTGGTGTAGAGGTTCTTAACCCTTTCATTATGTGCAAAAACAAGTCAACAATTTTTTGATTAAGAAGCAGTCTATCACTTATTTGTCACTTATTCATAACTAATGTATTATCGATATTTTTTTGGTTAAAGAAAGAAGACTGATTTTTGAATATGACAATTTTGTGGGTGAAGACTTTTGTTCTGGCACGGTGTTACTGGTTTAGCACCCTTACTTAGGTAACACGTGTATTCATGGCATTGTACGATTTCTCTGTTCGATGTTGAAAGACTAAACTAATGTCATGTGTATTCAGTACAAGTCAAGGTGCAAGTACAAATATATGAGGAGATTTTGAATACCTCGGTGCATTAAATAAAGGAAACCTTAATGAAATGTCTGCAGTATATGTTGAAGGACCAGATTGTTTAGCATGCTAAAGTGATTCTGCAGAAGAAATATGTGTCTGGTGCACCCACTGAAGACCTCTCTTGATGAGCTTGATTTTATACAAAACAATGGCAGCAGATGAGCATTCAGAGAAGCGGAGTGCATTCATGTGCAGCCTCTCAGCTCAATTAAATGTGTTGTGCCTTTTGTTTGAGTTAAACATTCATTAACTTTCAACAGTGTCTTCCCTGCAAAAACATTTTCGGTGTCACTGTCCTCTATAATTATTAATAATAAAAACAGTTATTTACATGGCACCATTTATAAATTTTAGTGTGTTTAGATGTGCAAGCCTTGATACTACTAATGATTTTATTTTTGCATGCAATATTATGTCTTCCTTACTACAAAAAGTAAAGTGGCCCCTAAAAGCATGCTGATGCAATAGTCTTACGTAATTAGACTATTTCTTCCTTTTAATACTCACCCAATCACCACTCCATCCACCAGTCCCTGAAAACCTTTCCATTTTATGGTAGAATGGGGAAAAAGGATGAGTCAGAAAATGTTTTGACTTCTTGACTTTGCAGTCTACATTTACTTTGATTCATTTAATGGATGCTTTTCTCCAAAGCAACTTAAGATGTTAAGCTACTTATAGCTATCCATTTATATAGCTGGATAATTATGCAGGAGACGTCTAGGGTAAGTGCGCTGCTCAGGGGTACTACTGCTGGAGGCAAGATTCAGACCTGTGGTCTTCGGGTCAAAGGCAGCAACTCGAACCACTAAATTACTAGCCACCCTTGTCGTCTTTTATACTGCTTAAGGACATTTTAGTTGAAAGTATCAGCAATGTATAGGTTTATATGAGCCTAAAGATCTGCAGTTCAACTGCCAACGCTATTATGAAACCTCAAAGTGTCGTTGACAGTTTGTGTGCTTAATTTCAACGGAAGCAGGAGTAAAATCCCAAATTTCCATGCATTTTTAAATCAGCAAGAAATGATTGAACTTGCCCTCACAGCACTGCTAAAGATCTGCGATAGGCTTGGAATTAGTTCCTTTTTGGTCATCGTTTGTTAAAGGGGTGCAGGAAATACAAAGTGGTGTGAAAGTGATTCTTGGCTGGAATGACAGCCGGAGTCGTCCACAGGAACCATAGGTGCTTGGAGCGAGGGAATTTGTTACTGATTGTAGACAGGGAGTTATTAAGGTCCACGACAGAGCTAGTGTGTCCCTATCTGCCTGATCATCTACACAGCTCTTTAAGCTTGTCAGCCTCCCGCTTACATGTGGAGAACAGTAAAACTATGGATAGCTCCCATTGCGTGAGAGGCTGTCAGATATGTGAGAGACAAAGTGGTTTTATTCCACAAGCTTATAATGCAGGAAGGGTTAACAAGCTCCTCAAAGCTCCTTAAAGAGACCTCTTTATCCCTGAAATTGAGGGCCGAAAACAGTAATTTAATGCATTGTTGGATTATTCTACTATCTCGTTTTATATCCCTTAGCTATAATACTAATAACTGTGCTGAAAAATCTTGAATTTTGTACTTTGTGGAGTTCTCTATTATTAAATGGTTGCAAGTTCTATTAATAGATGCTTGAAAGGCAGGCGTTGAAGATTCTTCTCAATGCTGTTAGGGGGCGAATTCTCCGCCGCATTCGCTTTCATGAGTTCCCCTGGCTTCGTGATGAACCACTTTCATGCTCTAACATGCATAGCCAGCCCCACTGTTAAGACTTTTTAGCTGCAGCCTGACGACTTAAGGAGCCCCCTTTTGAACAAAACCTAAGCTCCTTAGCTCAGCGAGTCTGTTCAGAAGAGGTTATTTGTGGAGAAATAGGAGTGTGTTTGTGGGGGAGGTGTGTGGCAGAGTTAGAGTGGATGGTGCAAGAACAGAGGATGGTGGGGAATATACGAGAAGAGAGCCCAAGTGCATGCTTTGTGTGTGGTGGTCTTGATGTTTTCTTCGTCACACTGGGCAATTGGAGAATGAGCTGTATTGTAATGCGGTATTGGCTGGAAGAGGGAAAAAATTGCAGTACAACAGTACACATTTAAATGAGCTTTTATATTAATAAATTAATGTTTCTCACTGTTTCTTTTCCTTTCGCTTGTCATTACTTTATAGTAAGCGTATAAATCTATAGCGATGTCGAGGTCTTCGTCGACAACGATGGACGAACAACATTTTATAGTAAGCCACTTCACTCGCTATTTCAAATACTGCGTAAATGAGGAATTATTTGAAATATTTCCTGGAAAACCTGCTGAGTTGCTACAGTTCAAGCCCAGAGTTGGCCACTCGTTCATCAGAATTAGATCTGAATTATTTTGTTATAGAATATATATGATTTTTAATTAATTATTAATCTAAACAATTCTGTTAAATATGGTGAGCAATATTTAGCAGCTTGGAAATTAGCTTAGAAAATGTTTTCAAAGCATGCGCACAACCCAGTTTAATGTTAACAGGGAGAGTTGATGATTTATGTGTTTTTTTTTTAAATAAAATGTTATCTTTCCCTAATGTACGTATGTAGTATATTTTCACTTAGTTTGTGCAGTGCCTTTCCATTTATCTGTATGAATATATACAGTATATACACATATACATATATACACACACACACACACACACACACACACACACACACACACACACACACACACACACCCAAATGTAGAGTATGGGGTTTTTCCGTCTCCCCAAGGGTTTGTGCATTTCTGGCTGCTACAGGGATTGGTGAGCTGTGCTCTTTGGACTCTGCGTGACAGCTTATGCCAGACATATGTGCCTCGTTTGCACTTTCAAAGACAGCTGTATTATTCAGAATAATGGACTTTATTTTGATGGATACATACATACATACATATTTCATTGATCCTGGGGGGGGGGGGGGGGGAATTCATTTCCATCTCCTAATTGTTCACGGCCTATAACGTGTTTACGTATTGGTCCCTATCACCCCCGGCCGTAGGGCTGATGGAAGCAGTGAGAGAGAAAAAGGCAAGCACACGTGGCATGTTCCACCAAAATGCCAACAAGAGCCATTAGTTTCATATTTCATTCTGTTGGAGCATCTAGTTACTTCTTTAGTGTTCAAACTGTAGTAAGAGCACTATAATGAACCTAGCGAGGGTACATTCCTGGTCCTAGTGCTGCACAGAAACAAGTACGTGGTTCATGATCAGACCCGCTATGTTGGCATTAACAAATTACAGGTTAACAAAAGAAATGTGTAATAATTTTGTGTGTGTTTTAATTTTAGAATGTGTGAATGCAATTTATCACAACAGAGATTTAAAAATTTACTTTCAACTAGTAAAAATATCAAAATAAATGGTTTTCAGTTCATTACCCTCTTTGAATACTGACTTAATTAACCCATCTCTTCAGTAAGGCATCTTTCCAAATGCTTTACAGTTATTATATTTAAGTACAAGAAACTAAGTATTTTAATAATCTACAGTTGTAATGTATTGGCAGCCAAAGCCTAATCTACACAGACTTAAATCTAGACTTGTGTCAAATACGGTGTTCTTTAGTCATAATGTACAGTAGTTATGCTGAACTGTGTCAAAGCAAAGAATGCGAGTGGCCTGTCAGTTTTGAACAAGTACAAAAAACATACAGTTCTGTGCTTTCTGGCAAAGCATGAGTAGTGTGTTTTTCTCAGGTAAGTAATATCTCCTTGGTAACCGCTAGACTTCAGCACATCTTTTATTTTGCCGGAAAGTCGCATGGGCTGGGCTGCTTAGAATCATTACATTATTCAAAGTGTCTCGACGTTTGTTCAGCAACCAAAAAGATGCATTGACCCATTTATCATGACCGAGGCCACAAACTAAAATGTCTCGTATGGAAGTTGCAGTAGAATAATCCTTAAAGGGACATCGGGGATGTGGTGGCGCAATGGGTTGGACCCTGGTCCTGCTCTCCGGTGGGTCTAGGGTTCGAGTCCTGCTTGGGGTGCCTTGCGGTGGACTGATGTCCTGTCCTGGGAGTGTTCCCTTCCCCCTCTGGCCTTATGCCCTGTGTTGCCGGGTAGGCTTTGGTTCCCTGTGACCCCATATGGGACAAGCAGTTCTGAAAATGTGTGTGGGATATTTGTGCAGCTGAAGGTGACTGTGCAGTTAACTGTTGTACACCTCTGTGCAGTGGCACTTGGACCTCAGTCGAAAGTGCCCCGTTACCTCTTATGTAGTGGAAAAGCTCCATGGCTGAATTTTCAGTGGTTTTTCCACTGGTGTCTGTGGTTCTTGTGGCATCACTAGCTGTGCTAAGCATTGTCCCCGGCTGCACTCGGCCACATGTTGACCCTCACGAGTTTCATGGCTGTACTGTGCTCCAATGGATGGCTAACATCGGCAGCCTGTGTTCATGTGTGATGATGTGACGATGGGATGACATGATTCGATTTGACATGACTGATGTGATTTAAAAGTAGTGTTTGTGTTAGGGAATCTGAAGGTGTTCAAAAAATTTTAATCGGTTTTCTGTACTTTTATATTTTCACACTGAAATTCTCTCAGACTTTCATCCTTCTCCGTTGGTGTTGCTTTTCTGCAGGAGATGAGAAGTGGATTTCTCTGCCACCGGTATGTGTATTTCCAAACATGGTTGCATTTATGGAAGCTCGGTGTGATTTTTGTGGGTTTTGGCTAAGAACTTTGCCAACCCTTCCCCATTTCGGTAGGGAACAACTCTGACAGTGTGTAGGGACCCCTGAGGTGGTACTATGCTTCATGACCCTGTCAGTCACAACTGACTCAGATCCAACTGTGTGCCCAAACAGCACACAGTAAATAAAAAGCAGTGAAGTGTGAAAGTCCTCTTTCTTGCTTCCATTAATATTGCATAGCGGTGAAATGGTCCAGGTTTTCCAAAGAGTGATCTTGTCTATTTTATCTGTGATTCATGAATTGGTTTTTTGTGTTCTATTTGTTATATTTCATAAGTGATATGATGGTGAAAATTAAATTGCACGCATTATCAGAGAAGGTGGAAAACACGCTCTGCTGCATGCTCTTGTTATATGGCGCCGGAATATCTTCCAGTACTGTACATAGTCACCCCTCCATTTTCATAAATGTTCATTCTTGTGTTTGAAAACACTGCCTAGGAGTGTAGCCAGTCTCTCCATAAATAGGGCAGTGAGAGGAAATAAAAAATAAACTTTGTAATTGCATGAAAGTAAATATTTTCGGCTTCACCTTGTACCAAGAACAGAATATGACTCACTTTGGGTGTATTATTGTCCTGCTCTGCAGGGCAGTGTATCTACTAGCCGTGTATTGTCTGCCCACCTCGTAATGCCCACTGGGCCATCTCGATTTCATTCTGGAGTATGTTCCTTTATTTGATTTCCTGTACGGTCGCTGAAGAGTAGTGCAAGCTGAGACCTTACAAAGGTAATGAAAGTGACATGAAACGAAACTTTTTTAAAGAACAACAAAAGCTCTGTAATTAAATATTAGAACGTCCGAACTA